>NC_090702.1:23669762-24291637 GCF_040954835.1 Lepisosteus oculatus | reverse complement strand
GGGAGACACCCCAAACATGTGGAAGAAGGTGCTCTGGTCAGATGAAACCAAAATCGAACTTTTTGGCCACAATGCAAAAAGATATGTTTGGCGTAAAAGCAACACAGCTCATCACCCTCAACACACCATCCCCACTGTCAAACATGGTGGTGGCAGCATCATGGTTTGGGCCTGCTTTTCTTCAGCAGGGACAGGGAAGATGGTTAAAATTGAGGGGAAGATGGATGCAGCCAAATACAGGACCATTCTGGATGAAAACCTGTTGGAGTCTGCAAAAGACCTGAAACTGGGACGGAGATTTATCTTCCAACAAGACAATGATCCCAAACATACAGCAAAATCTACAAAGGAATGGTTCACAAATAAACGTATCCAGGTGTTTGAATGGCCAAGTCAAAGTCCAGACCTGAATCCAATCGAGAATCTGTGGAAAGAGCTGAAAACTGCTGTTCACAAACGCTCTCCATCCAACCTCACTGAGCTCGAGCTGTTTTGCAAGGAAGAATGGGCAAGAATTTCAGTCTCTCGATGTGCAAAACTGATAGAGACATACCCCAAGCGACTTGCAGCTGTAATCGCAGCAAAAGGTGGCTCTACAAAGTATTAACGCAAGGGGGCCGAATAATTTTGCACGCCCCACTTTTCATTTTTTTATTAGTTAAAAAAGTTTCAAAAATCCAATAGATTTCGTTCCACTTCATAATTGTGTCCCACTTGTTGGTGATTCTTCACATAAAATAAAAAAATTATATCTTTGTTTGAAGCCTGAAATGTGGCAAAAGGTTGAAAAGTTCAAGGGGGCCGAATACTTTCGCAAGGCACTGTATGTGCTGGGTGAGGGGCAGCTGAGACAGGGAAGCCCACAGGCAGTAATCACACACACAGAGAACTGCGCAGGCAGCTCTGCTAAGCCTGTAGCCAGCTAAGACTCGCAGAAGGACAGCAGAGTGTGCGAACCAGGAAATGGGCAGAGTCTGAGATCGTGGTCGAGCAAGCTGTGATCTGGCCCCTTTCAAAGTCGGTTGTGAGAAGCAAACACAGTCCAAAGCAAAGCACAGAGAGGGAATTCAAGGGGTGTGGTCCGGAGGAAGTGAGAGTGAGATCCACGAAACTCGGTAAAGCATAGATCAAAGCAAAATGCAGATCCACAGGCTTGTCACTGAGGGCGAGGATGAGGTCAATAATGTAAAAGAACTTGATCTGTAAAAACAGACCTCATTGATATTAACACAGACGAATGGGATGTTCCAGAAAATCTGTGGCCTTATTGGACATTTCAAAATTTCAGAGAGGAAATAAGAAAAAATGCGTACTGTAAGTTGTCCTCAGAAACTGCTTTTTCATTCATGTTTTATGTGGCCATCTCTTGACCTGCAAAAGGATTTGAAATATTTTTAAATATGTTGCTGTTACATGGGATGACATGGTGACTTGGTCAGCAGCACTGCCTCATAGATTTTGGGTCCTGGGTTCAATCCCCCTCATGTTTGCTGGAGTTTTCTCTTGGTGGTCTTCTTTCCTTCCACAGACCAAGTTAACTGGCATCTCTCCATTGCCCCCTATATTCATGTGTCTGTGTGCCCCATGGTGGACTGTAGTCCCACTAAATACAGTACACTGTCCCTGCTGAGACCAGCTCTGGCACTCCGCAACTGTCTAATAATAAGGATCGATTAGTGGAAGTTGTTGCTTGATATATTTTGGATCTCAGAAATGTATGACCAAAAATGTTCTGTCTAGAAATCAAGTCAACTGATGATATGCACTACTGGCTTACTATTTATTTAGAAAGAAAGCACAAACTGCAGGTTTCACGATATTGACACGATGCAGGTAGTCATGGTTTTGGTATTCCACATCTTTTTATGCAACCTTTACTTTTTGATCTGTAAACAAAATGCCCCAATACAGTGATTTTTCTTTGCAGCACTTGATGATAATAGCCTGTCAACAGATGCCCAGTAAAAGTCCAGTCTGTGCCTGGTGAAGTTTTATTCGCTCATCTGTTACTTGTCATCTTTCTCAGAATGTTTGCCTTTGAAGGACTAAGAGATGCTCCAGCCTCCTCTCCTCTGTGGAAGGCAAAAGCATGACTCACTGGGGGAGCCCAAGGGCTGATTTGCTCATAATCTGAAAACTTCTACTCAATTCTTTATCACCCACAGAGGAAGACAGGATGGAAGGAGGGTGTGGAGCCAGCAACTGACCACATACTGTAAGAGATTGTAGAACATGTCCATCAAATCTCCTGCGCCGTTAGCTACCTGGCTGGAAAGGTACAACCAATATTTCCTGTACAGTATTAGCACACAATGATACCGTCTTTTATCACTAAGAAATGTGCCATCCTCCATTAACTTCCTTGTGCAAGTTAATATGTAAAAATCAAGCATCTCATCAATGCAAATGCTGTCTTAATCTCTTTATACATAGTATAGTTCAACAAATCAGAAAAACCTTGCACAGAAAGCCTGGAAGAGAAAACAATGTAATGCATTATTCTACACTGCAATCCCAAGTTTCACAAATATCTTTGCATCCCTGAACAGATAACTGTCTTCTCTTTTACAATTTACTACATACAGTACATGTAAATTGATGTCTAAGTGTTACAGTAGCTCAAGCAAGATATTTGATAAATCAGTGTAGTGTATCTGCATATTAAAAGGAAGATTTTATCTGCATAATAAAAGAAGGACATACTGGACATTCTCACCAACTGCTACTGTATGATGCATTATAAATTAAGAAATAAAGATATCGCTGGATCTACTGCAGGAAGAAGAGTGAAAAAGATTAAACAATATTATTCTCTTTCCCCATCACCTATGGCGAAGTTTTTAAACATTTGGAAGGTACTGTTTAACATATTGTAAAGAGGTGGTAGGTTCAGACAAGGGGGAGATCTTTGTCTGAACATTTCTCCCCATAATGCTGTGGACAATGTGCTCACACCCTCCATCACCTGACCTGTTGTCGTCTCCCAGGCTGTAAAGAATGAGAAGCTAAGGCTTCCAGGTTCCATATCTGTCACATGGGGACAGATGCCTCACTGTACGACGTGGTAGTAGTGGGCAAAGGAGCCAAGAGTGATGGAGGGACGTGAAGACATGAAATGAGCTTTTGTATTGATGTTTCACAGAGATTTGGGGTGGGTGTGTCACAATATCCATGATATATAATAACACCATCATTTGCCTCCAAAATCTTCAATGGGAAGAGAATGTCCAACAAGTGCCAAGTTGGCTAAATACAACAGCCCAAATTAAAAGCATACGAAGTTTCAGTAGTCACACAGTAGTGCAAGTAAAAACACTTTTTGAGAATAAAATCATCACTCAAAGTTCGGGTTTGCTGTTCACAGACCCTCTTGCTTAAAAAAAAAGCTAAGAAAACAGATGTTCACACTTGGGGAGAACTATTTTAGTACCATATACCGTATAGTCCCAGACAAAAAACAAAAGTGGATAATTAATTAGTTGATTGATGATTTGAAAGAAAATGAGTTTTTTAAACCAATTGACAGGCACGTATGCAATGATAAGGACAGAATGTGATTTTACAGTAAAATGTGGCAACCACATCACAATCTCCAAAATAACAATCTCCGTCTGGTGTACTGTAGTAGGGTGTAATTATTACGACAGGATCATGCATTAATTATGGGAGCCACAAGCATAGGTTATATTATGCAATTGTAGTAGCATGCTCATAGCTAGTAGCAGGCAGCTCTGCTAAGCCTGTAGGCAGCTAAGACTCGCAGGAGCACAGCAGCGTGTGCGAACCAGGACACAAGCAGAGCCTGAGACTGTGGTCAAACAGGTTGCGATCTGGCCCCTGTCGAAGTCGGATGGGAGAAGCAAATGCAGCCCAAAGCAAAATAAACAAAGCAATTCAATCTGGCATGGTTGGGAGGAAGTGAGGGTGAGATTCCATGAAACCTGGTCAGTCCTTTTACAAAGACCATCCACAAGGCTGGTGAATGCTTCTGTTTCCTTGTCTGTAGCATAATGGCTGGTACTGTATACTGTACTGTATACTGTAAACTGTAATCAAAATAAGCAGCCATCTTATTAGAAGTCCCCCTCTTTAGATCAGCTCTGGTACATACAGGTAGAAGTCCCTCTTGGAAAACTAGGATGGGTAAAGTCTTAAGCTACAGTACAGGGATAAAGTGGATACTGGAAATGGGTGGATGGAAATCTGATGTTGCAGTTCTTTTGTAGTGTGCCAGCTCTGACTGGTTCAAAGCAAGGAGCTGAAGCACACTGGCCTCTGTCACAAGCCACCTGACACTGCAGAGCAAGGGAGAAGCTTCTGAGAAAAAAGACTAAGAGTCCATGAGATGTTGTGATCTCTTTTCCAAAGTCCACTGAATCACTACTGTTTTGGAGAATTCAAAAGGCTGTTTTACTGGGGGGAGAATAAAGTGACTGGCAGAAGGTTAAACAATTACTGCACAGCGCTACTGAAATTCCCACTGTGTGCTGAAAGGAAATGTATGATATTAAACGAGGTTTACGTGAATCAAAATTATTTTTCTGAGCATTGATCAATGTCAACAATAAGACGTGCCGATACTGAATGTCCCTTATTCTTAGCTTTTACAGCTAATAAAAAGAGAAACATTGCTTATAGCACAGTCTTTGAACAAAGTACCACAAAAAATGTATTTTAAGCCAACTGACAGGCACGTAAACCTTAGGGGTTTGCAATACATACCGTATGCATAATGCATGTGTGTGTCCTATTAAAGAATGAAGTCACGATGGAATAAAAATGTATGCACTAGTTTGAAACTGCTAGAATTCATGCTGAGTATTGCAAAACCCATTGAGCATACATGTTTAATACATAATTAATACACTGTAATTCTTTCCTACTGTACATTTTAACTAAACGTTTACAGTACTTGAGAATTTCTGTACTCATGACTATGTTATGGGTTTTAAAAATGTAGTTTTTCAGTCAACAACCACAACCATACAAATGTTTTGCACAAGAAAGCAGTAGAAGCATCGATAATAATAATAATAATTGCTTACACTTATATAGTGCTTTTCTGGACATTCCACTCAAAGCGCTTTACAGGTAATGGGGACTCCCCTCCTCCACCACTAATGTGCAGCATCCACCTGGATGATGCGACGGCAGCCATAGTGCACCAGAACGCTCACCACACATCAGCTATCAGTGGGAAGGAGAGCAGAGTGATGTAGCCAATTCATAGAGGGGGGATTATTAGGAGGCCATGATTGGTAAGGGCCAATGGGAAATTTGGCCAGGACGCCGGGGTTACACCCCTACTCTTTTCAAGAAACACCCTGGGATTTTTAATGACCACAGAGAGTCAGGACCTCGGTTTTACGTCTCATCCGAAGGACGGCGCCTGTTTACAGTACAGTGTCCCCGTCACTATACTGGGGCATTAGGACCCACACAGATGCAGGGTGAGTGCCCCCTGCTGGCTCCATCAACACCTCTTCCAGCAACAACCTTAGTTTTTCCCAGGAGGTCTCCCATCCAGGTACTGACCAGGCTCACAGCTGCTTAGCTTTAGTGGGTTGCCAGTTTTGAGTTGCAGGGTGATATGGCTGCTGGCAATGTGGCCTTCTTACATTTTCCCATTTTCTGCTAACCTACTCCAAGAAGTGCTATGCAATTTTCCAACCTTGAATGGTGTGAACATTTAGTGAATTTAGAAAGACATTTGCCAGCAACGAGCTACCCTGGAGTCTCCCTGGGGGAAACACTAATAAGTACCAGTTTGATGAGGAAGAAAAGCTTTAAATTAATCTCAAGAGAAACAGCAACTCTATGACAAAAAACAAAACACAAAAAGCTAAACTGTGACATGTTTTCCTGGTAATTGAACTGGTTTTATATCCCTACCTTTACTTACACATAGTTCAGTAGTAATGCCCCACTTTTAAAATGAAAATCGTCAAAATAAAGGCCTACAGTGCTTGTCCTGAATTATGCCAGCTCTCCTGTTCACCCATTATAGCACCCATTGCTATTTCTAACGATCAGGTAAAATAATCAATTATTCCTCTGAAAGGCCAGTCAAGAATTGAACTCATAATCTAAATTTTCCTATGAAATGTAAAGAACAAGTCATATTCTATGTTTTCCATGCAGTTTTTACAGTAAGGCGTATTCTTAGTTACAGTATGATGCTAGGTGAGTGTAAAATTTAACTCTATGTAATGCAACGTAATGCAAATATTATAAAAAAACACTGTAAAACTTTATAAATACATACTGTAAAATTAACAAACTAGATGCTTGTCTCTGGACTATGATTAAGCTTGAATGAATCTAATTAGGGAGCTTGTAGATCAGAAAGCAAATCATTTAGATTTTTAAAATGATAACACGTTTATTACATGATAAAATTGTGTACAAAAGATGTCAGACTTAACGCAGGCCTCGGTTTAGTGATATCACTAAGATGGAAAATACAAATCAGTGACTCTGAAGTAGATTTGATGGACCTCGGGCAAAGGTGAGGACAACTGTGAGACCTGTGTACTGACCTGGTGAACAGAGGACTTTAAACTGGAAGCTGAATCCAGGTGCAGGTTCATAACTGAGCAAACTCTAGCAACCGGGCAGAGTGAAGCAGACAGTCCAAAGAGTAAAATGAAATTGAAACTGAAAGTAAGCAGGGGTCAGAGCTGGGGTTTGTGGGTTCGGTTCACCCGAAATCAAACAAAGCACAAGGGTGATCCAGGAGACATAGTTTAGAAACAAAGAGTAAGCTACCAAAAAAAGCGTGGAGCCTGAGAAGGCCTAGACTCAAGAGAAGACTCAATAACTGAGCATGGAGTACATTCCTTAGTGGTCTTAAATATCCTCTGGTACGTATTGTTTAACTGCGTGCAGGTTGGATTGATTTTCTTCCCAATCTCGTTAAGTTGTCTGGTAGCAGGTAGCACACTGTACACACCAGCGTCAGCGTCACTACGAGAGTTGTTGAGTATGACAACACCTGTGAGAGGACCTTGACGTGTATTGTAAGAGCAATACGTTTCACGATCTGTTCTACTGTAGGTTCTCTAGTCATGCAGTGTCCCGTCATGGCACTGCTGGGACCTCATTTGGGTCTTAAAAAAAGAGAGAGCCAAACACCAGGGAAAATCTTCCAAAGCACACGCTGATAACAACAAGGATAATCTTTCTTCATTTCTCGACAGCAGGGATAAAGAAAAATTTAAATGGGAGGTTTATGAGAGCAGACTGATGGATAAAACAAATATCATACTGATATCAGTCTAATTCCATCCACAATCTCTTGTTACCTTTTGTCATAGAATAACATTCTAATTAATAAAGCACAACAACCTTAATTCTTCTATGTGATTTTGTCTCCACCTGCTGCCTTTTTACCACTGAACATGAGTATAATGGCTACATCAAACATATTTCAAATGCAATTTCAAACTCATGTATATCGGATCAATCTCACCTCCTGTACTTACTGTACAACAACCTCCTTACATTACACAAAAAACAATTAAGAATGTGAACAAAGATGAGTTGTGTTAGAAGTGAGAACTAAAGAAACTTTCATTAGTGATCTACTAAATAGGAATTGATCCTCACATTGCATAAAAGAGCGGTAAATATTTTCTTCCCCTAAAATTGACAATATTAAAGTTTATTTCTGTATTCCTGTTTGGTTGTGTAGGTGAAATTGGAAAGCTCTACTCAGTAAGCAGCCTCCAGTTGTACGAGTTCCACTATGCCATATATTTTTAACAAGCAGTTTAAAAATTCAGGATCTACTTGCAGAATACATTAAGCTTACCTACAAAAATGCACTACAGAACTTGAATGTGCAACTACAGTACTTATGATTTATGCATTTGGCCCTTGAATTAATATACAGTATATTGTATGTACTGATATACTGTATATAGAAATGCAGAAATATCTCATGGAAGTTAATATTTCTTGGTCTTTAAATTGTGAACAAATAAATCAACATCATACTGGTTCTATTAAATTTTTGTTTCTGAATTCTTAATAAACAATAAATTGACATTTTGCTAAACATATTACCAGATAGTTATTTAGATGAAAGCTGAAACATACATTCAGAAAAAAAAAACTATTTTAATATGTATATTATGCATCACATATTTTTGTCAATGTAAAATACAATAAAAGTACTTATCAAAAATGTTTGCACATCTCTTCAACTGTAGAGTTTGTAAACACTCAACACAGAAGTATATTTCAGACATGCATAATGTTAATAAGCCAATAAAGGAAACACTTCTTTCAATGAGCACTAATTCTCACATTAAGAGCTGTGGAGCTCACAGAACATCGGAAAATAAATGGCTTGATGGGCGGTCAGGTCAGGGGACGATGTCTGCACTTCCTCCCTGTGCTTTCCCTATAGACCTATCTGCAATTCCAGAAATCTGTGTCTGACTTCCTAATGCCATTGGAAGGAATATGAGATTATGTTCCCACTGTAGACAGTCCCAATCATTTTAATGTGGATGTGCATAGTCTATCAGATAAATTTCCAGGCAGCTTTGTAATGATGTTCCATAACATTGACTGGCTTTGAAACAAGTCTCTAAAGCAAGGAAATGAGGTGAAGCTAAGCAAAGGATTATTCTCCCAATTGGCTGACAATGAAGACCATACAGTACCGCCTTCACTCCCTCTTCCGCGGTGACACTGACCCTGATGCTGTGATGCCATAACTTTTAGGACGGAAACTCTCAGAAACAGCCTTGGGTGTACCTGGCTTGATTTTCATCTATATCTTTCCAGCTACTGAAAGAAGAGTGATACTGTATCTCTATGCTAATTACAGTCATGGCTGTCACTGTTTCTCTTAGAATTGATTATGCATGGAGGGCATCCTTAAAGTTAAATGGGAGCTGTGTAGCTGTAAAAGCACTTTGGGGGAAATCATACCTTTATGCTTACAGATTTCTATAATATTCCCTCAAGTGCAGAATAATCTGTTTTGAACGGCTTTATTTACTTCTTCCTTATGTGGTTTGGTCAATGATAAAACTTAGCTGAGGGATATACTATATTTGTACTGAATCTACTGTACTGCTATTTGGAGGTTCAGCAGTGCATGGAAACACCTTTCCTTCTATTACACTATTATCTTATTTTCATTTATCATCATCATCCTTACAACAATCAGGAGATGCTCTCTTGTCCCTCATTGGGTACATCACAAACCACAAAGAACAGGAAATGAAATGAGCATGAAATAAAATAAAAGAAGCATATACAGCACAGTACAATGCTAGCTACTTACATGAGCTCAAAACTGAGGGCATTAGACTGCCATTATTAGAATTCATTACAGCAGTGGATAGAATGGAAAAGTTATCGCTTTCTTAGCCAGCTCTTATTCAATAATATTATGTCAAGCAGGAAAGTTATAGAAGAATGAAACATTCACACTTGTCCTTCTCCAAGTGCATTTTACTGTGGTCTCTCCCTTACAGTGAGGCCCTGCTACTTTTCAAAATGAGGGAAACAATCCTGGCTACAACGTCAATATAATCAAGTTCATTTGTAGATGAAAAATGCACAGTTTTATTTTTTAGATCTGTTCTATCATCTACCGCTCATTTCTTTCAGCTGCAAACTTACTTTGCAGTAAATGACAAGATATACTTCCAATCTCAGGCAAGTGAAGCCTGACTGTCACAGCCAGGCATCATCATCAGACAGGAGCGAAAGCCTGAGGATGCTATCATGCACACTAATACTGACAGGCTTGGGAAAGCTTCAAACAGTATCCTGTGTACCCTCATCCGGCAGCAAACGGGTTGATATACAGTATATTTTTTTTAAATGAAGCTATATAGCAACTGTCAACCCATTAGGATAAAACGTGTGCGATGTGTATGCAATTTTTGTCTGAAAGGCACTGATATTACGATCTGAGAAGATTCAGAAAATTAGGTTTTTAAAAGCATAGAATAGCAGAAAACATTCCGACAAGGTTTTCTAAACTTGGTTTCACTGAATACAACACCTTTAACAAACTGAGTAGCACAAACTGCTCAGACCTTTTCTATTTATATGTAATCTGCAGCTTTGGTCTCATTAAATCTTGTGTAATGAACTCAGCTGGTCATTGTGCATGCAACACATGAGTGTCTAATTTAGAAAGAACATACTTAGGGGATGGGATAGAGTCATGGCAAGCAAACACTTTTTTGCTTTAAACAATTCTTTCAGTAGTGCTGTTTCTGATGTTCCCTATTAAAATATTTGATACTGACAAGTATCACTTCAAATGGAAACAATCATAATAAAACACATTAATTACAATGATAAGATCTACCAATACACTGCAGCAGCACAGGTGCATAAATTGATTCTGCAAATAATATGAAATACACATCACTTTCTACTGAACTTAATAAGCAGAACATAATTCTGCTTAAAATGGATAAAATGGATAAATCCATAAAATGGATAAAAATGGACAAGGTTTGTTATCATAGAAAAAAGCGTTCAGAAGCTGCATGCAATAACACAAAAAATCCATTGAAATTTGTACCTGTTGTTAAACAGTAAGTATTAATGTAACGTGTAGCACTTGTAGTACTAAAAAGCATTTATCCTATTAGCTTAGCTGAGAAAGAGCAAACATATCAAATCAATTTGCTCCTTATGGGTGACAAGGTAGATCACATCCAGCATACTCTCCCTCTGACAGATCAGCAAGAAATACAGTACAGTACAATGAAATGATAAAAATGTCAGGAGAGCACTCTGTCAGGAAACACGTTATTTACAAAACATAAAATTCAATAAGTGCTGCAAGGAGCTGGGGGAGACAGCAGGGTGCTTTATAACATACGTTCTCAGACTAGCAGAGCACTGTAAATACAGGAAGCTGCAGACAAAATGAGCAGAGACAGAACTGTAGTAGGGATATGAGACTGCCATTTGTCAGGACAACTTGGCAACTTGACTCAGAAGGAAGCCAGTGAAGGCAGTCATGCCAGTCACACAACACAAAGACATGTCACAAGGATAACAACAGTAGGCTGATATACAAAACACAGGAAGTTGAAGAGCTGAGGGCAATTGTAGACACCATTGCAGAAAATAAAAAAAAACAGCAGGTCTGAGCAGTACACAGCTAAAGTGGACAAATTAATAACTTAGCAGAGCCACCAGGCAGTAGTGGAATGTGCCCCCTGCCAGAGAGTATGAATACAGTCAACAAGTGCTGTGGTCTTCTCGAAACTTGATGCCACAGGAAGATTTTGCAAAATACACTTTGCAAAGACCTTTCAGATATACCTGGGATCTTTTCAGTGTCATTTCATTGACAGAGTCCTCCCATCCATTTTCTAACTGCTTTATCACACCTGGGGTCATGGGGGAGCCGGAGCCTATCTCGGCAAGCAGTGGGGTACACCCCAGAACTGATGCCAGTCCATTGCAGGGCAAACACAGATACAAACACACACTCTCACACCAGGGCCAGTGTTCCCAGAAGCCAACTAATCTACCAGTATGTTTTTGGACTGTGGGCGGAAACAGGAGCATAAAAGGGAAAGCCCGCTTTTTCATGGGGAGTACATACAGTACAAACTTCATGTCAAGAATCCAAATAAGCACAAACATAGAGACAGGCCTACTGGGATTAGACTTCACTATCAGGACAGATCATAAGACATTGATCTCACTGCCAGGATCAATGACTGCTGAACAATTTACCATGCGAATTCTAAGAGTCAGATTAAGATTATGATTCCAAGATTCTGTTACACAATTATACATGCCTGAGTCATGAAAATATTTAACAGCAGTAGATGCACTATTGTGGCACTACCACAAAGAGCTGCAACAACAGAAATAAAACAGATAAACATTGCGTTTCAAGCGCTCAAAAACTGTATTAGGCATGTTTTGCAACATATACCAGCAACAAAAACAATGTATGTACTGTAGATAAGGGAATATCAACTCAATCAAACTGCTGAAAAAAATAGACTGAGAAACCTGGCGTATGAAGAGAATGGGATTTCCAACTCCCTTTCTCCGGTATTAGGCAGAAAACAAAATTGACACACATATGGTAGAGAAAGGTGTTTCCAGAGCTGATGTGACCAGCCATGCTTAACAGGATTCACCAAGGCCATCAGGGAATGAATGCATTGTAGCAGCTCAAGAGACCATATGGTATCCGAGTACTGCAAGACAGATATGTGAACTAGAGGAAAGGTGTGCTCAGAAATCAGAAATAAGAGCAGAGCCCTTGAAGATGACAGCATCTCCATCAAGACAATGGCAGCATGCTGCTACAGACACTTTCCGCTGGAGGAATGTAAATGAGTGTTATTGGAATTTTTTTGAGTATACTGTATATCCTCATGTCATCAACAACTGTAGAAAGACAGGAAGCTGTTTTCACCAGGTATGGCCTTCCAGAAACACTGATTACAAATGACGGCCCGCAGTTCACATCTTGTGAATTCCTGGACCTCGCAAAAGAGGTTGACTACACAACAAGCAGGCCTCGGTATCCTTACTCCAGCAGTGAGGTTGATTAGTTTTGTTATAATATGTTCCTGCTGTTCTGTAAAGCTGTGGGTGTTGGAAAGCAAAATAAGCATAAGTTGGATCTGGAAAGCAGGATTGCATTCTGGTCAGTGCTGCTCCCTCAGCTCTTGGGTCATGGGTTCAAGTCTAGGTGGGGATTCCTGCTATGTGGAATTTGTATGTTACCCCCTGTATCCCTGTGGGTTTTCTGTTGGTCTTCCAGCTTCCTCTCACCTACACCTCCCTGGCTGTATGTCAATGCTGTGGTGTGAACACTGACAAAGTAGGTACTCAGGGGACTATAAATCCTTGAATATGTTAAAGCCGACAGATGCCACTTAACAGGAGATGGCACTTGTCAATAACATTGATTGCAAAACACAATTCACCCTGTTCACTGACACTGAGAAATACACAAGAAAATCTGAAGTACTGACATTCTCCATATATTTTAGATAAGATAACCTTTATATAAACTACAGTTTGTACTGTATGCCTGGTAGAGGAAGTATTATATGCCAAGGAAATTACATGTAATAAAGGGATTTTAATCCACCGAATTTCAACCAGAAATTGTCACCTTTTCACATCTTTGTCAGCACTTGATTTGTGTAAGTCAAATGCCTCCACAGTACAAACTTTATTTATTGATACATGTATTGATATTAGTAAATAGCTCTTAACAAAGTTAGGACATGCAAAAGCAAGCATCATGGAAATTCAAAAAATATTTTTTTTTGGTGGGGTTATATGTTTTGTGGGTGATAGAGGGACGTTCAATTAAACGACAGCTGTTTGAGAAACATGGCATCCTGTTTAATCTTTATGCTCCTTTGTTTCTTAACATAAACATTCCTTACTTGAGAATGTTTTTTACTGCTTATACGCAACTATCATATCTTTTTGTGAATCGATTTTTTCCTCATCCAGTGTTTCTGACAAAGAGCTGCAACAATTGGCACTCAGCAGTCAAACTGTTGAAAGCCAGTACTGTGGGTATGAAATTTGTTCTTAGTATGTTTTACAGTATGTCATATGTTTTCAGCTGGGCTTTGGTGAGGGAAGCACACTGACCCTCGTTATAAATTTAATTAAAATAGGAATTTTTCAATGCATCACTATATGTAGATGTCATGATGTGTTCTAGTTTGAGATTAAAAGTGCTCCTTTCATCGTTTTATAATGTAATAATGTGAGATTTTTGCAACTTTATGGAAAATATAAACTTGGCATGTACAGTAGTTTTATTTAAAACATTTAAAAATACTCATGTGATCCAGGTTATGGAGCATAATCTCTAGAGTATATAAAAAGCACTAACATTTTCTTAATTTAATCTACTGCAATTGCAGTACAGGAGTCACAAACATTTTAGCTATCAAAGTCAGTAGGGTAATCTTTGAATTCACCAGTACTTTTGTTCATGCTGTATGTTTTAGATATGTTAAAATATAGCTGAGAGAGGACACTGTAGGCCTACGACTTTAAAAATTAAGATTTTTAAGCAACAAGGGGGCAGTTGAGATGCATCAAGGTGGCACAGGTTATTGACGTTGGGTACCTTCTCTGTTTCAAAATTGTTACAGTTAAGTTTCAAGGTTTGATAAGATATGCTAACTATAGTAGTACTGTTAATAGGTTACTGTTATTATACTTTTGTTATTGTTGTTATTATTAGGCCATGTTAGTTTCAGCGTGTATAAGATTATAGACTAGACAACATACAGTAAGTACAGACAGTTCTTGATTTTCATGCTTTTCATTTGTTCCATTTTTGGTTTAGTATGCCCCAAGAATATATACCACTTCTTAATTTAGGACAAATAATTTCTGTAATGTGCTTGGTGCAGCAAACAACAGGCAATTGGACCAAATATATACAGTAAGACAAAATCCTGTGCACACCAGTTTGCACGCTGAAATGAAGGACCGACCACGGAGCAATATTTGTCTCAGTGTTCTTCCAGTTACCATTTATCACCGTGACACCATTATCTCACAGTTGCTAAGCAAGTCAATAAAATGTCTGTTGTCTTATTCTGTACCTTATGTTTACTGTATGTTGTGTAACATCGGTAAAGTCCTTAAAACAAAGAAACTGTACAGGGTGGAAAAAAATAAAATGAAATTAAATGTAATGGATTTCTAAATAAAATGTTTTTTAAAGTATAAATAAATAATTTTGTTAATAAAATGTTAAAATTAGTTAAAATTAACAATTTTAGTACCCTAAATAGGCAAAATATATTTGAAATTGTACTTCAAAGACTTCAAAGTAAATAGCATTATTTAAGATGCTTAATTTTCAAATGTGAATGCTGAAGTACTGTTGGATGAAAAACTGTGCCTATTGGAGGATGTGGAAGTCTGCTTAGCAGTGTCTGGTTTTCATAAACCAACAAGTGAGAGCTGCCTGCCTGGAACCACTATTTCAAAGACAGGTTTGCTGGACTAAAAACTTAGATGCTTCTGTAATATCCAATATTTGTCATATCTTTTTATGCAACACAACAGAAAAACTGTATTACAGTCTAGTACATTTAATTATAAGCAGATTACTGAATACCTTCTTCTGAGACAATTGTGTAATCATAAATGGACAATGACATGTTTATATCACACGCTACTTAAAAAGAAGCCTCTCATTGCCATCACCTGATGAGAGGACAGTTAGAGCTGCTTGAGCGTACACATCTGAAAACAGAGAGCCCAGGCACACATCTGAGTGTGGGTTTCACCCTGATGCAGCTATCCGGTGAAAACATACAGTACATGAATGGAATGTACTTGCACTGCACTACAGAGCTTGCAGAGTGTTGCCTCTACAGCCCAGAAGAGAAAAGCAAAAGCAAAGCACATCTTAAACACCCAAATCCTACCTGGTATGCTCTGCCTGCGGACAGCCAGCGCTCCATCAGGAGGTTTGGATGGGTTGGATGGCTTGGTGTATGGCCCTTCATCTGCAGGCGAGACAACGTTTTCAGTATGTCTTTAGGGGTACAATGTATGAGGTAAGCAATACAAGTCATTCTTATTTTTTACATAATTTCTGGAACTAAAAAAGGACTTACAGTATATGGTATTAACACATCCTCTTTAGAAAAAATAAAACAGGATGATTTTATAACAAAACCAAGAAGAGTATGCCCATCCACAACTCAGTCCATCAGTTTTTAATTTCTTTGAAATTAAAACTGCTTAAAATCACTAAAAATAACACGTGAGGCATCTTAGGATAAATAATTTAACAGGCTTCTTTACTTCAAGGAGAAAAATCAAATTTAAATACCATGGTGTTTTGCACTGCAACAGTCATAGGATGTAAAACATTTGGTAACACCATATTTATTTGAATAACACCTTTGATTAAAACTTTTTGAACTTTTAAAGGCTTATACTGAAGTTATAATACTGAAGAAATATAGTGTTGGACTTAATATTTATACTTATTTATAACACTTTTACCCACACTGAGCTTCACAATTAGTTCACACCTAATGCTAAAAGCTCAACAACTGACCCTGCTTTTGCAGGTAGACAGGAAGAACGATTACTCCCACATTGCACTGGATGACCAGTTTCTAAAGGATTTTTTGTTTTTTATTAGGATGGTCTTTTTAATTGTCAAGAGCAAATCTCTACTGCACAAAAATGAGTGTGGAGAACCCAAGAGGGACACTTACGAACGACGCACAAAAGCATTTAAGGTTCCCTGGACATGAAAGTGTACAACTGGAACAAATTAGCCTGCCATGTATTTCAATAAATTTTCACTGGGATGGAGATTGAGTCAAATAAACAGGTTAGTATTGTGATGAGTAATCCAAATTCAAGACTTAATCTTATACACATCCCACCATAATCCATAGCCTAAAAGTTATTCAAAACCTCAAAGACTTTAGACAGTATCAGGAGTTGAAAAGGATTAAAATTTGCTGCCAATTGAATGATGAAAAAGTACATCCTTGAATATTAAGAATGATGTTATTATTTAGTTCTGCATCATTGCCAGATAAAAAGTATAAAGTATTTGTGCTTGTGTAATAAATGCATAAATCTGATAATAATTACATTGTTTTTTTTCTTTGGGACTTGCTGAATCACATTTCTTTCTCTATAGCTATTTAAATCTGCATCTGGATGAGTAAAGAGGTGCTGTACATACTGTATTTGATGCTGGTTTTCTCTTGATGGATATTTGAACACATTTTAAGTTATCCAGAGCAGTAGTACAAAAAAGAGAGAGAGACACTCCACTCTTCACTGCCCTCGATCAGAAACATAACGATGTGCTGAAGGCTCTGTCTTGTGCCTGACGAGCAATTAGCCGATCACTGGGATCAAAGCATAGTGGGTCGGGAGGTATTGTAGGAGTGAAGAGAGATGGCTGCTCAGTCTCTACCCATCTTGATGAGACTTTGTCCTGAAGCTTCTCCGTCACCTTCAGGAGTCGGACGATTTACAGCCCTGCTCCTTGGCGCGAGTTGAGACATTTGTCAGCAGAGATGGAAATGGGTCACTGGGGAGCATTACACTGAGAAAATTAATCAGCCCCTCATCACCGTTCTTAATTCAGATGCAATTGAAATCAATTGATGTTGAAGCAAGAGTCATTTCCAAGCAGTAAATATCTGGACACAGTTCACCCAATGCAGCCCAAGGTCATTCCATGGCAAATCAGGACAGCCTCAAAGCAACTCTACCTCACGTTTTAAGTAAAGATTTCACTTGGGATGCAACAAAATGCAACCAACTGAACCAGTGTTAAAGAGGCCGCACATTCAGATTTTCACCACAAATGTATTATTTTATACAGTATACAATGATGCACTTGAACTAGAGACTTGGTCAGAATTTTATTCTGGTTCTCAATAATTTACTGAATTGAGTTCAATCTTAATGTAATAAAGTAAATATCATTTTATATTAGAATATGACTTAGGGAACGTTCTCTGTGTTTGGGGAAAAAAAAAAGATCAGAAACAGAAAAATTAAATCAGACAAAAATAAAATCAGAACTCACAGTCAACTTCTGTGCAACGCAAATGTCCTTGCATTTAAAATGTGATCTGTGAAATTTGCATTGCAAACCACACTGACACAATATTTGCATATTCTGAACTACAAATAATTTCATTTGTTTTTAAAATTTGGGAAAGCTTCAAAAACATTTCAAACACAATAATTAGCAGAAGTTGTATACAGCTCTTTTAAGCCCCGGTTCATCAGGAGACAATTTGCAATTTATATCCCTGTCAATTTCCTTGCATTGAACTCAATCAGACTAAAATATTCTGCCATTTAAATACATCACCAACTGAGATAACGACAATAAATACCTTGCACAGATGGTAAAAGGCTTGATATACAATTGTAACACAACAGAAAGATTGTATCAGCAAAGTGCATCCTATATAAGTGATACAATGCACTTTGCTTCCTATATTGGCAAACACTTGGTACTTCTTGTCCAGAGCAAAAAACCACAAACACAGATTGTGAACATCCCTCTTTCCTTCACACCAGCTTGGACTGTTGTGTTGGCTAAAAAGTGGCGGACAAGTCACAATTTCAGATCTGGGAAATCTCTCGCTCTGCAACAGTTCTGCTGTTAGCCAACACACCTTCGCACTTACCCGAGGTGATGAATGTTTTCCGCATCCCCCTACCCTCTTTTCAAAATACAGCTTTATGTATTGCCAAAACAGGCTTGGAGTTCAACAGTTTCCACATGTCCAAAAGTCAGCATGGTAGCAGCTTTGCGTCTAAACTGAAAACAATTGCAAAACAACATGCACAGGTCTTGTCTGCAGCCAATTTAAATCAGTCGCCTAAAAAATGAGAAGACTTCACATGTCACTGCCAGTACAGCAAATCTTAAAGCCATCTCAGGCACTGCAGATGATCATTTAATTAAGGGCATTCAAATTCACAAGGCTAAAGTAACGATTACAGTATACTCTGATACTTGAGAGTACATATGGATTTTTGATTTATTATTCACTGAGAAATTGAACGGGCTTGAATATGCATTTCATATTGTATGAGCTACAGTACTTGAATGCTATATCTACCGTGACTTGCAAATGTATTCACCCCCTTTCAAAGCTGTCCCATTTTATCAAGATACTGTAAAAATCATGCTTTCTATACACATTTTGAATATATTATGATTATGATCAAACTGAACAATTCCCTGTGTGAATGAATTCAAATGTATGTAAAACATCACTAACTCAAATATGTTGATTTCATCAATACCATTTGTATTCATACTCTTTGCAATGGTAATACTGTAGGTCAATACTTAAGCAAGATAACTGGAGTAATAACAGCTCTAATTCAAATAGAAGTGAAAAGACCAATTAATTAATGTCCTGAAGCTTTTTCAACTAAACAATTTCAAAACATAGACATACAGTAATTTGAGAGATGTAATGGTACCATTACCTCTGTTTCAGAATGATACTCCAGCAGCACTCAAGATTCAGGAAGAAATAAGTCCCCATTAAGTACATGAGTAGAGCCAACATATGAAACTCTTATGTTTGTCTGACACTCTTGATACATTTCTCTCTGTCAAAACATTAAATCCACAGTACACAGATTCAAAGACGGCAAACGATTAAACCATATGGGTTAATGAAAGGTTTTTAAAAGTACCTCTCGTGTATTTTCTTTAAAAACTGACATGAAAAAGATAGTAAAAAGAACAATATAAAATTGCATCGATTTAAATCACTGCTTTAATTCAAGCACAGTAAGCTCAACTGTATACAAAGCTTGAAAAGAGGAGATTTGTGACAGGTACAAAAAAAGTTACAAGCAATTTCTGTAATAAATCAACCTACACTATTTCAAGGTCTTTTTTTTTTGTGGACTTCATCCGTGGCCTTATTTTAGCAGACGTCATTCCGCTGCAAAAAGAGAACTGAATGCACTTCTCCAGCACCACATGGGACAAGAAGCTTTACAGCAAGACGGCTATTCTCAAGAGCCTCACACTGCACTTTAGTGCATTCAAGCTGATGTGAGTGGAAGCCTTCCAGGTTCCACTTCAGACTGCAATACCACCCGCAAACGCAGCGGCGGTCATTTCGCTGCTGGACACATTCTGCCTCTCATTTCCTGTGGGAAGTGGAGGAATTTGTTGCACATTTTCCTTTTCTGCCAAGACCCAAGAAAACTGCAGGAAGCCCATAAAGCCATCCAAAGATTCTCAATGATCTGCTGACATGGCCTACACACACATACTGTACAGTACAGTACGTGTAATATAAGCTTATATTTATATAAACACACTTATACCTGCATTTGATTTTGGAAGTCTAAAGCGGTGTTGCTGAGCTTTGCAGGTTACTGCTAAGATGCTGTTGCTTTTTTACCCAGTTACATCAGAGCGCACATGGGCTGCTAAAACAGAAGGAAGCTGCAGAGTCCAACGACTACAGTAAATTTGCTAACCCTCCCCAACCAGAACACAGAGGAACCCACATAAAAAATAAACACTTGCATCCAGTTTAAAGCATCCATTTTGTAACTACAATTTGATGCAAACGTTGTATATTCTGAGAAATAAGGAATGCGTGTTTCTTTTTAAAAATGGTTTAACTTGGAAGCTGACCAGTTGGGTTAATTAAGAGATAGTACATAGCAAGGGCTGAAGGTACAGTAAGTCACCAAGTGGTACCTGTCTGTCAATAGCCAGGGATATTAACCCATGTAATTTTTCAGTTTTGGATGATTGCCGTCTCCAGTATTGCTGACTATAAAAATTGCATGCATCATCAGGGAAATGAATTCCTTCAATCACTATAATTCCAAATCTCACCCACAACAACTAAACAGGGGTAATTACTTTCTTTTCTCTCAAACATATCAGAAAATGCTTTGAGCATAATCAAAAGACCTTTCATAAAACAAGAACCAAATAAATGGTTGAACTAGATGAATCGCACTTTATTTATTATAAAATATAATTTGTATCTAAACCAGTACTGGGCATATTCCATCCCAGCAAGTGACAGAATGACTGGAGCTCAAACATTCTCTCCCTTCGTGTGCAGGTAAACCACAGTCACTGCACAGACGTAGGGCGCAAATTCAATTTTCCTCTTTCACTGAATGACAGCTTGCGCTTCTGCAAATAATGTAAAAAATGCAGCTGTTAATAATGCAGAGAAAAGACATCTTACAAATGGTTTTCTATCCCTGGTGGGTTTTCATTACACATGAAAGTCATTTAGTTTTTTTTTCTATCATCACTTCAAGGCAGACACACAGGTCTGAGAAGCCGACTTACAAAGTCAACCAACGAAACACTCGAAAACACTCTGTTCCCTGATTTCCTTCCCAAGTTTTCAGCCTTTTCCGTACTCACCCTCATCATTATGGAAAGCGCTACTGACTCCACACAGGAAAGCCATGGCACTCTCCCTCTAGCAGGTGAGACTGCCCCGCTGTGAATCCAGTCAACACCAGGGCACTAGGAGAGCCCTGCCATAGAGACCAGCTGCTGAACTGCTGTGTATTCCCGACTCCTTGGCAGAATCCCTACAAACCATAGTTTTGTCTGTCCTTTTGCTTAGGAAGGCTGCTCACTGCAGCTGCAGCATACAGCTCGTTCAAGGAAGAACCTGTGGAAGTGCTTGTATGTCCAGTGGAGCAGAACGTTTTTAATTTAGCTCCTAGACTAAGCGGTCAGAAATTTGGCTGAGGCTCCACATTTCCATGGTTGCATTTATAAGAATGCCAGGGTCCCCTGAAGCGATCGCAAAAACGATTCACACAGTGGTTGGGAGAAGCTGAATTCCAGCAGCGCAGGCGCTACAATCAGCTGGCTGCGCACGCTGGTATGAGAAGTATTTCCACAGTCCCTTCAATGGAGCTCAACCTAGGAGTCCGATCAGTTAGCACCACGACATACACTCAGCCCATGTGCATGCATTTCAAATTATATTAATTAAGCAGCTTAAAAAAAAAAGAGAAAACGGAGCCAGTATTTCCCCAGACGAAACACGTTTTCTTCTGAAAACAGAAACCCCAGTGCTGCAGCCTTCAGAAAACACACCAGTGCTGTCAGGCTGTCAGGTCACACTATACCCAGTCATGCATATGACCAAGCTCATTTAGGAAGGAAGAAGTGGAGATGTGAGCTGTTACTCTTGGCTCATCTTACACAGCAGGGGAAAAGAAAACTCTAGATATCTAATGGAACCATGATAAAGTACTCACAAGAAGCTAATTAATGCACTTCCATGTGCCAGCCCTGAGCACAACAGGGGGTTTGTACACTGATAAATGCCTGAATTTTGAATCTCCACCCCTTAAGAAATACACAGTGGTGACGGATAAAAATAGCATTCAAAAAGAGCAAAACACAGATGCACTGCAAATCAGCATGCTGCCAGTGCTTTCTTATTAAACTTTTACCTTTTACTATTGGTCTTTTATTTGAGATCTTATTTTAAAAAAAAAAACTCTTAAAAGACAAATCTCTTAACTTTCCGTGTTTGCTCAATTGCTGTTTTCCTGATTGACGGTGTTTGCTTATCTGAATAAAAAAGATTTCTGTCTTGCAAGAAAGCACCACCGACCAGCAAGAAGTGCAGAACATGAATGCCACACACACTAAAAAGGAAACGATAGTTATGCAAGAGGACTCAGGTTATGTTTTGATTCTATGTCTAACTTGCAATGGCTGAAAAAACAGATATGGGCAGGTCTCAAAATAGCCGTGGTGGGAGGTACCTGATTCTGACAAACGCCAGCATAGGCTGGTGCCATTCAAACCTGACAGTCCTGCCACTTTCACACTGGGAGCGAGAGGAGGTCATCTCCTGTGATTAATACCTCTTGGATTTTACTTTGGCAGCTCAAGCAGTCGCTTCATATTATATTTAGTTGAGAACATCACTATCCTTGGCCTGGAAATGGCAAAAAGCTTTTCCATTAAAACTCATAGAGGTTTACCTTGAGTAATTTGGCAAAGATCAGTTAACCGTATCTCTCTGACTCTATTTTGGCTAATTAAGCATGACAGAAAGACGAGCCTTTGTGGTTACACCAGGAGGAAGACAAACAGGACTTTTGCCGGAAAAGCACACACAATAAACAAATAAATTACGTTGTTAACATTTTGGTTCTACAGTGATTAATAAAAAAAAACTGAAGAGAAACAGCTTTTATGATTCCAGGCAGAGAGCCTCATCAGGTCGAAAAGAGCAGCTTGACATGAAGACACACCATACAGAAAAAGGTATCAGGATTGTGTGGTGTCTTGCCTTGAGTCTCCAAGAGATAGCCAAACTTGGGAATATCACCATGTTGTAGGTGTTCATTTTAAAAGGACTGTATTACTAAGTATGACTACACAAAACAAATTAGAAAAGACTCCACTTCATTCTAGAAGAATTCTATTTGTTATAATGACTGCTTGACAGTCATAGGGGAGGCATACCTGTTTCACTGACCAAACATTTAATTAAATGCTTTGCATTCTTTTCAGTGTCAACCAGGTGTTATGAACGGATAGTGAAGGAAACAATTTCACATCTGTTGTTACAAAACAGCCTTAATAATAATAGCTAACCTGAAACAGGAGGAAGCACATTCCTGCTGCGATACAACATTGTTAACTGTTACATAATTGTGGAAAGTGCTCTGTGGCAAACTGCTTAGAAGAATACTATACATTAGCTATAGAATGACGGAGCTTAAGAGATGACAGTGACAGGGAGAAACATAATGTATACAGTAAGTAAATAAGCTACAATTTTAAATTTTTTCTTCTCTTTCACGACAGTACTGCCAGAGTTAATCCCATCCTATACAACTGTCTGGTGTCTTTAATAAGAATTGAGCAAATGTATTCATTATAGGCTACTTTTTGACCAAGATCCGACAGCATACTTACTTGCTTACTTTCTTTGTAGTGTTCTACAGTGATAGCTACTGAATATGATTTCACACAGCTGTTTCATTATAGAACTTCATGGAGCTCTCAGCTTTGCTTTGAAAAGTTGCTGAGTGACCTTACAATTTCTTGATTCAATTTACAATTATTATTTGTGTTTTACAGGATCATATGGCTCATATCTACAGGCATCAAATCCCTGTGCTTGTCTGCTGCAATATATGCAACATCAGAGAGCAATTGGTGGGTGCAACAATCCAATCCCTGAACTCTTAGAAAAATTAATGATAACAACAAATCCTGGTGCTATGAAAATATAACCACTGTATGGCACGCATCCTTTTTCTATATTTCTCTTTCCCTGAAAACTAACATATCCGCCATAAAATTCCTACCACTACCACCATAAAATTCCAAGACAAAGGACACAAATGGCCAGCAGCCATATCACTCTGCAACTCACAACTGGCAACCCACTGAAGCTCAGCAGGTGTGAGCCTGGTCAGTACCTGGATGGGAGACATCCTGGGAAAAACTAAGGTTGCTCCTGGAAGAGATGTTAGCAGGGCCTGTGGGGGACGCTCACCCAGCAGTCCATGTGGATCCTAATGCCCCAGTACAGTGATGGGGACACTATACTGTAAACAGACGCTGTCTTTAGATGAGTTGTAAAACCGAGGTCCTGACCCTCTGTGGTCATTAAAAATCCCAGGGCATTTCTCGAAAAGAGTAGGAGTGTAACCCCAGAGTCATGGGCAAATTTCCCATTGGCCCTTACCAATCATGGCCTCCTAATAATCCCCATCTATGAATTGTCTTCATCACTCTATTCTCTTCCGCACTGATAGCTGATGTGTGGTGAGTGTTCTGGTGCACTACGGCTGCCGTCGCATCATCCAGGTGGGGCTGCACATTGGTGGTGGTGGAGGGGAGTCCCCATTACCTGTGAAGAGCTTTGAGTGGAGTGCCCAGAAAAGCAATTTATAAGTGTAAGCAATTATTATTATAAAATGAATGAAATTTTTTATTATTCTAGTATGAAGATCATATTTTAACACACAAAGCAAATGCTTCTTTCATCAGTTTAATGCGTCTTGCATTAAACTGACCTGCATTGCACATTAAGCCCTCTAGTTGTCAGTATTTAACATTTAGTAAATATTTAATATTTATAATTTTAGAATAAATATTATTGTTTTTACAATTTAGATCACTTTATTAGCCCTATACAATTTCTTCCATTAGGAATGTGTATTTTTGCATACCTCAGCTTGCTCTCCATGAGACACAAAGGCACACAGACAGGGAGAGAGAAGCTTGGGGTCAGAGCGCAGGGTCAGCTATTGTACAGCGCCCCTGGAGCAGCTGGGGTTAAGGGCCTTGCTCAGGGGCCCAGTGGAGTAGGACTCCTCTGCCGGCTGTGGGATTTGAACTGGAAACCTTCCAGCCACAGGTACAGATCCTTAGCCACATAGCCACTGCTCTGCCTAAATGGTTACATTAGTCAATATTACTAGAATTGATTAAATGAAAATGCCATACAATAACAATAATCCATATTTCAACTTGAATTGTAGTTTTTAGTGTCCGCTCAAGACATGGGTTATGTTTAATGTTAGGTCAGGGCATAGTACAGTACATCTGAAGAGTACCATTCCATCAGTTTTAATTTTTTTTTGATTCTCAACACATGGAACAATTTAGATTGATAACTTAAGCCAGTGATTTTCTCAATCCCATCATTTAGAAAATAATTGCAATGAAAACAAAAAAACATAATAATAATGTAATAACTCTCAATAACCACAGTTGGCCATTGCTGATTGCATTCAACCAATTAAATGAGTAGATGAATAAAGTGATAAGACAAGTATTCCAAATTTTTACAAATTACTGAACCTAACGGTGACCTATGAAACTGATGGCCTGTAATTCTTCAGGTATGGTGGTTGGTCACCCCTGGGACAATATCAGGCCATGTAAGAAAAATAAATACCTCAGCTTCTTAAGTGAGGTTGCTGTTATGCAGGGATGTTCTTAGAGGCGTTGGATTTCACAAGCCTGCATAATACACATTCAAAATACTAGGCCAACTCAGCACAAATGCATTTCTGTCATAACTCATATCAGGCACAACTAAAAATAATTTAATAAAGCTTTAAACATGTATTACATGTATTCAAACATGCACTACTGATTGGTGCAGAGCTTGTAAAGTGTTCAGGCTCATATCAAGTCATCTTGGCATATCCCAGGCTTTCCTTTAGTCACAAATGCTTTCTTCTCAAAACACTTTCTTAACATATTTCTAATCACATCGGGTCATTAGGGAATACAGTAATAAGTGCTGCTTTTGTATTCATAATGGTAAATGACAGTACTGCCATCACTTCATGTCAACTGGATGAGGTAGAGACAACAAATTATAATTTTATGTCGCCGGAATATACAAACCCAACAGTAATTATTTGATTTCAGACAAAAGTTTGGATGATTCATTATTTTCTCTGCCAATCAGCGAACCTAGTAAAGAGACACGCCAACCGATAAAATGCCTGTTTAATGGAACCACTCGGTTTAATATGCCATGAGTTGACTAATTAATAAGTTAAGGAGCCCTTCGAAGCTTTGCTGATGGCTAAATTAATTCCTCTCTGTAAGCTTTATTATTTCAATCTAAGACCTTCAACAGCTGCTCTGCCTTCACCTCAGACATTGTACAAAAATCTCATTATACAGTTATATTATACAGTATATCATTCTGACAATAATTGTGTTAGGCTGGTTTAAGAAGGGGCTGCTTTCACAGCAACCTGAAACTAGAGGTCGCCACACAGCATCTAATTTTGGTAATTAGCCACACAGGGTGTCAATTATCTAACTATTGTGCTATTGGTGATGGTGTAGAATGCACATTCTCACATGGGGTTTAAGAAGGCATGCTTACATCTCCTTTGGACTATACTAGCTTAGGGTGGGATATGACACAGTGTTAACCATTATCATACTTTCCAAAAACTGAAAGATAAATATGATAAACTATGAGCTAAACTGTATTTGTGTTAGGCACTTCTTTACAGAAAGGGATTTTGATGTCGGTGACAAGACTCCCAGACAGAATGCTGAAACAGATTCTCTGAGTGAGGGTTATGTAGGATCTTGAGGCAGGATCAGGCCAGCGGTGGAGACAAGGCCATGGCCTAGCAGGGGTGAGTCACAGTCTGGGAAACACTTACAGTATACAGACGAGGTCAAGAAACAGGCAAGGGTCAAATCCAAGAGAAAAACAGTTTTCTGAAGTCAGGAACAAAGCAAGAGTCAAAACTTGAGGTAACAAATATGACAGGATCCAAGTTAACGCCCAGGCTGAAGTGAGTTTCTAAACTAAGGAGGGAAGCTGGTCTTCATGATCATGGTCTTTATAATCACTGGAAACTGGTGTGGATGATAACTGCTGGAATGGCGCAGTAGCGGGTTGTCACAGGAAAAGCATTGTAGCTCAGAGAATAGAGTGCAGGTGCAGGGAAATCTATGACCAGGGTTAGAGACCTGCTAGTGCACAGTGAGGAAAAAATGGTCAATTTGAACATTGTATTTTTTACTGTGCATCACAATCTGGGAGCCTTCAGCAAAAGGCAATACAAGATCCTCAGTTCAATAAGCTAATACAGTAGCAACCAAATGAGCAATACTGTATAATAGAAGATAGAAGGAACAATCTTTTAGTGTTTTGTAGTCAGTCTTTAAGTTCTTCAATCCTGTCTACTCAGTTACAGTATATCTGAAACTTACCATATAAAACAAGCTGTAACTTCAAATTGAGAATGAAGATGTACTATTACAGGAAATTGTAGGTACACGGCGGTTTTTAAACTACCTGTTATTAGGTAATGTCAACCTATGTACAGTATATGACAAAGAAGAAAATACCTAATTTTGTAAGGTTTCTTGTGAATGAAGGCAAATCAAATTAGAACGGAAAAAAAAGTGGGCTTTAAGATGCTGGGTGTGCAGTAGGTATAGCCAACCTGTACGAAAATACAGCTTGCACACCCTAGCTTTAGTCTGGGGGAAAAAAACAAGTGCAGTGGGACTAAATGTTCTGTCTTCTTTTCCATTTTTATTTTACTAAAACAGCCAACAAGCAAGAGCGAACTCACTGAAGCAGTAATGAGTGAATCAAAAACTGCAGTGAAAGCTTTATGAGCCCAAGAGCACCAGACACTCCACATTAATTCTGCACATGCGGATCAATTCCTGCAGGTCTTGATTTGCTGATAACACACCAACAGCCAAAGGACATCATACAGTGTAATAAATAATAACAGAAACATAAAAGCATACATAAAACATCCAGAAGAAGCCAGGGTAAAGATATTTCCACATGTGAAGACGACAGGCTTAGAAGAATAGGTTATGCAGAAATCTTTCTGCATAATCGTCAAACATTTGCCTTCCTAGTGTTACTGCACTCAAAATCTTAAGAAGGCACTTAAACCTTTTTTTGCTATAAAAGTGGGAAAGTATTGCAGAATTAAATCTTTATGTACTCTATGTGAATCAGTCCCTCATACAACCCAGAAGGTGATCTATGAGTGATTTTTGTCTGTCAGGATTTCTTCTATGGCTAATATTACCCCTTTCAGCTCTGTAGCCTCAGGTCATTGCTCACTCATAGTTGCAAATGAGGCTTTGCCAACTGACGTGTGGCTAGTTTTTGATGTTTATTTTACTATTAATGTAAAACTATGCTCTGCCTGCTAGGTCAGTTCCATCATGAGACTCTACTCTATCATCTTAATGGAGCTTATTTTGTAATGTGGTTGCATGCGTTCAAAATGACGGCCACAGCACAGAAGACGTTTTAAGAGTCCTTCACCCCTGGGGAATAGACCGGCCCATTACAGTGAAGTGAAAAATTATTTGCAATGTTTTTCAGGTTTTGTTTCCTTTTGCTTCCAGTAATCTTAGTGGATTAGTGACAGTTACAGCCCTGTAGACCTCTGTCCTGCACTATACACTGGAACATCAGATAAAAGAAGCACTCAGTTTTTGTTGATCGTCAACTATGATTAAATAAAATAAACTTAATTCTAGATCCTATCCTACACTGCCAATTTCTTTCTTTTAACATTTCATTGCAGCCTCTGGTATTTCTCCTGAAGATCAAGACATCTTCATTAACACCCCTTTCTGCTCTAATCCAGTTCCTAACTGGAGATTTATTTTTAACAATGTTGACATTGAATCAGTATATTTTCAGCTGTGTTAAAGGAAAGGGAAATATAAAAGCATTTGGCAGGATTGCCTTCCTGGATGCTTTACAGCACCTTCTTGAACTTAGCAGCTTCACTGAACAGCTTTCAATTGTTGTTTTCATTCAACAGCTGTTCAGTTAGCAGCTTTCAATAACCATCTGAGATCACAGAAATGTCTATTGCAATTATGAGTCACTTGCTTTCAGTAATCCAGTAATTTCAACCTTTCAATAGTCTTTTCTGAGAGGTGTCTTTTATCACAAAGACTATAACAAAGCAGTTCTCTTCATATTGTACTGTACTTCTGTGAGCAAATCCTTTTTAAAGAATAGTACTGTATGTACAAGCACGACTCTTTTCATAAGCTATGTGACTTTATAGTCAGATACTGTATATACAGTACAAACTTAATTTTGTCTCTGACTTTGTCTCTGACTAGAACACTACTTGCTAATTTTTTTTTCACTTGTTACTCATTCTTATGTAAATCATCTAAAACAGTAGACATGCTGACATGCCGGAAAGAGGCTATTTTAAGAGAACTTTTGGGTTGTTATAAGGTGGTATAATTCAGGGTAAGTAAAATACAGCTGTACTGTGACTTATGGGGAGTCAAATGAATAACACAAATATCCAAATGTTTTATCACTGTTTCATGTGTTTATGAGGGCTTAATTAGCTTAATTACACATGAAATCTATTCAAACTTTACATGAATGAAAACGTCATAAATTGTTCCTACTTAGTACATATCTGCATGCTATTCAGTTATTTCATTATAAGCATTCTTTTGTTATATTGTAAAAAAAAATCTAGATTCTCACAAAGAAAATAACATTGTACTGAAGATCAAGGGACAACTCTGTGAAGTAAAAGAATGAAGAAAGAAATGCTTCTGAATCAATGTCACTCTGCATTTTATTAACAGTGCTATATATTGACTGTGCAAATTGATGACATAATTGATCTGCTTGTTTGTTTAGACTTATAATTTTTTTTCTTAAGTCAAGCTCACAGGTCAAAATACTCTTCTTCAAAAGTGCTGTTTCAGCACTATACACGGCCTCTCCACAACTTGCTTACCTGTATTATTATTATTTCAGGTTAAGCAGCTCAAACTAAGCTAGTTCATCTACTGATGATGAACAGACACAGGTACAGTAGAAATAATCAATCACTCCCCCAAATTAATGTTTTTTCCTTCTCTAGAGATGCAAATGGTTATAATTTTGGCAAAACACCTGAAATTCCATGTGAACTTTTTAAGAGCTGAAAGAAAAGTTATTAACATACCTCAAACATAAAACTGAAATGTGTTAGTCTGTGATTTCACTATTCATCTGAAGCAAAAAATAAAAGAAGAGAAAGTGTTCCTATAGAAACAAGGTTGGGAAGCAATAATCTTCAGATTAATTTAAGTTAAATGAAATGGAAATGGTTGATAACTAAAAGAGTATTTCACTCTGGTGTTCTCTAAGAAAAAGATTATTTAAGCCAATTAAAGATAAAAATTCTGTATTAAAAAGCATTCCCATCAGAGGCAGAAGTGGTTTGGGTACTAGAAGCACAGAATATTAATAAATCCCCAGGCCTAATGGTATTTTACCAATTGTATGCAAGGAAACAACATACAGTATGTAATGCAGAAGCCATTGATGAAATGATTTCAACAACTGCACAAAACAAGGGTAATATCCAGGGAGTGGAGAATTTCTAATGTAATATCCATCCAAGATTTGTTAAAATAATTTTGCTAAGTAATTACAGACCACTACGTCTGACTGCTATAATATGTAGGATTAAGGAAACAATTGTTAGAACTCAACTACTGTAGATGATCAATATTGAAACAATATCTTAGGAAACAACCAACAAGGTAAATCTTGCCTGGTAAACCTGTTATGAGTTCTTTGAACAAGAAATAAACGTAATGGATACACACAGGAAATATGCAATGGTGTATTAAGATTTTCTGAAGGCTTTTCATAAAGTTTCTCATAAAAAGCTAAATTCTCAGATTGCAGGTAGTAGGTATTCAGGGAAATGCAAATGTCTGGATTAAAAATTAGTTATTAAATAAAAAACAAAGGGTACAGATAAGAAGCAAATATTCAAATTGGAGCGATGTAATTAGTGGAGTACCACAGGGATCTGTACTAGGACTACTGCTCTTCCCAATTTTTATCAATGATCTTGATTCTGATATGGTTTATGAACTAGTCAAATTTGCAGATTATACCAAATTAGGAGGAACAGCAAATACTCTAGAAGAAGCAAATGAAATTCACGAAGATTTTGATAAAATTCAAGACTGGGCAAACACCTGGCAGATGAAATTTATTGTAGACAAATGCAAGGTATTGCATGGTGGTAGTAAAAACGGACTGTAAATACATTGTAAATTCATACATTATGAAAAATACTTGGGTGTTGAAGTTGGGACATAATTAACATCTTCTACACAATGTGGGGAAGCAGTTAAAAAGGCAAATGTTAGGATATACTGTATAGTTAGAGGTGTAGAATTAAAATCAAGGTATGTTAATTTAAAATTGTATGACACTAGTAAGGCTCCATTGAGAATATTATATACCAGTTTGGTTACCTTGTTATAAAAAAAGATATTGCTGCTTTAGAAATAGAGAAAGGTCCTACATTGACAACTAGCAATGACCTACACTGGAACTGAAGCTTTTCAGTCTCAAATACAGAAGATTACAACGAGTTAATCAATCAGTTACAACAAGTTTAAGTTTAATCTTCTGTTTAAGTTTTCGACCTATGTTACAAGTTTTCAAAGTCTTCAAAGGCATCATCAAACTCAATCCAGTAGGTTTAGTGAAAATGGACAAATAAACACAAACCAGGGGACACAAGTGGAAACTATGCTGAAGTGCACTTAAAACAAGGGATGAGGAATATCTTTACACAAAGGGTTGTGGGAGTATTGAACAAGCTACCCAGCCATGTCCTTGTAGCCAGTATCTCAATTTCCTTCAAGTGATGGCTGGATGAGATCCTTGGATCAATTACATGTAGCTACTAACTACTGAACAGGATAGATGGACAAAATCACCTCCCTTCATTTGTAACCTTTCTTATGGTTTTATTATTGGTTGGATACGAGTTCAGCATTCAAATGCCCTCAAATATGTTTCTCTATGCAACTAGGAAATGGGAGGTGCTGTGACACCAACCATGAACATTACATTGTAACTGAATCCCATCTGAGCTTTTTAATAATTAGAAGTTGGCTACTCATCCATATAGAGTAGGGTGAGCCATGCAATTAAACTGTTGATGCTCAGAAATCCAATTACACAGATCAGTCTATCTTGACTGGAGACCTACTGAATAATAGAGTGAAACATTCATATTTGCTTCATTTGCCATCATAAAACCTGAGATTTTATTTTGAGAGGATGCCGGGCAGCCACATCTCCACGTATACTTTTTATTTGTATACTAGTATTTTTGTTCACTTATTTTATTTATTCTCTGAATCATATTCATTTATTTTAATGCCACCTGCTAAAAACTGCTACAGGTATCTGCTACAGTTGGTTGACCAGAATCAGTCTTTCTCTTTTGTCTTTTCACTGCTACTTTATTGCAAGACTCAGCCTGTCTCCCCACTTGTACAGTACATTGCATTTAGTGCTGTTAGCCCTTGGTTGGCAGGCTGACCATTTTGGGATCCCACAGCTATAGTCTGCTGACTCAGATCTCTGTTTACCTCACTATCTGTGTGCTATGTGCTGGTTGGAACCACTGTCACACCTGATCCTGTTTCCACTACTGCCTCCTACAAACCTCTGTAATGGAGTGATTAAACCTGGCAAGATGATTATGCAGTCTACAGTACATCCTCACTTTTTTTACCCTTCTCTAATTTGATTTGTCACTGAAGACTGTCCCCACTCTGCTTTTAGGGCAGAGCATCTATATTGTTTTGCTTTTCCTTGGTACTGTATGTGTACATGCCCATACATGAGAAAAGGTCAGATGGTGGACCATGCAATCTGCATGTTGGTGACCTGCATACCTTTGAAATGGGTATTTCAGGTACTTTAACCATCTGTTTTGACCTAGAGCTTCCAGTGTCCACTTACAAATTGTACAATTATGAAAAGTTTCATAATATTAAGCCAAGTATGAAGTTTTAGCCTTCCAATTATATCTATTATTCATTAATTTGGCTATTTTTAGTTGTCTTATAGTGGGGCTCAACCGATTGGTAGTGAACGCTTCATTAGAGTTTTATAGTTAGACCCTTGGTGGCATTGTGATTGCTCAGCTCTGGAAAAGAGAGAGAAACATCATACATGTATCGTTCACCTTAGTACAGCAACTTCACTCCATGAAATCTCATGGGCGTAATCTTGAATGCAGAAGGAGGGACACTATCTGTCCATTTACTTGTCTTCTAGCAACATCAGAAAACCTTCAGTGATACACTGACTGCTGCAAGGTCAATGTTTTTTTTTTTTTGGAAGCTAATAGAAAAAATCCTACAATCCTTTTGTTCCAGAATTCATCATCCCTTAAATCCATTTAGGACCAGTTCTTCACTCTAAAATCGATAACATCAGAATTCAGGTTTTAGCTTGTAATTTCTCTTGTGAGCACCATTTGTGTATTTTCAAATTTAGTGGCTCTCACTTTGTAGACTTTCTCACAGTCTGTCTTCAACAGATATCTGAAAGAATCACAGAAGAATGAAACCCAACACATGATTTAAGGATTTTGTTCCCACTGTTTGTTTTGAATGGTTAAAATTTAGTAACACTGTCACACATATCAACAATGAATCTTTAAGATCTGAAACTAAAGGACCATAAAAACTTCAGTAATTATTCCTCTGTTAAAAAGCAGAACCTAGACTCTAGCCTACTACAGTAGGTATCATTGACCAATTTTAACTATTGCAAAGTTTCAACAAGAAACTCTATATGCAAACAAGATGTATGAACTACTTCAGTCTGAGCTCAGTCTGATGCATAGTACTGGAACAGATCTTGTTAGTGATCACTGACAATTGAATGTTGACTGCTGACCATTTTTATAACCTCTTGTTCTGCTACACATCAGTGCTGCCTTTGATATTGCTAAATCTTACTGAGTTAGAGGGGATTGGTGATAGTACTGACACAGATTATCACTGTTTAAATCTGCTACAAAATGTATTCAAATTATGCAAAGTTGTACACATCTGGTGTCCTGCAGGACTCTGTTCTTGGTCCCATACTTTTTTGTATTTATACAAAATACCTATATACATTCAGCGTCTGATGTATATAGGTATTTTTAGCTTTCATTTTTAGGCAAATGAATCTCACATTTCCATTTGCCTGAAACCTGAGTAGTCATCACACAGCTTAGTTTGGGTCTTAAATTGACTATTGATGTGTTGAAATCAGTTCAAGTCTCAGATCACGTGTCTTGCTATTAATTGTCCTCGCATTTGAAGCTGATGTTGTATTAAAAGACATTAGAATACAGTATATAACATTTATAATTAATAAAGAACAGTAAATGCAGACAAGACATTTAGCACTAGCATTTTAATAGAAACTGTATTAAACCAGATTGTAGTCTTCAATCTGAACAACTAAATAGGATGTGAACTGGCCATAAGATTAAAGGTACATAATCAGTTTCATTTGCATTGCCAATATACACTTAAAAACTTCAAACCTGAAAAATGTTTTCAGCAGATGGTCATTACCATTTAAATACATTATGAACTAGTGAAGCAAAAATTAACTTGCTTACAAATCAAAGAAAACAGGTGTGGCTTTCTCAGCGAAACAATAGTTCTTTCTCTACCTCAGTTTCCTCTAGGCAACAGTAAAGATAACAATCTCAATGGATTGGAAGTGACAAGAAACAGCTTATCCATCCTCTATCCAACCTGTCCAGTTAACTTTACTTTTAACTGCAGTGCAAGATAAGGATATCGTATTCCTCCTGAAGGCTTATGCACTAAATGAATGACCCCTTTCAACTAGAACTTACAAGCCAGGACCTCGGTTTTACGTCTCATCCGAAAGACGGCGCCTGTTTACAGTATAGTGTCCCTGTCACTATACTGGGGCATTAGGACCCACACAGACGCAGGGTGAGTGCCCCCTGCTGGCCCCACTAACACCTCTTCCAGCAGCAACCTTAGTTTTTCCCAGGAGGTCTCGCATCCAGGTACTGACCAGGCTCACACCTGCTTAGCTTCAGTGGGTTGCCAGTTGTGAGTTGCAGGGTGATATGGCTGCTTTCAAGTATAACAAACTAAGTCAAACACCCGGCCTTCATCAAAGATTTATAGTGTCTAGTGGAGTAATGCAGATGTAAACACATGATAGCAGGTGTCTAACATTTCACAGGAGTGTCATAAGAGATCAATTAAATTTATGTATGCACCAGTCTTCAGACTGCACTGTTGCAAAATCATTTTATCTTTAACCCATTAAACATCTGTGATCAATTATGAGATCCAACCACGCTACATTTCCTTAATTTATCTGTTTGGTGATGGATTAATTTCTTTAAGTTAGCCATGAAAAGGAAAATAAAAGTATCTCCATACTGTAAAAATATATGGGTGTATCACAGAATCCCATTAGATGAATGTAAAAGTTCAGGGTGTGCATTGCCTTAAACACTATAGCAGTTGGCAGTGAGAAACAAGCACTTGAGTGTGGAGTGTAGTAACAGTGAAAACAGCATGGGCCTGTATCCTGACTACCAGGTGGCACAACATTAGAAAATTATTATCCTACCAATAAAACTATAGGCAGCAATGTGGATTGGTGGATTTTACTCTGGAGAGGTACAGTAACTAAAGGTTGCAGGTTCAAATTCCCAGCTGGTGCTGTACTACTGCAAGTAGAACCGAATACACACAGCAAAACAAAACATCAATCTTTTCTGTTTAATGGTATTAATGAGTGCTTTTGTTCTGCATTTTTAGTATGACCACTTCTTAGATTTAAGAATCTAAAATATTATATTTGTGAGGTTACTGTCACTTTGTTGAACAAACTTAATGGTGTCAGGTCATACTTAATCTTATACAGGTACTGTACCTGCACTCTGGACAACCAAGGGCAATGGATATACTGTATAAACAATCAAGACAAGATCATTTTGTAAAGGTTTAGGTTTGATTTCTTAAGTGTTTTTTTGCAAACCAGCTTGTCCAGAAATATTTTTTTTGATGAAAATTGAATTGATTTTACTACAAGAGCATGTTTTTGTATCGTTGGATGTCAATTCACTTTTAGCCTTTAATTTTTTGTCTAGATATCTCAATCAGGAAAGAAATAAAAGAAGCCTTTGCAGGAAATTATCAAGGTGTTTTGATAGAGAACACACTGCGGTCTATAGTACTAATCACAATACTGATGGGTATACACTCATCTCACAACTCACCCTGAAATAATTTAGCTAGACCTCTCCTAAGGGATGTTTTTTTAAACAAAAAGAAGGAAAAGATCACTCTAAACACCACTGTAACCACAAATCTGCCTGTCTCCAACATAAGCACATTTTATCCTTATACTATAAATCACAGAAACTATTTTTTTTCATTTTGAAATATTTATGTGCACAGTGATGGGTGTCATGCTGAAAGGACACAAAGTGGATGAATAAATATAGTTTGTCTTTCTTAGGAGTACTGCATTACTATGTATCTCCAAAGGTATAGTTATAAAATATAAATTGCTGGTGTGCAAGGGAAGCAGTCTATTCAAGCAGTCTATTATGCCAGTAAATAAACGACAGCCTTGATAAATACTTAAAATCCTTAAAATATGTTGTACTTAAATTTAACAGAAGATTCACGTATCTACTATCGGCAGTGAAAAGAGCACGTACAGTAGCTTAAACAAGAAAAACAAAGGGCATCTCATGTTGTAATTTAAACCTTATCAAATGGTTTTTCTTCTTCAAACTAAAATGCATATACTGTATAAAGGCGAGGCCGTTTGGAAATTCCTCTCAGCTGGTATTCATCCCATTTTTGTATCTACAACTGCCAAAATTCCTGTATGCAAAACATTAGAAACTAAAGGAAGATGATGAGCTATAGTACTGTAAGCTTAAAGCCCACTAGACAACATTCAAGATGGACTGACTTTGCTGCTGACAGACAGCGTTCTATCTTGGTGGATGTTTGGGAGTAACTGTTAGAACTGATCTGGCTGCATTACGAAAAAGAAAGTTTCAGCCTGTACCAGCTGATGTTAATCTTTCAATTTATGCTTTACCAAAATCAAGGGCTGAATTTTAATTGGGAGCCCCCAACATAGTTTTAATTTAAGTTTTTTGAAAAATTCTGCTGACTTTGTGCCTGGCTTGGTGGCATGAATGGCGTTCAACCATGAAAGCATTCAAGATTAGTTTTGCAAGATTCCGATCTCACGTTGGATTTGAATGTTTGAACAATGAATTATTCATCTTCGAATCATTCTTCTCTTTTTGACTTAAGAGCCCAGCAGGATCTGAGTGGAAGCTGCATCCTACAGTCAGTGTATGATCACATCTCATTCCAATTTGGCTAAAGCTGCTATTAATATACTGTACATTTTTATTTCAGAGGAGTTCTGGAACCATTACAAGTGTCGTGTATATTTCCTTGTTAAATGCAGTCATCATGTGAGGAAAATACAGAATACACAGCAAGTGAGCTTTAAAAAAGTCAGATTAAGGTTCAATAAATGAACACCACAGGACTTACAAATCAGGGACCCAAAATCACACCTTTGAAATGCATTTCAAGGAATGGTGGTAGTCAAAATTTCTGGTTTGATATGCTCTTTGCATACCTATTACAGCAGATTCTGTGATTGACTCAGTTCCCTGTGCAATAATATTTCCCTGTTGTATCTGAAACCTGCTTGGAATATTTAAGACAAAGCCATCTCTTTATTCTGCATCCAGCCTGAACATAGAACATGAAAAAGGGTAAACAATTCCCATATCTACAGTAATTACTATGTAAAGTGCTGAAAAGAAATCAGTAATATAAAATGACAAATACTGTAGCTTACAGTGCTCTGTGCTTCAGGAATGATGAGAACCACTGCACTTAAATGTAAATGTCTGAATATTGCTGTGGTGAAACTACTGATGTGCCACTGAACATTAATGAGATTGAAACTTTGACCACTGCAATAAAGTGCTGCTTGTTGTAGTTTAAATATGGTCGTCTATGCCTTTTCTAAACTTCTGAAACCTACTGTAGCTATTAAAATGTGAAGACTGGGAAGTGACAGTACAGTATTTCCAAACCAATCAATGATTTCTTTGGATTACGTTTTGGTTACAGAGACAGCATCTTGTGCACGTTCTTGTCTAAAAAAGCTTTAATTACACAACTCTAGTACTATTGTCCAATATTAAGAAAGAGAACCCAAGGAAATTGTTCTGCCTGATATTAATGTGGGGGCTTCAATGACTCAATATATATTTAACACTAGACCTGGGTAAACTGCATCTGCACCACCAAATTATCTGAAAATCCCAGTACACAAATAAGTGCTACCCACGACAGTACAGGGTATTGGTTATAACACAGTAATATTGTGGCACCCATTGCATACATAATTGCCTACATAATACAGTAGGCCGCAAATCCTGCTGACAAACAACATGAAATCTTTCTCTGCTGAAATGAAACAGGTGGTGGTTGGCAGAGTGAGAAGAAAAATCTAGCAGTGTTGTGCAAAGATACACACAACAGAGTCGACAGAGACAAAGTGAGAGATTCTCATACAAATGTTGACTCCAAGGTGGGCGGTTGAAAGAAAAGCACTGGGCTAAAGACATTTAATCTGCAGTGCTTATGTTAATTTTGCTTATAATAACCTGTTTATCAATGGAAAACATGAATTTTAACTTTAAACCCAGAGCCTGGAAAGATCCCATGGATGCACTGGCATGGCACTCTTTCCACAGAAGTGTACTGTACCTGTCATTTAATGTTAGCAAATCACAACAATTCAAGCACAAATCATTACCAGTTATGTATACTGTAAATATTTTTTTATTTTTTATGATTTACAGTTCCTTTATAAACAAGTAAATATTTAACATGTTCTGTTTTATGCTATAAGATGTTATGTATTTGAAGAATTATAAAGTGCAATAGTTCAAATTTTATAGACCAATTCTATAAAGATATGTATAACACCACTTACACAACATACGTAATGTACAAGACTAAGTTAAAGACTATAAAAAAGTTATAAAATTAATAAGTATAATAATATGTTATGACTATATACTGTAATAAGTTATAAAAATATTATTTCATCTTATACTCAGTTTATTCATGTTATGCTCCTGAGTTATAAGATGGTAATACTTTAGTATTTTATAATAATGTTAAATATATCCAAATCAAATAAGAAACAATAACAATTTTCACAAAAAAAAGTGTGTGCAAAATCCCGTAGCCTCCAAAATTATCTATACCCTTGCTGGACTGTAACTAATAATAAATGTATCAAAGCAAATACATGTGCACAGCAAGGTTTTTCAACAGTAAAATGGGATTAAATGTATGAAAATGTATGGTGCATTTATGAATAGAGCAACTGCAATAAAATAATTAAACATGCATCTAAACACAAATGACCCGTACAAATTCTGAAGTTTATAGAACCTTCTGGAAGTCAACTTGAATGCCAGTGGATATTAAAATAGGCTGAAGACAGAACTGAAACAATCAGTTCCACTTTGTCAGAGACTGTGTGAGTATTGTGTACTGTCTTAAAATCTACAATGAATCTACAATGATTAAGGCTATACAAACCCATAAAGACACTGCAGTTTCAACTGTGGCGCCCATCACCAAAAATGTTAGGATTAAGGGGACACCTACTTCTTCACTAGCAAGATGACATAAGGAGGTTTTGACCCAAATGTTTAGTAAGAAGTGGTGTGGAAAAGAAGAGACAAGAGACCATACAGCAACTAAAGGACTGCCAAGACAGATGTGACCACATGACGTGACTGGAAGAAACACAAATTAAGTTTTTTAACTCTCTTACCAGGATTGGGATGGAAACGTAAACATTGAAGAAAAAGGATATCATCCCTCCCGTAATCAATGGATGTATATTCTTTAGGAATTGTTTTATTATCTTAATTAAAAACTGAGAAACAAATATACAGTACTGTACATTACAAGGTTTACCTACACATTTTAGCTAAAACCTGGTGCCTTCTACCATAGATATTCACAATACATTGTACAACAATACAAAGAATGCAATAAACTCAATGACCAAAGAGCATAAAAACATGATAAGAGCTGAAGAAAGCAGCCTGGAGGAACTGGAGAGGTTTTGCATGCTGAAGTGGTCAAATATCCCTCATGAGTAGTTTAAGAGCCCATTTAAAGTGTATAGGAAGTACCGCCTTGAGGTTACTGTAGCCATAGGCAGGTGAACAAAGCATACATTGCCAGGGAATTAATAAATCTGAAAATGACATATTTAGAAATACTGTATGTAATCTTTCCACAGACATTCTATTTAGACAGACAAGTGAAAGTCATTTTTGTTTTTATCATAAAATACTGAATGAACACTTAGTATTACATGCTTAATCAATATTTGGTTACAGGTATAAATACTGTACATGTATTGGCTTCTGTACAGCAGTCAAACAAACCTGAAGTAGAAAAAAGCACTCCTCATTTCTTTCTTATTGCCACTTAAAACCAATCATACTTGAAAGGAAAGAACATACAGTACCAGTATGCAAAATATTAACTTACTGCATTAAACATTATATTAATCAGAGGTATATACGTCTTTGATCAGCATAGTAATGTAGGTTTTAACTGGTCTCCTCTATGAAATGAAGGGTGAATAACTTATAAATCCCTGATTATTGTAATAAGTTGGTATTCACATTTTAAAACAGATAACGTACAACCTGGAGTCAGTGAATACCACCAGCCTCTCATATCCCCAGGTCATTTTAATAATTCTTTTCTCTTTCAATCACCATGGAGATCACAAACCCAGGGCTGTACAGGAAATTAAATATTCATTACATTTTAAGTCCAGGTTCTTGTTCATCAGAGGAAGCTGACCAACCAAGCCAGGACAATCTAAAAAGCTTCCATTAAAATATTTATAAGACTATAAAGCTGGTAATAATGATGACCTGTAAATCAAAGTTTGAGTAAAATGCTACTGTCTCTACCGCTTCAGTAAGAATACTACACTGATAACTCATTGTTTACCTATAGATTGTGAAAAAACTGGTAATACATGTTTTAAAATGATTTGTCGAACCACACGCAGTGAAACACAGCATTACCTGAAAGAAACAATACACCTAAAAGGTTTCATTTTAATGAGCTCTAAAATGTTTTTGAAAGATGTATCAAACAAAGGATAAAAAAGGCTTCATAAAATGTTGCATCTGTGCTCTGCTATAAGAAATCAAGCCTAAACAGAAGAGGTCCTAAAGACAAGAATTCCAATGGCAGCTTGGACACCTGTGATGCAGCAGGAGTCCCACTGCCCATTAGGCAACACATCAATAACTTTCGTCAGTGGCACGGAAACAGGATGTACTGTAGTAATCCATATTGCTCTGCGTTAAAGGAACATAAGAGTGAAAAATACATTAAAATGCAAAGCTTCAGTACAGGCTGGCACAAAATCTGCAGTACATTTACAGAAACAAAGGGCAGAAAAACAATAATATGAAGGGCACTTAATCATGGTGCATTTAAAAGAGGCAAATATCTGAAATACTAGGCGTCTGAAATCAGTATACAAGGATAACGTTTTAGCCAACAAATGAATGCAAAAATTCTAAACCCCTTACCAATGACATTCTGAACTACTGTAGCACTAGTGTGCAATAAACATGCATGCTGTACCATACATGAAAAACTGACTTTTTCTTTGCTGGAGGCAAAGCACCACTATTCTGTGCTCAGGGACCCTAAAACAGACACCCAGCGAAGGGCATTCTTCCACTTTGTGATCCCTTTTGTCTTCTGGTCTAACGTAGCCCCTGCCTCAGTGCCAAGCCTTCCTATTAGCAACAACAAACAACTCTAGGCTGAGATAACTTCATTTCTGCTAAACGCACAAGAAGGAACATAAAATGGCTCAGTACGATACCTTTAGTAGCTCTCCGCAATATCTGACATCGGCATTTAAAAGAGACTGCTATCATTCTAGCTCCCGGTACAGCGTCAAGGTGCTCTCAGGGCTCGGGTCTGGTGGATGCAGTACAGGCATCTGAATTCCTCACACATACCAGGAGAAAGGTAGTCCCAATGGGGAGCAACAGACTTCAATTCCTCACGGCAATAGCAGAGATCTGGTTCAAGACACGGAGTGGAGCTTCACACATTCACCCAGGTATCCACAGCATAGAGCATCAGGGCTACCGAAGATCTAATTGTATTTTCCGACCACACACACAAGTCACAGTGGATTACCCAGGGAGAGAGAGAACTGTGAAAGGAAAGGAGCAAGCCTTCTGAGCGCAGCTGTTGCCTCACACTGTGCCGTCTGACTGGGCTTTTAAAGTTGCACGCTCCTGTGAGGGACAGCCTGCGCCTCTGCTTAGCTGAGACAAATTGCTTTCTTTTCATCAACGGCTTTTAAAAGGCAAGAAGATTCCTGGAGCCCCTAATTATGTAACCAATTCACAGCACCTACAGTAGCTCGCGAGGTGATGAGACAGACAGATCTCGAGTAAAGAGGGAAACCGCTCTTATAATGAACGCGCTGTTTTTGTTTGTTCTTTATTTAGATAAGCGACTGAGCCAAACGACAGGGGAATCATCTGAGCAGCCACACAGAGCAAACACTGCATCTCCCATCAACCAGGATGTGATTAATCCACTTAATTTACAGTCTGCCTCTGCACTACATGATGGAAATGCTTTCTGTAAATAATTTAAAAAAATCTTTCAAAAAAAATTTAAGTGTAAGACCGGTAAAGTTTCAATGTCAATAATTCCTTCTCCATTTAACACATTTAAATTACAGTAATTCCTAAAAGATGATGCTAATTTATGATGATTTATTTTCCACATGAACAGACCTGAAAACTAGGGCTGATAAAAAAACTTTGTATACAGAAAAAGGTGACCAGGTTTATGAACTATTGAATTCATATTTAAAAAAAGATTACCAAAATTGAACAAATTGTAATCTGTACAATTTTCAATTTCACTGCACTGCAGATGTGAGAAAATGCATTAATTCATAAACCCATTAGCCAAACACCACAGTTTATGATGCAGTTTAGGATTTATATGTGAGCTGAATTTTTTTCTGTTTTATCTTTGAAACATTCAATTGAATATCAATGGTAAAGATGCACAGAAAAATCAAATTTGATTTTTCTTCTAAGAAATGTGTCAATGAACTAGCAGATTGGAATTGGATTGGCTGGCAACAGGACAGGGACAAATACCAGTCACAGATTCATAAGTGGACATAAAAGCTTGGTCAAGGTCTGACATACTGTAGGATTAGATTAAAATCTGACATCTGAAACACAACCAAGCTGGGATGCTTGGGGAGGTTACTATTCCATCATGTCATCTTGTGTCTCATCAAGGTCCTCATGGACTCCTGAATGTAATTACTGGCACAGAACAAGCAATGGGGACTATAGTGAATGGTTTTTAAAAATACCCATTCATAAGGGCGTGTGCTGCTTAAGTGAATTAACAAATACAAATCTTTATTAGTGCAAAAACTGAAGTGGTAGTCTTAAAATGTTATGTTGTATTCGGTATATAATCTGTACGTGAACAGGTGATACTAATTTTTGGGCCATCAGTAGTCTTAAGGTTTGTTTTAACTGTTATCACTATACAGTACTGTATACAGTAATACAGTATAGGGCTTGTTCTGTACATTGAGTGTAATCACTCTAAATCAAACACATAAACCCAAACCTTTTTTTAAATATCTCCTAGCTGCTTTTTGCCAAGCCTTTAGACAATAAGCAGTAAAATCTGTTGTCCCAGAAGATCAAAAATCAATCCATTAAGTTAATCTCACCTGATGAATGTGCTGTCACTTTTTTTTTTACAACATTCCATAAGCATATGCCGCATTTATAACCCTCTCCCTCCGGGTTATAATTTCACTTTGCCTCAGGTGTTATGCAGCTGAAAAACTGTGAAAGCCAAGCTGTAAGTTTAATTGTATTCCCTTGGGTGACATGTGATTGTTAAGAAAACCTTTGCTGCAGAAGCAATCTAACAAAAAACTTGGAAGTTTGAATTTTTATTTTTGAGACAAATCAGCTGAACAGACTCATCTTCTGCGACATTGTGCAAACCCAGTCAACACCACTGTAAGCAAATTCAGCCCAACAGGCAAGGCTTCAGTGTAAGAAGGACAAGTAGGTCAGAGGAGTAGATTCCACTAAGCATGCAGCAGCTTCTCAACATGTTCAGAGATGGCCCTCTTGTCTCACAAGTAATTCACTCTTTTCTTTTAGTTTTTCCTCCCAAAAAACATTACAGCACTAAAGAAACAGCATCTTATAATGAACTACTGCCCTCCACAAACTAGAACAAGGTGTCTGGAAAATTGCTGAAAACAAGTATTGCAACACACAACAAACTGCACAGAAAAAAAGTATTTATTATGACTCAAGCACTCACACACACAAGACTATGGACACTCTCCTGTGTGTCCCTTCTCACCAACAGTATGATGGCTAGTACACTTCAAAGGCAGACAAAGTACCATTTCTGAACACCTAGAAAGAACACAGAGCAACCTAATCAATTCCAGACATAATCTCTTTTCTCACTTAACTCATCCTAGAGTTACTGCAGATGCACATTGGTTTTCAATTGATATGGATTGCAATAGAAGTAATAAGCTCAGCATGAGAATCAATTTCACACCATCCTTTATACAAGATGAATTGGATAATTGGGTCTGGGATAAGAAACATTCACTTTTGATTAAAGGGCCCATCGGTCTCTTCCCATCTTTAACATGCTGACATGTTAAAGAAAAAAGGGTCATAAATTGTCAGAACAATTGCCTAGTTCACACTTACTTTTTAATTCAACAGCAGACCAGTCAATAATTCTATGGGTAAATTAGCGGGCTGTGTAATTACAGTGTGTATCCAAAGATCGGAGGTACTGACAATTCACAGATGCATTACCATCCTGGACTTGCTTAATGGGTAAAATAGCATGAGTGTATCTCCACTAGATCCAAAGAACGCCAAAGAAAAAAGACAAATTATTTTTTCTTTATTAGCAATTGAGATATCAGCATCCTCTAGTGGATACAAGACATTAGTGCAAGAAGAGTTGAATCTTCACACCTTTTCTCAGCTACGTTAATAAAGGAATAAATCACTGTTTCCTTTATTCATTCCTCAGCATTTTATCATCCTAGAATGGCTGTCACTCACCTAATCTCTTTATACTTAAGATACAGAAGTCTTTTGGTATCTGTTCAATCCAGTTAACCTCTGGATTTGTAATTTTTTTTTGTAGAGTCTTTGATGCACCTTTTTTGTAGAGGAAAAAAAAGGGAACATTAAACTCTGAAGAAGATTTAGTGAAATATCAATGTTTGACAAATACAATTGCTAACCAACCATTTCAAAGACTGGGAGTCACTCTTCCTCTTCTACTGTCCTGAATATATAAATATATAAAAGGCCAAGAAAATGTTTAGAGATCAAGAAACAAAACTTTCCAAACAGTACTGTACATGCTTAAACCAAATTCAGAAAGCATATTAGAATTGGTAAGATTATATGTTGGATACTACAGTCTACAATGAAAACATAAACAAGAATACTGATACACAGTCTTATTAAACTGGTTAACTGCTTGGTTACAAGTAGATTATGTTCGCAATTTTAAAATTGTGTTTTTTCTGTAATAATAACAGTATAACCTAATATAAGTATAGTATAAATAAACAGAATTAAACTTATTTTCTCTTGTTTATCGAAATAAATTTCACTGCATCAGCTGGCTTGTGGCTTGAATATCAGCAGTGTTTTCATTCAAAAGTTCATATTTAATTAAATGAGATGCTGTCTGTTTTTATAGCATTGGTTTACAAACAAAGCAGAAAATTGCCCCTCCAGTTGTTTCATGTTTCTACATTACAAGTATGTGGATTCATTTAGTATTTCTACCTATGAATGTACAGTATATATCATGTATGCACCATGAAACTCAAAGACAAGCCAATACAAATTAACTCTGTCCAGCACCCAAATACTTTTTCCTAGTTTCCTAGTTTAATAGATACTGTATGCTGAAGACAACATTTTTTAATTCCCCAGTGGTAAGAGGTTTAATTCATCAGCAAAATAATCACTCTCCACCCAGTTTTTCATTTCCTCAACCCATGTATCTTCGCCATTACTGAGTGATTTAAATCTTATTCCTTATTCATACACTTCGAGTTGCGATTTGTCTGTACATAATGGAACGTTTCCCTCTGTCTTGGACGAAGATATTGGAAGGAGACGTTTTGCTAAATGAGCTGTGGGAGTAGAAACGAATCAGACACAGGAGAGATGGCTGACACAACCCTCGCATGACATACAGTATCTGCTGTAGACGGCATCTGTTTTCTAAAGGGATCGTCAACAAATTCCAAAGTGGTTCCCCTTCCAAGAATGCCATTAAACGCAACCAGCAATCACTAAACCAAACTTGAACTGAACACTTAATAAAAGAAAAAAAACCCAGCAGTTCTAGAGTTATTTGATATCATTTCTTCCACCTACCCCTGTCTAAAATGACCAAGGAAACAAAAAGTATTAAGTCATTATTTTATGTACTGTAATTTAATATTAGTAGCTACTCATGGGAAGCACAAACAAAAATGTACTGTAAGACATTATAATTAACTGATTGGAAGTGATGTTACTACAACATCTGCTGTGTCAGTACGCCAATTTGTCAAAGTCTAGAATTCTCCTGCAGCAGCAAGAAATCCTGCTCTTATGAGAGCAGACGGCAAGTGATTTCAAAGAATAGGAATAGAAAATTTATGCCAAGTCAAAGTTTAAAGATGCTGTGTACAGCATTCATTGAACAAACGGTTCATAAGAAATCTAAAATGTGTTTTGTGTATTTTCTATCAGAAATAAAGAGAGCTATAACATACTGATGCCCTGAAATGATGTGAATATGAGAACATAAGAATAAAATTCTTCTGAAATCTTTCTTTGAAGATTGAAAGAGTTTTGAGAAGGAGAGGACTGTTTCTATGAAAAAACAGGTTTAACACAATATTCTTTGATGTGATGAAACATCAAAAGCCCTGAATTGCATGAGCCACTGAAATGCCAATCTACCCTAGAAACTGCAGGCTTTCACATAGAGAAAATTAGCCTGAAATGGTGAGTTTAAGAAGCCTGGCAGGGAATAGTGCACTTTCAAGGTAAAACAGCAGATAATCCTTTGCATAACTGAGGACAAAATATAAATGTCTATTTCTCTTTTTTCTTGTTACAAGGAAATCAGAAAGGCAAATATTTTATTTGTAATTGTGATTAGAACTGAGCTCCAGGACTAAACTAAGAGAATACAGTAGGTAGATTAAAACAGTCTGTATCAATGGAGTGAATCTTATGAGAATAAACAAAATAAACAGCTTCGTTTACAAACCTTTGTGCAAATCCTCAATTCAACAGATCAAAGCTATGTGATGCATTTAGTTTTAAGTTATTTGTTGAAGAGTATCTAACCACTTTAAAAAAGTTACCAGTATTAGCATTATTTCAGAGAAGCACATATGTTTCAGAGATATTGCCAGTGCTGAACAAGTTCCCAAATGGATTTGCAACAGCATGGAAGTCAGTAGTAACACGCTACACTTAAAAGGGTCACATACAAGGAAAAACGCCATTCCATAAAAAAACTACACGTTTGAAAGTACGAAGCAAATCTCTAGAAAAATTCTAAAAGTTCAAAGTACTGTACATGTGAATAATTATTTAAACACTTTTGCAGCACACTTTGCAGGAAATCCAGTAAATAAGTATTTTATCAACCTCTCTGCTAAGACATCCAAATGAGAGACCGGAATGGATTAATTGCGTTTCTAGGCTCCAGTTTTTCATGAAAGCAGGTCGAGATTGGGACGTACCTTCCTCCAGGAGCTTGTGCATATCAGTCCTTCTCCAGGGGATACAGAGAGCAGGGACAAGGCAGCAGGGAGAGGGGGTCTGGGGAACCTGGAAGAACTGTGACTGCGGCTGTGGCTCCAACCCTGTCATGACACACTCACTGTGGCTCGACCCCCGAGCACGCAGGCCCAGGTTGAGGGAGGGAGGGAGGGAGGAGCAGGAGACAACAGGACTTGACAGCCACAGTGTGCTCAGCTCATTCTGAGGGATCGAAGGTATCGACACCGGCTCGGAACGCACTGGCCCGTCACTAATCGGCCACTAGGGGGCGCTGACAGAAGAGCAGTCATCAGAGTCAATCAGTCGTCTGGAGACGAACAGAACTGGCAGCAGGTGAGTAAATTTTTCTATCTTTGGTGTGTAGGTTTAAGTAAGGGAATGGGAGTGAGAGCTGTATAAAAGGAATTTGAATAAATAACTGCACGGGTAATAAAGTGAACACCAGCAGAGAAATGGTCCACTAGGACACATGATCTGTTGACGAAACTGGGTGCAGCTTCAGGCAAACTTTGATTCCCTTGATGCTCATTTCCTCCTGCCTGCGCTTTGATGAAAGCAGCTGTAATTCAGTGTTAGCACCAGGGACCATTAATGCCACTGCACTAATTAAGCAATGCTGAATGGCAAATGGATATTCGAAAATTTGTTAAACGTTCTTGCCAGGCAGTGGTGAGTCAATGATGGAAGTAAGGTATAAAAGCAATTAGATGGAGCAACACTGATTGAAATCAATTGACCCTTTGGTGAATTGGCCTTCTGTAAATGGTTTCGAACAAGCCTGTGGTGATCACTTGACTAGTAAGTCATGAACACATACCAATTGATGCAGAAGACCCCACTCACACCAGGCTTAAGATTGCATTCCCATCCTGTGGAAATATGTTTTGAAATATAAGATAAGAGATAAAAGATCACTTTATTGGCCATATACAATTTCTATTAGGAATCTGTCTTTTCGCATACCCCAACTAGCTCTCCATGAGACACACAGACAGGGAGAGAAGCTTGGGGTCAGAGCGCAGGGTCTGCCATTGTACGGCGCCCCTGGAGCAGTTGGGGTTAAGGGCCTTGCTCAGTGGCCAAACGGAGTAGGATTCCTCTGCCATCTGCGGGATATGAACCAGCAACCTTGCAGCCACAGGTGCAGATCCTTAGCCACAGAGCCATTGCACCACAGTATACTGTATGATATTTACAGTAAATATCATATATTTAACTATGATTAAATATATCTGATATGACTCATATCTGATATCTGAATGCAGTAATTATTTCAGATTTTATAAACATGCAAATCATTTTTACAGTTTTGCTATATGGACATGAATGATCAATCTCAGCCTTTTTTTCCTTTTTCATTTCCACGTTTGGATTTCTCTGTCTTTTAACAAGTCATACTGTATGTTTTTCTATCAGGCCAATCCTATGAGAACCATTGCACAGACATTGCCTCCAAATTAACCAGACATTACAGATCATATGCTGCGTAAAAACTGTTATCTACAATACATTTTGTAAGAAGTGTACTTCGTAAGGTGACAAAACAGGTTAAAAATACTGGAAGTGAATTAGAATGAATTTACTAAAAATGTTTTTGCAGAAAGGGATGGTTTTATAAGTAAATAAAAAGGACATATTCATGGGACTCTAAAGTGTGGTGCCAAAAGTAAACATTTTTTGTTCAATTTTAAAAAGGTCTTGCTCCAGTCAATAATAATTGGACCCAAATCTGCTCCTGAAGAAAAAAAAAATAATGGTCTAGCTCAGTGGAAATATACTGTACCATCATAGCCGGATTCCTACATTAGCAGCTGTAAACTTTTATGCTTGCGAGTTAAGAGAAGCACAACACAGCTGATGACAAATAATATTCATCCATTTTCATCAGTTTAGATATCTAGAGTATCTGCAGAACTATAATCATCTTGTCTGCCAACAGGGAAGTAAATCTAAAGGAAGATGTGGCAGAACATTGCTCAATGACAAAGAGTACAGAAAGTTAGATTAATTACGGTGCATTGAAGGACGCTGCACTCTACGGGGCAAGGCTGAAAGGCGTGCTTTATTTTAGAAATGGGAATTTTAAATACCATGTTATGCCAACATTCAATGGGTATTAGAATCAGATATGAAATGATCTACTGTTCTAGCTCAATAAAAACTGTTTAAAGTTTCTCTAAACATAACATCCTTTGATTAAAATTCTACACTTATAATTAAATATCTTCCCCTTTCCCCATTTTTATAACTTCCCAATATTCTGTAGAATATCCAACTTGAAATCCAAAAATATCAATGTAAACACCTAAGACGTCTTTTCCATCTGTAGCCTCTTCAATATTTCCCATCTTGTTTCTATAGTTTCAACTCTTATCTACATTACAGGTCATCTGCCATCTTGAGTTTTATCTACATGTTTAATTTTACAATGTTTTCTAATCTTCTTCTTTTATCATCATCTGTAAATTGTCTAGTTAATGAACTGTAACAAAATCTAGATCATCGATATAAATTAGAGAGAGCAGTCGCCTCATATAGATTGCTGTCGCACATACAAATCTGAACATTCACCCCTTATTCTGTTTTCTATCCATTTACAAGTTCTGAATCCAAACACACAAATTTTCCCCAAACCCCTACTGCCTGAACCTTGAGAATGAATCAGGATATATCATATATTCACATCCCAAATTCTCATCTGGACCTCACAGTACATACACTGTTATTAACAGTTTGCATGCAAATTGCCTTTGAGGAAAGGCAAACAGAAAGGAGTAATAAGTCTAAGATAAAATAAAAAAACATAAATATGTATTATTAATAGATCTCTAATTAAAAAAAACAAGCCCTATAGTGTATTAAGCTGCATTATGCACCATCACATACTGTACAGTCCTCTAATAGCACTTTGAAGCAACTTCTGCAGTTCTGTGGAACCAGGTAAGGTTCTCACATACAGTACTGTAAGTGGAGATAGTTGCCCAAGGTAATTGAAAGCCTACATGTTTACTGCTGTTTTAATGGACAAGAGGGAAATGGGATCGGCTACTGATAAACAGCCCTGAGATCCCTGCTGATCTCATCACAGAGCTGTCTTTCTCAGCTCTTTGCTGTGTGAAGAAAACTAACAATAACTCCACATCATCACATATAGCATAACAGCTGTACAAGTGAGTGAGAGCTTAAAACTTTTACAGAGTCTTTTCAAAATATGCAACAGCAGTCATTGCTGAATCTACTTGTGCCCCTTAGACTATGTAAAACAATAATTCAAATAATTCAAATAAACAATAATAACAAATAATAACAATCATGGAATACTACTATACTGTATGTCTGAGGTGATAACAAAAGTAAATCGGTCTCCGGTCTTGCTTAAAAACCACACAGGAAGGCTTGGAGAGCATGGAGTTGTCTTCGTGATTGAAAGTTTGGTAAATGTAAAAAACAGACCGTTTTCTGCAAGACAAAGGTATTATTCGTTGAGTGTAATGTGTACATTGTGAAAACAGCTGTGATTGCTATTGTGCATGTCCCATCTAAGAGCTCTAAATGCATGATTCATTTCACAGTCTGCTCCTGCTATTATAAGTTTGTGGCAGCAGTCCAGGGTTGTATTTGAGAGAGTGTACAATTATGAAAGATAAAGGCAACTGTTTATGTGTCTAGGAAAAATGTCAGCATTAGCACCAATGTTTAACTTCATATTTCTTCAGGTCTGAGTCTACTAGCAAATGAAATCATCACACTTGAAAGTAGTATCCTTTCAATTCTTATACAGAAATGCAAAGCAAATATCTTCTTTACAGTACATCAAGCCTTTTCTGAGGATACTTAGCAGCAATATACTGCAGGAAAGGAATCTATGATTTTCGATTCTCGATTACAGAAATTAGAACTACTAACTTCGGTAAAACAATTGGAGCTTTGGACATTCCAAACTAATATGAAAATGAATAAGGCTCCCAGCAAACATGTTTTTTAGTTCCACTCCCTGTCCTTGTCACTAGATGGTTGTCTTTTTCTCAAGCAATGTCATAACACTGATGCATCTCTGAAAGTAAAAAGAATGCACCTGTCAAACCTGTTATTCAAAAGGTATGACACTCCCCCCCACCATCCTCTTTCCCAGTATTTTTTTACATTTTGAATTCACAGTTATTTTTTTCACACACCTTTCACCTACAGTAGCTTTGGAATTACTATTAGCCGATGATGAACAATTGTTAGTCAGTCATGAGCAATTGTTGGACAATTAAGTTCACAGCTTTGACTTACTGTAAATAAATGTCAAGAAAACTGACAGCGGTTTTTTGAAAACACACTTTGTTTGTGAACACTGTGAGTTCCACAGTGCCTACAGAACAGTATACTGTACTGCAGTATATTGGAGGGGTGGCTTGTAAGCCCTGGATAGACTGTACCACAGGTATCACTGTCATGCAGCAAAATAAGCACACACTCTCCCACTCAAGCCCATCGAACTCAGGCAGCACTTGGCCAGCTGTGAAGATTCCCAGCAACAGTGAGCTTATGAAAGAGCCCAGGCATGTCCTGATAATGTCTGGACTGCTGGGCTCTCTCAGGCCAAACCAGTTCATTTTACTTGTTCAGTGACTTGGGAGCCCCCAGAGCAAACGTGCATGGCCTCTTTCACACAGTACTGTTTTGGAAAGGATGTAATTATTTAGATGTATTGCACAGAAAGGTTTCAGTTGAAAAGGTGTGTTCTAATTAAGTGTGTACAGGATACAAGGTTAAATGTAGCTCAGTGTGAATGACAGAATTACAGTGTGCAATGTTTAGGGATGTTTACAATTAAAATTCAGAATTAAATTTCAAACAGAAACCATTGTGTTAAAAGGACTGGTTCCATTTGTCTGGCTGCAGTTCCATTTAAATTTGCTCTCCAGATCAAATTGTCTGATGCCATGGAAACTTTTCCAACCCACAAGGATCTGATTAGGTTAGGAAATGTAGGATGATAGGCACTGTTTGCACAACGAAGATGTTAAGAAGGGCTGACAGGAGTAAACCTCAAGGTAACAGCTATTGCTCCAAGTTTGCCTAAATGACTTTTTTGTTGACAGTAATTTCAATTTCTAGAATCATAAAGTACCTCAGAGTCATAAAGCAAGACACCACTGCACAATGTGCCTGCACCATGTTCTCAATCTGCCAGTCTTTACTGTGACTGGCAGGACAGCTGACAAACATAGCCTACTCTTTTCTAAAACACTCAGCACATTTGATGACATGCTACACAGAATGATTTGAAAAGCAAAACACACCGCGAGGAAGAAAGTGCTTTCACTCTGAGGAATGAAGGAATTGAAGAAATTGCTTCTACATTTTACTGTAAATGTCTTCACACATTAGTAATATACACATGCCGATACACTCCAAATCCAATTCTATCCATCCATCTTTAAACCACTTTATCCAATACAGGGTTGTGGGGGAGCCGGATCCTATCATGACAAGCAATTGGTGGAAGGCAGGATACAGGATACGGTCCATCGATGGGCAGATACAGATACAAACATGCACACACTCACACCAGGGCCAATTTTACCTTGCGGAAAACTTATCAAACAAAGGAAGAACATAAAAACTCCATGCAGATAGCACCCTAGGTCTGGAACTGAACCCAAGTCCGCAGCACTGCAAGGGTGCAATGCTAACCACTTATGAATGCTTCACTATCAACCACACATGACATGTTTCAACATTAAGCCCAGGCAACATCAATGATGAGGCAAACTACCCAGCAAAGACATTTTGTCCTTTCAGGAGCTGTTCAAATAACTGCAATACTTTAATGGCTAGATAGTGCCCCTGCAATAGGGCAGCTAGTGCATCTCATCAGAAGAAAATACCAAGGACATTTTGTGGTAAAGGCATCATTACTATCAAATCATTTCTTTTAACTGCAATGAATAATAAATTATTGGATGAAGCCAGCAGGGGCACCTATACAGCAGCTCACTCTGCATTTTCTCATCATAGCAATACAGGGATCTCCTGCAATTTAGTAAGAAAGAGAAATCATATCCTGCTGCATTAATTAAGATATCTGTATTATAATCATTACTTCTTGTATATTAGAAGGTGACTTATACAAAATGCTACCTTTTACACCATGTTTTAATCATTGTGGTACAATATTGCAGCCCAGTCTGTAACAACAAAAATCCAGAGAAAGTGTTGTCAATACATCCCTCTAGTGGCAACTAAAAATAAGAGCAAAGGTTTTGTTTTAGACTACAAAGATCATCCATGGATATGGACTCAAATATGCTGACTTTCTGGTCCAGTATTACAGAAACACTCAGGCTAATGTGGTTAAGTGAATGAACCTTTGAAACAAAATTAGAAGCATAATAATAAAATGAAACTGGTATTTGACATACAGTAAGGAGTGACCTCTCCATTAAAATCCCGTAATATTATACAATGGGATAAGTGCAGTTATTGACCAAAAGTTAAAATATTTTTTCTCCCCTGATAAGTGAAATGGTATATGGCTTATTGTTTTTATGAAGCACAAAATCAAAACAGCAGTTTTAAACAGAATTTTGATTAAATGGTGCAGATGTGACAGAAGGCATTCAGCAAGGTGCCGAAAGGCAGAGTTATGATTCAGAAGCAGAGGGGCAGAAAGACAAACATAGAAATGTGGAGGGACCAAAAACAGCTGTTGATTTCAAACAACTCTGCATTACTGCAAAAGCAAAATTAGTGTGGGAGTAGTAGTCAATTTGGGGTTTGGGACAAAGAAAATCTGTTCCAGACTCCAAAATGCTCATACTACAAGGGAAATAGTAATAGAAAATTCTAGGTCCGAATGTGATTTGTTGAAACAAACTTTTGCTAAAGAAAGACATTTCCAGTGTGTGATAGATGGTGCTCACTATGTTGAGGTATCCGTTGGGCACTGACGAACACAGCAACAATTGCTTATACAGTGTGTGCACAACAAATCACCAAGTCTATAATTAGACAACTGATTTGAATTCTAGAATACATTACATCTAGAAGCAGGGCATTTCTACATCTCTGCTTTGTTATAAGAGTGAATTTGATTAAACAGTTTTGCAAGAGCACCTATTGCAATACTGTATTTTAGCATTCCACAATATTTCTTACTTTAAAAAAAGATTTTCAAAGACACTTGACAAATAACCCTAGTGGAGATCACATAACAGAGATATCCTGTGGCTAGAACTGCCACAAATGTGTCTTGTTTCTGAAAATATTAAATTGAGGAAAAGGCTCCAGGAATATTTCACAGTGGCTCTCATCTAAAACCCATTTTAAAAGAGAAGTAGTGATAGCTTTATTTGTTTCGTGCACTTTGAAAAATTAATAACTTATCATCTTTCACTTTCAGACAGCACTCCTGCCACACTAGAAAGCTTTTGTTGAGAGGATTAATCCTTAAAAGGATCACAGTGATACATGGATCCGTTTTCCCCTCTTTAAGACAACAAACATGCCACATTTGTGTTGGTGACTGTTTTTAATATGTAAAAAAAATATTTTCAAAAGAATATGTACTGTACATATATTAACACGTGTTACAGTTTATTTTGTTTGCCACCCAACAGGCTGATTTTCACCATGAAACTTGAATTTCCCACTTGCTGCCTCAGAAAAAATTCCTGAACCACAGCAGCAGAAATGAATGAATGCAGAGATCAGTTACACAGGACACTAGATCCCAATTTTGTAACTATCTACAGTACATCTTTATTCCAGTGAGCTTTTTCTTTGACACTTTTAACTTCCCAAAGACTTTTAAAAGACAGATTTGTCTTTTTTTTTCCCTTCCTCAAATCTCTAAGAAAACCTATCACCTGTCACCATAACCCCCTCTCCACCAATTGCTTTCAGTGGTACTAGCTTCTGCACATCATCCAATCAAACTGCTACCATCCAGTATAACAAGGCTTCAGCTGCATCAACAGCAGCATTCCAAGTCCCCAGTCTTTCCCACTGGTACCTAGCAGGGCGGATCCCTCTAGATTCCAGCAGCTGAAAGTACCATAAAAAACTATGGAGACAGGATCCAGTGATGCATGTGGGGGTGGGGGATACAGTCTCCCAATAGAGCACCATCAACTTTTAAGATGCATTCAATCCAGCCAGATCTTTTCTGCTGTGAGAGGTTCAGATCAGAGTCATGTTTCAGCTAGAGTACTAGGAGCACCAGGAAGAGCCCTCTTTAGAATGATAGACAAATGGAAAGAAACTCATTTTCAGAACATACTGTAACGTCTGGACACTCTCAAAGCATTTGTCAGAAACATGCTTTCTGCAACAACCAGAAAGAACCCACAGGGGTGTGAGAAACGTCTCCCTTACATGTCATGTACAAGGGGCCAAGTCCTCTCTGGGATTTTGGAGGCAGAATTTGTCCTGTACAAAGAAATGGACTCATCTTCAATAATTAATTCCAGTTCTCAAAAATAAGGGCTGCTAAGAGTTTATACGAAGCCTGTTTTGGGTGGCATACACAGAGGTATCCAATATCTATTTTATCCCTAGTACAAGAGAGTTTATGCCTTGGGTGTACAGACAACCTTGCCCCCAGGGGATGACACAGACACACATTAGAATCAAGATGTAAGTATAGACAGAGGAGCCATGAGCCTCTTAATTGCGCTTGCAAATCATGGAAAGAACTAAGGCCACCCTCATTAAAACTATTTGTGAGAATGCAAATGCCTTTGTCACTCCAATGTGCAAAATAGAAAGGAAAATTGCCTGCAAGGGTTTTATGAGTGTGAAAAGTAAGAGCACTGGCATGGCATGTCTTCTGTGATTTTGTGGGTCTTCCTACTGAACAATAAGCCTTAATTATCCATGTAATTATGAGAACAAAAGGCAATCTACTCTATCAAAGTGGTACCCCATCAATATTCTCATTCTCAGTAATACTTACTATAGGTTTAACTACAATTCAGGAAACTTTCCCACTTTCATTAAACAAAACTGATCAATAAAAGGTTGCACACTCATACACTGCTGCATACAGTACTGTATGAACTGCATAATTAATTTTGTATGTACTGCAGGATTAATTTTGCTACCAAGTTTGACTGGACAATCATCCCATCAGTGTTTGTTCAACAATATCCATCAGCTAGCACTCTTTAATAATAATAATAATAATAATAATAATAATAATAATTGCTTATATTTATATAGCGCTTTTTCTGGACACTCCACTCAAAGCGCTTTACAGGTAATGGGGACTCCCCTCCACTAGACTGGTGAGCCATCAAAGGACTCACATCAATCAGGTTTGTACTAATCCGGTAGCAAACGCTGGATATACAGTATTATACAGTATTGAGACCCCTGGTCAGCTCATCACTGGACACCCTACAGTTTGCCTACCAGCCCAGTGTTGGTGTGGAGGATGCGATCATCTACATGCTGCAAAGGGCCTACTCACACCTGGACAGGGCTGGCAACACTGTAAGGATCATGTTTTTCGACTTCTCCAGTGCCTTCAATACCATCCAGCCCTTACTTCTAAGGAGGAAGCTGGAGGAGATGCAAGTCGATGCCTCCATGACCTCGTGGATCACTGACTACCTGACGGGCAGACCACAGTCTGTGAGACTTCAGAACTGCGTGTCTGAACTGGTAGTGAGTAACACAGGGGCACCTCAAGGGACAGTTCTTTCTCCATTCCTCTTCACCCTCTATACTTCGGACTTTAAGTACAACTCAAAGTCATGCCACCTGCAAAAGTTCTCAGATGACTCTGCAATTGTGGGATGTATCAAGGGTGAGCAGGAGGAGGAGTACAGAGGACTGGTCAGCAGCTTTGTGGAGTGGTGTGGGGTGAACCACTTGGAACTGAATGTTACAAAGACAAAGGAACTGGTGGTAGATTTCAGGAGGAAAAAGGTCAAACCTACTCCTGTCTACATCCATGGGAGTGGCGTGGAGATGGTGGACTCGTACAAGTACCTGGGAGTGCACATCGACGATAGACTGGAATGGTCTAAGAACATCGAGGCCATCTATAAGAACGGACAGAGCCGACTTTACTTCTTGAGGAGGCTCAGGTCCTTCAATGTGTGTAGTAAGATGCTACACATGTTTTATCAGTCGGTGGTAGCGAGTGCCATTTTCTACGCAGTGGTGTGCTGGGGCTCTGGGATTAGAGCAGTAGATTCCAAAAGGCTGAACAAGCTCATCAGGAGAGCGAGCTCTGTCATTGGGTCTGACCTGGACCCCTTGGAGGTAGTGGCTGAGAGGAGAATGATGTCCAAACTGGAGGCCATCATGGACAACTTCTCCCATCCCCTCTATGACAGGCTTGCAGGAATGAAGAGCACGTTCAGCAATAGACTGATTCATCCACGGTGCGACAGGGAGCGCTACAGGAGGTCATTCTTGCCGTCTGCTATAAGACTGTACAACGCATCCACCTTGCGTCTTGGCAGAGGCAACAGCGACAGTGACCTGTTTCTGGACTAAACGCATATATACATCTACTGCTACATCTGTTCTCTTTCTTTTTCTTTTTCTTTTTCCCGTTTACAACCACTTTCGTGCAATATATGCCAGGGACCTGTGCAATACATTTATATTTATATTTATATCTATGGTTACATCTATATTTATATTCATACGTGTGATACGATTTTCTGTGTACTGTTCTGTTCTAGTTTCCTCTTGTGTGTCCGGACTGTGAGTAACTCTTGTATTGTATTGTATGTATTGTACTATTAGTATATAATTCGTTACACTGTGGCTGTGTTGTGTGTGTTAAGCTGCTGTTGCACTGCAATTTCCCTCACGGGATCAATAAAGTATCTATCTATCTATTAGAACCAGCTGGTTTTGGTTCTCACTGAACTCCCATATGTTAGTTATTTTTATCACTATTTGCGTGGATGCTACCCCCATGCATCATGACTCATGTGCCTTTAATTACAAAAATACTAAAAAGGGTGGTACAAGAAACTTTAAGTATTCACACAGTGTTTAGCAGACTTGAACTACCCCAATTTTGTTTTTGGCAAGCAAGATGTTAAGCAGGCTTTTTAAGCTATAAAAATGGAACTAATTCATATGCCCTGTTTTAAAGGCTGGAGATTAGGGAGGGGAAGAGAAAGCATTTTATGCTTAATAAAGCATTTTATTATTTAAGGGATGGGTAAAGGTATAAATCATAAACTTTATGCTTGTGGATTCAGATACCAGGAATTTCTTTTGTGACATTGTGACAAGTTCTATTGAACAAATTTCTTCCACTACAGCATATAAAAAAGCCTTTAGCAAGAGTCCTTCAAGAATTTGAATGCTTCAGTGTGTACACTGGAAAACATTAAGGATTCAAATAGATGTTGTGCCATAGATATTTTATTAAATCCATTAGAAGTTTAACATTTAAAGGATGTTGTGTTATCCATATATAATTAACATGCATTATAATAACAGAATTTCATTAAAATGTCTGGGGGGGGGGTATGATGTCGCATTTTATTAGGGCTCTAAAACTGGCAAGACCTTCACTATATCAAGGACAAATTGACATTTAAATCAATTTATCCTGAGGCAGTAGTATGGAAATTCACATTCATTATCCCAAAGACAGTCTTTAGAAATTTTAATCCGTTATCTGGAATCAATATGAAGGTTAATTCATGCAACTTCAAAAGCAACACACATGTAAAACAATATTTTTTTTTCAGATTGTTGTCTTTAGTAATAAGTCTGAAGCCCTGGAGATAACACCATGATAGAACATTCAGAAATAGTGCAGTCAGCAGGCATGGACACCCTCTACTCCATAATATGCTCTACTCCTTTACTAACAACTGTTGTTGACAACTAGTAGACAACACTGTTTTCATTGTTTAATGGACAGCACCTCCATGATTTCTGGGTGTGGGTACTTTTTCTCCTTTTAGCACATTCAAAAACTTGATACATTTTAATTATGTGGGTTTATTTTACAGAGGCAATTTTCACATTAATATACATTTCCAGACAAAGCTTTAATGGTTTCTATGATTTCATATATCACAACCTGATTCTGTAAATTAACATCATCAATGAAACCATAACCATATACACATACTAATAATATTTTAGTGCTGTATAGTCCATAATGCATCAAAGCTTTACAGACAAGGCCTCATTTACAAAAGGTTTGTTTGGAATACAATGCGCCTTATCTATCCAATGTGGATAAAATACATTTTTATCACAATCACTTGTGAATGAGGCCTACAAATCTGTAATGCATCCTAAAAGACAGAATATGCATAAACTTTTAAACAGTATATTTATTAAATACTATATAAGAATCATCATGAACATCATACTATGAGGCTAAAACGATACAGTCAAAATTAATCTTAAATATTAAGAAACCAAGGAAACGAAATAATTAAAGATCAAAATTAAGAAAAATACTGTATGTTACAGTCCCATATTTTTCACACGGAATAGAATACATCTGAACAGAAAAGATCTGAGGAAAAGGTCTTTTAACAGTTACAAATGCAAAAAGTCCTCTGCACAGAAACGTACTAAAGCCGTGATTTCTTTCTGTAAAATCTCAGAGCCAACTTGGTCCTTTAATGAGAAGGAAATAACTCACTGCCTCTAGTCTCTATCAGTATTAGTTTCTATCAGTTTTTATCAGCATTAGTTTCTAGCAGTTCATAATTTCCAGTATCACGCTGAAGTTTCACCACAGATGTTTAAAGCAGTTCATGTACTACAGGCAAAGATTAACATTCTTGTATGGGCCTTGAAAGAGACGTTATCTCATAGACAAGTACTACATTGATCTATCTTTCAGTTTACCAAAGCTATAATTTCATACAGGGCTACTCCGAACTGCAACAACTCAGCCACGGCTTTCAAGCATGAGGGAAAGGACAAGGGATCAATGTACTATACATGTACAGTATATCAGCATAACACAAGCCATGGGAACCTCTAAACGTTCCTTTTAAGAGCTTTGGCAGAGTAAAAATTTCCAAGTTGTACAAAATGACATTCAACAGTTCTAAAGGTTAAAGTTGTTTAACAGCTGTTCTTAACAAGACGGTATGACACGTACCTTTACAAATGTGGGCACAGTTAAGATTTGTTTTCAGATTTGCTTCCTAAATGAACACCCTGCTGGAGAGATTAAATTCTCATTGAACACGCACTGCGGTGTGCAGTTTAAAGCATACTGCTAGATGGGTTTTGGGGACTTAAGCCAGCCAACATTGTTGGAAAGATGTGACAGCTGCTGCTCCCTTCATTTTCACTAGTTCCAGCAAATGCAACAGTTAACCTTGAAGCTGAAGCAGGATTCCTTACCTGCTGGCCAGGCTATTGTTAAATAAAAGAGGTAACAGAGGGGAGTAGAATACAGAATGAGGTTATTTAACAATAAAAAAAATATATTGTCCATATTTTCTCATGTTTTCCCACAATTTAAACCTTACAAAATCTGTGATTGCCTACAGTTTTCTAAGCGTTTAATTGCCCTCACAAACTATTATTACACCATCCATAAAGCACTCATTAGCCAGGATGCATTCTTCTTCTTCAAGACTCAGGGCCACCCCTAACCCTGGGGACAACTGTGTTTATCAGAGAACAAGCAAGTAAAGACAAGCAGATGCGACACCATGTAAAGGCATCCATGGCAACTCTGTTATTAGCACTGCAGGAATTCTTAAAGGAATCCATTATTCAGTATAATGAGCCATCATAGTAAAATTCCTCCTTGATGGTGTGAACTGGCATAATGCTCCCCCATTAAAAACCCTAGTAATTACGTATGTCATCAAAACCAAAATTTGTGCTTCTGCATTAAGTGCTACTCAAGCAGCCCGTGTCAATTTTTAAGGCGGGTACAAATTTTGTGTCCTGATTAGTGTTGTCATTCTTTTTACCTTCCCCTCCTCACTGTGAAAGTGTCAGCGATAAGGATGCTTCCTACAGTATGACCAGCAGGAGAAAGGGGTACACAGAGAAAGAAGAAAGTGCCAGGAAAGATCTCCTTGTCCAGATCTTTTGTAAAGACCAGATTCGATTTGAGTATTTGAACCTTGTTAAGATGGCTTGCCATTCTGATGTTTTTAGGAAACATCTGATTTCCTGTATGGAGAATCCCTCACTTAATAATGGCCTCTCCTGGCTATTGGATGCCTTTTTTGTAGCATTCAGGTTTATAGAGAAAAATATATAACTCTTGGTTGTATTTCGTTAAGTGCAGAACACAGTTTATCCCTCTTGTTGGCCTGTGTAGGTGTTATATACTGTAGGATCTTTGAACACTTGACCACTCTGGGATGCCTTGCTGGTAAATACTGTAGTTGGTAAATAGTGTAACTTGTATCACATGTCATATATTTATGTTGTGTGCTGTTTACTATGTACTTTGTCATTATTCATATTTGTTTAACCCAGTGTAACTTTCTTATTATTCTTTTTATCAAAACTATGCCATAGAACAAAAAACTCAGTCGCCCCTAATTGTATCAACCACTGGGTCACATTCTTTGCAAAATCTTTACAACTTGGGGGTCATGATTATTTTATTTACTTACTGATTATCCTGCTTGGCCTATTTCTCATAATCTCTATTTCTTTAAACCCTATTTGTAACTACATACAGGTACTGTATATGCTGTACAGGATGTATCGCCTTTGGGTCATATTGGCTGGAATGATATGATACCACTCAATATTAAATGAAAGAGTCACAATTGCTTCTAAACAATGCAGCAAGCAGAAGACAAAAATATCCCCCATCTCTGCAAACTTCTGACAGGTGTTTGATGGACAAAATGTTAATATGGTTTCATTTTAAAGAAATGTCAAACTACTGGTAATGCTGCTTACATGAATGCAGAACTTGGACAAAATGCCAGACTCACAAAGGGTACTGCTGTTTTTTTGCCATTACTTTTCCCTTGATTTCCAACATGCACAGTTTGTAACAGGTCCTTTTTGCCGTTTGTCAATCCTGCAACTTGTAGAGTGTATAACTGTTTTATTCTTGACTAATTAAACCATTTAAGGCTGCATTCATAATACATCTACAGTATTTCAACTAAGACTTAAGCTCCAACTAAGGAACAAAGCTCCTGTGCATGTAAGACTAACTTAATTCTCATCTGCTCTAAATTTGCTTCACAATTTGGTGTTTATAGTCTTTGAAGCTGTGATATACTGTGATGCACTGCTCACTAGCCCTTTGTCACATGATTGTTGAAATTAAAAAACTCAAAACATCAATACCTTTTTCGTTCCATTTTCAATTAGACACTGTAAAATAATATTACTGTGCTAAGCACTGCATTGCTAATGCGATCACGAAGACCTGCAGATTCAAATTAAATAGCTGTTAACTGCCTAACAAGATTCACTGAAACATTCACAGCCCATTAGTTGATCAAATATGCCAGGCATTTCAATAAATGAATTTCAAAGACAAGAAAGAACAAAGCACTTTCCATTCACATTTACAGATATAGTTCTTTACCTCTCTCAAATGTTACTCTGTATAACTACTGTATATTTACATTCTTCAGGTATGCCAGCAGCCATGTCACCCTGCAACTCACAACTGGCAGCCCACTGAAGCTCAGCAGGTGTGAGCCTGGTCAGTACCTGGATGGGAGACCTCCTGGGGAAAAAAAGGTTGCTGCTGGAAGAGGTGTTAGTGAGGCCAGCAGGGGGCGCTCTCCCTGTGGTTCACGTGGGTCCTAATGCCCCAGTATAGTGACGGGGACACTATACTGTCTTTCGGATGAGATGTAAAAGCGAGGTCCTGACTCTCTGTCGTCATTAAAAATCCCAGGGTGTTTCTCGAAAAGAGTAGGGGTGTAACCCCGGCGTCCTGGCCAAATTTCCTATGCCTCCTAATAATCCCCCTCTATGGATTGGCTACATTACTTTGTTCTCCTCCCCCCCCCCCACTCCGACTGCAGGCGGAGCGACGCGCCGGTTGGAGTATTCTTGGTCGCATTTAATGGCAACGTCAGCTCAAAGATTTGGTTCAAACCACCAAATGGAGACGGGCATGCCGACAAGCAGACCCTGCTGATGCAGGATTAATTGAGAGAGAGATTTACATTCCTCAGGCATTCAGTTCTTACCCTTATTTATCCATTTGAATTTGACTTTGCAGAAAAGCACTTCCTTACTGATTTTAACTGACCAAGTTAAAATTAACTGTTGTGGGTATTTTGTCAATTTGTTAAGTTATAAGTGAGAACAGAAATTCAAAGGGAAACTGCCTATTTCCTTATTACTGCTGAAACTTGTACTTGCACTTGCAACCCTAAATACAACATACTGTAAAATATGAGCTGTGCATTTTTTCACTGCTGAATTCATAACACAGGGGTCATGATTTCAAGGTACTGTAGCTACTGTACACAAAGATTTTCTATTTTAATAGCAGTGTATCTTAATTATGTGCATGTAACACCAAGTAATGTCTGATCCATTAGGGGCATGTACTGTAGGCTGTAATTCATTTCTTAGGTGTAAATCAACTAATATTTGGTTTTAGCAAGAGAGCTACATTTTATTGCCTTCTCAGATGGGCTGAGACCACCTCATTAGTTGATTTCAGTTTACTTAATTTCCTAAGAAGATTGTGCTTTTCCCTTCAAATGTAATTAACATAATTATGGCCCAACCCTTCAAAGGCTATTATTGTAAATAAAACACAGTTCTTAAAATTTGCACTTTTATTTCTAAACCCTGTCACATTCATTGCCTTTTAATTCTGTGTTGGCTAAAACACAAATTCATGATGGTTATTAAAGGGTAATCTGACAATTCAGACGGCTCTTATTTATACTCAACAGAATGATTTCGCTCTTATTTTGTAAAATGCTTAAACATTGCTATTTGCAGAATACATAATTCTTTACCATTTGTTTCCCTTCTTTAAAAAACAGACTTTATCCTGCTTTCTGCCACAGAATCATTCAGTTTGTTTGATTTAACTGAGCCTCTTAGCAACTTTGATAAATGGCCAACTGGTTTGACAGCTAAGCTCTCAATTTGCAGTCATATTGAAAGTGTTATTGTGGCAGCTGCTAATCATTTCATCTAACATATAAGATAAATTGCTATAACAAAAGAATACACTCTACAAAGCAACATACTGTAGTGCTACAGTACAATAAATCAAATCTAGGGTTGTGGAAGTATAAAACAAGCTACTCAGCCATGTTGCTGAAACCGATTCCCTGGTTTCTTTCAAGAAATGGCTGAGTGAGATCTTTTGATTAGCATTCAATTAACTACTAACTACCCAAAGGACTACATGGGCTGAATGACCTTTTCTCATTTGTAACCTTTCTGATGTCCTTATGGTACAGTATAACTGCAATAGAATGTATTGGCCAATTAAAAACCAGCAAGGCTCTGAGAGTAAGTTAAAAAAAGACTTCACTTGAAGAAAAATGGTTTTGACAGTAAAAAAGACTTAAAGAAATATTGTCTTTTCTAACATACTGTATGGCAACACATAAAATCTTAACCTAGGTGATAAAAGAGGCCACTTCACTGCATTGTAAAGATAAGGAAGTGCTGTCAAAAATGGAGCCACAAGAGTCAAGTTTAAACCACCATTGTATTTACACCAGAGAAAACAAAACATTTTGAGGCCATTTGAAAAAGATTTCAATGTGTTATTGGAACATATGCTATTGCAGTGAATTAGTAGTTTAGAAATTAATTAAGGAAATGAGAAAAATGTGTAAAACAAGGCTTAATTATCCCTCAAAAGTGGCAAGATATTTTTTTACCCTAAACTTTTGATGTCAATGAAAACTGGTATTAAAACCTTTTACCTCATTGTCACATCAGCACAGAACACAATCCTGTCTCATACTTATGAAAATCCTCAGTACTTTTAGGACTACTGGAGCATTCTCATTTTTAAAACAATAAACATTCAAATATGGAATAAAGTCAACCTGTGGAATCACTTTCCTTTGTGAAATGAGGTGAACAACTCTTCTGCAAAAGCAACTATATTTTGCAAAAAGTATCTTTAAATAATTTTTACTGTAGACTCATAAAATTATACATAACCTCTACTACCTGTTTAAAGTTCTCTCTCAGATGTAGACAAATCAAAGAACTCAAACGGAGCTTTTTTTTACTAATATCAGGGGACAAAATAACCTGTTAACTCAAAATAAAAGTGAAAATAAAAGTTTACTCAAGAAAATTAAGCTTATTTTTATTGCTGGAATTGATGTGAAAAATATAGCACTATTAACAAAATCCCATTGTTCTCATCTGTAAATGAAACCTGTGATGCTTTATGCTTATTTAGTTGAGATAAAATGTTACTCAGTGTCACAGAGGTCCAGATGGCCCTCTAGGTGATCATGTACAGTAAATTTCCAGGTATACAATGGCAAACACCTTCCATTTTGTCGCTGAACTTAAATAAGTTGTACATGATCTTTGTATATGGTAGCAAGTTACAGCTGTTCCTAAAAGACACATGGAAATAAAAACTGGAACAAATCCAGAATAAAGGCAGATGTAGCTACAGTACAAGACATCTTAACTATCCAGGGGCTTCATTTTATACAAATGCCATATAAGTACAATCACCGTCATAAAATATACTTACAATCAAACAGGCACTCCATGAAGGTTTGAATGCAATCATGAGTGTTTATCCTCAAGCGTATGAAAGCTGGCAGCAGGTGTTTGGGAACAATTGTTTAGCATCTTGTCTTTGAGTGATAAGAGCGATGAAGACAGGGAATTATGTCCGAATGGACGTTGGATGCATGGGAGAAAAAACCAAGCAACAGCTGTTCAAGAACTTATTTATTTACATTTGGGACTGGTATGCCACCTAGTTTTTACGTGTCTTCTGGAGCAAAGAAAAGAAGGTTAATGAGAGCAGTGCATTTCTTACTTTTTCCCCACTCGTGGATGTCAGTCACTGCAACAATAAAAATAAAGCAATTCAATGGCACATGGTATTCCACTGCTGCTTTTTATTCCAGATGATTCCTTAATTTTAATTAAGTAGACCCGAACTCCTCCACTTGGGGGCAGCTGTCCCCCCCTCACCTGGAGAGAGCAACCCAACTCTTTTCTAGGAGAGAACTGGAATGGGAGGTGCCGACTCTCCCATGATCACTCGAATTCAAAATAAGATGAGGCGAAGAGGATAACATTTTCTGCATCAGAAATGCAACCCTCAGATCCCCAATTTGGATGCACTCCAGACCTTGGGATGAGGGTCGAGGGGATTGTGAGATTGACCAGCAGATTGGTGCAGGAGCTGCAGTAATATGGACACTGTACTGAATTGTGGTGGTGAAGTGGGGGCCATGTTTTTTAAACGAAGCTCCCATTTTTCCAGTTCATGTCCCCATCCACACCTATAGTCGTGAACTTTAGGTAGTGACTGACAGAATGATATCATGGGTATAGGTGGTGAACACAATGTTTCTCCACAGGGTTGCTGGGTTACTCTCCTTAACAGGATGAGGAGTTCGGCCGTCCAAGAGGACCCGTAGAGTAGAGTCACTGCTCCTCTGGATCGATCGGAACCAGTTGAAGTGGTCCGGGCATCTGGTGAGGATGGCCCCCAGGTGCCCTCCCAACGGAGGTGTACCTCCCAAGCACAGCCCACGGGGAAAAAATTCTCAGCTGGGAACACTCCTCTTCTGTATCGTTTGACCAGAAGAGAAAACAAATGGCCAATTAACACAGCACTGTAAACAAACCTTAAGGGTAGAGAACTTCCAGAAAAGGAAATTCCTCAGGATCAAAAATCAAACAGCTCAAAGAATTCCTCTCCCGGTCAGCCAGCAAAGAACAAAAAGTCAATGACAACATTGCTCTGAGCTTCCTTTTCAGCAGTCCTTAACTGATCATGCAAGCTCAGCAGGTGTGCGTCCTGGAGAGGAGTGTGGCTGTGGGTTTTAACCCTTCCTTTGCCTCCAATCTGTAGCCAGTGTAACTCTAGGGGATAGAAGCAGGTTTATTCCAGCTGGTGCATGAATACCAACAGGGACCTCTGATATACCTCTGAGCTGGCTCACCATATTGTACTACATGTCCAAGACTTTTTAAATAAAAGATATGTGGATGTATGCTTTAATCAAACTAAATTTCCGGAAACAATAATTAAGGATCACTGCACTGCACATCAGTGTTTCTTTAACCTCTTTTTGTAACGGGGAACAGCTCCCTATTGTCCTCCTCATTTGAGTACTGCATACTGTAGGTTAACAGCAAAACAAGTAAGGTCATGGGAGGGACTAATCAACATTCAGCTTCAGGTTGAGAAACGTGGCTTTACATTACTATCACACATTATAATAATGTACCATAGACATTACACAGCCCACATACCCTTGTGCTGCATTCACCATACATCATGTATCTCCAACCCTGCTCCTGGAGAGCCCCAGTCAAGCAGCTTTTAAAAGTCAGCCTTAAATCACCAATTTCTAGAGATGTGGTACAATTTAACTGTAATCAATTAAACAGATGATTTTTAAAATGAATTTAGAAATCACAGAGGACTAAAATCTAAGTACACTTCAATCCTCAAGGACTAGTGTTATCTAGATTACTGGCTTGATTAATCAACAGATCACATGTGTTACCAATCTTTTAAAACAGTAGACCGTTACGAATAACTGAATTGGGGCTCTCCACAATCACGGTTAGCAGCCTCTGCCATTCATCCAATACCCTCTTTCCCAAATGTAAATATTCCTGCTTCCCATAGGAACACTTTAAACAATGTGTTCAACAACATGGTCAATGTGAAGGGAACCCAGTAGCATGATTTGTTTTGAAACCCTGACTGCTTCACCTCCATCAAAGGGGAATTTACAGCCACCCAACATAACATGCTGTTGCCTTTGTTTTAGCAATCTAGAAGGCAAAGTAGTGGTGTGCTATAATATTTTCATTTACTGTTACACTAGCAGGGCAAATCAGAGCTAAAGTGGCTCAAGTAGTCTGAGGTAACTATATACTGTACTTCCCCACGTCTGCAGAAATATACCCTTATCTTATTGATGAAAACCATACTGTACATGTGGTAGATTTTTATCTACCTCGAATATAGCCGCTAAAATGAAGACCTGCAGATTTAAGACCACTCAGGGAGGGGAATTTTAGATTCCTAAGGTAATTAGATCCTAATAAGATTTTCTGAGCAAGGGTGTTGCATCGCATGGCCTTTCCATCTAGTACAGCAATGAAGGTTTGACCGCTGTGTAGCTCCTAATTGATTTCCAGTGCCACCACAATGACTGCACAACTTCAATCACAGCTGGGCGCTGCTCTCCCTCCCAGAGCCTGTCATCGCACTCTCATCTCTCAGCCTCTCATGCGAGAGGAAGTTGCCGCTGCCCGCAGTTTCCAGCATTTATTTGCAAGAGCAATCTGGGAAGGTTTCTTCTCGCTGCTACTTAAAAATACATGAAAAAGCCCTCTGTTTTTCTCTTCATTCATCAGGGTCTCGGCAATCCCCAGCTTGTCTCAGAAAAAACGAGGGTGCAAAGTGAGACTGAGAGCACATGGCAGCTCTTACCCTGCCAGCCCACAGCAGGGACAGGGAAAACAGGAACTTTTATAATAGCAAACCAAATTTATTCGGCATGTCTGTGGGAGTCAATTCTTCAGCCCAGAACTCAACTGTGGACCCCAGAACTGTGATGCAGCAGCACTAGGCACACCAGCAAGTTCGGCAGCAGAAGAAAAAGAAGCATTGCCTTAAACTTACAACATAATCCTCACGTGTTCAATTTACAATAATACTGTAGTTATGCAGGCCAGTAAACACACCTGTTAAAGTAGCCCTTCATGGGACAACGTCTACTAACATCTCAGGAAGAAATGCACATCATTACAGTCACATGGTATACTGTATTCAGAACTTGTTGAAATTATCATTTTCACACACTCAGCACAAAATGGTCGTGCAAGGTGCCCCCACTTAAGTGCCGGCCGTCTCAACTCTGTGCATCCACCGCCACTCCAGCCAGCAACACAAATCACCTCGTCTGCTGTTCTGTACTTCCACATAATCCTGAGCCCCGCCAGCCCCCGGACCACCCATAATCACTCCGCATTCAATCATGACACTCATAAATAACACACACAAGCGCTAATGACTCTGTCCATTTGGTGCACTTTAATATCCTAAATTACTCTTTATTTCACTTCTGATTCCATCTTGCTTGTAATGAAGAATCCAGTGAAAGTTAGCTATTAAATAAAAGCACTAGGTGCATAAATCTATCGCCACTGAAAGTAAATTAAAAAATATATAAAGGGAATGCCTAAGGGGAAAATCAGCACACACCTTTCTAAAATCTCACTATAGAGGCATTTAAAAAATACTAACTCTTTTATAAAGAGCCTCTTTAACCATCCACACTGCCCCACATTCTCGTTCACTGGCCAAACAAGTGGTCCCTTGGGATCAAAGTTATTATTAATTATTAATTATTATTATTATTATTATTATTATTATTATTATTATTATTATTATTATTATTATTATGTTATTGATCCCAAGGGATTAAAGTACTGGGCCTCCGTGAACAGCAAACATAGCTCAAATAATGAGGAGCATTTATTCCAACAGGTTTTAAAATACTTGCAGCACCATCCCACTTCCATAGCAGGATTTCTTTCAGGCGAAGTTGTGATGAAGAAAATGGTGTGTGACCCACTGGTTTTCAATAAGACTCTTAGAAGTCACTCACACTTCTCTAACCAGCCCTGGGGAGAGTCTATTCACGTAAGTAAGAGCTCCTACCCATTTGGCCAGTGAGTTAATGATGTTGTAGTAATATTATTAGCAGCAACAGTACAAATTTAAGGCTTTTCATGGCGCTCCAAGTGCTGTACAGTACATAAACTGATGAAATTTATTCTTGTAAAGCTGTAGCTGAAAAGATTGGTCTTCAAGCGAATTTAAAAAAAGTCTGCTGTCCCAGAGGCTTTAATAGGTCTGGGCAGAAGGCTCCACAAACATGATACTGCACCACAGTCAGCTCTATTGCCCATTGTTTGTCTTTAATAGACTTGGCCTGAATCAGGGTATTTCAGACACAGAGGTGTACTACTGTATCAATATTACAGCATCAGACGGTGGTAACATGTTGGACTGCCAGGTCCATTTAGAGAGCCTTATGATCAGAATGCCCAGTTTAAATGACTGTAGGCTGGAAAAGCCCAAGAATTAATTAACTCTAATGCATGGCTACAATTATGTGTTGGGAAGTTCACATGACACATCCAAATGTCAGCAGCTATATCACCCTGCAACTCACAACTGGCAACCCACTGAACTTAAGCAGGTGTGAGCCTGGTCAGTAGCTGGATGGGAGACTTCCTGGGAAAAACTAAGGTTGCTGCTGGAATAGGCGTTAGTGGGCCCAGCAGGTGGCGCTAACCCTGCGGCTCATGTGGGTCCTAATGCCCCAGGATAGTGATGGGGACACTATACTGTAAAAAGGCACCATCCTTGGGATGAGACATAAAACTGAGGTCCCGACTCTCTGTGGCCATTAAAATCCCAGGGCGTTTCTTGAAAAGAGTAGGGGTGTAATCCTGGCGCCCTGGTCAACATTTCCCATTAGCCTTTACCAATCATCATTTCCTAATAATCCCCATCTATGAATTGGCTTCATCACTCTGCTCACCTCCCCACTGATAACTGATGTGTGGTGAGTGTTCTGGTGCACTTTGGCTGCCATTGTATCATCCAGGTGGATGCTGCACATTGGTGGTGGTGGAGGGGAGTCCCCATTACCTGTAAAGTGCTTTGAGTGGAGTGTCCAGAAAAGCGCTATATAAACGTGTAAGGATTTATTATTATTATAGTATATTACTGAAACACAGTAGACCACAGTGGCTCAGAAACCACCAGCTTCAGAGCAGTTGGAGAATGTATACTGAGATCATAAAGAGGATAAACAGATGATCTTTCATAGACTGTGCTAAGAAGACTTAGTAGCTCTGAACATTTATGATGTTAACAGTCTGCACAGGTATTATACTAAGAGCAACATCTAGGTGTTGAGCCATTGCTAAATTATCACCTTGACCAGAGTTCAGATATTTTATATAGCCTCATCCTCATTCGACATCAAAACACCATTTGTTACAATCTGTGCTTCAGTCAGACAATGCACTGCCTGTAAAATAAAATATTAATGAAAGATTAAATGGCAATTCCTATAAATGGGAATATACACAGTAATGGGGAAAGATTCCTGTCTTTGCCTCAATTCATGTAAGCTTTATCAAAGTCAGAATATCATTGTAACAACTTCATATATACTGTATGGTGCTCATCAGAAGCCTTGGAATCAGAATGTGTACAGTATATCCTGTTGAAAAGATTTAGCTTTTTGAATGCTAAGGTCATATATCCTGTCTCTAATATTATGGATAGTCAGAGGCAGAATTTATTCATACTGCTTACATGGAGTATTGTAAATTCAGAATAGTTAACATTCAAGACAGCTGCAAAATAATGGTGAGAATGAAATCGTAATGTAAATGTAATCAGAAAATGAACAAATGATTTATGAGCTAGTAGGCACAAGTGTCTGGTTCTAAAAGTAACCCAAAGAAAAAGGAGCAATTACTGTATCTGTAACATTTTAGTAAGTGCTGTCATGAGACTGTCAGAGAAAATGCCTACTTGAACAAAAAGGCAGCACTGTACTAGGGATTAAGTGGATGAACTCCAGACTCTGTCTGGATGTCAAGAAAGGGGTAATACGGTGTGTGCAGGCCAAGGCATGTGCAGGAAAAGGCCACAAAGTGCAAAACCCTGAGGTCACTGAAGATGCGATCAGATGCCACTCTGTGGGAAATAAGAGTGCTAACAAGGAGGTCAGCCAGGAGGTCAAATAGCTTCTTCCTTATTGTGCAGTTAGTACCTCTGGAGATTGTACTGTATGCATGCTTAAAAAGGTTATGGCAGACTACACTGACTCATTTCCAGATTCACTAATTCAAGACAAGCAGGGATATAAAGTAGAATAAAACTGAGGACTTTTAGGTCTCTGAAGTAAACTGTACCACATATTGCAATTATTTATTATTGAAGTACTGTATATGATATCTATATATTATAATATTATATATATAAAGGTACAGTATATAATATTCATTATGATTGAATATGCAATAATATTGATTATTGAATGGTGTATTATTCAATTTAGATATGCTATTATAATAAATCTGAATACTTAAGCTAAAGCACAACAAATGCTATTCTTTAGCTTTCATGGAAGGTATTATTTTATTCCAAGGTAAAAAAATAGGAAAATAATATTGTGCAAGAGGTAAAATTACTATTTATGTAGTACACTACAATGTGAAACACTAGAAAATACTGCTCTCATGGTCAACACTTCACATATTACCCATCACAAGTGAAACCCATTACACAGAACAATTGACAATGAGAAAAGACATCTCTGACACAAACTACAATCAACCATTAGCATACAAATTAATTTCACAAAAAATCCTCATGATGCTAGTGTTTAAGCTGCAGGTTTTATGAATGTAAGGTTTATTAGTTTATTCAGTTTTCTTATTAAAGAAAAATAAAACGTATTATTTATTAATAGAAATAAGATATGCTGCACACAGTGTTTAGTAACTGGGGTATTTTTATCCTATTGTTTTTATCAAGCCATTGTCCTGTTTTGAAAAGAGAGGAACAAAAGTAAAATATAAAAACATAAAATATTCACTACACAAATTAGCCTCAATGCTAATACATAATTAAACATTTTATAGTCTACACAAATTAAATACATAAAAATACTTCTGTCTATTAGATACAGTAACAAAGAGAAGCAGACTATTATGTACAGTAGTTATACAATATTTCTAAAATTCCCTTATTGGATCCACTGTGACAGTGTTCTGGACAAAACAAAAAGCCATTTGATATAAATTATGACATTTCTCTGTGAAATTCTAATGTATTTTTATGAACTCCCCGTTAAAATCTTAAAATTTAAACCCCTGGATTTAACCTGCTGTTGTCCTTCACATTTTTAGCCTTTTGGAGAAGATTAAGTCAACAGTTTGACATTTCCAACTGAAGTTGCAGTACTGCTGTGTTGTCCATGGGGCTGGGCCAAGACACTTTCCCCATCAATGAACTGTATTATTTTCCAGCCAGACACCGAGCCTGAGCTATCCACTACCTGATAAATAATCAATGACCTTATCAAACTCATTTTCAGGGGTTACTCAGTCGTTTATCTCTCACTCAGGTGTAAAAATCTTGGTAGACATAATCTGCTCCTAAACAATCTATTCTTCTATGGTTCTGTTCTTTTCTAAGCAATTACATGAGAAGTACAGTATATACACATATTCTGTATGAGCAAATATATGACACAAATATAGGGGGATGCAGAGAAAGAAGATTTTTTTTTCATTTCTTTGGATTTTATTTTAAAAAGTTCAGTTTTAAAAGTTTATTAATAGATGTACAATATGAAGGAAGCAACACCAGATTACATGAGTGCCTTGACCGCACAACTTCCGTGGTGCTCAATTAGTTGCGATCCAATCAGCTCTGTCCTGAATATTTACTTTTTTTTAAATCAAGAGTCTCCAATCCATTGTTTCTGAGTTTTTTTGCAAAGTTCAGTAAAAACTTCTAAAACATTCTAAGACCATTTCTGCAGAATGCCTTAAAAAGTAAACAAAACAGGGCTATTTATAAAACCAAAGTGGTTTAACTTCCATTAACATGAATTTAAGATTTGACTTTCTGGCTGTGCTCTGCATCTTAAATCTCACTGCTCCCATCCACAAGTACTAATTATATGAAAGCCACAAACACGTTCTGCAAATGTGCTGCTCTTGCACTAACCCATTTATTAGATGGAAGAAGATTATTCAAAGAGATGGGCTGAGATAAGCGCCGGTAAATAATGGCACTCTCCATTTTCCAACCTTTGTGGCAGCAGTGGGGATGAAATCAGTCCTCTGTGAAAAATCGCACTGCTGGAGTAATGACAAGCCCGAGACACAAAGCAAAGCCCCAAGTCACGTAAGACTGAAGGTCAAAAACATCGGACACAAAGAAATTTTGCTGTGCCAGCAGTTCATACTCATTGAGCTTCCATTGCCCTTGTCAAATCACTGTACTGCCTTTCCATATATTCCAAGTGCGCATAGGATCACACAGTCAATCCCCTCAATTCACACCTTTTCCCCAGTGTGACATTGTATACAAAAGACGCAACGTCAATGTTTGCCCTTGTCCTGTTACTCCTCTCTTGACATTAAAACCAAAAATGAAAAAGAATGATCGTTTTAATGTTTTCCATGGTTTTAAAAATTGAAAGGGAATTCAAATCTATGTCAACAGATTCTCCAGGGACGGCTTTCCCCCCCCGCATATCACAAATGACAACAGTGCAATTCAGCTTCTCATACAGTAGGTAATAGCGCCAGATGTGAGCCCAGTGATTACATGCAAAATGAACAAGTAGAAGTTCCAGTGCTTGATTTGGAGTAAACTGTACTGATTCCCTATTCATCCAATGCTGATATGAGGGCATTTAAAAAGGGCTGATTAGTAGATGCATGGAAATAATTGGTGAGCCAGATTAATAAAATGTTAAACTGTGAACAGCTTCTATTGAAGAAAGTAACACTTTTCATACTTATAATTTATATAATTGGAAATAATGTCCGTCAGACGATTTCCCTGTACTTAACAACTCGCTAGTATAGTTTAAATGTGATTTGACAGGACTGCACAGTCCTTTAGTGGTTCTGAATGGACAAGAGGATTTTGTAGCAGAGATTAGCCTATATTTTTAGCAGACTTAATGCAACTGCATAATTAATGTCTCACTAAATCCCATTTAATACCGGACTTTGGTCAAAAGGACTAAGCACAATATAGTAAGGGAAGCAATTATCTTTTTACTTTTTTCTTTTACAAATTAACTTAGCAGGAAAATAATTAGGTGGGATTCAAAGTATTAACTTTCTGTCACTGCTTTCTTATAATTGCACCTTTCCTAAACTGAGACTTTCAAATAATTTATTATAATACCATGTTTACCATTAAAGCATTCTCCTCACATACAGTAAAAACACAAAGTAGGCCTTGCATTCTCAGGCCTGATTCTCAAAGAAAAGGATAATAAAACCACAGAATATTTTAACAAAAAGCTTATTACTTGCAGATGAGATAATTAATAAGGTAGACCGCTGCTCTGAAATTCTAAACTCCATCTAAAAATCTAAACTCTAATTCTAAAAATTTTCCATCAGAAAATGCATGATCAGAACTGTTAATGTATACCACTTACCTACAGAGACAGACAGACTGTAGATCACTGCTGTACTCAAAAGTGCCCTACAGTAAAAAAACTTACAAAAGTCTGCCAAGATACTTTTATATTGCTGCATCAATTTCTACACCATGGCCTCTTTAGTGGACATCAGTCATGTCAGAGCCCACTGCAGTGTACTGTCATTGTCCATGGAAATACAGTAGGCTGCCTGAGGACTCTGACATTGCAAACATTACTTTGTGCAGTTTTCATGATTCAGTTGTTTGAAAAGATCAACTACTTTTCTGAGCACCCTGTCTAAACGTTTATTTTTGGCAAAGATACTCAACTAGCTTTAAACTTCACTTCAACATGTGCTAGACCTGAAAGTAAAGTAGGATGAATTGTACAGAAAATAAAAGATCGAAAATAAATGCAGTGGAAAATGTCACAACAAACTGACACCTTCACAGAGCTAGTATGAGTCACTGGAATTGTTAATGAGCTCTATTCAGATGCAATGGTAGAATATGGTGCTACACACAAAATGTCATAGCATTAGAAGTATACTTGTTACCACATACTGTACAGTATGTACATGTACAACACTTACAGTATATATTTTCCTCAAAGTATTGCTCTACTAAAACAACAGTTCTATATCAGCTTAAGAACATTTAATGGGCCTCACAGCCGATCCTCACTAAACCTTTTTTATAGAATACCATGTCATGATAGACCTGCACCTTAAAGCATTATACAAGTCATAATAAAATACAGTAGAAAGGACTGAAAAGCAAATTGTATTCAATTAACTACTCAACAAAATTACCTCAAAATAATTTGCATAGGCAGGACTAAGCTCGTAGCGTTTTTTGGAAAAAAACTGCCTACACTGTACTGTACTGTACACACAATTGCTGTGATTTAAAAAAAACGTTTGATCTAGGGATCAAAATAAAAGAAAAAAGGGCATTTTTTGCAGGATGCATCATTAGAGAGATGATCAAATCCAAACATCCAAAGTATTCCAATTAATATAATATCTTCTCCCCACGACTGCATGGGTTTCCTCCCACAGTCCAAAGACATAACGGTAGGTTAATTAGCTTCTGAGTAATTGACCCGAGCGTATGCCTGTCTATCTGTGTGTGCCCTGCAGTGGAAACACATCCCATTCAGGGTGTACCCTGCCTTGTACCTGTTGCATGCTGTGATGGCCTTCGGCTTCCCCATGACACCGAATTGAATGAAGCGGTTAGAAAATGGATAAAATGGATGAAAGCAACTAATTTTAACAGTGATTAAGATACACATTAGAGCTGAAGATCTCTTTTGCGAAACACGCTACTGTACCTGTTGTTATTTATTATTTTGTCATAAAGTTCATACTGTAAATAATAATTCATGCTTTCATCTTCACCAAAGGGGTTCTTTCACAAAATCAATCACAAACGGCACCATGACTGGAATCTAATAAGCTCCAATTCCTGATCAAGTTAGTGGTTTGAAAAGTTTTTCTGTTGTCTTTTCTATACTTGTCCAACAGAGAGAACATAAAAGATATATAGTATGTTTCTCCACACCACCCTCCTCTTTTCCTCAAAAGGTCCACTGACCGTAGCAACTCCATTTGAGAAGAGTTCTTTGTTAATTCTGTAATCTACTGTACGTGCTTGTGCTTGCAGTTGCCTTGTGATGGACTGGCGTCCCATCCAAGGTGTATCCTGCCTTCAACCTGTTGCGTGTCGGGATAGGCTCTAGCTCACCTGCAACCCTGTATTGGATAAAGCTGTTATAAAATGGATGGATGAATACACTGAGAATGCGTGCCATTATTTATTTCAGAGTCATAGCAACAGTTAATAAATGCAGAACTAACCTTACCTTGTTTGTCACATCAGGGGTTGTTGCTGATAATACGCTTCTCATGCAAGAACTAGTTTTATCATCACTCTGCAGGTTTAGTTTTTGCAAATACCCTCAAGTAGCAGAAGAAACAATGTAATGAGCGGCTACAAAGGAACACGGACAGTTCGTCAACAAAACATTTGTTAACGACAGATTTGTGCTTAAATATGTATGAACACAAAAGTCAACCCTAACTAATATCATTGGTATATTTGTATAAGGAAAGAATATATTCCTTTCTAGGGTTTAAACCCTTGTTAATATTCTAGTAGCATTCTATATGCTTTGAATTTTTAAAACAGATTACTTGCCCATAAACATGAACGAAGCCAAGTTACAGTATCTTTTGTTTATAATGTCTGTCCCCTTTCATAAGATAATGGAAAGGAGCTGCAAAATTATTTTGCGCTTTCTTCTAACTTGAAGCATGTCAAGTAGTACTGTACATACTGTCCAGTGCTCCCCAATAGCACTGGAAGTCCAAAACTTCACAATCAAGCACTTTATATTTTTGATCATAAGATTAATATGGATTAGAAGTACAGCATTGCACGCATTTTATTTTGGATAATGGGGTGTAAGTTTGATAATATTACATAAACATACTTTGTTTTCAACCTAGTTACGTCAAGTAGCTACAAGTATTGGGACGCACTCACAAAGTAAATTGTGCAAAAAGGTAAAGTATTTGGTTTGAATCCCTAATGAGGCAATAATTGCATGAAGTCTTTAAACTCATTCAAATTGCTTAACACTTTGTGTAAGCATCTCAAATGGCATACATTTGATATACTGTTTATACACTTTAAATTAAAAAATACATTTTCCCTCCCATCCAACCTGGTCTACACTGGAGATTAGTGGCATTGTTTTTAAAAGCTGGTCTTACAGGCAAGACAAGAGAGTGGGAAAGTAAGAGACAGCAGGACCAGGTGGCTGTCCTGGCTGCGTGCGATGATTTGTTTAAAACATAAATAAAAAATAAATTGAAGGCATACTTTTCTGCTATGCTTCATTTTTTTTATTTGGAAAAACAAACAAACCCACGGGGAGGTTAAAGGGAGCTCTTCTAAAAGCAGGGATGTGAGAAGCTGCAGTTACCGTAGCTACCTGCCTGCCTCTGCTTTCTTCTTCCACTTCATCTCTCAGTTCTACTACCAGCCGCACTGCTTATTTCAGGATACGCAGCTTTTAGACTTTTTTAAAATAGTAAGCCTGGGTAGTGGCAGAGAGAGGGGTCTTTAGAAAACAACATTAAATATTATTTGTGAATTTCCTGTGACACATCAGCCTTAATAGAGAAAGGACAACGGGGAGAAAAACTCTCTGCTTTTTTTTCCCACCTCTTGGAATTAAGAACACAAAATGAGAAAAAAAAGTGACATTATATCATTGGTTATTTTAATAAACACAGCAATCTTTGAATACAGCTTGCATCTGAATGCATGTATAGGAATTTGTTTTACACAACAGTCTGCAGTATGTACAGTACTCTTTTACTCTTTCTTGTTTACAATCTAAAATATTTCAACTGGACTCTAAATGACCCTGTTGTACTGTTACTTTTTAGCTCACAAGAAATTACCTGCAAACAACCAGTAAGGAAAACTGAAACTCATGCAGGAAAAGTGATTGAAAAATACTATATATTTATACAGTATTACATATTTGACTGCCTAACAAAATAATGGGGAAAAAACATTATTTAGTAAAAAAATACCAATACTCTGCATGTATTAATTTATCTACTGTACTGAGAGTCCCATGACAAGGTGTTTGAAGGTAACTGAAAAAGGGGAAAGAAATGTGTATTCACTGCAGACACAGATTACAAACAAGACAGAAGTTTGGAGAAAATAGCAACAAACCCAAATAACCCAACTTGACAAACACAGTTTTCATCAGGCAGCTGTACAGATACACCAGGGAGCAACACTCTGAGCGCTGTTCTGTAACCTGCACTCTGGGGGTCACAAATCTTAGATGCTCTCATGTTGCTCCCGGGCCAAACTGTTTTTTGCATAGCAATCAATGGAGGCTGGAAGAACACATTAAAGTGCACTGGCACATTTAATTGCCTTTTAAAAATAAGAGCAGTGAAGAGTAAACTGCATTAGAGTCGGCAGCCGGCACGTATTGAGCTCAGAGCTGCAGGCTACTGTTGCAGATGCGATGGATTCTGATCATCCATATTCACGCGTACACTTCAGCATCGTGATACACAAGGTCAGCATCATGATAATTAACAAAACAAGATCGTCTCTACAACTGGGAAAGGATAACTCTCCATACGACACATTTTTTACTAAATTTTTACTAAAATGAATTTTATTTCATCTCTAACTACACAAAGGGTTAATAAACATTTATAGAATGGAACAGAGATGTGGTTAGAAAAAGACCATTTCATCATCCACTGCCTTTTACTATTTTTACTGTCGATATCCTCTTTATTATTCACTTCTGTATTTATAATGCAAAGCAATCACTCTTAGTTTGCATTTTGTGCTTCCTCAGGGTACATTCCAGATTCCTTGATTGAACCAGTGATTTTTAATCTACCTTGTATGTGAAGCTCATTCTTTCCTAGTTTTAGAAAGAACGTACTGTAAAACAGGGAAGACAATACACAGTCCCCAAGGCTGTCACATACTGCTGCTAAGACCTGAAGTCGGAAAAAAATTTCACTAAGTCAAAACAGAAGTCACAAAAGGCAACACGAAGCTGTCATGCGGTCACGCATCTTCTGAAGAGAGGAAACCGCTTTCTCTTAAAAATAATGTATATTGTAAAACATTGTTGGCATTTGGGGGAACTGGTTTATTAAAGTGGTAAATGCTAGAAGGTCATCTTCTACATGAATAATGGATTCTCAGAACACTAGCCAAGCCCAAGATTCCTCAGTAGATCTGTTAATACCAGTAACAATGACAAAAGCAGGCCAGCACTCTAAAACAGCCTGTGGTGATCCTGCAGGTGACCTGCTGCTGGCTAGTGAAAGTTAAATCTCCAAAACAGCCAGGGCGAACTCCATGGAAACTGTAAAAGCTTTCTGCATAATCATTTTCAACTTCCTTCGAGGCACAAGATGACAATTATTTTCTACATCCATGACCTCATTAAAGGATCTCTTATCTTCTAAGTGACAGCTCTGGACTATATTCATTTTGCTCATGCAATGCATCTATTTGCTCAGCCTAGCTAAACAACGATTCCCAGTTTCTAGCCCAGCCAATGGAAGAGCCAGATCTTGGAAAGCAGGCATAGTACTGTATGTCTCTTAATTCGTTTGTATCATGTTTCATGTTCTACTCAACAGCCAGCAATATAACAATACTTTGTTCCCCAATTTTATATTCACATATTTATGTGGAATTGCATCTTTAATGAAATGCCTTTCTTTTTAAACAATTAGCACTGCAGAGCCTGTCATATACTTGATCAGTCATTGACAACACTGCTTGAAGGGCCTGAAATATCACTGTATTGTTTAATCTCTCCAGCTGTCTCAGTTTCAGTTTCCCTGCTCCTGCCTCTTTAAGAGCATCAAGGCTGGGTGGAAAGCAAGGAACGGCTGACAGGCCTCACTAAGGTCTTTGCGTGAAGGAGTGAGTTAGAGTGCAGGAAGCCCAACACTGGCTTCCTGTGGTTGTTGAGGCAGCCACAGTTTAAGTCAGTCTGCCTTGACCTCAGAGTGGTCATATACCCAGCTGCTGGGGTCAGGGCAAAATTAAAGGGAAAGACAGGTGGCTTTTACTTCATTGGCTAAACTCAGTAACACTGTCCCTTCCTATTTTAGATTTCCCCTTGGGACTAAGATGATGCCAGTGGGAACACTGCAAATTCCACATAAAAAGTCAAACACCAGTCATCCAACAATCCAGCAGAGTTACCGTTGTATAAACTGCATCGTTATATACAGTCTATGGAACCTACCGTTTCAGGAATGCATTACCAGATTCAAGATAAACATTAAGTAGGATAAGGCTGGTTTTATTCCTGGGGTTTTGGCTAAGTTATCATTTCATCATTCTCAGACAAACTTTTCTCAAGATTGCTGAAATGTCATGCACAGTGAAGGTCACATGGTTTATTCAAGTATTCCCGTGTAAGTGATCAATATAACTGGTATGTCCCTGTCAGCTCAACCTTGATTGCTTAAGCAACTTCATGTTGCTGTAAGTTTCCTCTTGGTTTGCAGAGCTAAGAGATTGTTTTGGTTTGATTAAGTATTGTGAAGCTGTGTTGTTTTTAAGCATGTACACATCCCCTCACAAGTATTCACTGCACACCCTCATGTCCCTGTTTGTGTCACTTAAAACTCAAGAGACAGATAGAAAGACAACATGAGCCATAACATTAAAATAACATAACCTCTCTAGGTAACATATTCAAACATTTTAATCAGTGAACATACACTGTAATTCCAAGCTCTTGTGAAAGTGTGTTAGGTTTCTAAATCATTTCAGTATCTACTGTATGCACTTCAGTAATAGTGCACTAAAAATAATAACTGCATTGATACTGTAATTAAGATTAGCTAATTTCATTTTTAAACTCCTACCACAACACTATATTTCATTTTTACCTGTCCAGATGCTGGATATTAATTTTTTCTAATGCTTGATACAGACTTCAAACACCCTATTTCAGCACTGAAGGTGGCCATCAAAGGTTATAATACGCGTCTCGGCAGCAATTAAATATCCTTCTTTTCAGCACTTCAATCTCAGTTCTGAGCAGCTCACAGATATGAATGTCTCCCAACATGTGTGCTTCTGACATTTATAAAAAAGCAGAGAATGACTCAGTCTTGACGCATTAGTTCCACCTTCACAAAACAACTGGTCAATGAAGGGGGGCCATTTTTAGAAGGCATAAGTAATGGCTATGAAAACCCAAATGCCTTTGTATGTTTACTGAACTTACTAACACTTCTGCAGTATTCTAGTTTTGCCATCAAGATGTAACATTTAAGTCATAATTCTGTTATCTCTGGACCACCAGGGTCCTAGAATGTTTTACAGAGCTTCAACAGTTCCAGTATGACTGTTTACCAGATTATTTCTGTACTATCATTACTATTTTAGCTCTCTGTCCCCTAGTCTAGTACATTCGGATATTCTGATCCTGAATATGTGTGAGATGCTCTGTTCCTGCTGGCATGTCTTTGGAATTCATTTGCTGGATCAATGTAACAATTCATACTAATGCTGTGCTCTATCAATGATGCGTAATTAATCCCGGTTTGTTCTGCTGACAATAACCACAACTAAGCCAAGCGCTCCCAGTGCAGACCTTTCAAGACAGAGATAATGGTGAGGAAAAAACAAATTTACATTAAGATCCGCCAAAGATTTGTGTTCTCAGTGCACATTAAAAACCATATTCACTGTCCACCGAACAGAGAGCCTCATTCCACACAACCAATTCTCTAAGCCTTCCTAAGTATGTGGTTGTTGTCTCTTTAGAATGTCCATAAACTAAACCTGACAAGATGGTGCTTTTAAAAACCTGTACTGTAGGAGGATGACGGAAGGAAAAATGTGATACAAGATGAGGTGTTTCCCTAAAACACCTCATCTTGTCAAATAATCCATCAGCCATTTATTATAAAGGCATCAAGCGTCTTCCTAGACATCTCTCATATGCTCAGTTTAGTCCACCCCATTAATCTCAATCAAAGCACCCGTTAACATCAGCTCTAGCAATAACAAGCGACAACCAGATGCATAAGGATTCAACACAAGTCTGCAAGATAAAAGATGCATGAAGAGACATTCTAAACTAAGGACAGCAACACCAATGTGTGCGCCGCTGAAATGTGTCCATCGTACTTCACAGGACACTGAAATATTAATACATTTAGATCTTTTTGTTATAGTTGTTTCTGTATTTTGTTTTTAAAAAGATTGATATTGATACATTGATATTACTTAGCAAAAACGCCCTAACTCCAGTCAAAACATTATCTTGCAGGATTAATAAGTATCTACAGTATCTATCCAAAAAGAGAGGTAGTCACATGAGACAGAGGACACTTATGTTGAAGGACTGAACAGACTGAAATTCCTTTGTTACATAAGAACCTGTGGGTGCACCAAGTGGAAGGTCAAAACTGGGCACTGCTGAGTCACCAAAATGCTATAAGACGGTAGATAAGAAAAAGGAAGTACTGTAAATGGTCTATTTTAACTTGTAACTTTTGTAATGTTCCGGAAAACCAGATGCACTTACTGTAAATGCGTATCTAGGCCTACAGTATACTTGGTCTGTCTTCCCACAACCTTATTTACATAGTGTATAGTATATGCGCAGGTCCTCACTGAAATACTCTCAGAATTACTTAGAAACTTCAGCATCATTGTTGCCCAGAGCTTATCCCACGGCGCACACAGACAGAAACACTCATGCTCACAACAGGGACAATTTTTACAGTAATTACTGAAAACTGCGCATATTCTTAAGAAAGGACCAAGCAGCCAATTATGAGGAATCATTTCAGCACTATCTGTCAAAATACCATCAAATAGTGAATTTTACATCACAGCACCTAGCTTCAGCATAATGTCATTCAGCAGGAGTTCTAATTCAAATTGGTTGTCATTACATGCTGGACTGAATTTATGAATTTCAGAACCAACCACTATCTCATTTATACAATCATTCAACTTCTTTTAGGTAAAGGAGTTTTACAGAAGAGAAGAAAGCCATTATCAGGGTCCTGTAATGTCAGAAAGCAATAGCATGCATCCTTACGGCTCAAAATACAGTGGCCTTTTAAAGCTCTGTTCAGAGTCTGGAAATATTTTTGTGACATCCACTTCTGACATACCCTTCTCATAATTCTGTAGATATCATGTACTTTGTCCTGACCCAAGATTAAATTCAATGGGAAAAACCAAGAACTAACCCAGTTTCTCTTAAAATGCACATGAGGTTAAAAAGACAGTGAACATGTATTCCTTGTTATAGAGGTATTTATTTTGATTACCATTCCTTTGAACTGCAAGTATTGAGTATATATACAACCTTCGATATGTACTTTTTGTTTGTAGCTAATGTATGTAATTCTCTTGCTGCTGTACGTGGTCTCATTTATCAAGATATTAAAGCATACAGACTTGAAATATTAAACATCACTGTCTAGTTATCTGAATGCACAGCCATTTCCTAGTATGGTGTTGAATGTATATTAATTAAGAAGGCAGAACAATGGACTGTACAACTAAAAAGGATGTTCTTATTCAAAAGGCTCAAACTGCAGAAGGTGTTTCGATTGCACTTGTTTAAACACTGATTTTTGTAAACTGTACTCAAAGATGTGGAAAGTTTATGCATACTGTACATACAGGTGTGGCTTCATCTAGTAAAAAGAAATGTTTAGTCACAGCTTTAAAGTAATGATGAAGCAATAAAATGTAATTCTGGCCAGCATTAAGGGTTATTTTAAGCACCTTATAATTGTGATTAAGATAGATTTCAAGCCTTTCAAAAGGAAAAAAATAAGAAAATGTAGATGAAAGGGGCTGTCTTCAGAATATCTTGCTAGAGCTCAGAGAAACTTGTCCATGTAGAAATATACCTTTGAACATTTATGAGTCACAAGTCAAATCTCCAAAATGAATGACTTCATCTCTACCGTTTTACTGTTTAACTCCCTTTAACGGGGTTTGGGAAAAAACAAAACAGAACTGAATTCTTTTGGTGGAGAGGCAGATGTGCACGGGCATCATCAACACCCATTTAAAAAGAATCACCACAAGTAAACGGAGTGTGGAGAGCAAGTGGAAAAGTATAAATACACATAGACTATCAGAAACGTTATTGATATTGCTCCCACATTTATCCAACGCAACTTATATTTGTTCCCATTTACATTAATATTTACAGCTGAAATATCTTAATAATAATAATAATAATTTCTTACAATTATATAGCACTTTTCTGGACACTCCACTCAAAGCGCTTTACAGGTAATGGGAACTCCCCTCCCCCACCACCAATGTGCAGCATCCACCTGGATGATGCGACAGGAGCCAAAGTGCGCCAGAACGCTCACCACACACCAGCTATCAGTTGGGAGGCGAGCAGAGTGATGAAGCCAATTCATAGATGGGGATTATTAGGAGGCCATGATTGGTAAAGGCCAATGGGAAATTTGGCCAGGACGCCGGGATTACACCCCTACTCTTTTCGAGAACCACCCTGGGATTTTTAATGACCACAGAGAGTTAGGACCTCGGTTAAGTCTCATCCGAAGGACAGCATCTGTTTACAGTATAGTGTCCCCATCACTATCCTGGAGCATTAGAACCCACACAGACTGCATGGTGAGGGCCCCCTGCTGGCCCCACTAACACCTCTCCCAACAGCAACCTTAGGTTTTCCCAGGAGGTTTATCTTTAGTGGGCAGACAGGTGTGAATTGCAGGGTGACATGGCTGCTGGATTTTGCTCAAGAGTACAACAAAGGCTCTGGGCTACTGGATAAAGACAAAATAATATTCTTAAAAACAAATTAAAAATAATCCTAAACTAAACTGTCCACAAGCCTACTGTTTTTATATTCCCAAAAGTGAACAGGGCAAACATACAAACTCAATGTAACAATGTAATACTTTCTTGATTATTCTGATCTAATTGTTAAAGTTATATTAAGCATCACAGAGTCCATCATGGGAAAAATAATTACCGGACGAATTAAACCTCACTTGAAGTAAGACTTTGTTTATACAGAAACAGTCTCTGTTAAGATAAAAACACTGATACACTGTATAAGCACCTATTGCATTAAAATCTGCATTTATCATTCTGTTAAAGTCTTAGCATTCAAAAGCACTTTCTCTTGCTAACTTAAAAATTATCTGTATAAACATCTATTCATGCCACTTTATAAAATGCAAAAAACAATCTAATCATCTTGACTTAAACATCACTACAGGAGTCCTAACTAGAAAAAAATGTAAATAAATCAGACAGCTATGAGTTCCCTCTTACATACTATACAGCTACTGTATATATCTAAAGAAAATGTATTTTGTGTCTAGAGCTACTGTAAGCAAGTAACAATATTTTAAATCCATTAGAAAACTCATGCTTTCCTAGACACGTTCCTAGACGGGAGTAAAAAAACAACAACAACATTTTGAATACACTGTATATTTTTCATTTATCAGACTATGTTGTTGGTTTTAATTTAATTAGTACATACAGTACATTTTGCTTCAACAGTAGTAACTCAATGTTACTATGTGGGACAAATTTTATAAACAAAATGTGAAAATGCTACAATGTACAGTACTCTGAAGCATGGCAGCTGAAAGTGAATAAATAATACGGTATTGTTTAATTTGTGCCTTTAAATCACGAGTGGTTCACAATTTGGTAGCTTGGATTGTGTGAATAGTCAGGTACTGGCCCCACAGAAAAAAACCTACAGTATGTCCAAGCAAGTCTTTAATCAACAATCATCATATCCTCTCTAGACAGAATAGGCACCAAACATTTTTTTTATATTCTTACGACATGGTGCCCTCTTGAACAATAACTGGTTACATTGAACTCTGCAATACTAAATTTTAAAGGCAAATTCTGATCCTTTTTTTGCTTCATGAAAAAATCAACACTCCCCAATTCAAGCATGAACTGTGTGATTTTACAAGACTTACTTAAGGAAATCTACCTGTACTGTGCATCGAAACCAGACTGTTTTATTTGATAGGCCGTGTTTATTAAAATGCAATTTCACATTCATTGCCCATGTTGGTTTACTCGATACATTTCGGTGGACCAGATTACCTTGTATGTTTATGTTTTTTTAAAGAATGTAGTAACATTCAATTAAAACTATTGACTGTACCACTGTATTGATCTACAGTATTGTAGTTCCAGTATATCGGTTTTAATAACAGGACATTAAAAATATTTTGAACTTTTACAAAGGATTCACCATATACTATTAGAAAGACAAACACACAGAGGCACTTTAACGTGGCTTTCACAGTGTTTGTCTTTCTAAAGCAAGCTCTGGAATTTTAGCAGCACTGTTAAATTTGTCTTGAGTTAATGCTAAAGAAATACAGCTACATTATTGTTTCTAGACAGTTCATTCCTTATGGGAAATTCAGCTCACCCTCCACCTGAGCTACTACCCTACACTGACCTCAGTCCTCATTACAGCTGCAACGACAAGGGCCAAGGGCAATATCTAAGATTTATTACATTGATAAAAGCACAATGGACACTACATGAGCCCAACGTACAGTAAATACTGCATATGTGTCTTGAAACATGAAGTATCATCATGTGTATTATCATTTCCAGTATTTGTTCAATGAAATAGACCATATTATCTGAAAGTTTGCCACACACACATTTGTTTTTTAGTAATATAACCAAATATCTCATAGCTCAGTGTGAATGCAGAAGAACGTCTAAGATAGACTGAAAACCAATAGGAGCCAACACAGCTGCACAATTTCTCTTATAAAATACTCTAAGGATATGGTCTCTTGACCAGTGTTTAAGATGCTTGCTGTGACTGTGCTCTCCAAGTAGAGTCAAGTAGTTTCAAGTAGTAAAAGCCAATAACTCTACAAGAATAATTTTTTATCCTTAAAACTAAAAGTGACATCCAGGTAAAATAAGTTTTAAATACATTTCCTCTGAGGTTTAATAAACATTGAATACAAAAAAGGTTAGTCAACAACTTTAGTTTGTTACAAAGTTGCTGGGGGTGTAATAAGACTACTGGGGGCTTATGTGCTGAATTCATAACTGTTGCCAAAATATATATTGTAATTACTTATGTACATCCTCATTTCCTGAGGTGTTCTCAGACGAGCAAGAACATATTATTTTAGTACTATAACAAGTACTTGAAGAACTCTAGAACAGTTATTCTTCCTACTCCAACAACATACTATGAAATAAAAAGGGCTTGAAGGGAAAAAAAGAACTTGCTTTGGGAATGTAACAGCATTTTCAGTTACTTACTAATAACCCGGCCAGTTCTTACCTCTAACAAATGTCATCATGAAACTGTCTTGGTTTGATTCTGGTTCTGAAAGACAGTGCAAAAGACATAATGATGCTTTCAAAAGCTCATTTTAATTCAACTGTAATAAAAACAAAATGCTGTGAAAGTCTGTAAGTGGGGTAGGACTAGTCCTCTGCTTCAGTTGCTACCATCACGCTGCTATAGGAACACATCGCTATAGGCATGTCAGCATTATGCAACCCCAGCTGAAGAGAACAACAAACCTCTTTTATCATCAGCCACCATTCAGCACAGTCAAGGGAAAGTCCCTACACCTGCTTCTGCTTTAACTCTCTGCTTGTAACAGCTATCCATATTTACCACATATACAGTACACACATCTATACAGTACAGACTATAGCATCACTCTGTCATGTCCAATCACCCCAAGTGACACATTGGGCCATGGCACAATAATTGGAAGTGAACTCAAACAAATTGGGATCCAGTCCACTGTCACTGAAGCAGAGAAAGATCCTGCACCCTGGTCATATCAGCACTATGCTGATAAACAATTTGAGTTACCCAGCTCTGATAGATATATACAGTATATTGCTGTATACAGCAGCCTAACTGTCAAGAACATGTGTTTCTTATCAAATTTTACTTATCTTTCTTTATTTAAGGCTTTTCTGAAGTCACCTCTGGAAATAACCCAAAAAAGAATGGGCATAATCAAAATTCACCACACAGCTCTCATTAAAAAAACCCTCAGGTCAGCCCAGCACATCTTATTTAAAATTCAAAGCTTTTATGTTTCTTCTCATGCTTTAGATGTTATTAGGCTGTTTCCACAGCTTAAGGTGATTCTAAAGTTTATCCATCAAAGTAGAAGTCACTCAGATTGCACAGTGATTCATGCAGCAGTTAAGCTCATCAAGGAGGCTAAAACAGAATTTTCATTCTTCATAAAAGATTATTATTTCCAATGTTCTGATCCATGTAGTGGGTACACTTTACTAATGCTTCTCAACCCTAAAACAGCATGATGTATTTTGAAGATAAGAAGAATTTTGATGATAACAGGACAAGTTATGATAGTTACTGTACATGTCCCTACATGAAAGTAAAAATGTAGTTTAATTAATGTTTTATGTTAAGAGTTCCAACAACCTCACTCAGAATCTACTCATGTACATACATTCACCTAAAGAATCTGGGGATAACCCACCCTTTATTCCACATGAGCTTCAGTATCTGAATCTGGAAAGGCAAAGCAGTATTTCAAGTATTTCTCCACAGTCCATGTTGTCCTTTGCATTTCTGACAAATATGTTCTGATCTTTGTGTTAAAACACATTTATACACATTGACATGAATATGCAACGTTCTCTGTATTCATTTTGATTATCGGGCCACAAATAAGACACATAAATAAATACAACTTAAAATGAACGGAAAATCAGTGGCTTACTCTTGAGTTTTTCTGTCGCAGTGATATTTGGCTCAAGAACTTTTGGTTCTTTATAATATTCAGTAGACAACATTTTCAAATCACTTGTTACTGCCATATACCGTTTTCAAAATTAATGCTGTCGTGGTGAACCCTGAATCAGAAGACACCAAGTCTGGATGCTTGAATTTTTTCGAATACTGCCGAGACTAATAAAGGCTTTATTTCTATCCTTTTATCCGAGAGTACTCATTTTCACATCTGTTCTAGAAGGGTAAAAGCTAAAAAATAAGACACACAGTAAAAAGCTAAAAACAAGCCTGATGTTTTGCAGAATTTACAAGCAAACAAGAAACTTGAAATCAAACTATCTTGAGATAAGTGACAAGTGAACAATTTCAAATATATAAATATATAAAAGCAGAGGTTCGGGGGGAAGAAATATTGCATCGAAAGACTCATCACGATGAGTTATTGTTGTTAGCGGTAAATGTGACTGTGTTCCATACCACTGTAAGCCCTCTAGCTATGTTAGACAGCTAATATAATTCTTTAAAATAATGAAACTGCAGCACAGGAATTTTGCTGCCTGTATAAGCAGCCCCAGAGAACCAACTACGAAAATCGGACAACGATTTTGTAACCTGCAAGAAATGGAAAACATTAGACAGAAGGCTTATGACAAGCATCTCCTTCCTATGAGGAATCCAACCCATGTCACAAAATACATTACCTTTGGCATTTGCCGCAACTGTAATTGATTAATTAGCTGAGGCTCACACACAAAAGACACTGAAATGTAAATGCCAAGACAGAGTGGGAGACTTGATAATCATGGGTCACATGTCGCTTGCATTCACTTACAGCAATGTTCTTAAACTGACAACCTTTGGAATATTCCCTCTCATACCTACTACAACCTTCTTTCAACATTTAGAAAGTCTTTAGGCCAGAACATTTATTTAAATAACTTGCAACCCAGATACCGTATGACAATTCAAACCTAGTGAATTTAAAATGTATAATTTTCTAGAGGACATGTGTAGCAGTGTGTTGGAATTCTCACTTCATCCCAGGATCATTCATTTGCCCTGCCTTCAGTTTTTAACCAAAAGAAATAAAAGCAACTGCAAACTGCGATAAGTTTAGCATTGAATGTGGATTTATGGATACACGATATACATTAGAGAAAATCAAATTTTATAGAGCACTTTTTTCCACAGTCATCACCCTCATAAAGAGTTCAAAATCATTCATTTGAGGGAGAAATGTAGTTTGTGACATACCACTCTACTACAGTTAAGTAATTTGAATGTTATGCACTTATAATAGAACCGCCATAACAAAGTGCCATTTATGCAGGGGCGTTAATGATAATAGCTGTGCAGTCTGAAATCAGAGATGCCCTGCAGTCATTAAACAATCTATCAGGTCCAGGATGCCTTAGGGCATCCTGAAGAGCATGGGAAGGTGTGTTGATAATACACACATCCTTACACACATCTTGCTGGTGCAGTATGAATTTAAATGCAATGAACTTCCTATTAGCCACCATTTACTCTACCAGCAGATAGATCACTGAATACTGCTGTATGTACAGTACTAAACATATACTAAAAATCACAGGGAATCAATCCAGCAAATTGTAAAATGTATTGTGACTAGCTAACCATTGCTCTTTTGTTAATAGTTTTTGCACAAGGGTTAAAAATTACTATGCCGGTTTTTTATATTGTTAACCTTGATAGATCTTGTAGGGTCTTCTTAAAAAACATCTGACAGACCAGGAGAAGTCTTTTCATAGACACTGCTAATGGAACTGAGGAGTCCATTATATATTAACCTGCTCATCTCTTCCTTCTCTTCTTATTCATATTCTGCAGGCGTCTATAGAAGAACGCTAAAGACACATACTATATTCACCCAGAAAGGCTGCTGACATGGTTCTTTTAAGGACAATGTCATTTCTTTGAACTGGACCATCCCCTCCTATAGAATCGCTGGTGATGAGTTTCAAAGTTTGAGAATGTTAATGTCTAGCTTTAGTTACTGCCTCTAGCAAAAGCTGTTTTTTCATTTAGGAAAAAAAGGTATCATACTGTACAGTAAGTCAGTTGTTGTGAGACTTGTGTTGTAACAAGCAGATTCATAACTAACTTATTCAAACAAAACACAACGAAAGGCGTTCCTCATTTTTACTTTAAGGTCAAAATATTTCCAGCCTGTAGACTCTAAGATTGTTGTGGGAAAAACAGCAACCACATGTGGAAATATGGTAACAATCCAGCAACTGTTAAAATACTGTAGGTCTCTTGATCGCTTTTTCATATTACTATAAGTACTGGAACATGCATATGAATATGAGCAAGTAAAATTTCCAATTTCAGATTCCCCGTAATGATAATTTTTCACTTAAGTAAGTCAATTATTAAATTATGTGTGGATAGAGAAGTGAACAATTTGTATTTTGCTTAATGTGCAACAATGGTCTGCTAGGTTATTCAGCCAGCAGCCATATCACCCTACAACTCACTACTGGCAACCCACTGAAGCTCAGCAGGAGTGAGGCAGGTCAGTTCCTGGATGGGAGACCTGGAAAAAACTAAGGTTGCTGCTGGACTAAAAAAAATATCAACAGACCCGAGGTTAAGTTCAGGTATTTTGTATGGTTGTAAACAGAAATAAGATGTGTGGAAAATGGGGCCAACAAACCAACACTTTTCCAAATAATTTTAAAAACGTAGAATTAAATGAGATTTGTACTGACTGGTCACCTGTCACTTGTGGCCTGGTTCTCACAGTGGAGAATGCATGGCAGATCAAAGGTATGACTTGGAAGCTACAGTAGATTTACAAATATAAATGCTTTACATTTTATTCATCTGAAGGATTACAAATCATGTAATATACCGGGGACCCACCTCATCCACCACTGAAGTGCTGTAACACTACACAGCACATCATGTAAAAAAATGAGAAACTGGTTCGATAATTGAATTAATGTGGAACAATAGGTGGGCCCGATCGCACAAGCCTGGAGCAGAATTTACCACAACACTGTGGTTATAGGTTGTAGGCTATAGGACCTCAAAATGAGAAAGTAGTCAGAATCTCAGTTCCATGTCTTATCTGAAAGATGGTACCTCCAACAGCGCTATATCCCTGGTCACCATGCTGGGAAATTAGGAAATTCTGGACCATAGGGATGGGTACCACCTACTGTTTCACCAGCCTTTGCCTGTTAAAGTCTTTAGAGAGAAATGGAAAATGAGCACAAACACAACATATACTACTGCACAATCAAAAAGACAACAGATGATTTGTTTGACAAATAGAATGGGTTCCACTGACCAAACCAGAGGTTACCTACACTGGCCTTGCTGAGTCCCAGTCAGTCTAATAGGTTATCCTTGTTTGATTAAAAATTAGGAACTCTTACAAGTCACTTAACAATTATCAAGTGATTTGCTCAATTATATTGATTAATGATTGATAATTTATTATAATCCATTTGTTCCAAAAATTCGCTAAATTGCAGGTGCAGACAAAGCTTCTATCACTACAATACAATGGCTTAGTCATAATTTTGGTTTCCAGACTCAGGCCCAGTCATCAGCTAAAACTTGCAACTTACTTTACTGTTTTGTATCGGAGACAAATTATTGCAACAAAAAACAGCTTTTGTGTTTGACGGACAGGAAATCAAATAGCAACATCTATATACAGTATCCACTCCTTTCTCACACAACTAAAGAAAAAAAAACATCCAGTCTGATGTGAAAACAAGTAAGTGCCACCTCAAGACTGCCTCTGAGGCGTGTTGTTTGTGTGTAATTTAAGAGCTGCAGTGCTTGTTGCTCACTAATGCTCCAGCTGGTAACAGCTACTTGTTTCTAAGCCACACAGATGCAAACACTCTCTGGAGCCATCCTCCCCTGCGTGCGGTTGGCGTGATTACCGAGAGAACCTTTTCTCGATGTTGAGCAGCCTAATCAGCTTCCTCAACATACCACCCTGTGTGTTGCCAGGACTCCCTCATTTCCCAGCCCTCTGAGCAACAGTCCAACTTTACAACATTTTGCTTTGGTCATATTAAACTTGCAGGAGGCTGTGACTCAGTTAAGCAGAATAAACAGTTTTAATTTCCACAAGGACAGGTTGGTTTCATTATTTTGTATGTCTGTAGTACATCAAAGCACCTTGATTACAATCCGCTTCCTTTGACAAGTCTTGAGATCCATACTTCTATATTGCACATGTTAAGAGCGTTGTCTAAAATGAATCTCTGGCAGCCACTTATTTGAAGTTGTGTCTAATAACCCTAATGGAAGAGAGTATTTCCTTTCCCCTGGCTAAAGTGTCAAACTGATCTGCCGCGTTGGCAATTGCCTTCTACATTTTAACACAAAGCTACAAGAGTTACCATCCTTGAGCAAAGCTTATTCAGCTGCACTGGCATTTCAATTTAATCAGAGATTAACCCATCTTGTGCAAAATGAATCAGTTTTCCATTAGCTTGTATATTAATCTCTCTGGAAAAAAATGTATGAGTTAACACTAAGTATAATGAGCCTTTAGTAGATTCAAACCAGTCGAAGATTTGAATCAACTAAATAATACAGACCTACAGTATAATACAGGTCTATATATACTTTCTTTATAAAACCCCTGCAGTTGGCAAAACACCTACAACACTGATCGATAGCTAACATAAATTGCATATTACTCCTTTTCAACGTTATAAACATGATAATGTAATTTATAATTCAACGAATGCAATTAATATAATGTTAATAAATTACAACACAAAATGATACAAAGTCATATGCTAAAGTGAAATATTTGCAACCAAATGTTTAGCTGGGTCAAGCTGGAGCATGGTGTGCAGGGGAGATGCGTGAAGGACATTTTTTAAGTTACAGAACAGCATGGGGACAAGGGTTTTCTTGCAACTGGAAAGACTGGTACTCAGGATGGAAATATGGACAGTATTAGTGAATTCCAGGGCTGATGAGGGAAACCTGCATTTTATCCAAATTTTATCCAAGGCAACTTACATTTGCTCCCATTCCTACAGTGAAATGTTCAGCTGAAGCCATTTGAGATAAGGTACAGTACCTTGCCTCAAGAATACAATAGCTGTGTCCCACCCAGAATTCGAACCCTGTCCCTTCTATTTACATGTACACTTTAATAACTTTAGGTGTTATTTGATGATAATAATCCCCAAACTCTCCTCAAAAGGAGAATATTGAAAAAAAAAACATAAACACTTGCAATAATGTGTAACTGGCTGTGAATGCAGCAATTAAATTCACCTACCTGCCTCAAAGTTGATAAAGTGCTTATGTTTCTAGTTTACTAATAAGTTTTCACAACTTCCCCAAAGCAATTAACATTCTAAATGGAAAATTACCATCAATCAAATTACCCAAGGGCCCCTAATTACAAATGCAGTACTTAATTATGCCTTTTCATTTTAGAGCCTTGTTCCTTCTAACCAATGGAAAGAGGCCATATAGTTTAAGTGACTGTACTGTATTTCATAACTGCTGGGCAAGCTGAAGGTCTGATTTCATATGGGCTTTAGTGTGGGGAAAATATATACTGTATATACAGATAGAACACAAACAGTGCCTATACTGTAGTAAGTCTAAGTTTTCATTTGAAATTACTTTTCAGAATGTTTAAGCAATTTGTTTTTCACTTGAGGTTGTGCAATATAATGTGTAAAAGAAGGTAATACCGTTCAAATTCTGATTTAATGTGATTCTTGATTTAAGTTTGTAAGGCCACATGTGTTACTCTGGAAACGACATGTAGAGTTTCCAGATGTACTGTACTTTTAATATTACACTTGGTAATATATTAATCATTCACTTTATTTTATTTTTAGCCATCAACTTGCATGCACTTTACATTACGTAACCACCTTAATACAAACTCTATATTGGATATCCTAAATGCACCTGGCTTTTACTAGCTGAATGCTACTTCTAGCAAGTGTTCTGTCCAGAGCTGGTTTTGAATTGTTTTTACCCTGTGTTCACTGACGTGTACTGGTATCATGAGGGAAAAAAAATGTATCTGAACTACTGGGCATCTCTGAGAGGAGCTCCTGAGGAGCCTGTGAATTGAGCAGGCACTCTCAGACAAGTGTCAACTTTACTCTTGAGGTCTAAAGGTGGATTTAAAGACAAAATGGTCTCCTGTTACACTCTGTTGTGTCAGACATGCTTTTAATACGACTGATTTTAACCCCCGCAAATCTTTCAAGGGTTAGAACTAGTTGCAGCTGAAAGCACCACATTTTACAAACTTCATTACTATAGGAAAGCCCACAGACTGAACGTGGACACATGCAAAGCAGAGGAACCATCTGTGTTATTTGAAAAGAGAATGGTGCAGAGAGCTTAATATAAACATTATGGCATGCACTCACAAAAAAAAATCTTCAAAATCTGAGTCTGCTGAATAATTTATTTGTCGTGCTTAAATGATACTGAGGAAAATGTACTGGGCTGAGTTCCCTGGGTTCCTCCTGAAAACAAGATGTGACATTTCAAGGGTTTATCTCAGTGGGGAAGATTTTAATAAGTTAATTAGTGCACACTTTTACATACAGGGAGGGAAAAGCAGGAGATGTACACAGATTTGTAAAATGGATCCAATTTCTGTTTTATATTTTTCACTTCCAGTATTTTTTAAATACCATCATTCAAATCTTAAAGTGTTTAAAACACCAAATTATAGTATTTAGGATAAATACTAAAACATATCATGTGTATATTTGATAAGTACAATGTTAAAGCAATACTGTACTGTACATTACTTCTTTAGATTGGGTTAGTAACTGTTTAAATCTGTTAAAAATCCTGTATTTGTTGAAATTCAACTATGCTTATGAGGATTCCTATTGTACAAGTTAGGATCTCATAGGTATACTGTATGATTGCTATTTGTAAATTTAAACTTAAAACTTAAAAGAACTGAAATGATTGCCATTAAAGGTTCTTTCTTAATAAAAAAAAACACAAATACAGGCTTTAGTAATATGTACAGTAAGAGTTAAAAATCCTAAAAATAAAATTAGGAACCGGCATTTTTGGCAAACATTTTGGTACATAGTTATGTTGTCATGTTGAATACAATTAGAATGGGAGCTGAAATCAGAAAGAAAAGGGGTTCATTTAAAAATAAAATAGCTTTAATAATTAAATATAGAGTAGGAAGTACAACCTTAATTTGTCATGCATTATAAACTATACGCGTACATAAAATATACTGTATAGCTAACATTTGGATTTGGGTGGGACGGCGGCACAGTGGTCTGCACTGCCACCTCACAGCACAGGGGCCTGGGTGCTGTCTGTGTCTCTTCGTGTTCGTGTGGGTTGCCTCCAGGTGTTCCGGTTTCCTCCCACAGCCCAAAGACATACTTGTAGGTTAATTGGTTTCTGGGAAAACTGTCCCTGTGTTTGTGTCTTTGTCTGTGCTGCAACGCAGTGGTGTCCCATCCAGGCTGTACCCTGCCTTGTGCCTGTTGTTTGCTCTAACTCCCCTTCAACCCTGAATTGGATTAAGCAGTTCGAAAATGGATAGATGGACAATCATACCTGGGTTGTAAACTGCAAAGGACTGAATGGATATGAATTTTACCATTTAAAAAATGAGACAAATAACAGAAAAATACTGGAGGTACAGCCACTTCCCTCCTTTCTACCAACCAACACAAGGAATCATGACTGCAACATCCAGTTCAGAAGCCTAAAGTGGCCTCAGTCAGGATTGGGACTAGAGTGGATTTTGACTACCTGAACTATAGCGTCTGGGTGTGTAGAATTCAAGGGTATCTTGACTACAAATCTCAAAGTGTAGCAGCTGAGGTTTTCAGCATGCCCCAGTCAATTCAAACTCACAGGGGCTTGAAGAATCAGAGATCAGGATTGACAGTTACTCACTGAAGGAACCCTGCAGGAAGACTGCTGCATTATTAATCCCTGAGACCTACTCTGAGTTGGACATTTGTTTTGTTGAATAATTAGCCTCTGTCCACACCTGCAGTCACTAGGCAGAGATGGGTGTAAATCACTCAGAGGGAAGACCTGACTTCCACACTACTGCAGAAATGTAAATTATAGGCTAAAGCTCACCCCTCTACCATTAGATACCTTCTGCTTTCAAGCACAACAGAAAAACATTAGCCTGAGTGATTCAATTTCTGAATGCTTCCACAGTCAAAGAACCTTTTGGCTTTGAGCAATTTGCAAAAATCTCTTACGGAATACTCAACAAACCCTTTAATAAACTCTGCAAACAGCACTTCAAGAAGAAAAACACAGCTGAAGGAATGTTTCATTAAAGGTGAAGAGACACAAATTATCTATTATCTAGTTTTCATAGTCCATATTATGTACTGACTACTTTTGCCTCCAAACAGAAAAGAGAGTCTAGTCTTAATGTCAGGTTCTGTGCCGAAATGCCAAAATATACTGCTTATTTAAGCCAGTCTGATTGAACAAAAGGTCACAGTCTAAGAGCAAGGAATATAAATCTTATTTGTCAACATTACAGCTACTGAACAATGAATTACTGTGTACAGCAAGTATTTGCTGTTCTTTTTTGAAAAAAACAAATGCATCATAAAGAATAGGCATGAGCTTTAGGGTTTCTGATCTTATAAACAACTCAAACAGCATGCAGTCCTTGATTTCCCATAGTGTACTTAATAATGAGCTCCTCCTTTCCCAAAACGAGAAGACGCATGACTTTGATATCCCTATGGTGATGTACCATACAACAACAAAGGGCACAATGACTGTGCGACATCCCCCCCCTTCTCTTTAGATACTCGCATTAAAAAAAACACACTCACATACTATCAAGAAACACTTACTTTGCAGGTGCTCAGAGGCATAATAATAGACATCTTCATACCCCTCATGGTAATCCTCCTCAGGTCGATACTTTTTCCCTTTCCGTCTCCTGGACCTCCTTATCTGCTTGACAAAGCCCAAGAAGCGCTCCATTCCCGTCCCCTATCTGCTCTGTCAGCAGCGGTGTACCTTCGCAAAGTGTGTGTGCCAACACTCAGCTTCACAAAGAGCACGCCGAGTGCATGAGAGAGCAGCAGAGGCAGAACCGGGGGCAGCAATTCCCAAAGAAAGAGGTTTTTCTTTTCTTCAAAAATAAACAGCTCCACAGCTGAAGAATAGCTGCCTCTTGTAACCTGTCCTCTCCGCTAAGAAATTTCAGTCAGTCGGGGTGCCTTTCAGCAGCACATCCTCACTGTGCCGAGTCAAATTCATCTTTACAATCCATTTCTGTGTCTGTGCATTGCTTTCCTGAGAGCCTCTACAGAAGCAAAAACACACAAATGTCTTTCACTATTAGTTCTCCACAATTCCTGCTAAGGAGAGTGACAAAGTTAAAAAAAAGCTGACTGTCAGACGAGGAGTCCCAGTGCTTAGATTTTACTATCCGTACAGTGTTTCTCTCTCTCTCTCACACACACTCGATCTCTCCTGCACACAGTCATTCCATTCCAGGGAGGGAGGGCAGGAGGGGGAGTGGATAGGGGGTGGGGATGCAATGCATTTCCAGAGACTGCACCATAACTGAAGGCAATCAATGCATTCCAGTGCCTGTCTTGTAATTTCATTGTGGACACAGTTAACCTCGTGCGCACACATAGGAGCAAAAAGATGCGTGGTATTGGCTTTGCTGGATACAGTAGTAACTCGCAATGGTTTGATCCACTTATACAGTAACACTAATAGTCAAGTGAATGTGCGCTAATTGAAGCAGCAGCCTGAGAGCAGCAGCTGCTTAAAATGACACTTCTACTTGCTGGGTAGTAATGTTTCTGAACTGCAATTATCTGCTCGATTGAGATTCTCCATCTCCATTTACAGCATAAACTGTAGGACTAGGAAGGGAGAAATGAAAAACAAAGAATGTACAGTAGCAAGAAACCTCAAGAGACAGATGACATGCTGCTGCCTGGTGTGTTAATCTCCGATCTTATTATGTCTGGAGCTTGGATTTCAAAAGACTAAACATGATTGTTTATATTTTAATAATACACATCTTTTAAATGAAGGCACTTCAGCTTTTTACCCCCTAAAAAATACTTTTTGTTTTGTTGTGTGAAGTAATACCATCAGCTTGCTAGTAAAACTCCCACAATTAGGTTCTGGCTAGTGAAACTCTCACCTACACACAGTTAAGGCAGAAACTCTCACCCATACTGGCACAATGGACCTCTCTCATTCTCTCCCTGCCTGCAATTTCATATTGGTGACACACAGGATTTCAAATGCAGCCTGTTCCTTGCGTCAACAATATCAGCACATCTTATTTAAAACTGATGATTTCCTTCTTGGGGAAAAAAAAAGTGTGCGAGGCAGAGGAGGCGGTGTGACTCACACCAAGGACTGACTGACTCTTCTTGAAGACCCTAGGAGTGACAGTCATACCCCAGGAGTGCCTCGCTGACATACACTTGTATCTGCACACGCCAGCTGTAGCAATCTAAACTCGTTTGACTAAGCAGGTATTGATTCAGAACAAATCCAGAAGAAAGGCAATCTCCTTCTCCAGGAGAAAATAAAATTAACTTTCAGGAATCAATTATGTGATTAAATCCCTCCACTGTGGTCCATGCTTTTATGAGAATGCAGTGAGTGTCTTCCGTGAAGCTCAGAACCTGAGAGTTCACTTTATCAGTTAGAGAATAAAAGGACAGTTACAGAATGTAGACATTTAATGAATGTACGCAGCTAGGACAGACTGACACCTAGCAGCAGGGGAGGATCATCAGCCACGACACTCAAGACAGCACTCCGTCTCTCAAAACCTCTTTCCCTGTCAGGTGGGGACAATTTGTTCCACATTTTTTAACAAATCTCTTATAAGTTTGTTTTAGATTGGTTCATGCAAGGTTCCCTCATTAAAATATGTACACACATTAAAATCAGAATTTACCAATAGTCACACCCCATCCCCCAAAAGGAACCCAAACACCTTGATCTTCTTTAATATGTGTAATATCTTGGATCAAAATTTGAGAGTGATTGAACAAATTAAAAAAAACTGTATGATTTTTGTATTAAGACAGGACCTGGAATTAATTTCTCCACGTTCCAAAAATAATCTGAAATAAATAATGGACAATAATGAAAATAATAAATGATTTACTATTTTTGCAGGTGCACCTCACTACTGCCAGTATTAAGATCACTTTACTGGCCATATACTGTACAATTTCTTGCATTAGGAATTTGTCTTTTCACATAACCCAGCTTGCTCTTCATGAGACACACAGGCACAAAGACAGGGAGAGAAGCTTGGGGTCAGAGCCCAGGGTCAGCCATTTATATAGCACCCCTGGAGCAGTTGGGGATAAGGGCCTTGCTTAGGGGCCCAACGGAGTAGGATTCCCTGCCAGCCACAGGATACAAACCGACAACCTTCCAGCCACAGGCACAGAGCCACCGCAGCGCCCCAGTGGAGGCTGTTTATAGCCTAGGAGGCTATTTATAGTTTATGGGGTTAAAAGTCAATTTTTACACTTTTTTTGCACAATCTTAGTGTGTACTTTTGACAAACTGACAAGAATCTCTGATCTCTACTTGATTGACAAGGAGAAAAAAGAACACCAGAACGCTCACCACACATCAGCTATCAGTGGGGAGGAGAGCAGAGTAATGTAGCCAATTCATAGAGAGGGATTATTAGGAGGCCATGATTGGTAAGGGCCAATGGAAAATTTGGCCAGGACGCCTGGGTTATACCCCTACTCTTTTTGAGAAACACCCTGGGATTTTTAATGACCACAGAGAGTCAGGACCTCGGTTTTACGTCTCATCCGAAGGACGGCGCCTGTTTACAGTATACTGTCCCCGTCACTATACTGGGGCATTAGGACCCACATGGACCGCAGGGTGAGCGCCCCCTGCTGGCCACAATAACACCTCTTCCAGCAGCAACCTTAGTTTTTCCCAGGTCTCCCATCCAGGTACTGACCAGGCTCACACCTGCTTAAGTTCAGTGGGTTTCCAGCTCTGAGTTGCAGGGTGATATGGCTGCTGGCTAATTTTACTCACAGCTCATCTCTTTTTCTAAATGTATTTATTGTTGTTTACGTGAAATTTTTGCTACTGCAAGGTAAGGGTTAGTTTTATGTATTATGGTGAGGTTTTGCTTTTACAATTGTATTTTCCTGGAGAATTTATAACTTATTAAGGCTCTTTGTAGTGTCTAAAAACTGATTTGATGATTTGTGTAATAAATAAAAGATTTAGTTGTTGTATCCAATTTAAAAAAAAAATCGGTTTTGAAGTTGAATTTGTCATTTCCTTTTCATATGATGTTCATGGTGCTGTGTTTTAATTTTGCTGGAAAAAATCTATGGAATTCAAACATTGTTCTGTATGCTTATGAAGACTTGGTGGATTGTGGTGGGCAGTACAGTATCTCACTATTAAATAAATAATTTGTTGCTTATCAGAAAATACTTTCACTGCTGAGAAAAACTTATTGGTTGTATTTAGAGGATACTGGAGATCACTTGCATTTGCAATTATCAAAATGTTTTTTTTTGGTAATGATAAGTGTAGCATTAAAGTAAAGTTATATTTATAGTGTTGCATATCACTCTAAATGAGTGAAAGTTCATGGTTTAGTAACCAGGTTACTTCTCCTCATAGGGGAAACAAAGTGCATGACCATACAATTTCATTGACTAATGCTTGTTCATCAAATCTCACTTCCATCCCTTCATCAATCCATTTTCTAACTGCTTCATCCAATTCAGGGTCACGGAGAAGCTGGAGCCTATCCAGGCAATCACCTCACTCAAGGTGGGATACACTCTGGATGGAATGCCAGTCCATTGCAGGGAACACAAACAGACACTAACACGCACACCAGGAGCAATTTCCCCAGACATTAATTAAGCATGCTAGTATGTCAAATTAAAAACGTACACTACAGTATGAATTTTTATCATAGGGACGTTTGCACATTTGTAAATCAAGTACATTAGAGTTTGTCTTAAAACTGTTTGAAAAGCTGAGATTCTGACAGCTAGCATTTCATTATCACTGCATGCCAGCAAAGTATTGCCAGGCTGGTTTTGTCACCACCAGAAAGACTGCAGAATTGCTTTAAAAAAATCTTAATCAAATTCTCTTTTAGAATGAAAATGAACACGTCACAAAAATAAGGTCCAAATAAGAAATGGAGCTCTAAGAGAGGTTACTGTAGTCACCGGTAGACGTAGCAAGACAACCTCTCCTCTAATATGACAGATCTCCTGCACAAAACCTGTTACTGCTACAGGTCAATAAATGTCATCTGTATCATTAAATTGCATGTTTTACATGGCTTGTAGCAACCAGAGTAACGTGGGTTCAGTGCTTGATTGAGTTTGCAAAATTCTGATGTTGTGTTCCAATCACAACATCAGAATTTTGCAAACTGGTCTTTTTCAGAAACACCAAAGCAAACTGAATTCAGGCAAGATCCCTGACATAATTTACCCAAACTTCAGCCATGAAAATTAATAAGAGTGATGATGAATAATACTGAGGGTGAAGCTAAACGTTTGTTAAACTGTTATACACATTTCCAGCACTTTATGACTTCTGCTCCCATCAAGTTCAAAGATCCAGCAGATAACTTGAATGCAAAAAAAACTAAGGTAATGGATCTATTTTATAAGTGCTTCTAAAAGTGAATAAAAGCTGCTGTTACAGAACCACATTTTTAATTTCACCAATACTCCAGGACATATGGTAGAACTGGTTCATTTTTACAATTCCAAAGTTAATTAATTCGATCCAGAGTTAAGAGAGGAGTTAGGCTGCCCCATTCTGAAAATGAAACCTGTTACACTTATGCCACTTCTGGTGAGTCCTACAATGACGAGTCCATTAAATGCATTGGCTGCACCTACCAGAGACACTTCCTCATGGGACACAGCTAAGAGAAGGAAGCACTGATTTCATAGCTAAAGCTATACTTGCAAAACTTTTGCCATACAAGATGGATGAATGGACGCTTGCCTGTTATGCCTTCCAGCATGTGGGGGCAGCCACCTCCTGTTGCTGTTTCTGTAGCATTAGTTTTTTTTACAGGACAGGGTTGTTAGCCTTGTGCCCAACCTCCAACATGGAGGACCTGGCGCCTGACGTGGGACACAAACCCACTACCCTGAGATTATGAGTCTCATGGTCTACCAACAAGCTAGCCGGAGCCTGCCATGCAAGATAGAGATGGAAAAAAATGGAAAAAGACAAGCAAAGCTTCAAAGCAGAATGAGAACTGCAGTTTCTCACTCTTCAATCTAATGTACAATCAAGGCTGTTGGACTATAATGGCAGCCACATGCTACCCAGGTGATGAATGAAATTGGTCACCTCGTACATGTGGAGCACCCCTTAGGAATGAAAATGAGGGGAATTATTATTACTGTACTGTAGGTTTCGATCACTTGGTATTATTTGGATTTTATGAGAGGGCACTTTTTAAAGTAGGAATGCCACTAGGATGCTGAGCTAAGAGAAGTTTGAGGCATAATGACTTAATTATTTTTATGACACCTTCACCAGATGATCTATTATGGAATTTCCAGGCGTGGTTACATTAATACTCAACTGTCTCCGGTGACAATTATTAACTGATTCGTCGATCTGTTTAAATTATAATGTTGGTAGAGGTTCTTTTCTCAGCATGATGCTGCTGTCCTAGTAATATAAATCCCATAAATAATTTCACTGGGACAAAGCGTTGAGACACACTTTCCACGTCATGACAGTGCAGCACAGGGTTAGAAGTGGCAGCGGGCTGTGTCACACTGCTAACAGCGGGATACACACCATCCGGAAGCAGGGACACACGTACTGTAGATACAGGTGGGCCGTCAAGCGTTCCATTCCCAGCGAAAAGGCTAAACAATCACAGTGGATTTACTACAGGCATGCAACACTTTTTTAAATTTCATTTCACGCATGAGAGGCAAACATTAACAAACTATAAGCACTGTCATCCTCCATCACTTGGGCCAGAAATCTCTTAGAAGATAAGGCTTCGACCTTGAAAAATTTCACAGATGGATGAGCAGGTTCAGTTTTTCTGTCATTTAACGACCAAAGTAGCAGTTCAGCTTGATTCAGAGAGCATTAAGAGGTAAGGCAGGCACACTTCCTTCCAATACATTAGTTCTTCAACACAAAATATTACCAAGCTGCCCTTTTTTAACACATATACTGTAGACCAAATCTTTCCTGATGCTCACAAAGCCTTGATAGAGCCTGTTTCATAGACTGAAAAACATACCATAAATGACTGACTTTAAATCCATGCTCTTTTGATCCAACTGCAATTATTTGGGCAACAAGAACACACATCTGCAGCAAGAACACTTGCACTGATGACACACCTGTGTGTAGAAAAGGCACACCTTTACGATAATAAAAACTGGACAAAACTTCACATAAAGACACTGAAGAAATGGGAAAAGCTTTGACCAAAGAGAACAGAAAATTTGCCAATGTGAATACATATAAAGCATTGATTGTGCTGTATAAAATTGGTCAAGGTGATGGCATTTGTTTGAATAGCAGAATCAATAAACTTAATGTATATCCTAGTTAGCAAAGTTTAAAAGATCATTTTGGAGAAGTCATGCTCAAATGTAGTCAGTATGTCTGATACAGTATGTACAGGACTATAAGAGAATGGCTTACCAGTTGTTTCATGTATCACATGTGCAGCTTACTGAATCTATAACCAAGTCCTGATTTTTTAAATTTGTTGTATTCTCCCACAAAACCACAGGTTATATATGAAAAAGCACTTGTTACACATTTTTTCATTAGTCCTAACCCTTGAATAGGACGAAAAATCTCACTTTCAAGTACATTCTAAAGGAAAGAAACAGTATACTGATTCTCTGTATACCTCATAATGTGCTGCCTTCCTGAATCATACACTTCCCCACACATCTTCCCTCACAAAATCCATTGCTGACTCCACTCACCCACACAGTTAATTGAAAAAAACAATAAAACAACAACAAGGATGAAAACTGTCAGGATGAATCATCAAAAATTTAATCACTTATTCGTAACAAACCTGGCTCACTGCCACAACCCTCATCGGAGAGTTATGAAGACAACACATGTCTTCTGAGACAGACGCTTTCACTCCTTTTCACATCATGAGCTCCACAACACCAAAGGAGCTGTCACTGATAACACCACAAGCTCCCAGGCATGCCACTTTGCTGCTGGTTGACAAGACATGGATGCAGTGGTTGACTCAAGCAATCCCAGCCTTGACTTTTGGTCAGTTTATGTGTCATTGTTCTGTGCAGTTTCTAGAATTAAGAAAATGTGCTTTATTTTCCTTTCCTCTTATACACAAGCACAAAATATTCTAACCATTAAGAAGGTAAACATTCAACAGCAATAAAATAAGTCTGTGCTTTAAAATTTATTTAAATGCTTAGCTAATTAAAACACATCCCATTTCTGAGAAATTAAATACTATAATCACCAGAGGAAAGACGCACTATGAAACTGTCATACAAAAGCAGATGTCTGGCAATTGTAATTAGGCAGAGAGGAGAAGATGCACACTACTTAGCTTTCTCCCAATGATTGGAAATTGGTATAGCAGCATTTCTTCAAAATGAAATAAACAACATGACTCCTTGCAAATTTTCATAAGCTTCCGTCATCAAGCAAACCTACAGAGTGAGTCATCGCCCTACAATATGCCTCAGTTCTGCCACTTCTGTTACAGTATGTGGCAAAGTTAAAGCTATTCTAGACAGTCCTTGTGCCAAGAAGCAAACAAAAATCACTCTTCAATCTCTTTATAGACCACACTGATGTACTCCCCTCATATCACCAAACATCGGCAATGCTTTCCACGAATGGAGAACTCATTTGCAAAAGGGTTTTCCCACAGTTGATTGAAATCCCACTCAGAAGAGCAATCCACTTCCAAAGCAAAGATGCACAGTAAAACTGCTGTGCACCTCGGTCTACCTTTAATGCTGTAACACTACCTTGTTTTATCTTGAAACTGTAACCTGCATTCATTGCACTAAATCACTGAAACCAAAACATGCGAGTCCAAGTATTTAACAACAAAAGGCTCAGTGATTACACGCTGTACATATACATTTTCTTGTTTTACTGCAGACAGAGCAGGCTGACCTCATCTTAAATCAGTTTGTTAATGAAGTCAGTTTTTACAGTACATGTATTTATGTACCAATACATCATGTAACACTATTCCATCTGAATTTGCTGGTACTATATGAACAAATGACAGGAGCTGTGCACTGTCGCAAATTTTGTAGGTTTAAATTGTTTTCAGATACCTGGTATTGCATTGTAAGAATTAAAGAGACTGCAAGGCTTCAATTATTTTTCATTTACTGTATCAAGGAAAATAAAAAAGTACAAATATAACAAAAGAAAACTTTCAGGTATTCTACTTATTAGCAATCTAAACAACATCATTAACATCTGAAGGTATACACTGCTCTACACCTACGAATGAAAAAGACAGAATTATGCTTCAGGGCAGTTGTACTATGCTGGTTTATGTTATTAAAGCATTTAATTTGCCCTCTTTTCTCTAAAGTTTTTGACCTGCCAGCCTTTGCTTTCACACATGTTGACTAGTGTAATGTAACTCAAGAAAGTCTTTCACAAATACTTTACTTTAAAGTATTTTCTGGCTATTAAACCTGTGATGGATTCTTATTACAGTCAGACTGTGTTCTGTCAGAATTGACAAGTGGAAATTATTTTTCAAGGGCTATGGGAAGGACAACTGAATGCTCTCCAAGTGCCAGTTTTAAGAGCGATTTATACAGTCTTAATTCAATGACACCTCTCTGAATGGACGCGGAGGTCTCTATTGACTGCTTTGGTGCGTCATTAAAGATGTGATGTCCTCATAAGATGGAACTGAATTTGTTAAAACAAAAGGATGGTTTGCAAGTACAGGAATCAGCACTGACTAACTAAGGAGACGGTGACATAAAACACATTCCAGCTATGGAAGACATTTAACAGTTATAGACACAATGTATATTCATGTATTAATATAAACATTAATACATAGCGACAGTGACACAATTACAGACACAAACAGTTATAGACCCCTTTAGAATAGGATATTCTGAAGGGGTTTATGGGGCACTGAAGAAAAATAACAGAAAATTGTGGCATTGTTTTAGATTTTAAAATAAGTTTTCATGTATTTAATTAAAAATAGAAGGTTATTGCAAAGTAAATGAATCTGTGAAAGAGATTTTTATTTTCATGGACTAATTTGGACATTGCATGCTCCACCCACAATGAAAGGTTGATGATGAACTACATTTTTTTTTACCTTCCCACAAAGCACATAACTCATTTGTTACCCACTGTGTTTAATGGACATCCACAGTAAACCTCTATAATGATGTTTGCACCTAATTTGTCCAATTTGAAGCAATTTAAGATGAATGGGACAGTATACAGTACTACAATGTTTGTAGACAAAAAGGTAACATAATATTGTTTCACATTTTAAACAAGAGTTGGTTGTGGAGGAAACATATTTGCTTTAGCTTAATGATCACACAATTAACTAGCAGAACAATTAAAAAGTACTGCACAAAACACGAGATCAGATGCATAATAAAATAAAAATAATATAGATTACAATTTCTTAATGTTCTAGAGTGTTTGTAAGTAAAAAAAGAATATAAAGGGAAGAAGACAGACAAAATGACAATAACTCTACACATTTGTAAAAACGTTCCTGATGCTCAAAAGACAATCATTTTGTGTTGGAGTAATACTGTATTCTGTTCTCTTGGCAATAGCTGCCCATGCAGTGGCTATGATGACACATAAAAAGAATTTATCTACTGCATTATAATTCAAATTAGCAGGATCTGTCTTGAGCAGAAAAGGCAGCTGGCAGTAAACCGCACAATCACAAGAGGTTCACAATGTGCTCAACAGCACATGAGGAATAAATAAAGATTAAAGCTGCAAATGATGTCTAACTGAAGTTTGCTAAACATTCATTTTAAAGATCTGCATCTGCAAAGGTAAGTACAGAGTGAACCAGCACACAGATTAGGAGACAGGCTGTGCTGTTGCTACTCTTTGATTTTCTTGGTAAGCACTGTTCATGAGTTCCTTCTGCCAAAGGATATTACAACTTGTCAAAAATCGGAATCCATTCGAAATTCCAAACTAACTCTGCAGTCTGTGTGGTATTTTTTTAAAGAAAAATTCTAGGAACAATACTTGAAAAGTCTTTCATAAGTCTCCCAAGGATGTGTTGATACAAGTGTTTTGATGGATTCTGAAGTTCAGCTCGTCTTTACTTCATTAAAGGATTACCGAATTACCTACAGTAGTACTGTACATATGCAGATATTTTAGAGGACTCCGTTCTACAACATTCAGAAATTACAATAAATCAAGCACTACTTACCGTGTACAAAACACAACTAGTGAAATCCCCTATTTTATTCAACTTCTGACTCTGAAGTTCCAAAAAATACTTAAATGCGAAATATTAAAAATTAAACTCTGAAAAGGATCTCATGCCAATCAAAGACACTTGTAATAAAAGGCAAGATATCTATTTTTTTTTTCTGTTAAAGAAGAAAGCATAAAGAAGCAACCAACCTAGAAATTGATGATGAATTCTCTGGAAAAATAACCAATAAGGAATTTTAACATCCTGTGAAGCCCATTGGCAAGAATGCAAGGATTAGTGGGCTGCAGAAAAGTGGCAATTTCTCTATCCTTCCCCGTGCACTTACAGTAGCTACTGTAGCTGTCTGACACATGGATACTGTATAAACACCTGGTCAGCAGTTTTTTTGTGAATTCCTATCTTAACATAAGATACCTGAAATTAAAGCAGTAGGTTTGTTTCAGCATCAAATCCATTTGACTATAGAGAGGTTTTAGGAGAAATGCAAAAACGTCATAGCTGAGCAAAGTGTCACATACAGTAGATCATACCATGTGTGGAAAAAAAACACCATGCTGGTAGCCAAGGGTCAGATTCAGAAAAAACTGCATCAGTCATCACAAGGGGGGTGCAAAACCAGTGTCCATTTAATAAAGTGCTCCAATGAAGGACACGATTTACAAAAGAATGAGTAAAGATGAAAAAGGAAAGCTTTGAAGGAAACTCCTGACTCACAGTTTTAAAAACGTGGTTCGAGAAAAACTCCAGCTGTGGAACAGCATGGACATGGTTAAGTCACACTAAGAATCAGAACTAAACTATAAAGGACTCCCACACCATGAGGCTCAAGTTAAGACACCCCAAGCTCCAACCACAGTGACAGGGACAATGGGACACTATACTGTAAAAAAGGCGCCATCCATCAGATAATGCGTAAAACTGAAGTCCGGAGTCTTTGCAGTCACTACATATCCCAGGGTGCTTCTCGAAAAGAGTAGAGGTGTTACCAAATTTCCCCTTGGCCTTTTCCAATCATGGCCTCCTAATAATCCCTATCTATGAATTGCCTTCATCAATTGGTTCTCCTCCTCACTGATAGCTGATATGCGATTTGTCTGCCATCGCATCATCCAGGTGGGGCTGCACATTGGTGGGGGTGGAATGGAGTTTCCCCTCCTGTAAAGTACTTTGAGTGGAGTTTCCAGAAGAGTGCTACATAAATTAAAGGATTATTAATATTCTTAATATCTTTTGTACAATGTGCTGCTACAATAATTGGTCTGCTATAATCCTATCCTTATAAAAAATGCAGTGTTTCCAATGTCCCCCCACCCAAAGTTAATACTACACACAAATAATTCATATTAGTACTCAAAGCATATGCTTCTGAAACATTTTTTTCAAATTCATTTACTGGGTATCAGGACTGATGAAATCACACGGGAATGTGCATATTTAATCTGTCTTCCCACACCAGACAATTATCAGCTTTCAGGGTGCTCTGCAGTGAGATTGTTAAAACATCGGTAAGGAAAACAGTATGATAACCTACAGGTCACTGCACTAGAAGGAATTTCACAATTTAAAAGATCCTATTTCTCTTTCATTTGGGGGGGGGAGGGGGGAATCAGTCTAGGAAAATTGCAATATGTCAATGTCAAAGGTTACTGGGTGTACTTTAAACTGCAATAGAGAGGTATAAACAGTCTGTATGACGAGAACATAATGGTGCATTTTCACCTTGTAGTTTTAATTGGCTAACTGTACTCTCAGAGTGCATTTATACAGTAAAAGAGAAGTCCAATTTAAAAGTTGATGCAATTAATACCATTTTGTTGCTGCTGTCTGAATAGTCTGATTTTCCTTATTCCCATTTAAAAGATATATGCCAGCAACTACGCAAGTTGTATGGTTAAATAATATTGTCCTTTTTTTAGGAATTAATGAAAGACTTCAAGTCAGAGGAGGTTTATCAGTCTCAGTTTCATCCAAGTTGACAATATTGGTAACAATTTTCTAGAGGTGAGCATTTTACTGGAGCTCTTTTAAGATAAATATGTTGTTCAAGAGTAAAATAGCAATGGCCCCAAACCAGGAACCAAACCCATAACCTAATACACAAGATGCAAAAATACACAAAAACTAACAAGGAAGCAAGCTATCACCAAGCTACTTTTTATAGAAAACATTTTTACCAAATCAATGTAGATATAAATAAGTAAATGTATTTGTGTAGTTAACCCCCATTACTGCTGGCACAGTTTTAAATAGTTCTAAAAAAGTGCACATGTAAACTAAAACAAAAGGTGAAAGAAACAAAGATGAACATTATATGTATATTTTACATGTAATCCATTCCTTTTTATAAATACAAATCTTTACAATTCTTACTAACAATTCCAAATTTCAATAACTACCTTAAATAAGAAAATTGCATGTGTGTAAATCAAAGCAGCAAGGCACAGTCAATCAAATTAGTACCCTACCTGTGCATTTGTCATCAAATACACCTGTTCAGTCAATATTGCTGTTCCATTACAAGAACGCACCATTATGGAGGAGCCTGGTGTTATCAGATACTTGCTATGTGACATTGACTGAAGAATGACATATACCCTTGGCATGTTTCAACAAATCTCAAAGTAAACAGCAGGTGACAATCTGTATATGGTACAAAGTTAAACCCAACATCTCTCCGCACATTATAATGTACATAAAAATTACTGTTTATTTGCTGAGTTTAACAGATTGAAAAACAGAAAAAAGTGAATGTGCATTGTGAAAAAGTTTGGGTACCCTTCCAGTTGACTTGTTACAACTTCTTTTAATTTGTCTTTCAGAAGCCCCAAAACCTGATCCAGTCATTAGTTCTTAGTTCATTAGTCAGGTGGATACATTTCCAGGGTTCAACAAATTCTCTGACCCTTCTAACCTCTCAGGTTGTGATTATTCTGTTTACTTTCAACAGCCATGGGCTCCTCTATGCAGCTGTCTGAGGACTTGAAAACAAAGATAATTCACTCTTACAAGAATAGGAAGGGTATAAAAAAGGTCTCCAAATGCCTCTGGATTGCAAACTCAATCGTCAGAAGCATCATTAAGAAGTGGAAGTTAAAGGGAAAACTGAGTCAAGCCAAGATCTGGAAGGCTCAAAACAATCTCCGAAAGAACTGTTAGAAAACTGATCAGATCTGAAAAGCAGAACTCACAGATCACTGTTAAGGACCTGCAGAGAAGTTTAGCTGACACTGGAGTAGCTGTCCACAGGTTCACAATACAGCTTTTCTTACACAAAAAGGATCTGCACAGTAGAGTTGTCAGAACGAAACCTTTTCTATGACCTCATCACGAAAAGTTAATGTCTAAAGTATGCAAAACAAAACCTTGATAAGCCGTAAATGTTTTGAAACAAAGCACTGTGGACTTATGAAATGAGCTTTTGGGCCTCAACCCCAGAAGATACATTTGGAAAAAAATGAGTAAAGCATTTAAAGAAAAGAACACTTTTCTTTAAGCATTGGGGTGGATCTATTATGCTTTTGGGTCGTGTGGCAGCACGTGGCAAAGGAAATATTGTGAGGGTGGAACAAAGAATTGAATCAAGATGTCCCAGAGTTAGTGAAGAAGTTGAGACTGAAAAGAGGTTGGACGTTACAACAAAACAGCTATCCAAAACATACCTCAAAATCAACTAAAAAGTACTTACAGGAATAAAATGAAGGTTTTGGGATAGCCTTCACAGACCCCAGAATTGAATATTATTGAAAATCTGAGGGGAGATCTCAAACATGCAGTGCATGCAAGAGGGCCTAAGAATATTTCTGAGCTTGAAGAGATCTTCAAGGAAGAGTGGTAAAAAAATTCCAAAACCAAGAAGAGACCCTTTACTGACTACAGGAAATGTTTGGAACCTATTATTTCCACCATTAGAGATATTACTAAGAACCGATTTACAGGGTGCTCAAACATTTGCATGTGGCATCTTTCATTATTTTATTATGTTGAATACTGTATATACAAAACTGTAAATAAATACTAATTGTGCATTAAAAGGATGCAGAAAGATGTCATGTTTATTATAATAAACAACTGTATTTCCTGGCACAATGGATACAAAGAGTGCCAACAAATTCAAAAAGGATATGTGTGACAAATTATGGTCCAGATATTCAGTGTCCACTTCCACTAAGAACAATTTTCCCAGAATTGAAATGTGAGGACAGTTTACACTATTTCTGCCACTGCAGTTGTATCTCACAGAACAGTACATGTCACGATCCAGGTGAGTTTGGATTTCCACAAAGTGTGTTAGATGGGTTCGGAAAACTCCGGAAAGCACAGACACAAAGGCCAACACTGGAGTCCGTTGAGGAACTAGGTCTTATACTGAACACCTACAGTACCTTGCAGTTCATATTTTCATCTGCATGAGTCAGTGAAAGATATTCTGTTAGGCAGAGCAAGAGTGGCTCCAGGACCAACCAATGTTATTTAAGATACAAGAGCGCCCATTGCCTTGTGGCACAGTGGCGAAAGTGTCGATGTGCAAGGATAATGAGTTGGAAAATTAAAGTCTATATACACACACACTCTAAAGATTTGTTTCCATCTCCCAAGGTCATGCCTAAAATCCAGCACCTCCTTCTCCTGCTTTGATCTTCCAACCACTCTGCCTTCTTTCTCAAGCCTCTGCTAATCCTGTTAACCTCAAGTGAAAACCATCTTCTCTGCAATCGGTTACAGAGGGCTGTGGCCTGCTGTCCCTTTCTCTTTTGCTACACTACTGTGTGCGACTATGGAATATGGAATGTCTTGTCAACCTGATGAAAAAATGGTTTAGATTTTTTGTTACAGTTTTTTGTAGCTGTGGCAGAAGTGTTGTGTCAATGCAAAATGCACAAAAGACACCTGTCCCTTTCTTACTTTGTGAACATTCCTTCTCAACAAATACTACTTTTATTAAGGGAAGGAGACTCGGATTTTAGTTACACTGCTGTGTTATTTCCATAGGCTAGAATGACGTCATGTAAATGACAGTCCTTTTACACTCTTGCATTAAACAAAGGATTTTTTTCCCTTGTGTTTCTTACAGACACAATTAGTTTACATTCAATTTTGATTCAAGGACAGTACCTGATTTTAATGAGCAGGGAGGGGAGATGGAAAAAAGGTGTAATCTATGTGTCCTCCATTAAAAAGTGCCCGAGGCATGGAGTGGGATATAAAAACAACTGGCTGCCACCTCAGTAATGTCCCCCGGCCAATTAAGCCAAAACCAAAGCCTTTCTTCTCAATCTCTGCCTTTGATTTAGTCAAGCTGATTTCAATAGCCTTCGAGATTTCACAACAAGAATCAATGAAAGGTTTCAGCTCTCCTGATTCAGTAAGATCCTGCCAAGGTAACCTTGGAAACCTTGAAACACTGGCACTAAGCTCCTCACTGCAAGTTGGTGGGGTTAAATACCTGGCCTGCACCCCTGTGCCAACACATTCTCAGTCAGCCTCCAAAATCTGCTGTGTGAGATACATCCCTGCTGTAAAATCACATTGGGAACAAAAACACTGATATCAATGAATAAAAAATGAGCCACAATAATGAGAAGAGATATTTCTGGCTGGGCTATGAACAAATCTAAACAAAAACCAAACATAAAGCGACAAATCTTGCCAGAAATGCAAAAAGAGTTTAACTCTCGACTCCCTTTGATGTTAAAACACAAAAATCTATGGAAAAGGATGAGCACAGAGGGAAACGTGTTTCTTCTTAATAAGTTCAGGTGGGTAGCTGCGTCAGCATGCGTAGGCTGCAAAGGAACAAGTAATAGGTTTATTCCATGCTGAAAAAAAGAAGAAAGAGAACACAACGTTTCGGCCGTGGAGCCTTCTTCAGGTGTGCTACACACCTGAAGAAGGCTCCACGGCCGAAACGTTGTGTTCTCTTTCTTCTTTTTTTCAGCATGGAATAAACCTATTACTTGTTCTTCTTAATAACTTTGTTTGATTTGTTTTACTAAGTATTGCTTAACAGTAAACAATCTGCTCACAGGACAAAGTCAGAAACAGCTTTTGGTTTGAAAAATGATAAAGCGGACCAATTATCAATTAGTAGCTCAGGTGGGTAGCTGAGTCAGCATGCATAGTCTGCAAAGGAACAAGCAATAGGTTTATTCCATGCTGAAAAGATAATTTATTTTCTTTCTCTTTTCAGCATGGAATACACTTATCAATAAACCTATTTATACCTTATAGTAACAAAGGATACAAAATGATCTACAATGACTAACCTATTATTTACTATAACTACCAAATTAGTACATTATTACTACAGTAATGTGCTTATTCATTGCTCCCGAAACACAGATTCCTAAAGTAAAATAAACTGAAGAAGACTAAACAATCTTAAAAGAATTCCTCATCCCACCCATATTAAAGTTTTCAACGTTATCACACAATCACTGTTGCAAGCAAAAAAAATGCACTGCATTCTCAACATGGGCTTCCTGACTAGAAGAGAAATACTAGATTACAGAATAGTAGAAGCCCTCTTGAGTTAACAATGCGATATGGTGTTCTCCAGATTTTAAGGGGATTATTTTCTTTTCTTTTGGCTGGGCAATGTAATATAGGAGGAGGAGTGAATTACAGATTATCCTAAGCTTATAAGATCAGAGCACTCAGAAGAGGCACTTTCTTCTTGTTAAAGTACAAAGTACATCGATCAGACAGGACAGAATCTATTAGTGTGGACAAAATGTCACCATGATTTGAAGCTCCTAACGATGGAACCCGCTGAAAAGACAGATGTACTGATTTTGAATGTTTCTTTTTGAAGCATAGAGTTGGTTAAAGTTTGAAAACTGCTGTTGCACCCAGGACAACTTACTGGAAAGAAATTAATAAATAGAACAGTTGAGACATGGTAGCAATAATACTGCAATGCAAACTGACTACCATGTAGGAACATTTCTGAAACAAACTAAATACCCTGGGGACAATGTGGAATCAAAAAGAAAGCTTGAGAAGGAAGCATCTGAACCAACGGCAGACACTTCAGTGAATCAATATGGTTATTTTTATGTATCAGTGACATTCACTTGTCTAAAATTACACAAGCCATTCCAGGCAATGCAGCAAGAGCTTTCCATTACTTAATCATTGTGGATTATTAAAACTTTGAGAAAATAATAGTTTTCATGTACCACTTTAGACAGATGGAGAATAACAGTGTAGACAATCGAAGCATTAGAGCACAAATTGAAAAATGGGAGATGTCTTCCAGCTCTGCACACAGGGATTCCCCTCATATCACCTGGTTTATTTCTTATGTTTGGTCACATCCACTCCAAATTGCTGAATCACTGAACAGCTTATGTAACCTGCACTTCAACAGTGCCCATAGCATATTCTTAATAATCTATAAAAGCCTGTAAGTCTCCATCTTTACAGGACCAGTGAGAGCAATTCTAATAAATAATAAACAGCTCGCGTCCTAAAACCAGATACAGCAGCCCTCTTTTTGACTTTCCCTTCTCCAACCCCCCTAAAGAGATAAAGAATCTCAGAAAAACACATTTTTCCTAGGTTCATGTAATTCTGTTGGCTTCAAATGTACTGTCCCTGCCAATACTCTAAAACGGCGACCGTAGCATGTATAAATATTTTTTCCCTCACAAAAAAGCAATACAGTAATGAGCTGATTTACAAAGAGGAAGAAACCCAGTGTGTCCCTGCAGCTCATAATTGCCTCAGGGAGCATTACTGAACTGAAATACTAGCAAGAATTGCTTCTGAAAGACTGGAAGTCACAAAATCCTGAACAATAGATGGTGAAGGAACCCTGAGGACAATATTCGCGTACAAGTTCCATAATGATTGAAAACATGAGAGGGAAAGCATTAAAGTGAATCATTTAGCAGGTGAACAAAATTCCTAAGTTGCAGAGCTCTAAAAAGCTCAAGCTCTTGCCTAATAATAAGGAAAACAATGAACAAACTCTCAAAAAATTAATGGGGTCTCTTGGAGAATGATTTTAGGTTCCTTAAGTTATGACATTCAGTAGTTGTAAGACATCAGCTCTAAACACTGGCCAGCAGCTTATTTTCAGGCCCTGCTTCTATATTAATTCTGTCCAACCAATGTGAAAATGCCCTTTTCTGCTTTTAAAATAGGAGTGAACAGAGTGAATATGCAATTAGAATTTAAGTACCCAAATGCTCTACATTTCCTCTTTTTCCTGCATAGAATTCTTACTGCCAAACCCACAAAACAAAATCAACTAATTTAAAATGCATTGATCCTCAGCAATTAAAGCCAAAGTTTTAAACAGCTGATTACTGCTGGTAGATATTCTGCCTGTCTCAAAGGAATGAGATATGGTACCATATAGAAATAAAGCCGACTTTCACCAAAGACTGCTGATGTAGAGAAGGGAGAGAAGGAGCTAGAGGTGAGTGGTCAGTGAAGTACCAAGGTTCAACTGCAACAGCAGACACTTCATTAACCTACACTTACTGCTTTGTGAAGAAAACAGAACTATTTTCATCAACTATAATTCCATGTTCATCAGAACACTGCGACACAAAATGCAGAGAACAATGTGCTTCACATTATTAACTCCTCGTTTTTTTCTCTCCTCTATGGATAAACTGTACGACTGGCTTCTACAGTATAATTCAGTTATATGCGATCAAGCTGAGAAGACCAGACTCATCCACAAAATCTCTCGCCACTGATTAAGTTGGAAAAAAGAGTTCTTTACAAAACATTCATTGTAAGGAAAACTAAAGACATAAGTTCCCACCACAAGACATGCCATTTCCTGTACCTCTCACAAGACAAAAAGAGGCCTGTTGTGTATGTTGTAACAAATGGTGTTAATATTTACGGCAGCACACAAAGAATCACATGCCTTCCTATTATCACATCCGCAGGTGCAGAACAGTTATTTACACTACAAATTATTTTCTGTCAAATTGCTGTCATTTCACTGCATATGCTCCATTGAATTGATGTTGCTTATTTTTCTGCTGGCCACAGAAGAAGGTAATGATAGGTACAGTATATAAAACCCACCCCATCTATCACTAGAAGAGAGAGCAAAAGCTTTTCAGATACACTTTGCCTGTGTTACTTTCCACCAAATCAACCCACTGCCAGAAACACTGTAAGGTATAACTTGTTCATACATAATGAAATATGACTAACGAAACATTACACCTGCTGGTTTTCATTCCATCTCACTTCAATTAGATAAATGAAGCCTCAATTGATCTAAGATGCTGCTTCAATTTCAATTTTATTTGCATTTTGTTTCTAGTAACAAGTTCAGGATTTAATTTCACTTACAAAAATCAACAGTTAAAGCTCCAACATGTTTAAGATCTGGGAACAAACAGTTCAAATTAATTTTATCAAAGTAAGTCAATGACGGGTTTGATTGTGTAACGGAGGGTTCAGCTGGAAACAAAAAAACAACAACAGGTGTGTAGGTTACTAAGACCAGGACCTGGAATTACTGCTTTGAAGCTTGCACTTTGAAGTAGGAACTGATATCTGTCATATACACAACCTACTCCACACATTCAAAGCGAAAGTCAAAATATATACAGTACATGGTTTCCCACCATTTGTCAAAGGACTTCCAGAATAGTCTAGTGCTGCTAATTATAATAAAACTTTGACTATGAATAAAGACTGAAATATATACTGTATGAATACATATGAAATATATATATATATATTCATGACAAGGCACAACAATTTCTAACACATTATTATAACAAATTAGATTTGTAAAAAATGAAAACCTATTTAATGACTCATTTATAACTGTATGCACTGCATTACTGTAAATATTTTTCCAAGATTAATTTAATGACTGAGGGAAAACAAATTTCAATGGCACAGAGCTACCATTTAAAGTATTTCTCATTAGACAACAGTAACCCATCCATACAGTATCAAAAATGTATTTATTCCCAGTATGAGTCAAATAAACTGTAACCCTTTGTCTACAGATATTTCAGATGTTAAAGTAGGTCTGTAATGGAAGCAATGAGAGGTTAATTTCCCTTTTTAGTGGTAACTTAATCCATGGAGCACTATTATCAATAATATGTCCCCTTTTCCAGCAGCTCTGAAACCCTACCTGATGTCTCAAGCAGTTGACTAACGAGGCTTCAGGTATCACTCAGAAACATAATAAAGCCACAGCAGGCTGCAGGCTCAGCATCTCCATTTCTTACATGTTAAAAAGGCCAATTATGAAGGAGCATAAAAAAAGCCATTCTAATGCTAAGCAAAGCACACAGCTAACAGGCTGATTGAATGATGTAGGTAGGCCACTGTATTCACTGCCTAGGATACTTATTATTCAAGATTTTAATACTTCACCCAGATACTGTAGTTACATTATGTATTAATAACTAGGGCAGGAAAAATGGTACGGATATCCTAATTGTACAGTGGATATAAAAAATATTCACATTTTGTTGTGTAACAATATAGACAATTAATTTATTAAAACAATTTGGGGATTTTTTGCTGTTAATTGACTCAAAATACTCGATAATGTCAAAGTAAAAATTATATATCCTAATTAATTGTAAATATAAAACATAATATATTGGGATTAGTTTGCTGTAATTTATTGTCCCAGATGGCAAATGTGCTTTGCAGACAGTTGAAAGACATAACACCATACACAATATACAGTATTTAACACAACATGAGCCCATTTGCAAATATGAACCATACATGTATAATGAGAAGAAAAAAATAATATATAATCAATTATCCAAATTAAGCAGGTTAATAGTTAATAGGGAATAAGGGATAAATTGGTTCCATTGCATATGACTCTGCATAGTCGAAACCGATGGCCAGACAGAAGGAGCTCAAATTCACTCAAGAATGGTCATGACAGTCAATGATTATACTGGCCTTCCACACGATTTGTTTCACGTAGAAGACTGACAGCTGTAGCTATCATCCACAAATAATTTTGCTTGGTACTTTCACATTCCTGCTCAGTCTATTTTACTGTGTGTATTTAGGTAATCAAAGCAGGCCTGCCTCAGTGAATGTTACAACAGATTAAAAAAAAAAGTCCTATAGAATAGTCAACTCTGTACTATACACATTAAAAGAGCAGTTTTCTTAGGTTAGGTCTTCTGACAATGTTTTCCTTAAAGGTTAGTTTGTAATCAACAATATTTGTAACAGTTGGCAATTCCAATTTCTTGCTTCTCAATGACTTTGTTTTGCAACAGGGGGTTGCTTTTCTGTATATAATCAATGATCACATCTTTGGTTTGTGACATGTGAAGTGGAAGGAAGGAGTTGTTACAACTTTCAACAAAATAATAGACTACAGGCCCGTGATCAGTGTGTACAATATGTCTTAGAGAAGACTGACAATGACAGAGTCATCAGCAAACTTGAACTGTGATGAAGTGATGAATCTGTCTTCAAAAGGGCTTCCTCAGCTGACTGTATAAAGAATGTATAGCATGGGGGACAGCACAAAGCCCTGAGGAGACCCAGTGGAAGAACAAAGCTGCTCTGATGTGCAGTAAGAATATTTACCCTTACTTTTTGTGACCTTCTGGTCAAAAAGTCTTAGATCCAACCTACAATACTTAAATTGAGATTAGAACTTGAGAGTAATCTCTCCACTAACAAGTGTGGTTGAATGGTGTTAAAGGCAGATAAGAAATCTACTGTATAACTAAAAGCCTGGCATGTGTCTTGGTACCTTCTAAATGTGATTATTCTGTAAGCTATTCAGTAATGGGTAGCATCTTCAGCTCCTCTTTAAGCCTAGTAGGCACATTGCAAATAGGAGCACATGTCTTTTTAACATTTTTCTAAAATGACTTCATTAACTTAGAGGTCTATTCTACTTGTCTGAAATCATTAATTGCATTTTAATTCACCCTCTTTGCTATGACAAACCTAAATAAGCTCTGGTGCAACCAATTGTCTTTAGATATCATGTAATTAGTTGAATGGAGTCCATTGTGAATATGACAACCTGGGTTACCTGGGTGCTTCACAAATCTGGCCTTCATGCAATAGGGGCAAACAAAAGCCACTGTTGTGAAACAAAACCCGCATCAAATCTTGACTACAGTTTTGCCAGAATGCATGTGGGACAAGTTGAAGAAGATTCTATAGTCAGATGAGACCAAAATTGACCTTTTGGCCTACGTGCTAAGCACTATGTTTGGTACAGGTGTAACCCCATTCCAACAGTGAAGTGGTGAACAGTAGGGGTAGTATCATGCTATGAGTATGTTTCACCGCATCTGGGCCAGGAAGACTTGTGAAATAAGAAGGAAAACTCGGTGCAGCAATGTACAGGGAAATCCTGAAGGAAAACCTGCTTCAGTCTGCAAGAGACATAGGACTTTGGAGAAGATTAATTTTCCAGTAGGATAATGACCCCAAACATACAGCCATACCCATGCTGGAGTGGCTTAAAAAGAAGAAAGTCAATGTTTTGAAGAATGGCAAAGTCAAAGCTCGGACCTCAATCCAATCAAGATCTGGACAATTGCAGTGCACACATGTGAAAAGCTGATAGAGACTTATCAAAGAAGACTCATGGCTGTAATTTCTGCCCAAGGTGCCTCTACCAAATATCGACTCATGGGGAGTGAATACATATGCAATCAGTTATTTTCGGTTTTATATCTGTAACTTAAGTAGGAGCATCTGTAGACTTTTGTCTTCACTTTGGAATTATGGAGTGTTCACTGTCATTTAATGGCAAAAACACCCAGTTAAATCCATTATGATTCCATATTTTAATACATTAATATTTGAACATGTCCACAGGGGGTGAATACTTTTGACTAACCACTGTAAACTTACTTTTTCCTAACATGTCAAACCTTACAGGTCAGAAGCCTTGCAATGAATGGCATGTGGTTCAAAGTCTGAAAAGTGCTGTGCAAAGCATCTTGACCTGTGTGACCTGAGCAATACAGATATAGAAACCTCATCCTACTGACACAAGAAATGTGAGAAGAGCTCCACATAATAAAAGCAGAAGAAAATGCCTGGCCACCTCCTGCCCTTCTGTGGCTTGCAAAATTAAACAGGGAAAGTGTGTTGATTTACTGTGAAGAGGAAATTCCACTTGACTTTTTTCTTCCAAGTTTTGTTTAGTCCTTTTAACCTGCTAAACAGAATCCAAATGAGCCGAATCCAAACCTTTTTTTATTGTAAATATACACTGTGGTCCTAAACTGGCATCTCAGTAGTAAGCACTATTGCTAAGCCTCTTGACTCTCTGCAAGGACCATATGTTTGAAGGTTTTACAGTCTCTCATCTCAGCTAGGCTGCTGAGTGGGACCCAGTTGTGTTGCAATACAGGAAAGAAGAGATTGAAAATGCTGTGCAGACTCAGTTATGGACAATTGAGTACTCAACCCTTATCTTTTATAGGATGTGCAAACACCTACTGTAGACATTTGTAAAAAGATCACATAATATGATCTGATTGATAGACGGTTTCGCATATTATATTGTTAACATCCATCCATTCATTTTCTAATTCCCAAGTCATCCTAACATCCAAGTCAGAGTCGCATGGGAGCCAAAAAACGATCCCAGTAAGCAATAGGTGCAAGGCCGAATACACCCTAAATGGATGGCCAGTCAGATATTCATTGGACTGTGAGAGAAAACCCATGAGGATATGGGGAGACCCCAAACTCCATGCATATACAGTAGCACCCCAGGTCTGGATTTGAACCCAGGGCTGCAGCACTGAGATCCAGCAATACCAACCACTGTACCACCATGCTGCCCATACTGCTAATATCTAATAATACAATTTTAATACATATTAATTTTAATAATTCATTATTGGTTATACTATTTTATATATAATATAATTCTTGTCAGAACAATTTATCACCTCCATACATTTTGTAATAATGCTCCAAATGAACCAGCTATCTTTACAAAGTTTAATTTCATTAGACTTTTTGCAAGGTGTATTTTGTATGTAGATTAATCACATTTAGGAACTCTTACTCTTACACACTGAAACACTTGTCTATGATTGATTTTTTAAAAAGTGCTCTCATGAGTCACCATCACAAATGCTGCACCCTGTGCTTAGATCAGATTGGAATATCAATCTGCTCTTCTGAAATTCTGTTTTTCAGTAGCTCTTGCTCTTGAACACTTTATTATACTGAACATTGTACTATGTGCCTGTACTATAAAGAATGAAACTGCTGAAAATCAGCAGCAGCACTAAGTAATGAGTTTAACGGGTTGAAGTAATTATGGTTGATGTTCCCAAAATCCGATTTCGAATTGCTGTGTAACCGAGGAGCCCCTCAGGCACTTCCTAATGTCAAGCCCATATCTCATTGTCGTTGCCCATAATTCAAACAACCCCAGTGATACAGTTATACATGGGATTGAAGATGGCACCCAGTGTTTTACTATTAAGAAACTGCCACAAATATTCTTCAGGGTAAACCCAGAAGATGAAAACAGCTTGTGGTAAAAACTGGGTAATCTAAGGCTACTTCATGCCTAAGGTACAATACTAATACACCTAAAACAAATCACAGTCACTGACAGAATAAATTAGCTCACTGTGGAGTGGATCAGGCACCAGTGAGAAACATTTCAGATCATTCTCTGTATTGGGAGTATTCCATGCCTGAGGTTACTCTTCAGTGTGCTCTAAAGAGCAGACTTGAGGTTTGCCAAGATCATGGTTCTTCAGTGCTCTTATAAAGTCTAGCCAGGGCATCATACAAGTATTATGAATGCCAATCAATGTAATTATAACCAAACATATACATATACAAACATATGAAGGTACTGTATATTTCCAAACTATTCAGACTGAACAACAGCATTAGCAAATCAGTAGACATTGCCATAAAACGACATAATGATAATATTTATAATCACGAAATGAGCACAATAACAGGCCTCTATCACTTGACATTTTTAAAGCTATATCTTGGCTCTAGCAAGCAAAATTTTGTAAGTTAACATACATCAGGTGGTTAAGCTCCCCGAGGGACCCAGCCAGGGATATATGTGCAGCTCTGTTGTCCATGTATACAGTAAGTGACAAACCTAGTTTAATATTCAGAGCACCAAGCTGCTTTGAAGACAAAGAAAAAAAAATGCCTACATTTGACACACTGTAAGTACTTTATGCTTTATATTTACAGATCTCCACGTAAATTTCTGTGTTCCCAAAAGAACCAAGTCACACTTGTTAAGGTAAAAACAAATAAAGTAAATTCCAAATATAAGAAGTTACTCTAAATGATCAGCTCTGGCCAATATCACTAGGTGCTTACCCTGTTTAAAAAGCCTACAGTATAGCAGAATTCTGTACAGCCACTCTCAGGTTCCAACTTTATCCTCAGAATGTGTCAGTAAAGCACATCAGCCTTGATGGTTATCATTTTAAAGGAAAAGTGGACAACACGTATTTTTAATATAAAACACTTGGTCATTCTGCTAATGCTTTTAATGCTTGGTCCTGTCCAATTCCCTGCTTGTTTTCTACTCAGACTATTAACAGCAGTATTCAGTGGATATTCTGGAAGCAGATTCTGAAATGTCTTCTTGAGGCTTTAGATAGATAGATACTTTATTGATCCCGTGAGGGAAACTGCAGAATTTATTGTGAAATTGTAACCCCACAATGCAGAAAATAAAATCAAGAAGTGTTCTGAGAGAAACATGTAAAGTGAGGAAGAGTAATTATGTTAGCACATGCCAACCACCAATCTTAGTTCTCTGTAATTTACTCCCTGCATAACTAAGTGAGTCAAAGTCACTTTCACTGGCATTCAGAAAAAAACTGAACAAGCAAATTCACATAAAACAAATGACAATGAAAAAGAAAACATGACCGACTGCCGGTAGTTGTTGATCTGGCAAATTAAGAATGCTATCCATGGAGACCATGGGAAAAAAAAAGATAATCACCCTATTAAACATTTAACAGAACAGTGTTTGTACTGTATATGACTTTCAAGGTTTTAGAAAGTCCTGAAGAAAAAAATGAAACTTGTTTACTCGCCAAGAGAGAGGAAAGAGAAAGTGCTTTCTATTTCTCCTCTCTCTGGGAGTAAGTTTCATTTTTATGCATCTTCATGACAAAGCTGAGAACAGGAAGCGCATCACAATTTCCCCACAGTAAATGGCCAATGCAATACGGTATTCAGAACTGGTTACCAAGACATTCATTGGCAAATGCTTCAATCCTTCAGTAACATTTCAAAAGTTCTTTGGGGGCCATCAAGATGAAACAGAAATGTCGACCTTTCCATTTTTTTTCTGCTTCTGTCAGGCAAAATTGTCTACCTAACATGTTTAAAGGAGACTGAACAATGAGCTATGGTATACACTTGGGAAGTTTCACTCTTCGGCTCGGTTTCTTTCCCCATCTCACCCTTCAGAGGGCTGTCACTGGATTCAACCTTCCAGTAATGTCCCATGTTACAGAAAGCCAGTAAATTAAATTGAAATACTTCAAAAGCAGCCACTTACGACTGAAAATAATTTAGCATTCCATACCCATAACCCTATTGACATCTATCTAATTCTTTTGTCTCTCAGACGGTTTTCAGGTCTAATGCACAGTGGATTTATTTATGCTTAGCCCTTGGGAAACAATTTCTAAAGGCAGTGTTCCAGTTAATTGCTGTAGGTTGCTGTCATTAGTAGAACATCTTCAGACTGTTAAAACCAAAAGCAAACTTATTTCAATTCCCACAAAAATCCATAAATGTTTTCACACTGAGTCAATGTCTGAAACTCTGAACTTTCAGTAACTGAAGAAATCATATAAGGAGGTCTCAATTTACAGAAAGTGCCCAATCCTGTGTGGTATCATACCTTAATACATTTTTAAAGTCAATGGCAAGACAAGGCCATGGATAAAGTATATCCCCTTAGCATTATTCCAAGGAAATTAATTTTACTATTTTACTAGTGTATTTCCTCTGGATTCACTTTAGCCATATCGTTACATAAGATTTTCTTTAAGCCTCCATGACCCCATGCACAAAGGCAAATGTCAAACTAATAAGTAGCATAAAGCTACAGGACTGTTCTAGTTTATTAAAGCACTAAAAAATTCAGGAGTTCAACTACTCCATAAGTCATAAGCATCAAATATTCTAGAGAAACTTAGCCCTCTGTGAATTTTTAAAAACTCCTTATTTCACCTTACCATCACAAAGGAGTAAGGGGCTGTGAGGAAAATGTAGATTACACGGAAACCTTTTGTTAGTGCCCAAGATTGTCAATTCAGTTGATGAAAAGAGATTTTGTCTTTAAACCATAGCATTTTATTTCCATGTGCATGAACTAGCTCAGTTTAAAAAAAGCTCAATAATCTCAAGGTTGGACATGGGGAATGATAGCACTTGACCATGTTTATACACGCAATCGCTTAAAAGAGGACCCCATAAAAAGAGGCATAGTAGTGGGTGTATGGAAATCACTGGTCAAAAACTCGATATAGTGTTCTCATTTTGGATAGTTATTGCAGCCACTTAGGAGCTGAGGAGATGCTTTCAGTTATAAACAATGTTTGTAATTATAGATCTTTCTCCTCAGGCCCCTTCCATCTGTACTATTGTTACATGTGAGGGAGATATTAAAAATGTTACCCCCTCCAGCAAATTTAGAATAATGATTGCCACTAATTTATTATAGAATCATGAGAGGGCTCCTCCTTAGCAGATCTGATAAAAAGAACACATCCAATAACTGGAGCACTTTAAAGGTCAATTTTATGTTTTAAGTAAGGGACTGTTGCCTTATAGTTTTGGAAATACAAAGTATACAGTATGGTCTATTTGTGGTATCCAATAGGCTAAGGATTTCTCTCTTCTAAAGATGTACATTTTGGAATAGGGAAAAGGTACCCATTTGTTAAGTACCCATTTAGGGAGTGATTAAGGTCCTTTTATTGTAAAAGAAGTGGTTCCTCTTTTTCCTACATTGTATTTGCTGCTCCCTCAGTGGCAGTTCTGGATTCTGTTTTCCTGGACCTACAGAAGGCAAGGCCCTAGTGCCTTACAGGGGTATCCCAGACCCCTGTATAAACTATACCACAGAAATTCACATCATATCAAGCCTAATTTAATTAACAGGATGCAAAGCCTGGTGCTGAAAAATTCATTACCACAGTGAATTATGTCCATTGCAGTGCCTTACAGACGTGTCCGCAGGTAAGCCCGTGTCAGAAATGGGCAGTTCATGTTCTCTGCTACCTCAGTGTCTTCCTGTTTGCATTCTGTCATAGGTTTTTAAATAAACTAAAGAACATATTAACTTACCAGATTGAATCAGGTTTCATGGTCTTACACTCAAATATCTGAACTCTAATAACCCTAATAACTCTCTCAATGAAGATGCTCTGTTGTAATGTTGTGTTTTTTTGGATGACTAATTTGCATGTGCAAGCCTTTTAATCATATCCAGAAAGTACCAGCATACAACAATTTTCTTTTACAGTCTTGGACTCATGTACAGTAGCTAAATAGATTCATATAAAAAAAATTGTGGGTTACAATTTGTGTGTACATTTTCCTAAATTAAACTGGCATTTTCAGAACTGAAAATGAAAGAAAAGGGCAGAACTCAAACTCAAAAATGCTCAGTCTAACTTGAGGTTCAATTTAAATCAGGAGCTTAAATCATGAAGCAGCACACTGGAGTCACAAAGACCTGGACTAGCAGTTCAGAGGGGTAATATGAAAACTCAGATATCCACATCAGGTTGCCTTAATAGCACTAGGAGATGATTCTGTTCGCTCTTCCTAGAGACTCGAGCATCTGTAGGACACCTCTGCGTAATGAAGTGTGAGGAATGCCAACTTAATGATGTACTTGATTTATACTAATATGCTCATTTGTCAACCACATGAGCAGGAAGGTGCTAGAACCATGATACATTGTGCTATTTCAAGAAAAGGGACTAATTTCCAATTTTTGGTCATTATTTCAGAGCTCTTAACTTATTAATGAAGTTGTATGTGCAGTCTACCATGCTGTTTTATTGTGTTAATTGATCAATTGTAATCACGTATTCTGAGAATGAGCAAGATTCCATTAGGATATTTCAGAGATTAATCAAATCTGGAGTTGATAAATTCAGTTGCTTTTTAGAACCTTACATCCCCCCCACGATGGCTGTACAGTAGGTGCAGATGATACGCATAATTATTCACCAAGCTAAACCTGAAAGGAGGACAAAAATGCACTATAGCCTTAAAGTGCCATTTGCCTGGAATCAAAATTCACATCAAGAAGAGCTCTCTATTTTGGGATATTCAATACATCAACATTTATTCAGGAAACAGCCAGAACTGTTTATCGTCAGAAAACCTAGTTTTAATGCCCTGATTGAAATACTGATCTCAGATCACAATCCGATCACAATTGCAGTTGAATAATGTCCTCAATAAATGGGGTGAAACCAATGTTAATTTGTGTACCTAAACCATATGAAGCTGTTGTGAGCCTCTATATCAAAGCACAATAATTTTCTCATTCTACTCAGCATAAAAAAAACATTATTAATAAACATGACACATTGACTAAATGGTCAGGAAAATGGCTGATTGATTTTTGTATATACTGTAGGTGCATTATTTTATTGAACAGGTATGACACTAACCTAGGTCAAATAATTGTGCTGATTAACATTTATAAACTGTACACGTGGGACATGCTTTGCATAAGGTTGCAGATGCTACTGTAAACTGTGAGGGTCTGCTCTATTCCTCTCATACATTTTGATCAATAGCTTGCCTGTTCACTGATCTCTCAATCCAAGACTCTAAATCATCCCAGCTCACCCCTTTACCGCTCAAGCTCTGGCAAGCAGGTCAACAAAAGCATAATTCTCACATTCTCTTCTCACCAGAAAGCCACTGAGACATAAACACAAGAATATGCATTTTCCTGCTAGAAAGTTGTTACATCAGGATGAGCCCACAGGGAAGGACAGAACAGGAGATCCCAGGACATAATTCATGGAATGTTGTTACATTAATGTACAGTAGTCAGGCTGCCATCAATCACTACAAGTAGAGCTCTGTAGCACCTAGACAATTCTTCCCAGACCAGCACATCATTATGAAGAGGAGATCCAAGTGTGATGTTCCAGGTGATGTGTAGTGACTCGTGGTCTCTCAGCTTGTAAACCTATTATCGTTTGTCTGTAACATCTTGCCAGGTTCGAAATTGCTGGCTGTGAACACCCCAGGTGGCAAGTAACAGTGCACAGACTTCATTCAGTCTCCAACATACTGACAGCATAGAGGCTTTTTTCTCCTTGTATATCGATTTCTTGATTTTCACCAAAACTTGACATTTAACAGGGTAAATTCTGTGCCACACATCTGTCACTCATGAGGTGATTGAGTGCTTACACAACAGGTCAAAGTCATTTGAGAATATCAGGGTTATCCATGAATAACCAATGAATCAAAATCCATATACTTTGTCTAAAAGTATGCATGCACAGAATAATAGTTTTTTGTAGATATGCGGTATAATATAATCTTACCTAAATACAGAATTTGAAGATCCTACTGTACAACTAATGCTTCTTTTGACCAGTATGTATAGGTCTCAGATCTGATCTCAGATTCAATTTTCTCCATTAAAACATCAAAACTAGAACTGTAGAAGGGAAGCAGTAAATGATTTTGAAGAGAGATTTTATACTGAAGCTCTAGACAGAGCAAGAAATTTTAAATGAGATTAAAAAAGGCTCCCACCCCATACAGTATTACACAAAAACTAAAAGTGGATTATGTCAATGTTATAAGTAATTGCACTAAATAGCTACAGTTATTTTTTAATTCAAATATTTCAAGCTTTTCTTGAAAAGACTGAATATTAATAAAAATAAAATAAGATGCTCTTAAACCGCAGTTCCCAGAATGAGCAATGGGATCCATAATTGGAATAACAGCTGATGACTAGTAACACGTCATGAAAATTCATACCAAAACTACTGTACAACGTTCCCTCATTGAAGCAGACTAAGTTAAGTTCTGCTCTACTCCTCTGGCAAGCTGTAAGTGTACATTAGCTTGAATTAGCTACTGCCTAATAGCAGCAAACTCCAAGTTAATGGATCCTTTCCAACAGGAAACCAGACAAGAGAGTTTTCTTGTTTTCCTGTCATTGAAGATTAGATCTACATTCCTAGACTCACCATATTAATCCTTCAAATGCTGCTCCGGTCTACCATGAGACAGCACTTTTAATATGGAGCAGCACCAGCTTCCAGAACATGAGTGGCTACACTAAACCTGCAGGATCTAGTTAAGGACTGAGTGAAGGAGCCTCACAAATGGGTAAGCCCTGCAGCAGGGGACTCCCATGGAGCTGTCTGGAACCCTACTTGATATCAACTGTTGTGCTAAAACTAAAAACCCCCTTGATCAAATCTGCCATGTGGAAACGTGCGTTTTGGAAAGATTCAGAGCTTAGTAAATGGCACTCCAGGCCAGCTTGTCTGCACTAGTCAGGTCATGCACCTCATGGCTCTAAAAACCATTTGAGAAAAGACAGTCAAGCAGATGACATGGTTATTTAGCTCCAATCACCAGCTTGAAACAGCTACTTTGGCTTGTCATGCATTGGGGAAATGAAGGAAAATTAATTACATGGTCTACAGCTTTAATGGAGGCTGGGATTCCTCATGGGGTAGGCTGAGGTGGGGGAAAGGCGGGGAGTAACCTGGCTTACCTGGATACAGTTTTAGTCAAGCGATAGCATATGTTCCACAGGGAGATGCTACGTATGGACTGTATCTATGTTAAGGGGTCTGCCAGGAAAAGATGGGGGACTTCAGGCATATTCAATTACGGCTTTCCTTCATTGGAATTTTAACTTTTACTGAAAGGACATACTGTATTGAACACCGAATTCCTGCTCTCCTCTAGAGGTGCTTGAAGACCAATCATTACCGATTTCTAAATGTCTTCACAGAACACCCGCGGTTTGCTTCACATTTCAAACATCTGGGGAAATTAAATGATTATTTACTGTGGTATGCTATACACTTGGCACTCTCTTCACCCTGCCAATATTGCTTGCTTCACTGACTCTCAGCACTAGCATTGATGTGTACTAGCTGTGATATAAACCCTTTCACACCTAGTAATATTTAAACCTTCAGTATTCAGTAACATTTCAATCTGATGTTTTCAATAAAGTAACCTCAGGGAGACTCTATTTCAAACCATATGTGTTCTTAAAACTTCTGGTTAATAGCTTCTAAGAATTATTTGCTTATGTCTGTACACAATGTTCTGGTAAATATTGATAATGTCGAGCTGCAGTCATTATTAACTGCATTTTGCTGAAAACAGCACTTACTTTTTTCAGCCAATGTAAAAATCGACAGGACTCAGTATTACCACCCATTCTCAATTATACTGTAGCTTAGTCCACTATAAGGAGTTTAGTCCACTACAGGGTTGAAGTGAGCCAGATCCTGATATGACATGCAATGGAAACAAGGCAGGACACACCATGGATGAGACCGTGGAAACTGCGTAATGGATCTTCATACCTAGTACACAGCTGTTGTCTAGATATCTAGAACAACCCGGCAAAGTCATTTTGGGGTTTTACACGAAAATACGATTTTCTGCTTGATGTGGTAATTCTAAGATGGAATGTTTGAATCAGGAGAGCTATTGGCCATCTTTTATAAATGAGTACTTACTGGAATATAACTACAGGTTAATGCATAGCTATCAATATGCAGGTGTGTAAGCGGCACTGTACAGTACAGTATGTAGCAGGCAAAACAGTCATGGGTGAGGGGCAGTGCCCATCATACACTATTATATACGGTTGTGCTGCATTTCTGAAACATCACAATTCCAATCAGAACAATTCCTCTTGGCCATGCAGCTCTGAAAAAGAATATCGGATCATTATAAAAATAACATTGACGGATATCAGGTGCCTTCCTAGAAGCATTCATTGTGCATTTTAAATCTGATAATGTCCAAATCTATGGTGTGGTGCTTTCCTTGGCATTTGGCTTTATCTCGGCTTCTGGATTTTTTTTTTTGCCAGAGCTGTTAATTAGATTTGGATTTCTCTCCCAATTACTACTTACTGGAAAGTCTTTTTAAAAATAATTTGCATATGACAAGATTTAATTACCAGTGATTTGATTCAAGCTTTGTCTTGCGTATTCTTGGGTCACATCCACAGTAATTCCACTGTGAATAGAGAATGGCAGCAAATCAGTCAGTTATTGCTGCTTAGTGTGAATTTAAATAGGGATTGAATGCACAGATAGATTACCACATTGCACATAGAAGTACTATACTAGTCAATAATTGATAGTACTGTATATAGTTCTATGTGCAATGTTAATCTATCTGTGCTTCAATCCCTGTTCAAATCTATAATGTAATATTAATCTATACTATCCAACAATGGCTAGTTCCTAACTTATTCCCGGAAGAACACTGCATCTTCTGTGTTTTTTTTTCTCCAGTTGAGTTCTTAATCACAAGTTAACTGATTTCAGTTTTCTGTCTGGGGCATATTTGTAAATGTCCTTACTGCTCTTAAATGGTCCAGTGGGATTTATGATTGGTATCAATCCTGTACTGATTTCTGACTTTCAGAACTAATCTCATTCAGGTCTACTGCCTGGCATGTAGCCAATCAGACATCTGCAGAAGGAAAAATGTTCACAGTGGGAGTGTCTGACACAGAGTCATTCCCCGTCACACCTGTGTCTGTTCATCATCAGTTCATCAGCTAGTAAGAGCTACCTGAATTTAGTCAGGAATAACAGCCGGCAAATCGAGGAGAGGCTGTGTAAAGCTCTGTGAGCTGAAGTTGTGGGAAATGGAAGATTGTGACTCTGCACAGACTGTAATAAGTTAAATAAAAGTATACATAAGCAAACAGATCACTGAAGTCATCCATTAGCCCTAGAGATGTAGCTCAGCTGGAAAAGACAACCAGCTCACAGAGTGGTCCTCCAGGACCAGGGCTGTAAGCCGCTGGGTTAGCTATAAAGACAAAAAAAAAAAACAGATACAAAGAAATAAACATGAGAAAAAGTCCTGCAAATGTGTTTTCTCCTTATAGCAAAGCTTGTTAACTTCATCTTTATCCTGATTCAGCAACAGAGCACTTAGTTGTTTCCAGTGCTAACACTGCATTTTAAAGCGATAAACTTCAAACATACAGTACATCAAAATCCTGCTTTGCAATTCTGTCAGTTTTGTTTAGATGGCTGTTTGGTACATTGCAGCCTTTGTGGGTGTCTCATATATCAAAAAAGCATAAGAAACATATCGGAATAAACTAATCTTGAAAACTAATGATGGTCAAAAAGCAAACTAAACTGCAATTGCTTTAAAATATTTGCCATAATTGGACCTGATGGAGGATTAAAACAAAGAGTAATGAACAACTGTTTTAACCATCATTCACTAGCACAGGAGTTTGTTTATTTATTTGAAATCTATTTCAGATTAACTCAAATGACTTTATTCACTTCCAATCCATGGGGGTGCTGTACAAAGCTTATTAAAATACTGATGTAATCTTAAAGATGATTTTCCCCACAATTATTTTCTAATCAAATACTATACATATGGTTTGCGAGAGCAATATATAAACAAAACAAGTGTCACGACGGAATACAAATGTGATGAAATGTGACAGAAAAAGACCAGGGGCTCCCTAAACATCCCAACAATCTCACCAAATTTAAGCTCCTTCCAAAGCAAGTAATCCTACTTACACTATATGAATAGAAAAATACTCCTCTTTCAGTACAAATAAGCTACTCCTTCAACACTCTGACATAACGCAAATCTTCAATCTGAACAACACTATTTTTCCCCATTGCAAAGATTTGTCTTTTTGCTGGGGAAAGTTTTGTGTGGTTGTGTGGAGCAAGACCCCAGCTTCTGGCCAGAGTCATGTCATCAGATGTTGCCCCAAAGCCCAAATTTAGGTTCACCAGAAGAAAGAGTATTTGTTTAGGGAAGGGGCTGATGCAGTCAGGACACATACTGAAATTTCAGTAATACTTACTACAAAGGTCATTTAATAGAATTCCCTTTGCTTTTTCACCACAGGAACCACAGATATGACTGAAGAACATACATTTTGTAAGATAATCTACTGATCTGAAGTTTATTAGATCAAAGAAAGAATTCAGGTTGACTGCCCAATATGTTTGAGTGACTCAAGCCATTCTTGGCTATTAGTGCTGAATCAAATCTAAAAACATAAATCCTAAAAAGTAAATGCCTTTATATCCCAGTTCAGTTGGTTGGACAACCTTTTATTTAATGTCACACGGAGTGTCACAATATGACTTTTCTCTTTACATCTACAAGTGAAACCCACAGTACTGACATACCCAGTGAAGAAACTACATACACATTGCCTGAACTATTAGATAAAAGGAATTATTAAAATTGATAATTTTAATGTATTGAACAAATGCATTATTAAATAAGATCCACCAGGCTGAAGTATCACAGACTGTTGAACATTAGATACAGGGCTCTCCTAAGCTTGAGAAAAAGCAGTTGCAAATGAAAAATAGCATTAACCATCCTCCTGTAAGGGAGTTCCATAGATGGGTAACACTTACAGCTACGGGTTATAGGCATAGCTGATTTAAGAGAAACATAACTCATTTTAAAGAACAAATTTGGACATCACTCTCAATACTTTCTGAAGCTTTGGACAGGCCTAATCTACACAGGACCACACATTTTATTTTTGGTTCTTTAAAATCAAATATTAAACATCATAGCAGTCATTTCAGATGCCCTGAAATAAAATGTTCAGTGAGATGTGGACGTGCATAATATAGGGACTACATTCTGAAGGAGATGGAACCTTTTAAGTTTATTAGGCATTACTGTTAAATAAAGACATGGAGCAGCTGAGGGAGTATGAGATAAAATGAAAAAAAAAAACATTAACAGCAATTTTATTATTTTAAGAATTGTTAGCACAGTCTTACGCACATGACTGAGTAATGTAATTTCCTGTCTTTTATAGCATATGCTCCTTCTGAAAAACGTAATACTATACAACCCATGCATCTATGAAAGGCCAATAAGATACAACATCTCTTGCAGTTCTGGTCTTAAGTGGAAAGCTCAAGCATATTGCATGCTAGCTCAAATGCTGAAATAACAAGATGCCTCAAGGGAACGATATGACTTTTTTATGTCCCTTAATAGTCAAAATAGAGTTGCCATCAGAAGTTATCCTAATGGCAATAGTTCCCAACTCCCAAACAGCTAGTTTTTTGCATTTGCCATGTTGTCAATCGCATGCAAACTGATTCAAAACTTTTATCTGGAGCATTGCTTTAAATGAACTTTCAGCGCTTAAAATGTTGTATGGGGTTTGTAATTGGTTTCAGCCCTGGGCCTATGCTCATTTTTTAATATTTCCTCTGTTTGCGATTTATACTGTAGGTGTGTTCCCTGAAATGTAACCTACTGGACTAGTGCAGAATGAACAAAAAGGTAGTGTGGAGGTGTCTGATAAGTCACTTCTTCATCTGTGCTCATCAAAGACTGAGCAACTGTTGGCAGCTGTTGAGACAGACACTGAGGGTAAGCAAATTGAGGAAGCACTCATTCTATATGCTGAAGGGATTGGATACAATACGCTTGAAGCCGGGTATTCTGGAAACTCAGGTATGGAAACAAGCAAATGAAAAGTCTAAACAAACAAGCAGAAGACGTAAAGACAACAGCTAGCACTACCAATTTAGAACTTGGAATAAAAACCAGCAGATACAGCAGCCCCCCAGGGCCAGGGTTAAGAACCACTGCTAATGGGATCAGTCTTTTCAAGTTTTTATTCAATGCCAATGACACAAAAATTCTGTTTAGTAAAGGTTCATTCTAAGAATTTATAACCATATGCGACTACTGATCCTAAATCTCTCAGCATTAGCAATTAATTTCACGTGCATGCAGTGAAAATGGACAGATTTGTGTATGGGTTTAAAAGTTATGTTTTCATGTTAGATAACATAGCTGAGAAAAAATGTGAGGGACTCAAAAGGACAATAAATATATTTGTATACACAAAGCTTTTCTCTGCTTCCATACCAAAGACATCTGCGACTTCATGGTCCATGAAGCCGGTGGTATTAAACGCCTCCACAGAGAGAGAAGAGAAAGCCATAGAAAAGGAGGTATCATTTCAGCTACTCGAGCTGCTAGAAAAGACAGCAATGGTACTCTTGAGGATCATCTATCAATTCCTGTCCTCTTCAGCAGGGAATGGGACACAGATTCAGCCACCCTGACCTGCTGACAGGATCTCTGTCATTTCCACTTGTGATCAGTGAAGTCAGGTCGGTGTCTTATCTGGACCCCTTTTCTTCCCTCTACTTATCATATACTTAAGAACACAATAAAGGTTACAAACGAGAGGAAGACATTAAGGCCATCTAGATCGTTCTTTGCCAGTGGCCAACTCATTAAGGGGTTTCACTTAGCAGTTTCTTGAAATAATGCAGGCCTATGGATGCAACATGGATTGGATAGCTACAGTAGTTCCAGACTCCCATTATCCTTTGTGCAAGGAAGTCCCTCTTATTCTCCATTTTAAATGCCCTCAACATGAATTTACATTACACTGGTACATGTTTCACTATTGATTTTGAAAACAACCACAGAGTTTACAGAGCTGTCAGTTTCTATGGCTCTGTGGCTAAGGATCTGCGCCTGTGGCTGGAAGGTTGCTGGTTCATATCCCACGGCCAGCAGTGGAATCCTACTCTGTTGGGCCCCTGAGCAAGGCCCTTAACCCCAACTGCTCCAGGGAGCCGTATAAATGGCTGACCCTGCGCTTTGACCCCAAGCTTCTCTCCCTGTCTGTGTGTCTCATGGGGAGCAAGTTGGGGTATGTGAAAAGACAAATTCCTAATACAAGAAATTGTATATGGCCAAGAAAGTGATCTTATGAGGTCTTGAGTATCCATGCGTCCTTTCCATATTCCATTTTACCTTGCGTGACAGCAAGTGTTTGAGTATCCACAAGGGTGATGTGTCCTTGGTTGAGCGTTCTTTCCACAAGAGGAACCACGTAGCCTGGTCTTCACTTACATTCTTAAAGTTTTCTGCACATATTAATGTGTATTAAAACTGGGCTTTGATGGCTATTTATATTTGATTATGCAAGGAGGTGTCAGTGATTTCCTAAATAAAAGTGATAGTTATTAGTCAAATATTTCAATTAAAAAATAAAATGTCTCTTTAAGTGTGTGAGAAAGGGCGAAGTGTCCAGTGTTGTAAGGTGACCTAGACCCACGATGAGTTCAGATGAAAAAAATGAAGTACTAAGTTTTGTGAAGGACTAAGTAATGGTGCTGTTGACCAGTTGTGTAGTGTAAATGAATCTGCAATTTGTACAATAAAGAAGAGTGAGGAAGCTATCAGAGTGAAAGAACTGTATTTGAATTGGGTTTTCTCAGTCTTTCTGTTTGAAACTACAAAGATTTTGTTGTTTTAGCTTATTAGTGTAGAATATTTCATTGACCTCATGGAGAATCTACCTACAGGTACATCTCCTTTTATGACTCCAGAGCTGAATATAATTTTGTAACACAGCTACTGCAATAGCACACAAATTTCTAACATTGTACTTTACAATTTGAACAGCCCTTGATTTAAAATTCAATTAAAATGCTTTTAATTATATATTCTTTTGTATTTGCCCTTTTATTATTTTCCCACAGTCTAGAAAATTAAATTGCTGTATCATAGATACCTACAGTAAGCCGTCTTCATAAGCAGATTCATCAAACTGTATGTCACGCTCTGCTCTTGTCTACATGAAATGTCATCTCCCCAATACTTAGGCAGAATCCAAAACTGGGAAATTCTTCTTGAATTTCCTTTGCAACACCTTCAGTGTTTGCTAGTCCTCCAATTTTGGCATCGTCTATGAGCATGTTTACACGTAAATATACTGTACCCAAATCTAGATAATTGATATTAATCAGAAGAGGTCCCAGTACAGATCCCTATGCTATTGTATTAGTAAGACCACTCTCCATATTCTATTCACTAACTACTTTTTAATCAAAAATACATTTATTTCTTTAAATGCCTACCACCTCCAATTTGAGAATCAATCTTTTTTAAGGAAATTAACAAAAGTCTTGTGAAAATCTAAATATATCTTATTCAATGCTCTGTATCTTGCCATCACTGCTGTTGTTTGTTCAAAAAACTATCATTCTGAAATAAATAAAATGCATGTACAGTACAACAAAACAGCTACAATCATTTAATAAGGATATCTTGTATCTTTTATCTATTGTTTCATCTGAAGCAAGTCCATTTGAAGTCAGAACTGCTTGGTTTCTGTGAGTCTCAAAGAGACTGAAAGTGTTTCTAAAGCAAAATTACAGATAACAGAATGAACAATTCAATCCGCATATAACATGTCTCTGCTCTATGTGGGCTTTGCTGGCACTTTGGCAAATTCTGTGCTGATGCAACAGACTCTAGACATCACATCAAACTTGACAGCATCCCTAGATGAGTAGATTCATTAAGTATTTTACACAAAATGATTCAAAATGCACCTATCATTTATACTTCCTGATTTTGCATTACATTCTGATTAATATAGGTAAATCAAAAGGAAAATACTGTAGTTAAAATACACTTTAAATATTTAACAGATTCCTAGGAGGAGTTTAATATTTTTGCCTTCCTTAAAACATTAATTAGATCTTATTATTATAATATTATTTTTTGCAGAAGTATTACAGAGTAGATCTTTACTGCTTATTAAATGTGAACAAATGATGGAAATGACCAAGATAAAGAGCACTATCCCAGAGGAGAAAAGACTGTCTGGCACACTAAGTCATTTCAGCACTGTTGTGTTTTAATTCTGGTCCTGAAGAAATATGGTAGGTGATTAGTATGAGTAATGAAAACTGAAAGCAACCTGAATCCCATGACACCTGTAAGGCTGTTACATTCAGTGCTGCAGAGCCGAGCTAAAAAGCTCTCTGTACGTGTAGCTTTAACTGCATTTTCAATTACACTGCTGTGAATTTCTGACCATTTTCTGACCAAGCTGTGAGAGCTATTTCTGCCTGGAGGTTTTCATGTGGTAACTTTTTAAGACTGTAAATTCAGAGCAATAGAAATAGGCCATCAAGAACTATAACATTGTTTATTCACTTGCTCTTTTAGGAACCTTACATTGAACACTTTTTAGGAATCCTGAGCAGGAAGGTCAAATTCCAGTGTGTCATATGGAGCATGCTAAATATCGAAGAGTGCTACGTGCACCTCATACAGACAAGCTACAAAGCAGCACTTGAAATGCTACTGTTTTTTTGCATGTAATTATGCACTGCATACCGTCAAACAGATATTGAACAAATTGAAATAATACCCCTTAGTTCTGTTCAAATCCTTACTGATATCAAAAAACATCAGATAAAATATTTGTCATTCAGATCACTTAAAATAGTCCTAAGTCTACAAAACGTCACAGTTTTAAAAACACTTGCACATGCCTGTGTGTTGCTTCACGGTTCACTGTTTATTACGCATATATCTACTGGTTTGACTTTCTCAATGCCATTGAGGTTGTTCTATACTTGTATCAGGTCCCCTTGTTCAAGATTAAAAAGGTTCATTTCCTTCGACTTGTCAGAGTAGGACATTCCCTTAAATGCATCTGGTTGCTCTTTTCTGGACTGATTCCAGATACTGTACTGTACCTATATCATTTTTCATTCTTTGAGACCAGTGCTGTGGAGCATCTCATCCATTTCACTAAACAGCAGCAATTCTTATGCATCTCAGATCACAACTCTTTAATTGAATAGGTGTATTGGATCAAGTCCAGTGCTTTTTTTGTTTTAGCTATTTACTATATTAGAAAGAGTGAAGTCTCCTTGGGCCCCTGCAACAATGTTGTTACAGTAATGATATTGCTTAATAATAACAACAACAACAACATTGTAACATTACTACCAAACTGTAGAGTCAGAGAGAAACTATTGAAAACGCATGGAGCAAGCTGTCACAGCCACAGCTCTGACATACTCATTCAGTAGTTGTCATAAAGATATATTGTATAGGAGCCATTTTAATTAATGTACAAACTGAAGTTTGTACAAGGCTTAGATGTAAAGAATGGGCCATTAAAATTGAAATTTTAGAATTAGATTATATGCTTCTTTACCACTTTGTGCTTTTCCCCTGACTGAAACCTGAGTGAAAAGAGTTTTTTTTTGCATTGCAGCTTAACGCATACAGAGAAAGACATTGAAACAATAGTGCAAACTAATACTGTTAGGACAAAAGACAGGCCTGATTCAAGTTTACACAATCCTCAAAGATGTTGGGAAAGCCTCCCCAGTGGACCTCTTCTGAATCCACAGTGGAAAACAAATAAAAGACACAAGTGGAAACTACTGGGGAGTGTATTTAAAACCAGCAAAAGAAGGTATGGTCTTACACAAAGGCTTGTGGGGGACTGGGGCAAGCTACCTACCCATGCTGTCAAACATAATACCTGTACTTCAGCCACTTTCAAGATATGGCTGGATCAGATGATCCTCAGAGCGCTCAGCTACTATCAGCCCAATGACCAAGACAGGGCAAATGGCCTCTTCTATTTTGAGATCAGATTTTAGCATGATTCCATGTACATGTGCGTAAATGAACTGTTTGACCCGTGTTTTTGAACTCAAGCAAAATGTAGCATTTTCACAATCTCTACTAGTGCATCTTAAGAGGACTAAAATTTCAGTTTTATGTGAAGATATCCTATAGACACGGTCATAAATTGTTATTGCATCCTCATCAGATAATAGTACGATAGTCCTGAATGCCATTTTCTGTTTAATTCCATTATCCCTCCTCTCTCTATCCACACTACCTACAGGTACTGTAGATGTCTCCACAGAGGCATCAGAGCAAGGGAATGGTAGTCTACAATGCTCATGTCATGAAGTAACTAAACCAGATTGCAATACATTATGACATTTTACATAATAGGGAAATAAAAGTCTTGAACTGCAGAAGTGTATTTGCAAAGGTCATGATGTACAGTACCACCCCAAGACCACCATCTGATTACCTTACTGTTAAATGTATGTTAATTAAGCTTATTTTGCTTTGTTTACTAACCCAGTATTTATTTTTAAAGCACTTAATTGCAAGAAGCAAAGTCAGAGGCTTTGTTTATTTGAATATTATCCATTTGGGGGATCTGCACTTGTGGCTGGAAGGTTGCCGGTTCAAATCCCGCAGCCAGCAGGGAAATCGTACTGCGTCGGGCTCCTGAGCAAGGCTCTTAACCCCAACTGCTCCAGGGGCGCCGTACAATGGCAGACCCTGCTCTCTGACCCCAGGCTCTCTCCCTGTCTGTGTGTCTGTGTGTCTCATGGAGAGCAAGCTGGGGTATGCGAAAAGACAATTCCTAATGCAAGAAATTGTAAAGGGTTAATAAAGTGATGTTATTATTATTATTATTATATTTTATTCTATTTCATAACCTATTCTGTTTTGCACCCTTTGCTTGCCGAGATATGCACCATAACCCTCATTTGATAAAGCAGCTACACAATGGATGGATTGATAATGAATTTTTTTTTATACTACTGTACAATAACAATAGCAGCATTTTTTCCCATTTCCAATCTCCTTAAATCATGAACCTAAAAAACAAAAACATCATTATACTGATAACATTTCTTCAGAGTATTGATGAGTGGTAAATGATGTGTGTCACGCTGTTAGGTGTGCACAACCCAAATCCTTCGATGATTCACTTCTCATAGGCTTTCTAACTGGCACTGTGGTCAAGCGCTCTGTAATCTGCTGTTTCTCCAGAGTGGTCACATTGTTTTAGAGAGAAAATATTTATAGAACACATTTTGAAAGTAAATATTAACATTTACCAAAAATAAAACAAGAGTGCCAGTTGCTATCAGGCCAGAATGAGTCATACTCAAGGTTTAAAAATGCATTAAAATAAAAGAAGGAGTCCAGTCATGTAGAGCATCTGGATAATGGATAGAGCTGCCCGGCAAACCTTCATTTAATGTAAGTAATACTATAATAGTCAGTGCTGCTTTACGATAACACTGGACTTGAGAGCTACTGTAATGTGTAGAGGCTGTATAAGTTTTTGCTTCAGAATGAAAACACATCGGTCAATTATACTACTATAGGGGCACATTATGGGGAAGAAAAATGAGTTTTCTAGAAGGATCTACTAAAAACACATCCTCAAAAGAGGAACCACATTAGCAAGGAAACAACATTTTATACTTGCACGAAACACAGGGCTAGGAAAACTGATAATCCTTAAACACTACTGTATACACATAAAAGACTGTACTATTACATTCGATAGCATGCAGCTCCTCACAGATTTTATTTTATAGTGTGCCTTATCATGAGATGCTCTGAAGTTACTGTTTTTTATTTGTATGCAAATATCAACATTTATATTTCAGTTTAATGTCACATTGCACATATGGACTAAAACACATGTTCAAATCATTCAACAGACTTCTGCAGAGACACAAGACTCGAAGCTTAACAATGGCCATCACTTTAAAAACAAATTAAAATGGATATGCTAGCAAAATGTCAAACTATAGCACCAGAATGCAATAAACATGAATTTAGGTTTGCTTATAAATATCTTTATTCCAAGCTTAGACTCTGTCAAGCACCATTGCCACAGGAAATATGGTGAAAGCCAGCTGTTTTTTTTTATTTATCACACTGCTTCAGATAACAGTCAATCATGTATAATCTAAGTATATCTTTGCAGAGATTTCTTTATTTACATTAGTACTGAATGTTAAGCTCTCTTAATGATAAATAATTTCCCTTTCCATGGGTATGGAAATGCCAAGTTGATACCATATGTTTACACAATACACATCTTTATTCAGATTTTGATTATTCAGCCTGCAAAAGTTTAATTGCACAAAATTCTTTCATTATAAAGCCCACTCCTGTAGAGCACAATGAGCATACATACAGTAAGTGTCTCTCTGCCATTAGAAACACTGAGAAAGCATTTTTCCCCCAATTTTTCGAATGTTTAAAACCTATAGAATAATTGTTTTCTTAAGCACTTCCCCCCTAATATGAATTTTACTAGGGGGTCCTCAACATTGTTCTTTTCTGAATAGGCTCCACACCCCTTCACTTCACAACTGGCATTTCACAGTATCTTATTTTAGAAGAAATGCCATTTGAAGCTATGCAGAGAATTTTGCTCAGCAAAATGATGTCACCTGATTTTCTGTTCACCATTATGAGCCTGGAGCACCCTCTAGTGTAATTTCAACATTTTAAACAGACTAAAAATGCTCAGCATAAAGCAGAAAACAGCTTCACCAAGCCCTAACAGTTAATATCCAGCTTTTGGCTCAAAGATTTTAATGAGAGGCATTAAAACGCAACAAATGAGTATTGGAACCAATAGTACTGTTGCATTTCTAATGTCTCTCAGTATATATTACCGAATTTCTAGAAAGATTTCTAATATTTTCTTAAGTTAAAATATTAAGCTATGTACAGTAATTTTGGAGAAACCAGCTATTATTGACTCTGCAATTGTGAGGTGTATTAGAGAAGGGAGGGAGGAGGAATATAGGAGCTTGATTACCAATTTTGTGGAGAGGTGTCATCTTAACCACCTCCATCTTAACACCAGCAAGACCAAAGAAATGATCTTCGACTTTCGAAGGAATAAGTCTCCGCTGAACCCTGTTTCCATCCAGGGTGAGGACATAGAGGGCGTACATTCCTACAAGTACTTAGGGGTACACCTGGATGATAAGCTGGAGTGTTCTGGTAACACTGACGCCCTGTACAAGAAAGGTCAGAGCCAACTATTTTCTTAGGAGACTCAGGTCCTTTGGTGTGTGTGGAACACTGCTACACATTTTTTATGAATCAGTGGTGGTGGCGGCCATCTTCTACGCTGTTGTGTGCTGGGGCAGCAGCATCATGACAAAAGATGCAAATAGGCTCAATAAACTTATCAAGAAGGCTGGCACTGTGTTGGGGATGAGCCTTGACCCCATGGAGGTGGTGGCTGAGAGGAGAATGCTGACCAAGCTCACAGCCATCATGAACAACACCTCTCATCTGCTTCATGGGACTGTTACTGGGCAGCGGAGCACATTTAGCAACAGACTGCTCCAGCTACGGTGTTCAAGGGAACGTTTCTGCAGGTCTTTCCTCCCGGCAGCTGTCAGGGTGTATAACGCTGCCCTAGGCTAGGACTGTTAGCCCTTCATTTGCTCCTCTATGGACAGCATGTTTGCTCCATTGTACTTTTTGGACAATCAGTCTGTATAAACCTATGCACATTTTGCACATGTTTTATTGTTTTTACAGTGACTATGATCAGCACCTTTTGCACACACCTACGTATTTATTTATTTTTATTTATTTTGTTGTCTTTTGTTTTATAACTATTCTGATGTCTGTTTTGCTTGTCTTGGGCTTGACTGTTATAACACATCAATTAATAAAGTATTATCTATCTATCTATTTGTATGAAGGATGATTATTAATCTAAAGAAACATACACAATTGTCCAGGTTACTTATGATGACACAATACAACCACTGGCTCAACTTATAATTCTCTAAGTTGCACTATATGCAGCAAAATCACAAATTCCAAAGCTTTCACAAAATGTATCAGCAGATTTAAAAGCAATCATTAAAGTATACACAATATAAAACAAACTATAAATGCAAAAGGAATCCAGTAGTTTTATTTTTCTTAACTGCACATGCAAGATGGGAAAATAACCTATCTTACAAAAATGCATTTGGAATCATAGAAAAAGCACCCAGCTCACTACACTCAAGAACAGAAGAATGAGAGAACATGCTCTTCTTCACAAAAGCTCAACAACAGGTTTGACATAGGTTAGCAGGAAGTAGTCAAGAATGCCTGACAGGTGTCTTGTAAAACTTTAAATACAAGCTCTGTTACACTAACGCATCAATAATAGGTACCATAACAGCTTCTGAAAGTTAACAAGATGCCAAAGGCCTAATAGCATGTGCTAACATTCAATGTCTCATGCATGGTACACTCACTTAAGTGTGGTTGACAAAAGCAATTTAGATAAGCTTTTTGTCACAGGGCTCCCTTCAGTGAGGAGATAGCTGCAAGTCAAGTAAGTAATAAACGCTGGACACATCAGTTTCACAGTTTGATGCAGTTTTATTTACTAGCAGCTATATATTTTTTTAGATTTTAAGAAAAAGAAGTTATTTGCTTGGAGACGTATTGCTAGGATGGTAATTGTTTTCACACTGGTGTGACAAACGAATGGGGAAGTCAATGTTTCAAAAGGTTTCACTTTGGAAATGTAACAGGCTGATAATTGCAATATATTTACACAGCTCTGTCATCTCATAATCAGGGAAATGTCCTCATGAAATGCCTCATTGGCAGAGCAGAACCTTTATCATGCTGAAAAAGAGGGACTGCCTGATTGGAAACCACAACTTTGACTATGGCTTCGATGCCTTCCCAAGAAACAGCTGAGTTTGCTTTGCTAGCGTAAAAAACCTACATTAATCTTAACTGCATGATTCAAGCGCCCACGTCTCCAAGTGTAACAGAAAAATTGTCTTAAATATGTTGACGTTTAAGAAAGAGTAAGAGTTGGGGGAGTAAAAAAAAAACAGCAGCAATTTGAAAAAAACAAAAACAAAATGGAAAACCTAAAATCCCAGGAAGGAGGTAGGATATAATTATCAATTCACCAGTTATAGCCAACTCAGCTGTCCTACTTGCCAGTTCTTTTTCTATGATATACAGTATGACATCTTGGGTGTCAAGTGTATTTGCTATTACAGGCCATATTTGAATTAACTGTACTTCAAGCAGGTCATACGTACCATAAATTATCTAATTAGTCACAACTTCCTTACATACTGTAATATTATATGCTGTAGCTGCAGTGTTCTTAGTGTTAATTTTACAACATATCTCCCTTACAAATACAATTATCACCCATTGTGTCTTTGGAGCCATTTTAGCCAAACATGCTCATACCATATATTGAGCAAGGGATGTTTTTTGTTGCCTTGCAGTATTGGGACTCTGTGTTCAATTCTGGACCTAGAGTGCTATCTGAATGGAGTTTGCATGTTCTGCTCATGTTCACATGGGTTTCCTCCCTACCAGTAAAAAGACATACTGAGAGGTTAACTGGCATCAGCCATGGTGTGTATGTCTTTGTGCCCTGCAGTGGCTTGGTGTCCCATCCAGGGTGTATCCTGCCTTGCGCCTGTGGCTCGCTAAGATAGGTTGTGGCTCCCTAGTAACCCCATGTTGGATAAAGTAGTTAGAAAATGGATGAATGGAGTTGTGTAAATCTGTTCTGTTGATAAGAATATTGTTCAACAAAATAAATGTACTTGTACTTCTCGCTATACAAGAATTTGGGCCATTTACGCTACAACAAAGGCTCGTCCCTTGAGTTCTCGCTCACTGTATGATTTTTATTGTTCAACATTTTTAACATCATGTCAGCAGAATGTGTTGCAAATGCTTCAGGTAGTACAAAAGCAAAGAAAATAAATAAAGCAGTTCCCACGGCTGCAGCACTTGACAGAAAGGATTGAAAGAGGCGAGCAGTCAAAAGACATTTTGTCATTCCCGTAAACTTCACTGCACTGTGCTGATGTTCAACACATTACCGTTTTTACACATTTGATCTTATCTACAGGACTTAAATGAACAATTTAGCATAAACACACAACAGTGTTCTTATTTTGGCGATTCAGTCCTCTTCAGGTAACAGAATAATAGTGGGTGATTTTCTAAACCTCAGAAATGAGTCATAAGCCTTTACATGTAAAGCACTGGGAATTTAATAAATGTTTTCAGTATACTTTATATTGAAAGGAAAATACAGCATTTTACTTTATGATGTTTATGAGCAACTAATTATTTATCAATTGGTGAACTGCAGAACTGAAATGAGATATAAGGGGTCAGGGATTAGTGATCAAACTCTGCTGGTCGGACAGCTAAAACCAACATAATGCCTGCGATAAGTGAAAACCAGCTCACTTGGTTGTAGTTTTTTTTTAACCCTTTCAATAGTCATGATGAAAATGGACATTTTGAACATTCAGGTGGGCTCCTAGGACCAATGATGGAATTGTATGTTATACGCTATACTATTACAATTACAACTGCTTGTCAGTTGTAACAACAACTAAAACTATACCTGCCAGTATTACAAAGCATCCTGATCGGCTACATTGAAAATATGTTTCCGCAATGGCCTGTCAACCTGTAGCAGGTCTATTGTATATACTGTAGTATATATACAGTTCAAACTATAATGGAAGTAACCTGAGAGAAAGCCCACATCGCAATGTAAAAAAATCATAATGACATCCATATACAGTACTGGTAAAAATACTGGTCATAAAATGAAAATATCCTGTACTGCTTTACAGTTTATTAAATCACTTGATATGGCTGTGTTGAATGGCTTCAACCTTTACAAAACAGCAACAGGAAAAACCACCACTCTTGCATTCCTACAAGCTGAAAAGAATGTCTACGGATATCTTCTGTGCACATAAACATCCACAATGAAGACAGGTTCTGGTGTATGGGGCTTTATTTCATGGTTTTAGCATGTCTTACACACACAAGACTCTCAAGAAACCCCTTTCTCAATAGCTTAACACCACAGCAGGCACCTGTTTGCTAATATCCAGCAGCCCTATACCATGAAAACCCTTTCTGACAAACAAACATTACTGATTACCCCCATGTGAGAATGTGTACTCAAATAATCAATCCATAATATCCCACCAGTGATCACTAAGCACCCTGTGATTCTATTTATGAGCTGGAGGGTGAGAACTGAACACTTGAGTCAGAAAAGTGAAAAGGTTTCACTAATATGGTTAAAATCTGATATGCCATCTAGTGGCAGGTCTGCTGTTACTACAGTCTTTTCAAATTCCAGCCTGCCACAGTTGGCATACAGTATAAGATTTTAACCATATTAATCAAACCTTCTCACTTTCCCCACTCAGATTTCAATTCCCACTCAAGATGCCAGAACCCTTCTAGACATGCAATGAAACAAAAGCACAAGGAGAAAAATGCCCACAGCCACATGTATCACATGAAGGAGGGGGCAAATATTATACGTTAAGACCCTTTAATAAAGCCTGACTGATCACGGCAAATTAATCTAGTCTTACAGGCCTCCAGTAATGGTGATAACACTTTAGCATAAGCTTGGTGTGGGAGCAAATTGGAGAATCAGAGAAATGGGATGATAATCTGAACAAAGTGTAAAGTGGGATCATTTTGATAAGAACAGGACCTAACATAAAAAGAGCTTGGAAGGCAAAACAATATTCAGTACCGGAATACTGATTTGTCTGACCAAAACAAGTTAATTTTTGACAATGTGATTTTTACAATGAAAAGCATATTTTCCAAATTTGACAGTGTAAAGCATACGTATTGGCTTTAATCTGCCACACCCATATGTGGCAAATTTCCCAGTGCATTAAGATGCCAGAGACTGGGCTCTCATCTCCTTCGACTTCGATTTTTCAGGTACATAATTCATGACAGCACTCATATCTGCAACCAGGATCACATCAAATTGCAGCCCCAGCAAAGGATTTAGTTAATTCATTTGGGATTTTTTTAAATGTAAAATATTAGATTTTGATTATGACAGTCTCACTATGAGATCACTATCACTAAGAATTTAATGTGCTTATGTTCCAGAAACAAAAACATTAGTCATAGGCATCAGAATCCATACCCATGGTCAAAGCAGAAAAGTTGCTAAGAATGATGGAACAGAAAAACAGATACTAACAACTTAACTTTGATTTTTAAACAGGGAATGCCTACCCCATCAATATCTTATTAGACTATTTCATTTTGAAATAATCCAGAGTTCTGCGAGGTGTCTGTCCTAAACTTACAGTACTTGAGCCATCAGTTATTTCAAACCACAGAAACTGCTTAGTCTGCAGGACTAAATAAAAAAAGAAAGTGCAGGCCTTTTAATAAAAGAAATTTGAACAAACCAACACCCACACAGGATTCCAACAAACTATCTGCTCTCTTCCTCTGAACTACTATCTAGTGCTGCAGCTTTAACTTCTTCGGAGATCGATGTACTGTATTGCTGAACGCCCAGGACACAGTGCTGCAGAGTGAAGAGAGCAAAAGGAGCTGTTGAACAAAGTTATCCTCCAAGTGCAGGCAGCAGAAACACCAATGTCCAACACAGACCCACACATACTGTACACTGAGCAAGGCACTAAACCCCCCTTTCAAAAAAGAATGACTATTATATAGTAGAGCAGAAAATAATTTCCAAAACTCTTTATTTCAAATCGGAGAACTGCACTTTCAACATCTGATAAGGCATACAGAAATGTTTTTTTTAAATAAATTATATAAATTTGCTGACAAGCAGAAAGCAAGCATGACGCAGTGGCTTGGATTTCTGCCATACTAACATTTCGAAATCCTCTTTCATTTACAGACTTCTATATTCCTCAACTTTAGTTACCAAAGAACGTGAGCATCAGCGATTAAGATCTAAATCTTAAATTAAATTTCTTAAATTGCCTCCCTGGGAAAAATAAAGTATTTTGAATTTAATTAAAAAAGGAATTTGCTTGTAATAAAGAGCTTGGTACTGTATATATTCATTCAAAGCTACTATAGTAAACTATTGAACTAATCGGACAATCCAATACACTGTTATAATTAGAAGCATATTCATTATGCAGGGCTGAAACACACCTTCTGCAGCATTGCCTTGGGCTTTTTGACTCCACTGGCTGACTGCTCATCCTTCATCAAGACAACCGTTTTAAACAAAAAAAATAAACAAAAGCTTTTAAAACCATCTTCATCGCCAGGCCTTGTTGATTACCTTCTTGCATTTATTGCAGTGCACACTTTCAATTCATCAGACAAGAAATAAGCTTTTTTTTTTTAAATGAGAATGGAAAAACAATCTAATGAAATTAAAGCATCATGAACACAAACTGGAAATTAAAGGAAAAAAGAACAAACAGCATTTCAAATGTATAAGTGCCATTTAATGAGTATATTTAATATGAATTATTTAGTCTTCAGATACACATTCTGTCAGAAATACAGAAATCAGAAGGTCTATAAACTACATTTTTTCAATAGAGGAATCCTGAGCTGCTGTTCCTGTAAAGTGTTATACTCAGTTCAGATTGAGCCTGTTGGTTTTAACCTGGATCATGAGTTTTGCCAATTCTAACTGGGATTCATCTAATTGTGGCTCATAAGCAACCAAACTCCAGGGTATTCATGCTTGCAAAGCAGCAGTGACCACAGGATTTGCAGAGCTGTCAATGACATTCTTATTGATCCTCCTATTGGTCACAACTCTGTCGGAATGCACCACAGACAAACAAGGTGCCCGTTCTACAATACCATTCTGTGATCGTTAGGAGATCATATAAGTGATACCAAACAGGTGTGACAAAGAACAGAAACATATCTAGCAATTAAAATTAATGAGAAACAAACATACTTTTTTTTTTCTTTACTTTAGTTTTGTTCTATGGTAAAGATTTTCTTAGGAGAATAACTGCATTGGTTTAAGTATCACAGTTATTTATTTTACAATGAGCTCTATCCCTGGAATAGAAAAAGGTGCCATAGATGTACAACTTTAAACAGTTAAAGACAAATGTGAAGTTGCTTGTCTAAGCAACATCTTTGTCTTGTGTGCATTATTTCCTATGAGCACAGCACATGGACAGATGCAACCTGGGGATGTGCGACAAGCAAAACTCATCTACAGCCTGCAGCACCATGACAGGTGGCAAAACGCAGCAGACCAGAATGAGCCACGAGAAATCGGCACACCAGACGTTACAGTGTCTTAATACAATGCTGCGAAACATACAAACAAAATTAGCAAAACAAAGTAATTAACCACTTTTCCCCAATATGCACAGATAAAAATCTGTTTAATAAATGTTGCTAATTCTGTTTAAAATGGTGCTTCATTCTAATCAAGCAGCACGTTGCATGGTAAACCATAATGAATCCACCAATCTTGCTATACTGTAGTATAAAATGCATTTCTGTGTACAAAACTTCAGTAAACACAGCTAGGGAGAATATAGCAAGAAAGGCCTTTCTTCTCACTAAGCTGGTGTTAGCTGCTATTTTATGTTTAGAGAGGTCAGTTAGATAACAGAAAAGCAAAGCCTAAAGTGTGCTGGATCTGAGTGCAGACTTTATATTTTACTGTGCACTTTGACCTTTGGTGCCAAAAAAGCCTTACTCAGACATGATACAGAGATCTAAAAAAATAACTAAATGGTGAAAGGCAGATATTTATTCTAAGAAAAGCTTTCCAGTTTTTCTTCTTTCATTTTTCCCCACAGCATGGAATCCAATTCTTTGCTCATTTTTGTCCTTCACAGCGGTTAAATGTATTCAATGGAAGCTGGGAAGTCACTGAGCTGGAGAGAGAGAGGTAAGCATGACCTGAGCAATCTCCACCTAGCCTCACCAAGTGTCTGCTCACTAGTGGTCAAATAGAGGCGAGTCAGATCCTGTTGTGGTACTTTATTTTCTCTCTTTAGTATCACAGTTTGATACTCTCATGCAGTCCCCAGCCAAGACTAGGGATACTCAACCACATCCCAAATCTAACAGATGCCCCGAGAGGCCTGGGTACTTGTATCAACCTGATGCATCTTGATGATGTATTTCATTAAAACATACTTTGAGATTTATCATTTATGAGGCAAAATGGAGACTGGAACAGTCTCAGATCACACAAAGAAACAGCTTTTGCTAGTACAAAACCTGAGAAAGAACGCTCAGATGTCTTCAGTCATTACCAGGACCTTTTCTTGATCATTTTCCTGCAAGTTACCAGATAAATTAACAGATTATTGCTTTATTTTTAAAAATAGCTTTAAAAGAATAACAGAGGAACATCGTGAAAAATTAAGAGTACAAATATACTACTATTTCTAATGGTCTGATAAAATATCATTTAAATGAAAAAAAGATGCCGTCCTTTGGATGAGACATAAAACCGAGGTCCTGACACTCTGTGCTCATTAAAAATCCCAGGGCGTTTCACGAAAAGAATAGAGGTGTAACTGGGCGTCCTGGCCGAATTTCCTATTAGCCCTTACCAATCATGGCCTCCCAATAATCCCCATCTACGAATTGGCTTCATTACTCTGTTCCCCTCCCCACTGATAGCTGATGTGTGGTGAGCGTTCTGGTGCAGTATGGCTGCCGTCACATCATCCAGGTGGATGCTGCACATTGGTGGTGGTGGAGGGGAGTCCCCATTACCTATAAAGCACTTTGAGTGGAGTCTCCAGAAAAGCGCTATATAAGTGTAAGCAATTATTATTATTATTAAATGCGTGTCTCGTCTGTTCTCACAATTCAGATCAGCCAAACTAAAAGGAACATAGGTTTAGCCAAAGCACAACAACTGCAATTGGTTGTAGTCAAAGAATTGGATAAAGCTTTATTCTAATTTATTCTAATCGACAAAGCAGAAGTTCCAGGAGCTTCTATGTCTTTGTTTGTTACACATATTTACCATTTTGTGTACTAAAAATATAAACAGTAGTGGTATTTACTAAATGTCCATTCTGATCTTGTGGTCTCTGGCATTGAATATGGAAATATTTTTTTTAACTGCAATTTCCTGACAAAACAGACACTTTTGGAATAGGATAAATAGGTTATCTTTTACAGTACCTGCCAACACATTTAACAGCTGTCAGTTTGTGCGGCTCTGCTGAATTAATTACAGCCCGAAACGTGCCGTCTGAAGATGCATGTTGCACAGATAACAAACTGCCTGAACTGTGCAGCTTGGTTGTCATTGGCAAACACTTTCTGCACGCTTTGAGAGCATATAGGGTCTGACATATTATCAGATTAAATTAACTTTAGTGCTCATACCTTTTGCTTGTAGATATATAAATAAGTGTGCATCCATCATCAATTTTGTCATGCAAACATTCTGCAGTTCTTCCAAGGTCATAAAAATGTTGGTTAAACTGGAGGTGTTGAAGTAATGTCATTAAATGAGTAGTGGTTTGTGTTTATCAGAGGAATTACTGTGTACTTCTTCAAATGAGGTCCAGGTAGAGCTCCCAGGTGGCTCAGCTGGTAAATGTGATCTTCTGAACATCGGATGAGCTCTGTTGTGGCCAAGATTCATCAAGTGGTGACACATAATTGACTGAACACCACAAAGAGTACACAAAGAGTAACCCTAGGCGTAGTCTCCCAGGGCTCTTATCAGCTACCAGCAAAACAGCTTCCTGGTTTTGTCCCAAACATGTGAAATGGATAAGTATCAATACCAATTTGACTGAGTTTGTAACAAAGTAATAAGAAAATAATGTTCATAGAAGAAATGACACAGCAAAAAACAGATAACAGAAGTTTGTCAGTTTAGATGGTAGCAATGTCTCGTAGTTATGAGATGTACTGTACATGCATGTACTGCCTCCAGAGATATAAAATCATTCATTGAGCTGCATAGGTAACAAACAGTAAATCACCCACTCGTTCTAAACCTTATCCACAGACACTGCAAGTACAGGGCTCATGTTCCATTGCAAAAGAATGCCCAAAACATTCACAACACTATGCAAAAGCGAAGAAAACCTAATTATATAGTTTTGACATCTATGGTTACTCTAGTTAGATCTGCACACATCTTACACACATTTACTTTGGGCCAAATGTTCTCCCTATTCATGTAGTTTAAAAATCAAGTAAGTAGGTGTGACTCAAAGAAGGCTGCACAGCCAAAATGTTATTTCTTTTCTTCTCTTTTCAGCATGGAATACATTTTCACATGTTCCTACAGTAGTTTAAAATCAGTTGCCTTCTACAATATATTTCATCGTGCTCAGGTGGATGAAATGAAGTGGGCATTTCCCTTTCCTTGCCTTCAATTTTAAACTGGATGCCACAAAACATGCCACAGAGGACAAGCCCCTGCTGGGACTCTGATCTAACCTAGGGACACACTGAGTCACAGATACAGTACCACTGTCCATAGCAAAATCTCCAGATGCCTTCAGTTTTGGCTGTCAAGCCATGACAATCAGACACTAATGAATTACTCCACGGCTACAGGGGAGACCTACACAACACGATAAAAATTATTTAATGTGCTCAGGTACATTAAAAATTTAAGTTCTTCAAGAGTTTAATTCTAACCTGACAAGGATGTCAACATTTTTTTTTGACTGCACAGAACAAAAAAAAAACATTTACACTCGAGATTGCAATGTGTGAAGTAAAAAGCCTGGGCGAATTCCCTGCTTTGCATGTTAATGAAACCTAAGGTGCAAACATGCGATGGTTAGTTTCATAAAGCTAAGCTATATTTATTTTTGGGAGGTAATCTGAGTCTTGAGTGTGCATATGAGCCCTGAACTAGAAATTACTCCTTCCATATATGTCAGGGACTCTGCTGCACAATGTTGGTGGACAGTGTATTTTTCATTAATCTATTTTTCCATCTACGCAATCTAAGAACCTCCACCTGTCCCCTAGGTCATGCCTGTCATTACCACATATGCCCATTCCTTAATATCTATTCAAATTTCCAGAAACGGCTGCCGGTTGCCTAAAAACAGAAACAATGCACAATGCTTGCTATACACAGGAGATCCTATCATTAATGGCTATCCCTGCATCAAATTTCTTTTCCAAATTGGATTGAGTCATTATTAATAAACATTGCAAAAGATTTGGGAACAGATTTTTCACACAGGCCGGTAGCTGTACAAGCAGGAAGAGATTTATGAGTGGAATTACACCCCCCGATCACTTCATGAATCTGCACAAATGTTTATCATTTAATTGCTGCCTGCCATGCAATTCGTTTGTCTAGCTGATTTACTTTAGTCGTTCCAGCTGCACACGTATTGAACAGACAGTTCAATGGCACTGGGGATTAGATCTGCGGCTCTCTTATCAAGCATTAAGAACTTGCCAATTATGTTCATAATATGAAACAAATGAATACAGTTTGAATAAAGAAGGCAAAATTATATTGAGTAAGCAAATGTCCTTGCACAAAATCACAATCTGTTTTCAGCATCAAGAGAGCTGCAAAAACTGAAAAGGATTACATCACCTTTGATTTTACATGTTTATAACCACGCTTTACAGTATCAATGCATGCAAGCATGTAGATTTTTGTCATAACAGAATAAACATATTCTCTACACTTGAGGGATAGTGAGGGAATGAGGTAAAAAAACAGGACTCAACCCACGTCAGAATATGAGACATAAACCTTGGAGTTTCAAGGCTGGGACAGTATTAAGAATTCATTTTCCAAACATTTAATTTCTTGAGATAAGAAAAATGACAAATGCTTGGACCTACACAAAAACACAACTTCCATCTTTTGCATCCAGGGAAGTGCTTATCTGCACATTCATTTTAGCTTTATTCACCAACTTCAGCTGCTACTCAGCAGTAATTTGTGTTCATTACCGGTGGCTTTTATAGTCGAGATATAAAACACATTGACAAAACACCAGCAGAGGATGTAATTTTTATTTATGTTCCAAGTGGGATGCTTCATTTTGATTGAAAATATTTGCAGCAGTAAATGTCAAGAAAAATGAAAAAAGTGCTGCATTAATTTCCAGCTTCTTAAATTAATCTAAACTTCTTGCAGTTTATTAATATGGGTCCTATTCATCACTGAAGACTGAACAGCAGCCGCCTGCGCGCCTCCAGATAGATCCGTTCTCCCATTTCGCACTTTGCATTTTGCTGTGCCTGAATGGAATTAACCTTTTAACCAGCTAGGCTTTTCGCCTGAATGTTTAAAACCGCAGTCTGATGAAAAGAGATTCTCAATGGGGAATGAGGCTTCACAATGAGGTACCCCATCGGTACCCAATATGGTTGGTGTCAGCAATGCATTGCATGCTGGCATGTGTAATGAAAGTCTAATTAACGACAATAATAAAAGACTGTTCTATCAATCGCTAAATTATGTTACTCAATGAAAACTCTTTAATAAAGAAGAAATAAAGATGAGATTGTTTTATTTATCACAGAAAAGCTCACAATACATGCCACTGATTGGGGTTTTTATACTTCAGTGGAGAGTCAAATTATTTGGACACAATGCCAGTTCTTCAGAAAGCAAAGCCCGCTCATTTCGCTACTGTTCGCTAATTTCAGCCCTCTTGGACAGTCAAAAACAGATTTGTTCACCGGAAAGACCATGCAGTTTGTACTCTGTGCTGTGAAAGCACTGTTTGTTTTGCCCACACATCAGGCACCCAACGCCATTTTCAGACTCAATATGAGAAACACTTCAAGAATGAGGCAATCAATCAGGCCGTAATGAGATGTGGAAAGCTAAGTAATGTCTTTAGTGACTTCTGTGAGAGTATAAAACAAGCCACAGAGGGAAGCTACAAAACCGCATTATGTGTTGCCAGATATGGAAAGCCATTTACAGATGGGGAATATATAGAAGAGGCTTTTCTTAGTTGTTGGGATGTTGTATTTAATGGTTATCCTTAGTAAAAACAATTATGTCCACGATAAAGAGCTTACCTGTTTCTGCAGGATCTGAAGACAGACACAGAAGCAAAATTGTACAAGACATAAATACAAATAAATACTAAAACTCATGTGTGACACTAAAATGGAAAGATACGAAAATCAGACTTCTGTTTATCATTTGGAGGAAAAAAGAAACGCATCTCATACGCAACTATACAAACTCAACTGTGCCAATTCCTCCATGTACAGTACCTAACAAATAACTTCAATTTCTGCAGTTTCCAGCACCTTGAAGAATTATGGAAACCACATTGTCAGTGCTGCTGAGATTGCAATGGACATGAAAGATTTATTATGTCAGATTTCAGGCTTTCCTTTCTGTTCCAACCAGACATCTCTGATACCTGTGACGTGGTTTTAACGAGTGATTCAGTGGATAAGAGTAGAGGATTCTGAAATACAGCTCAGTAAATGAAAACTGGCAGCATAGGGGCATAGTTTTAGCATTGCTGCCTTGTAGCACTGGGACCTTGGGTCCAATTCTGGACCCGGGATGCTACCTGTATGTTCATGTGTGTTTCCCCCTGGTTCTCCAGTTTCCTCTGAGAGACATACTTGTCGGTTAATTGGCATCTGTCTGTGTGTGTCCTGCTATAGACTGGTGTCCCATTCAGGGTGTATCCTGCCTCGTACCCGTTCCTTACCAGGATACGCTCTGGCTCATCTGTTACCCTGCATTGGATAAAATGCTTAGGAAATGGATTATCTAAAATGCTCAGACTTATGGAGCTTGTAGTTGAGAGAAAACAACAAGGCAAGGTCAACGATTGCATTATATCGTAAGATCTGCAACTTATTAATATACTTATTAATCAGAATGTAAGCAGGACTATGATAGAATATAAATGGCAAGAAGATTTGTAAACAGAAGTGGACACAACCTTTCTGAAAGGCTGCCGGCTCTTGCTCTATAGTACACATTAATCCCCACTACTGTACTGAAAATAGTCCTTACAGTAAGTGTTCTCAAAGACGGTTTTCCGAACTCATACATCAGAAAGACCACCGAAACTAAAATTATTCTGCAGCTAGGATCACACATTCTCCCTTCCCTTAACGACAGATTACTGTTCTTTTAAATTTTCTCCATTCATTGGAAGTTTCATTTCACAACTCTCTGCACCCATTCTGACTTCACACCTCTTGATTGGCCTCTCTTTCTGTCCCCTGCTCCCGCCTCTCACTCCTCCTCCCTCCCAACCTTTGTTCTCCCGCTACTTTACCTTTGCCTACTGCCCTGTCTCTCTCACACCTGAAGAAGGCTCCATGGCCGAAACGTTGTGTTCTCTTTCTTCTTTTTTTCAGCATGGAATAAACCTATTACTTGTTCCTTTGCAGCCTACGAATGCTGACGCAGCTACCCACCTGTCCTTACAGTATGTCTTCTTTCTTATTCTGTGCCACTGTAGTATTAGGTGTGTTGTTCCTCTTCCTCTAACAATGATCACAGACTCACTTTTGACCACATGATCTGCACATTCTAAAAGCATGTCCAATAAAGGCAAAGACCGAAAGTGACGAAATGCTCATGAAAGACAAACGAAGTGATGTGACCATAACAGGCTTATCTTATGCTAAGAGCTCATTATGCCACCTATTAAATAAAAATCTATATGCACATGCACTGTGGGGTGTTGGTGACATACTGTAGAAGCCTACAAGATATTATAGCATTTCATCCAGTGCTCTTGCCAAGCTGCAACTTTAAAAAAGGCACAAAACACAGAGAAAAATCAGTATAACTCCATCATATCAGTGTGGTATTATTTTGTTGAAGATACAGTAACTGATTGGTCATGATCCATTAACTCGACCGATTCGTTTTGATTAAATGGACTACCATGCCACCTTAGACTGCATCTCATGCTACATTAGGGTCTGTAACAATTATAGGAGAAACACTAGTTTACTATAGTTAACACTTGCTCTTCCCCAATGGCTGTCCTCCCTAAAACATTGTTTATTTAGATAACAAAAGGCTTGAAAAGCCTATAGCAAAACCTGTGCAAAGTCATTACAATCCATTTCAGCCCAAAGCAAGAAACTTAATTGTCTAGATAATAATCAGTATGCCTTTTATAAAAAGCAATTTAATGTAACACATCCAAATGAGAATTCAGCTTGTTTAGAATGCTGTTCTGGATGGTACCACTCCTAGAATCATATTGCAGGTATTCATCTGCTAGTTTTTAGCTATAAATACAAATCTGCTATAGAGACTTACACAGAAGCTTACTTTGCCAATACAAAGGTACAAGCCTGGATGCTCTCACAAATTAAATAAAACATAAAGTGGATTTTGAATTGATGAAGCAGAGATCAAGAGTACAGTAGGTATCAAGGTATAAATACAGACTTTACAAAGATTGAAGAGCTTGTTGTTAAACTAGCCTTTTATAGATGATGGTACCACAGGGAGAACGACTTCCCCCTGGTTAATGTCATGGGACTAATCATCTCGTTTTGAGGACACCCCAGGGAACCACTCCAAAGAAACTCGTATTCAACAATCACTCGGCACACAATTTACACACAGTTTGGCAAGAGCAAAAAAGGGTTGCAGGGAGCTGTTTACAAGAAATGTGCACTTGGACAATCACCAGAGCAGCAGCTGGAGAAAACAATTGGCAGGATTTGTCACCTTCCATTCTCCAGCCTACACCAGTAAAACCCCCTTAACAATTTGCTGAAGACCGCAGTCTGTCTGCTTCAGAATTAACTTGTTCACTGTAGAGGTCCTCCTGCAGTCATACTCTGCATACAAAGAATTGTCACAATAATTTCTCTGGTTGCTCTGGATACATGTGACAAAGAAGCGTGTAAATTAAACTAAATTTACAGGCTGGAATATTTCAGGGAGAAAACTTTTCCCTGAAACTCCCCAGCTGAAGTTTACCAAACAACGCAACATTCATTCATAACAAGAAAAAAACCTTTTTATAATTCCATAAAAAGATCACATCACTTCCTCAGTACAGTGTTAGAGCACTGCATTTGGATTCACTAAACAACGCTGAAAATTTAAAATATAACCTCTGGCAATTCATTTTCGGTTATAAAAAGCTCAATAGATTTATTTCAAATTAAAAAAAAAAAATTAATCCAAGGTCCCTAATGGGAGACTTTTCGGCGGAAAATAATTCTTCACAAGTAACCAATTGATCATTTTCAAATGTTAAACTCTCTCAACCTCAAACAGTTTACATACTGTATAAACAACATGGACACTGAGCAGCAGTTAAATAGCCCATCCTTGAAATGAGTATGATACAGTTTGTCCCAGGAAGGTTTAATTCCTCCCTTAACATTAACGGCCAAACAATGATTTTGTATGGATCTAATGACAACTCTATAATGCTTTTTACCTTAAGCCTCTACAGTATAGCTCTTTATCCTGATGGCTTATGATTTGTGTAACTACACAATAAATTGTGCCAAGATAAATAATCCTTAACCTGCAAGGACTGTATTTTCCATCTCTATCTTAACAGGTCCAAATGTAGTCAGCACATTCTAAATCCTTAAATTCACATCAGGAAAAAGCTATTTATATTTAATTAATATAGTGCGACAGACAAAGGGGAACTGTTATAAAGGCTTAGCAATGAAAGCTAAACTACAACTCCCAGGTGGCCACGGGGGCTTTTAGCAGGCCAGCTAGGTTTAAGATTTGACATTTTTCCCCATGACAAATCAAATACAGTGTATTTCATTTTTGCATGGTAGGGGATGTCAAAATTGGGTATGTCAAGCAAAAGTATTGCAGTATGCATCCTTAACTGCAATGCCTCAGACTGAATGCACATCTGCACTATGCACTTCTTACATGGTCTACCATGTTTTTTTCTTTCCCTACTTCATATTTATTATTCTGGTTGTATTATTTATTATGCCGTAATGTACTGTGTAGATTGTATGGTGTTATCTGTTGTACTGTGTAAAAAAGTGAAAAAGAGAAAAGCTCAAACAAGAATTTCAATGTACGTGTACATATAACAATGAACTCCTCCACTACAGAAATGTTTTGCATAGTTTGGAAGACCAGAGTGGACAGTGAAAGATCTGCTTGCTGCTTGCTTGAGGTAAAACTTCACTTACAGCCTATTAAAGGTAAAAACGACCCGATCTAACAAAGTCCATCCATTTGTTTCAATACAGGGTGCCTGGGGAGGCAGAGACTATCTTGGCAATGAAGAGGCACAAGGCAGGATAAACCCAAGATGCACAAACATAGACTCTAAACTTGCACACACTCAAACTAAGACTAAGTTTCCCAGAAGCCAATTAAGCTACAAGTAGGTCCTTGGATTGGGGGAGGAAAGCAGAACACCCAGAAGAAACCTACACGAACACAGGGAAACATATATAAAGTATAAATACTTCATTTCATTGGTGAGGGGACTAGTCAGCATCCCTATCACCCTGCAACACACAACGGGCAACCCACTGAAGCTCAGCAGGTGTGAGCCTGGTCAGTACCTGGATGGAAGACCTCCTGGGAAAAACAAAGGTTGCTGCTGGAAGTGGTGTTTAGTGCGTCCAGTATGGGGCATTCAACCAATGGTCTGTGTGGATCCTAATACCTAAGCATAGTGAAGGGGAAACTATACTGTAAAAAGGCACCGTCCTTTGGATGAGAAATAAAACTGAGGTCCCGACACTCTGTGGTCATTAAAAATCCCAGGGCGTTTCTCGAAAAGAGTAGGGGTGTAACCCCAGCGTCCTGGCCAAATTTCCCATTGGCCCTTACCAATCATGGCCTCCTAATAATACCCATCTATGAATTGGCTTCATCACTCTGTTCTCCTCCCCGCTGATAGCTGATGTATGGTGAGCGTTCTGGCGCGCTATGGCTGCCGTCGTATCATCCAGGTGAGGCTGCACATTGGTGGTGGTGGAGGGGTGTCCCCATTACGTGTAAAGTCCTTCGAGTGGAGTGTCCAGAAAAGTGCTACAGTATATAAGTGTAAGGAATTATTATTAATTATTATTATTAGTCACAAAACCCTAAAGTTAGAATCATGGAATGGAGTCAAATGAGACTCCAAAAGAGAGAGGCATTTATTTTCATTCAATTCTTCTTGAAAGCAAAGTCCACACTTGTATATAAGTATATATTCTGCATAACTAAACAATATTTTTGTGAAGAAAAGCACCAAAGCACTGCTTGGATTCAGGGGCAGATGCTTTCTTACACTAAAGGAAAAAGAGCACAGCTGTTGCAATCAGCTCACCCTAAATCACAAGAATGACTGTAAACACAGGAATTTACTTAAAAGAACCATGTTAGTCAATGCTGACATGAACTGCTAAAGGGACTAACTGTTCCTGTTTCTTTTAATCAGGTACATTCTTGTTCTAAAACAGTTTGAAAAAGAAACAGAAGCGTATCTTTTTAAGTCTCCATACCCACTTTAACCACAGAGTGACAGTGAGCTGGAGCCTAACCTAGAAACCACAGGGCACATGGTTGGAAAGAAACAGATACAGTGGTTATGAAATACATTCAGACAGATTTCATGTAAAGTACTGTACTGCCAATATAAAAACCATTTATACAGAGGTTCCATTCACACATGAAAGTCACATCAAAGCAGAAAAATCCTTACTTCTCCATGTACAAACTGAAGATTTGCCTCTGTGGGGAACCTGTCCTGTCTTTTGTTTTTTCTTGCTCGGCACTCTGTTATGTGTGTGTCTTACACAGAGAGCTTTGAAGGCAAAGAAAAACAAATCAGACCAATCACGTCTTCTAATGAAACCACAAAATGAGACGCTGCAGGGGTTTTGTGCATTTCTCTTGGCTTTACAAGCCGAGACAAAGCTTGCTGCGCTTGATGATGTCTCATTTACTCTACAGAAAACTCCTAGGGGAGATGCAGTAAGATTACAGAACCAGCGTGGTAACAGCACAATACAGGGTGGAGGTGAGGGGAGGTCTAACATGGTGCTCATTGCAGATTGATCCATTTTAGGATCACTGATCTGGGACTCCAAGAGGTTAGACACCATCCCAGTTCACCCCACACATACTCGACAGGCTCAAATAGCGACTACAAACTCCTGCAAGGAGTATCACTCTTGAGACAACCCCATCAACAGGTCCGATGTACGCAGCAATTAGCGCATCCTTCTGCACATCTAAATCACTACTCAATTCAACGGCTAGAGCAGTTTACAGATCTCATCTCTGTACACTGCTATTGTGCCAACTAAAAAGGTTGTCTTAGAAATCTGTAATCTGCTTCTGTGGCCACCACCGTCATTCAAGACAAGAAACACTTAGAGAACTCAACAGATACAATGCACCCTCGATATTGCAATGAAAAGTGAAGCTACCATTTGTGGGATTATTAATGAAAGGCTTCTAAATCAAAATCACCCCCTAAATGGTCTTGGGGAAGATGATAATATCCACAGTATAATGCATTATAATGAGAAATGTTTTATTGAGGTTGCTCTGTAACATTAAGAGATATTTTCTACATTAAGATTATTTGCTAACATGCAGGCAACCAGGCCCAAGTGTGTCATGTGGGGCAGACCCTAGTCAGTAATGGTGAAGTGCAAACTTGCGAACTAAATTGGCACCTAATGCAAAAACATTGGGCTGAAATCTAAAACAGAAAAGGTGTTTGAAGGGTTGGATGAATGAAGGGATAACAGTTCATTTTTAGTACTTATAATTGAGTATTGTAGATTGGGTTTTGAAATATTAATCAGATATACCTGTTATAAACACCTGCTGTATAAGATTAAATATTGTTATCAGTTAGGAGGTGTGCATACTGTACATTAAATATAGGAGGTGACAAAAGTAAATCTGATCCTGACATCAGTTTATCTTGCAAGAAAATTACAAAAAGTAAACCATTCCATCCTCCCTATTGTCAGGTAATACTGAGCAATAACACAGGCAGCTGACTTTAACTATTTATAATTATTTACCAACAAACAATAGTGTTATTTACAATTATTTACAAGGGATGTGAGCACAGACCTTGATACCCATCACAAACACCATGGAAGAAAAAGAAAAAGACATGTTTAGCCCCATCAGGGCTAAATCACTCCCTAAATAGATGCTAACAAAGGGGACTCTTTTTCCATTCCAAATAGAGATTTATTTACCTTTAGCATAATCTTTCTACAATGATAATCCAACTGTGCCTTATCTAAATCCTAAATCAGTCTCTTCAGTACTCAGACTACCAATCATGTTCTGTACTGTAGTCCACCAAAGGAGGAGTAACTCTCTCCTAGTGCTATTTTTCTGTCTCTCACCTTCCTTTTTTACACCCATTTACTGTGTTGTTTTTTTATACTGCATCAGGGCCTCCTATTTCTGTATCATCCCCAAGAAAGCAGACCTAATAATTTAGTAGCAACAATTTGGCCCTCCAAAGAATGCTTAATGCCTTACGCATAATTATTTTCAAATCAGGATTTTTACTGCAACCAATTTCAAGAAATAAATTTTATTTCAGAGATGGTCCACAGCATTGTGGGACCAAAACTAACAGGTCTTTGGTGGGAGATTTCCTAAGCTGCTAAAATGGAAATGACTGCTTTATAGGAATCCCAAAACAAAAACTGTCAGTCTGTTCTTTTCATGGTTTCAATGCACAAATAGCATGACATTTTTCACCAACACATATTATTATTCTTTCCATGCTGAAAGTTCAGAGGGACATTATTTCTTGCCTTGGGAACATTTCAATTTAAACGTCTCACTGTATTTTCATGTGTGGAACCTGCCAGCGCACTTTACTACACTATTGAAAAATGATTTTCATTTAAGGTTAAGACACATTCTCTGATTTCTTTTATTTTACAACCTCTCATTTTGGGGACCTATGAAACTGGGGCAAAAACATCTTCTGTGCACGCAGACCCAATTTGATTCCAGCAGGCATGACAGACAACTGTTCTAGGTATAGGCTAGGTGAAACCGAGGTAAACCAAAATGGCAGCAACCCAGCAGTTTTACTCGCAATACACCTTTAGAACATGTGGCATTGCGCGGGGGCGTGCCCAGTCTGGAGGCAGAACCCAGGTGGAAGGGCGATGCCTCGCCTTTGTAGTCACAGCTGTCCCAGCTTCTAGAAGATGAGCCACAGCTGGGCAGGTCCTATAAAGGCACACGACGCCCCCCGAAGGGACAAGCAGGGACACCCCGCAAGGGGGAGTTTTACACCGCCAGTCCCGGAGGGGACCACCTTGCTTAAGAACGTGGAGCGGAGCGGTGGCTCTGTGGCTGGAAGTTTGTCGGTTCAAATCCCGCAGCCGGCAGAGGAATCCTAATCCGTTGGGCCCCTGAGCAAGGCCCTTAACCCCAACTGCTCCAGGGGCACTGTATAAATGGCTGACCCTTCGCTCTGGACCCCAAGTTCCTCTCCCCCCCCCATCTGTGTGCCTGTGTGTCTCATGGAGAGCAAGCTGGGGTACGTGAAAAGATGAATTCCTAATGCAAGAAATTGTATTTGGCCAATAAAGTGATCTAATCTTATTAATTAAAAAAAAAAACCTGTGTTCTTTTCTTTTTGCCTGTCCTATCACAGATTTTCACCAGAGCAGGCACACACCTTCTTCACACACAAAGTTCTTGTTTGGTTTTTGCCTTATGCACCCTGCTCTACCAGACTGGAACCTCCTAAACAGGGTTTTTGTTTATTTTGTCACCTCTTTTTGTCTTAGTTTTGTCCCTGCTAACCCCACACCGGTGCTTCCGTCCCCTCGCCCGCGGCGCCTCCCACTCCACACTTTCACAGACATCAGACGTCCTTTAGCTTGGACTTCAATCGAATATTTTAGTATATTTTCTAACTCAAAACTACAAAATAAAGAAAAAAAAAAGAACTTTTCTCAAAGTCACAGACCTAAAAAGGATTATTCTTTTTTGGCTGCGTCCACTTGCAGGAGCATTACTGGCTTTGACCAAATCTGCTTGGGCTACATTTGAAAGAAACTCAAAACAGATTAACACACCTGACAACTGTCAAACTTGATTTCACTGAACACTAAGTTCCTCTGCTTTCTGCTGAAAGTTGATAACAGTATTAAGGCAGATCTGTTGCTCTGAACAATAACTAACCTCCTCACAGTGACCCAAACCCATTGCATATCAAATTCAGAGTTAAACCAGCCTTCATGTACTGTATATGCACTTCTTAATATGTACATTTCTTGAAAGGTTTTCATAGGCATCATGAAACACCCCCCCCCCCCCACCTCCCAGTGCACTTCTAACTAAAAAGAGACTTGTCATTAGCATTTGGAGGTCTGTGGAAGAGAAATGAGACTGACCCCATATTTGAGTGACAGCTAGAGGGCAGTGCTGTCTAGGAGGGTTTGTCTGCAGTTAATGTGAAGTGGACAGACTGCTGAACCTGAAGTCACAAGCTCAGCTACACTGCTTGTCAATCAAATCTGGCACGTCCTCCAAACAGGCTCACAACAGGGCAGTCGGAAAGCTGTTTATTGAAATTAAGAAAGCTACGCTTGCATATAAACCAGGTATTTCTCATGCCATTCCCCCTTTGCAACTTGTCATAAGGATGATGCACCCCAACAGACAAATGTAAATACAGGGGAAGGGGTGAGGCATGGAGGTAAGGAGGGTCATTTATTGAAAACTACCTGGCATTTAATCTAAATATTTTTGTTTTTCACTAGTGTAATCACAGTTTTGGAAAAAGGCCGCAGTAAATGTTCATTACTGCACTTCAGTAATGAAGTTGTACGCAACACATTGGTGTCCTCCAAAATGAAAAGCTCTACACAACTTCAGTTCATCCCTGTTATTAAATATTTAGAATGATCAAGAGTCAATAAGATTTCCTGTGGTCAAGTACATATAGAACCTAAAAGTTAAGTAAGACTGGAGATACCCTGTCCACCTCCACTGGGATAACACTTAACAAACATCATTATTTTATAAAAAGTAAAAGCATGGCTTCCAAGTGCAGTGTGTGATTTTACTGGCATTCATAATGATCTAAAATTTAAGGCAGATATTTTGTATTTTAACTTTCATGACTGCCAGTTAAAAGAACACAGTGCTTATGCGTGTTTGTTACAGGATGTGATGTGTACCATGAGGAAAAAAGCATCTCTTGTGTGCCGCTGCTTTTTTAAATAAATGCAATGGGATAAATGGGAAATTCAGAGTACTCTGTAGGCTTGCACAATAATCCAATAATTTGCTACACTGCTGTGATAAAGGGAAGGAGAAAGTCAATTTTTTTACAATTTCACTGACGCATTTTTTTAGACTGCAATTTGAATGGCAATCTATTTTCAGTAAACATTGTTTTCAAAACGGACCAAATTAAAATCAGCTGGAAGTGTGGAAGCCAACTTGAAACCAACGCAACCATTTTGATTTCCCCATTGGTGAAAGTCACTATCTTAAACTGGTCATGCATTGCCCATTTCAGGAACAACATCAGTTTTCGATAATATAGTTAGTGTAGGCCAATGAATCACTATTGACAGTCACACAGGAGGCAAGTGAGAAATAAAAGAACAGAAAAAAATCAGGTTGTGGGCACCAGGGCTCTCCCAACCTTTTCTGCTCACAACAGAGGTAATGTCAACTTCTTGCAACGTGTCAAAAGATTTTGAAATGATCAGCACTAGTATTGCAAGAAATAACCATTATTTTGAACAGCAGCAGACTACAATTCTGACTAGAACTTACTGTAATTAAACGGAACAGTTTCCTGTTTGGTTCATTGCTGGAAAGAGCTACACCTGTCTCCTGAGCCACACTTTTTAAATGCAATCTTGTGTGATCCCACAGCACACCCGTGACCGTACCACAGCTTGCGCACAGCTTGGAAAGGACTGGTATTCAGCAATGAAAACAAAACACTAGAGGTATTGAAGAGGCAATAAGCCAAACGTGGAGCACAGGATTGCTGAGTCAGAAACAAGGAGAATTATAACTAAACCTGTGTATCTTGAACAGGCAGATGGATTATGTTGCTGCTTAAAAAGACAAGGAATAGCATCTAGTCATTTGCTAAGGACTCAGAATATGGAGCTGGTATAATGAAAAATGTTGACGTACCAAAACACTGGTATTACATTTATAATGAGCAGGTGTAAAATTCAGTAGAAGGAATTCTGCGCAATTGTAAACCTAGCGCAAAACACGCAACACGTCTTAGTCAATGGAGGAAAACAGAAACAATGGCTAAAAAATATTGAATATTCAGATTTTGTGCTTCTCTCATTAATAAGTTGTAAGATTTTTAAAATACTCCAGACTGAGATGTTGCAGTTACTCAATGAATAAGACAAAGTGTTTATAATCATTCAACTGCATGGGGAAATGTTTCCATTCAGCATCACCTGTGGGAAATTCAAAAACATGGTGAAAAGACTTTCAGCTGAAAGATGGGAGAAGCACTGACTCCAGAATCTGAATGTAAGCTGCCACCTGCTGCTTGACCCTGGCAGTGGTGTGGTTGTGGTGAGGAAAAGAACACCTATCCTCCCTTTATATTCTGGTTGCTTATTTGAGCTCTCAAACCTCTGTTTTAAAGAGGTGGAATGGTATTTGGCAATCCGCAGGGTATAGTAAATGCAACTTGGTATTTAGCTATACCCCCTTTTGTGATTAAATTGAGTAAAATACTACTAAAGTTAAGGCCAAAGTTTAACTGGAGCTAAACTCCAGTTAGACTCAAAAAACATGTGCAATAAAATCACTTTTACATTCACTTCTTTCTGCACTCACTGCCATGCATTTTATGTCATTGTTCTGTCTAACCTGAGGGCAATTGAACCCGGCTATTAACAGCTTGTCATGCTATGGTGAGGTTCTGTTCCAAGCTGCAGGTGGGGCAACAGCTGAGCTCGCCACAGTATTTTACTGGATTCATGGCCTGGCAATTTTCACCTTGGACAAGCACAGCAAGATACACTGGATGTCTGTGTTGCTCCAGGAAAAAAAAAGGGAAGGCATTTGTAAGCTTAGAAAAGAGAACAAAATTCGACCTTATCTGGTCTTGAACAGTTCACACAGCAGCACCATCATTAATCTTACTTTGATTTAACAGGGGGACAGAATTGAGAGTATTTTCTTGATTCATAAACTCGGGAACTGTCTTTGCCAGTTAATACATTAACTGGGCCAGATGCTTTGAATTCAAAGTTATCTGCTCATTCTGTTTTATAGTAAAGACTGGAGTGGCCTTGAATGCCTCTGACTATTGCGTGAAGGGTAGATTTTTCTGGAATCTGCAAACATTGCAGTTCTCTCTTTTTGTTCCACTCTGAAAGTTTTTCAGTTACAGTATACAGTATGTATAACCACATGCATGACCATCACAAAATCAGCCAGGACAGTGATCATCCCACATATAAGAGAAAATGTGTAACATATGACTCAGATACACAAGGCATTCACAGGACTCAATTCTAAATGGTCACGTATACTTACACTGGCCTCAGTGACAACACTACCCTCAACTTAATAAATATTCATTCAAAATTACAAAATTCACAGATAAAAAACAGGTAATTATAAGAATTTAGCTCATTGTTGGTTGGATTAAGAAGGGAGTTGCTTCAAAGTGTGATCAGGGAAATCTAGCTATGAATCTCATTCCAGCTCACAGTGTTTTGTGTGCCTCATCATTTATCTGGTAAAACAGAAGCCCTTTCAAATAAAAAAACAAAACAATTCAACAGCACCTTGCAGGTCCTTATGCATTTAAGATAAGCAAAACAAAGATGCATACATTCCCAAAGGTCCCTCAAAATACCAATCTGAGAATACCAATCTATTACAAATAGTACAACACGACTTTATGTATTGTATATGGAAAAATGATTTGATTTGTGAAACCAGCCCTTTTTGGACAGGATCAATAATCATATTTACTGCTAGACTGCTGCTTATACTGGTCTTGTACGTGAATACAGTACATCTTGTGCAAAACTTCAAATTGAGCCATTTTAATGAAGGATTTACACATTCACAAGTACAGTCTTTCCCCATAAATTCCACCTTGGTCCCAACAGGGATTTATACTGAGTCACATCATCTTGTAAATGACTGCAAATGAAAGAAAACAAGACTCAAGACTATTAACCGTTTTCCCAGGAGAAACCTCTCTCTTTATCTGTATTTTTCAGGTGTGCATCTTTGAGAAAAAGTAGATTCCACAACACAGTATAAAGAAATTCAATAATTCTAAGGCACGTGTAATAGTCTTTCAACTGTAATAATAACAAATATTGAGAGGAGCAAGTTGAGGTGTTTTGGGCATCTGGTGAGGGTGCCTCCGGCTGAAGGTGTACTAGGTTACAGCCTGCTGGAAGAGACCCCAGGACAGACCCAGCACACACTGGAAGAATTATATCTCTCAGCTGGCCTGGGAGAACCTGGGAGTCCCTCAGGAGGAGTTGGAGACTGTTGCTGGGGAAAGGGAAGTCTGCTCTGTTCTGCTCAGTCTGTTACCATCGTGACCCTCACCAGAAATAAGCCGTTAGAAAATAAGATGAGGTGATATCAGAATAAAAATCCCTTCTCTGTCAGATTCCTTGGTAACATCCTGGGATGTGAAGCAAAGAATCAACACTGAAGATTAAAGCAAGCCTGTAATAAAATTGAAAAGCATAAATCAAGAAAAAGGTACAAACGTTGTCAAGACTCTGAATATCCCTGTGAGCTTCATGAAAAGCTGCATCATGCCACCCAAAAACTGCCTACAAACTGAGCAGCCAGGCAAGTATGAAAGTGGTGAGGGGTGCCACTGGAACATTATTCCCAACAGGCAAGTGGCAGGGTGGCAGGAAGGAGGCCACTACTAAAAATAAGGAATCCTAAAGGCCGCATGGAGTTTGCAACAAAGCATCTGAGTGATCCTAAATATGTGGCAAAAGGTGTTGTGGTCAGGCAACATAAATTAGAATTTTTTGGTCTAAATCCCAAGCGTTAGGTTTTATATTGACCAACACAGCACGGTCAAGCACTGTGGTGGCCACACCATGCACTGGAGATCCTTCACCTCAGCAGGAACTGCAGAGCTTGTTAGGATTGCAGGACAATCAATGGAGCAAAGGGCAGGCAAATACTAGAGGAGAATCTGTTTCAGTCCGCTGAAGGCAGATAGCTGGGGGACAACACTTCACCTTTCAGCAGGACAATGAGTCAAAGCACAAGGCCAAAGCTGCACTGGAGTGGCTTAGGAATAAGGAGGTGAAAGTCCTTGAGAGTCACAGTCAATCTCCTGACTTGAATTCTATCGATATTCTGTGGAAAGACTAGAAAACTAATGTTTACAAGTGATCCACAAGCAACTTGAGAGAGCTTGAGCCAATCTGATACGAAGAATGAACAAAGACACACCAAGCTGGTGTGTAAAGTTGATAGAGACTTAACCGAATAGACTTGCAGCTGGAATTGCTGCCAAATATTCTTCCACCGAACACTGAGTTCACAAGTCTGAATACTTACTGTATGCAATCAACATATTTCAGTTTTCTCTCTTCAGTTTTTTGCTGACATTGTAATGTTTCTTACCCTTAGAAGTCTTCAGTCTGAGCACTTAGGTTTTGTATATTATGTTTTGAAAAGAACATGCATCATTTTGCAATTCCACAAAAGACCTTTAGGAAGAGTCTGAATACTTCTGCGTGGCCCTGTACCTGTATGACTTTTTAAAGGTTTCCTTGAGTAACTCATTTATGGTTCACAATGTAAAAACTGCAGACCAGAGGAGGGTATTTGTGCCATCTGGCTCATTAGTTTGCTAGTGTCCTACCAATTCAAGAACTTCAAACATTGTCTACTCTAAAGTAGACAAGGAAATAAGGGAAACAGGGGAACCAGCTTTCAAAACAGTGGCTGGCAGCTTTATTCTGACATCTGTAACTGAATACAAACTAATGTCTTCTGCTCTCAGCCATGGAAATAGTTCCCTAATTACATCCTAATCCTCTGGTCCGCATTTCTGGGTTGAGCTTGAAGAGTGATTTGGGCACTTTTGGTGTATGTTATTCAATATAAATATCTCAATTAAAGTTATTGACAGCTCACAGGAAAAGGCAAATTATAATACAAGAGTATCAGTCAAACAGAAGAAAACAACATTCCTAGTACAGAAGGAATTAACTCAAGAAAAACGATCTCAGGAAATAATCATTAGTTTATTGATTCTTATCAAATTCCTAGCAGCATTTAGTAACAGAATATCTGAAACGCAGATAATTCAGAATCTGATAATAGCACCTGTAGTGTATAGTACTCAGTCCAAAATCTATAGCTTTTTGTGGTTTTACTTATTTGTGGTTTTCTGATCCCAAGGTCCAGGTAGAGATAGAAAATGATCAAACTTAACTCTCCATTTCATTTGTTTGAAGACCCTGATTATCCAAAGCTAACCTTGCTTTACATTGCTTTTAGTTTTTGTTTCAAAAGGGAAAAATAAATGCAGAGATGTATAAAAAACACATTTAGCTGAACCCTAATTTATCCAATCCAGTCTCCAATGCTTTTTTAATACTTAAACTGAGTGTTTGTATTCCTGTTTTAATGTCGCAAAAGCCTAATGCTTACATACATTTCTAGCTTATCAACACTAAGGACAGAAAAATCTGACATGAGTCAGTATTGACATTTAAAACAAATTACATAAATGAGAGTTTTATTGAGGAAATAAGCACTAATCTCACAGGAAGACAGCTAAAACTGACCCTCATCTTTAATTGTTGCAGGTAACGCAAAGACAACACTCAGTATTAACAAGCACAGTATTTTCAAGCTCCCTGAAGATATGCAAAACAAATAAGATAAGGGTTTTAGTGTAATTAGCTTCGTATGGATTGATGGTGAATATTCCATAAACAGAGTCTGATGATGTATAACCATAAATAGTCATATACAAAATTAGTCCTGACAAATCAAGATAGATGCATGAATTAAACTTTAGTCCTAACAATGTTAGTTCAAAGCAAAACATTTCTTAAGAATCTAAATCTTGTTTCGTGATCTTCTCAGTGAACCAGGACAAATTGTTTTCTAGTTCATTGCTCATTAAAAATACTAGTTATCCATCAACCGCCTCTTCCAATTCAGGGTTGCGGGGTAACTGGAGCCTATCCCAGCAACAAACGGGTGCAAGGCAGAATACACCTTGGACAGGATGACCGTCCATGAAAGAGCAGATAGACAGACAAGCACGACAAGGCCAAATATCCCAGAAGCCAATTAATATACCAGTATGTGTTTGGACTGTGGGAGGAAACCGGAGCACCCAGAGGAAACATACACAAACATGGGGAGAGCATACAAACTTCACACAGACATCACCCCAGGTGTGTAATTGAACCCAGGGCCCCTGCGAAGTGAGGCAACAAGGTAGCCACTGTGCCACTCGAATATTAGTCAAACAATACAACATCTAAAGGACTAAAACTCTAAACTCTTCTTGCTAAAATTAAAAACTTGCATGGTATAACATTTGTCGATATGCATGATAAATAAAACGTATTTTTCCCAGAATTCTATTTGAATGCTATTTTTTCGACTTACACAGAAATGCATATGTAATATGATCTGAAGTACTACGGAGGACATTGCCAAGGAAAAGCATGTGACTCATCACTTCACTTTTCAAATACCAGAACAAATCTGACTGAGTTTTAGAGCAGCTTTATGATTCTGAATAAATATTAATAAAAAACTGTGATGCAATCAAAGGCAGAAAAGAAAAAAAAACAGCCATCATGTCAGTCTCTATATTCTACTACAAAGCCTGAACCCAGAAATGTCACTCTCTTTAAGTCTGATGATGGCTATAATGTTGCAGGACTTGATAAATGCCATGAAATGTGAATTTAGCAATAAGGTGACCAAACTGTTCCATGGATAAGGGAAAGCGTCATGTTTGCTTGCCTGCCTGCTCAGATGTTCACATTAAGCAACAGAGCTGTCAGTTTTGATGAAGCGAGAACAGACCTCTGCTGCTCCCCTCTCAAGCTTGTGTGTTGAGATAACAGAGCAAGAAAAAGCCCAAAAAAAGAAGAGGAAAGATTTTAATCACTTATTGATATGCAAATTGAATGTATGTTGAAGGAGCTTATTCTGCAATTTAGAAAAAAGTAATTATTGTCATGTTTTATCTTTTTAAAAATATGATCTCGTATACTGTAGCTTCCCTCTTACTCCTATTTTTTTCCATGCTAGCTTTTTTAACTTTACAACTAACTCGCAACACAGAAAGCATAACCAAAAAGTTGGGAATCCAAGAGTTGTAAGGGTTTTATCAGTAAACATTATTTTAAAGGTTTTTTTTTTTACTCAGTTTCATTAGTCATTGGTGGTCATTTTTATGTCAAATGAACCAAAAACTACCCCAGTATTTTTCCCTTCTCCATTACTAATTGACAAAAATAGAGCTCATGTGGTACTGTTCATGTTTCGACAATCTAACCATGGAGACTGACATGAAAAGAACTAAACCCACACGCAACTTGAACCTAACCACTACATATTGTGCGACACAAAAATCATGGTCATGGTATAACCAACAAAGGATTCTGCTATGGATTTCATTAGCAGATGATGGGCAATACAAGTGCAGTTAATATAAGACAAATACAAATGAGAGGAGGCCATTAGACTCATCTAGCTCACTTCGGCAATAGTATTAAACTAACAGAAGGGTATCATCCATCTGTTTATTGACAGAAGTCAGGGTATAAGCTTCAACAACATGGTGGGGGCAGCTTGTCTCTGCCTCCCAAAACCCCTTGGGTAAAGAACAGCCTCCTCTCCACAATTTTAAATGCAGTTCCATGTAGATTCCACTTGCGGTTCACTATCCATTCTGAAGAAATCTACTGGGTTGACTTTGTCAAAGCCTGGGAGGATTTTGAAAACTTGTACCAATTCCCTTCGTAATCTCTTGAAGACAATAGAGGTTCAAATCCTTCAGTCTGTCAGAATGATTCCAGAGCAGCAATATCTTCTGTACTGTATAATGTGATGACCAACAATTGGACTCAAGTAGGCCTTACTAGCAAGTTACATAATTTTCATTTTTTAACGTGGTTCACCGTGATTTAAATTCAATGATTTCAACTATATATCATAGCATTGTTTGCCTTTTCATTTCCCCACATTGGCTAGAAGATGTAAAGAATGTATCAAGTAGATCTTATCATAAGTAGTCTCTTCTAGCTCAGTGTTCTGTATTTAACGGTTGTTTTTTACTGCACGCAAACCTCTACATTTAACACCATAGATGTTTGACAGGTGTTAACCCAGTCATTAATTTTACCTACTGTACGTATATGTGAATTTCATTCGCTCAGTTCAGTTTTCTCACTCTTCTTATGGATGGGTACTACATTAGCTTTTCTCCAGTCCCATTGTAATACACCTGTTGTAGAATGATTTGAGTCACTGGCTTCTGCATAACAACTAAACTGAAAGAAAAGACAGATGCTTACTTATACTTTCAAAAGAAAATATTTAATCCTCATATTTTTATATTTTAATATTTAAGTATTTTAAATATGATAAATACTTAATATTTTAGCCTAATATTGTGCAATGCATTCCTGACATTTGTTAAAGTATACTGTTTTTGTACCTTTCAAAGTGCATTTTGTTTAACAGTACCAGATATTGATGCTGATTTGTACTTTCATTGCTGCAAACCAGAATAACATTTACAACTAAAAAGTACAGTCTAAAAAAAAAAGGGAAAAAATCTCACAACTCTGGGAAACCTTTTGTTGGAGTAGCACAGCAGGTACATAAGATTACTTTATTGGTCATGTACAATTTCTTATATTAGGCATTTGGTACATTTCATATTGTGTTTTGATTTTTAGGGACCAGATATGTGAAATTGCAGGAATATTCACCTGTTTACTTCAGAGCGTGCTAAGGAGAAGAAACTCAGGGCATTGTCAAAGATCTGCACCGCGAGGTCAGGCAGAGAATGCACTGGCCTGCAGCAGGACTAGGCTGAGAGGAAGCTCAGCAAGCATGAAGAGACAGCTGCCCTTTGCTGTTTGTGTCCCTTCACATGCTGCTGTCTGAAGCTTACCAACAATGACGGTATCACACTGCCTAGCTGATCCAGGACAGCTCTGCGCAGTAGACACTTTACTGTAAATTGCCCGAGGGCTGGTTTACTTCTGAACAATTGCTTTGCCTTGACTTAAAAAAAAAGGAAATGTATCGGTCCTCTGACTCAGTGTTTGGGACACAAACCCTGAATGACAATTTTTGCTTAATGTCAAATAAGGATGTGGTTACTGGGGAACAAGCATAAAAACAAAGTTCACAAAAAAACCTTCCTTTCTTATTCGGCTCATTTATGTTGTTGCTAGTGGCTAATTGATAAGGGAGTATATAAAAAAGGCTTCAACAACATGGCTGCACAGTTTGTTCCAGACTCTTACAACTGTGTGTGTGAAAAGGTACAGTACCTCCTGTTCTCAGGGAGAAATACTTTCCCTGCCGATTCCTTAGGCTTGTGTCCTCTGCTTCTCGTTTCCCTAATAGTCAAAAGATGCCGATTGGGTTGACTTTGTCAGTGCCCTGAAGGATTTTGGAAATTAAACTTTATAACCCCAGTTCCAACAGTGTGTATTTTATATGATCCTGCTGAACTCAACACAAGCAAAAGAGCTGTAAATTTCATCTTACATCTGAGACTTTCTAAACTGATAAAGAATTTAGACTTTTAAGTATATCAAAGGGATGTGATGTGATTAAGCATGGACCCACCAGACAACAACAGAGAATTCTAATAAATTTGAGTGGGGCGATCACAGAGGAAAACAGAAATATAAAGACATAAAGTGAGAGGGGGGGTGGAATATTAGATATGCGATGCAGTTCCTCCATGGAGAATGCTAAAAATTAAAATGAGGTACAAGTGTAGGATGAGCCTCAAAACACACAAGAAATTATACACGCTAACCCAAGTAGTGCTGGGTGGATGCCACTGTGATCTACAGGAAGGTGAAGCTCAATTTGCTGTCAGCACTGGGTTAGATGGAGGTGGCCGATTTTCTTCTGTTACTCTGCAGCAATGATTTTGCAGCTCACCGGGATTATGCAGGTTTTGGCAGGAACAACTACCAAAGGCAGGCACAGTAAGTCTATCCTCCTTTTATCACTTATGTTCAGTCTTCATCCATGTTCAAATTGGCTAGAGAAGAAAGCAGCCTGTTCATACATCTTGGAGAGTACTGTGCATTTCTTCACAATCAGTGCCGGAGGTTGCTGCTTGGATACACAAACTACCACTTGACTAAACGATCCAAAAAACAGAAAATGTATCTGAAAGGCCAGAAAAAACTACTACAGTACATAGAGGTCTTGTGGCTCTACCAGCTGAATAACACAATATTTGATTATCACTTTGGTTAATTTAATACACTTTCATGAAATGGACTTCCAGAAACAAATCTGTGTATGTTCAGCTCCAAAACTGTGAATTATAAACATTTTCTTACAGTTTTCATTTTGGGTTTTTTCTGAGTCGTATTTGCAGTATCAAAATTTTGTATTCAGCTACAGTATTTTAGTTGGAACATTTTTTCCTTAATCTTCTGTATCTTAATTTAATGCAGCTTGTTGGATAAGAGGGAGTCTTGGGATGTCTTGAAAGAGAGTGACGAGTCATCCCTATCACATCTGGTAGGAAAGAATAATGATATGCCATCTCCTGTTGCCATGTGATTAATGGCTGACTGAATAGTTATACAGTACATGTATATATAAGAAGAGATGAGAACCAGTTTAAAGGTGTAGACAAGTGACTCTGACAGGCAGTTATTTGGTATTCACATATCTAGCAGAAATCAATGGTGAATCTAAAAATAATTAAAAACTAAAATTAAAAACATATACCTTTTTAAATCACACTGGACACATTTATATCATACTAATTCCCTAACTATTTAAGCTTTATGGTAAGTTGGCAAGTGCCTAAGCCTTTCTGTTTTAAACACTATAGTGTGTATGTTCTTCACTGGAACCAACATAATAAAAACATCATCTTTGTTCAACTCACATTCATATACCACATTCAAGGCTACTGCCGTTATTCCCTGTCTTTTTTAGGTCATTTGTATTTGAAGGTCTCTTGAGCTAGCTATAAAAAAAACTGCCTGATTAAAATCAAGCAGACACATCAAAGAGTGCACTTTGAAAAATGATGAATGTAGCTCAGGGCCACAGTAAGGTTAAGCATTTCATAAAATGACAAAACCCTACCAATTATTTCCTTATACCTAAGATGAGAGTGTTCATGAAACAGTTGCGGTGTTTAAGTCAATCACAGTACTCGACTGGTGTTGAGTTGTAACACTGCTGGTCTGTGATCTGAGAGAGCCAGTGCAGACTTGTCCTTACACCAGTCTTGTGCACATAGACATGTATATACAGGAGATACTGTAAATGAAAACTAAAATGGCTCGAAGACTGGTTTTAATGAGATGCCCAGCAGCAAATGTTTAAACAATAAAATAAATGATCACTGAGATTCAAGATGCTTTAACTGGGCCCCTAGGTCAAACTGTTCAATTAATTTGAGCATTTGTATGGTAGTCCACTCTCTTAATTCACTCTTTGGAGTTGAAGACCAAAGATAATTAATAAAGGGATTTTCCCATTTGATTTGGCCTATGTCTGTCTCTGTGGGCTTCCGGTGCGTATTGGTGCTTAAAATCTAAAAGAAATGGCACTGCAGAGTCAGTACAAGAAAATGCAGTATTATTTAGGAACACCCCATGTCCATTTAGCTATAGATGAGAGGATAACCCATCCATCCATCCTTTTGCAAGCAATGGATACAAGGCAAGGTACAGTATATTTTGAACGGGACACCAGTCTATCACAGGGCACACACAGACACAAACACACACTCACAATGTCTTTGTCTTGGATTGTGGGAGGAAACTGGAGCACCAGGAGGAAACCCACACGTACACAGGGAGAACATACAAACTCCATGCAGAGAGCACCCCAGGAACTCAACCCAGAGTCCCAGTGCTGAAAGGTAGCAATGCCAACCACTGGGTCACCAAACCACCCCGATAACCCATTCATATAACACAAAACTCGGAAAGTTTTATGGTCATGGTATTGTTTGTACACATGCAAAAAATGGTTACAGATTGTGAATTGTTGGAGCTCTGTGGTTAAACAGAGAACTTAAGTCATCCGATTTGAGCTACTCAATCACTTCCCTGAATATAATCCTTGACACTTTATCCTTTCCCACATTATGTAAAAGTGATGAACTACTCATAACCATTAAACACATTAATAAACTACGTCCAAAAGATAACAGATGAACAGACCAAGACAATGGAGCATTCAGAGGTCATCTGACGATGTACTCTACATTGCTGGCACTAAATATAACGGTTCATTAAACTTTATAGCTGTATGTAAGACGGATTTTATTTTTAATTCAGCACAAAGCACAGTTAGAGTCTTTGGAACTTTCAACACCATCTCACAGCTTATACAGTATATACAAATTAGATTACATTATGCACGCAAGCAACTTTGTACTTCAAACTTTTTTCTGTCTAAAGGAACAAATATCAAATTCTTAGAACTGAACTACCTTGTGTAGTTCTAAACCATTCTTTGGTTCTATAAATTATGTTAAGCACAAATTATATTTCTAAAACTTTTTTTATCTTCATACTGATTTAAATAATATTTTTAGTAGTATAAGGATAACTTTTCACTTAAACTATTTTAAGTGAATTTCTATGTTTTTAATAAAAAGAATCTGCAGCTGTTTTGTTCTTAAGGCATTGTGAGATGCAAGATGACAGCCTTCAAGTTTCTGGTTTCTCTTACCTTTCTGCTCTTTTCAGTAGATTCTAAATTGGATTCATAAGTAGATATGATGCAGATTATCAGGCTGCAACGAAAGTCAATCACCAAGAGAAAATGGAGTCATTCTCAATATCAAAAGGGCAGGCAGTAAACTCACAAATGCCAAAACTGAAGTTATTGTTGATGTGCATACGAAATGAAGAGGAAAGTGAAAAAAATATAAACATTTCTCTGTCAGATCCAAAAATGTTTTAATGTAACTTCTGGAAATTCAGGTTACTTTATTTCACTACAATATAACTAAAAAACGTATATGCTGAACCAGTTAGAGAGAATGTCAAAACAAAAAATATTTAAAATATTAGATTTAAACATTAGATTTATTATTCATCATTTTATAAACTATAACTGTTGCCATCAGGACATTAAATTGCTTACGAATTCACATTTACTATAAGCGTCCAACAGAACTGTAGCACAAGACTGCCTGTCTTTGCAGACCAACATTCCCAAATAACACAAACTCCAGTTAAAAAATGTAAAACCTAAAAAAAAGATTGAAAAAAAAATCAGGAATAGAGCCACACCAGAATTATATGTGTATAGAACTGTTAATGAAAATTGTCATGTTGTGGAAGTTTATGTGTTTTCTTTAATTTGTATGAGAGAGGTTAAAGAGAAAAGTTTTGGTTTACTCCTATAAAATTCCAGTTATAAATTTCCCTTTAAAGCTTCATTTCTTGTTCAAAATGTGAACTATTCTGATTTTCTCTACACATATTGCAAGATCTTTCAAATAAGGACAAGATGTTTATTTTGAAATCTGAAATAAGTAAACTTATTTATTAACTTATTATTAAATAAGTAAAGTAATAATTTATTTGAAAATGTAATTGAACATTGCATTTTTTTAAACAACCACTACAATACAGTACATTGCTTATGATTAAAAAAAGTGGGGGTTCAACATGACGAACCACAGTACATTTATTAATGGTTCACTGCTTTGTGAAGTAATAACGATCTGTAAATTGTTAAAGCACTCTACCTATCTAAATTAATGCTATCTAAATTTAAATTACAAGTAAACATAAGAACTTCCTGCTGTCATGTACAGTATGCATATATCAGAAGATGATAATTAAAAAAAGCAGTAAAACCTACAATAATCCGGAGAAGTACAAAGGACTCCCTGACAGTTTCACTTTCACCTGAGACCTTGTGTTTCTCTAGTCTTAACTTCCCCAACCCTTTGTACATAATAACACAAAACTTTGCATCCTACTCAGACATTCAGCATTCTGACGAAGCAGATATTACATCCGATTCCCCTAAACCTGAAAGATCTTGTTGTTCAAAATCTATCGCCTAATTTTGAAAAATGTCAGATGCACCCTTTTTCAACTGCCATTATTTTACTTCCAGTCAACATCACATGAACAAAATCATTTACATAACTTCTCTGACGGATACACAGATCGCAGTGCAAGAGGGTGGAAAACAAGGCTATAATTTACTCAAAATAATACAGCAAAAGTATATTCAATCTGAATCTTGTGCAATATAATACAAGTCAGGTATTCTCTTTTAATCGGTGCTGTATCCCGATGAAAGATGAATTTAATGTGAAGGACAAAAGTGTCTGCAGGTTGAACTTTTGAACTACTATCAAGTGCAATTGGCCACTCGATGCGCATCTTATCGCACCATCATTAAATGTTCATGCTGCCCTCGGCTACCTTGTTGTATTTAGCATTTTAGCAGCTTGCACTGCATTTTGTCAAGTAATGAAGTATAATTACAGAGAAATTATTCTGAAGAGCACTCCACTAAATAAAACTCTGGCTCCATGCATAATGCCCATACTGTATTAGATAGCACTTCACAGAAAATAAACCCCTAAAAAACATCACATTGTTATGGACTAAGCAAGAGTAAATGAAAAAAACGAATTAAATTAAGTGGCAGATTTTGAACAGCAAGATCTTTCAAGTTTGGGGGAACCAGATATAATAATTACTTAGAAAGCTGAATGTCTGAGAAGGATGCTGAACTTTGTTATTCTGTACAAAGCGCTGGGAACATTAAGACTAGAGAAACAAAGGCTCAGGTGAAAATGAAATTGTCAGAAAAAGTAAAAGGGACTCCTTTGCAATTCACAGAATTGTTGTAAGTTTTACTGGCTTCACAATTTTAGTCACTACATTATAGAAAAAAGCTGATGTTTTATAATCAGCCCAGAGAAGAGCAACCAGATGCATTCAGTGACTTAAATGTCCTTTATTGAGAGGATGAAGGGACTGAACCATTTTAGTCCTGAAAGAGAAGACTCTGAGGGAACCAGATACAAGGAATTGACAAAGTCACCAGCATTCTTCTTACTGAACAGTGAAACACAAACCAGAGGACACAAGTGGAAACTACTGTATGTGGTCGTGGATATAAATTCAAGAAAAGGAGGCATTTTTTTTTTTACCCAAAGGGGCATGAAAGAATGGAAAAGGAAACCGAGCTGTGTTGTTAAACCTGATACCTGGTTTCTTTTCAAGAAACAGCTAGATGAGATCCTTGGATAGATCCAAGGATCTCATGTAGCTGTTTCTTGAAAAGAAACCAGGTATCAGGTTTAACAACATAGCTGGGTTTCTACTAAAGTTTGACTGTTCTCCCCCCAACAACAGAGGTCCTAGCTATACAATTCCAGCACATCATCCATCTATCCATTTTCCAGCTGCTTCATCCACTACAGGGTTGTGGAGCAGCCGAAGCCTATCTCGAGCCAACCAATGCACACAAAGCAGGATACACTCTGGAGTGCACGCCATCCACACACACGCACACACCTGGGCCAATTTTCCCAGAAACCAATTAACCTACCAGTAGGTTTTTTGTGATTTCTAATTCTGTTCACCAAGACAAAATGGAACATAATCAATTTAGAATTAGTGTGGCTTCTTAGCTAGTCTCCAATTTCGTCAATCTTGTAAAAGAATGAACAGTTTAGGGGAGATGGAACACTGCTGTGTACAACACCAGTGTAACATCTGGTCTGGAAAATGCGAACAGTTGCTTTTTCACCGAGGCTGGCTACCTTCCCAGAAAAAGGGCAAGAAAAACATTTGGGGGTCAAAACCAGAAGGGCCAAACAAACTATACACATTTAACACACAGAACACAAACAGGGATATAATACTTTAGTGGTGAGGTGTAATACTCAAAATACAAAATTGGCTAACATTACTTGTTGCTTACATACACTATATTCATACTCTATGTAAAAAAACAATGAAATATAAAATTTCTCATGCAAAAAAGTGGAAACTTTTCCTTGTCTGAGAACAAAAAAAGACTCCAAATGTTTACCTTCAGGTCCTTACCTATCACTCAAAGGAAAATGCTGTATGACATCAATCCGTCAGCCACTTAAGGTCAGGGATCCACCTGAAGGCTACCAACACATTCAGCCAGTGATGTTTATGTAACTTTACAAAAAAGATGAGCAAATGTCAATGTGCCTCCTTCATATAAAATGTTCTCAATGTGGCTTAGTCAAACATTTGGAATGGAAAGTTATTAACCAGAAAATACCAAAAATAACACCAAGCTCAGAGAACTGTCAAACTAGGGCAAAAGCAAATACTCAACATCAACCTTTGACTCTCATGAGAAAAACAAAAAAACTCAATATTCACACCACTACAGCTTTGCAACACAAGGACAGTCAGCTGAGTTCTTACAAAAAGACAGGCTTTGTATGCTTAACAAGAGTCTTGTCTGATTTCTGTAATTTACAGACAAGTGGACTAAATTTACCATTTATGTATACATTTTGACACATTCAAAGTAAACACTCGGAAAGTACAAGAGAATAAAGAGAGTTCTTTCTACTTCCAGGTAACCTTTCTATAGGTTACATGTGATGTAGTGAGAAAGCCACTATCTTGGCTCAAAACCTATACTCAATGGTGGCATTGGAACAAGGTGGTCAACCGAAAACTGGAAAGTGCTGTGAATGAAATATAGCTGCACTCATTGAGTCTAGAGTTGAGAAAGGGCCTTGTCACAAGGGAGTTCACTACCATAGTGCAAAATGCACCATTACAGTTCTGAAGAAATACAAATCTAGTCTGTCTTTATGTAGGTTAGATCCCGGTCAGTGGCAGGGTATACCAGTCTACAGCTGTTCTATGCTGTCAGCACAATGGTGACAAGAAGAACTTAAGCAAGCACGTGCCAGGCGGATTGGCTGTGAGTGTGAGTGGGCTGTCAGGGCACTTTAAAAGAAGGTGGACAAATTACAACTGAAGGCCTCCTCCCAAGGAAAGGGATGTCACAGGATCCTTCTCAGCATGGAAGACCAAAACAGTTCAGCATGGGATTCAAAGTGACATTTCTGCATGCGAAGAACAATGTACGCAAACACTCTGTAAAAAAAGATTCAGTTCTCCATGAATCCATATACAGAGAGGGAGGATCTTGGCTTTATATTGTGGTAAGAACTATATTGCTGTTCCATTATGTAGTGCTTTCAAAAATGGAGAGGTTTTATGCTAGGCTTTGTTTTATCGTTACTTTTTTGCCACATGAAAAATAAATGTTTAACATTTTAAGATGTATAATGTGCAAACACTCTTACCTCCTACTTCTGTCATTTAAATTTACTGTTACATATCAAATCCAGCAGCCAGAGATGAGAAAGGCAGGCGGTTTGATGCCAGGGAAACTGATTTACATACAAAATGAGCAAATCCGCATTAGGCCAGGGTTGAGTCTAACGCTGCAGGCTGGAGTTGTAAATATAAATAACAGCATATTTTGTGCAGAAGTACTATTATCTGCAGATTAATTCTTAACTAAAACCATAAGAAATTTAAATTAAATGACGTATCTTCTCAAGGTATATCTTGAGAAGATATAATAAGACTTCATAGTAATATAAGTGAATCACATGTGAAGTAGGCAAGGACAGCTGAATCTGGTCCTGAGTGTTGACAGTCTCCATCATGCTTAAATGTGTCCAACCATCAGGACATTCCATGGTATACAGAATTCTTATTTTTATACACAAGTGAAAGAAAGACAGAAAGACAGAGCTATTTTATGTTAATCTATCACATTCATTTGCAGACTCGAGATAACGTGGTGTTGCTCATAAGAATCGGATATTTGCCACTTCAAAGAGGACCGCAATCCATGTTCCCTCCGAGCTGCACAGTGACCTTGAAGGTACGGCACACAAAACATCCTAAGGATCTGGCTGCTTACTTTTTTTTGTTTAGAAAAAAAAAGTCAAAACACGGTCACGTTACCGTTTTATTTCAGAATAATTCTGGATTATTTATTTCGCTTTACCTTCCGTGAAATCAAAATATGATCTCCATGTACACTGTCAGTAGTTTTGCTTTTCATTTCATGTTTTGCAGTTTCGTACCCTGCAAGACGAGACCGTACGCAACAGGCTCATCAACAAAACTCTTTACATAGGATGTTTAATCTCGGATTTTCACAAAAAAATAATTGGTTCTCAAACTACAGATCTTTCCATGTGGAAGAAAAGAAAACTACCAAAACTATAAAGATTTAATATTTTATCTTATTTTCCACTTAGCTTAGTTCAGTTATTTCTCCTAATAAGGTATTTATTGGTGGAGTATTGTTTAGCCATTCAGTCTAAAACCGCTACAGGGAACTATACAAAATCTGCTGCAATATATTGTTCTACAAGCCCAGCGCAAGATAAACTCTGGGTCATAAGAAAGGCAGCAAACTAGAGGAGGCCATTCAGTCCATCTGGCATGTTTGGCAGTCAAGGGCTAATTAATCCAAGGATCTTACCCAGCCTTATCAGCTTCAATCACATGTAAACATGCTTGCATTAACTGAATTTAATTGTTACAATCTGAAATGCTATGAAACTGCAAATAAAACTAGGTTATAAGTGAATCAAACATTCCCATCATTCATGGGAAATTTTAATTTATATTTTTAGGCATGGCCATGTTTAACATGTAAAACACTCTCACGTTGCGCTGAATATTAACTTTTGTGCACAAGAGATACTCCAGTTTGCTCAGTGTGTAAAGAAACGAAAGGGAATATTGTTGATCATAACAGGATAGTGTAAGAAAACCAAATTAAAGCAGGAACGTCACATCAGGTACTACCACCTTTCACCATTAATAAGTAAACAGTGGAAAGAACTCGTTCATGTCACAATAACCTTTTTAGATAAATACTGTATGCTCAGCACAAGCATACAATGAGTCTACAATTCCTCCTGGATGTCTAGAAATAATCTGATAATCGTCTTTCAAGATCTTTGTCAAACTAATGAAGAGCAAATTCATCACCTACAGTGGTGCGTGCATTACTGCTGATCATTTTGAAAGCACAAAATAAGAACACACTTTGCATGTTTGCTCACTCTCTTTGAAAGGAGAAAGAAGATAATCCAAAAATACTCCTTCTGTATGTCCAACAATTACTGTACATGGTCTCTTTTCAGGTGGTGTTGTCATAAAAGCAACATACTATATGGGACAAAACCATCCCAGGACTCAACACTTTTAGCTATGTACAAATATAACAAAATAATGACAAAAATATGAAAGTTTCATCCTTGAACAGCATCAAATGCTATCAAGTGATGACAAATCATTTGGCTAATTGTGTAGTGCTTTCCTTGCATAATTGCTACCCTGTGCAAAGGTCTTGTCCTATGGTTTACTTTCTTACGGTGAACCTCTGTGTCCTTATCACTGAGGTCAATAGCCCTGCTTTCATGACGGTGCCTTGGGATTTTGAATGTCAGCATAGCGGACAGGACCTTACTTGAAGGATTACAGCCATAGAGGCCAAACTCTGGTCCCCAGACAGGATGGCAAAACAAACTCCATGCTATCAAGCAGTTCTGCTGCTAGCGCTGCCACCAATAATCAATACAGAAGTGAGGCTGATGGTCAGTGGAAAGAAGCTGAGAAATGCAATAGGAAACAAAAAGTAATTGGAATCATATTGAAAACTACTAAACCCAAGTACAGCATTTAGATGTATTAACTTGTTTCCAACTACTCAGCACCATTCATCTCAAAGTATTTTAGCATAAAAAACAAATTCAACCTATTACTCACTAAAATATCAAGTATTTAGGTTATGTAGGTATACAGATTTCTAGGCCAGAAAACCTAGATGTGGCACAATTTTAGTCAACTGTAGTATTTTAAGACCATATATAAATCCTGCAGTACGAATGAACAGCTTGAACAACATTGTTACTATTCATGGTAACACAAACAAGTGATTAAAAAAGTGACATTTGTTTTACATTTTTGCATTACTGCTTCAGGATTTAAAATGGATAATGGTCACAACACAAAATGTACTTTTATTTTGTGATCCATGGGGCTGCTATAGTGTGGCCCCAGTCCTGTAATAGCCAATATAGGGCATCAGTTCTATAAACAAACCTTGAGCTCCTCCCACAATAAGAAATGCAGTAGATTAAACCCCATTTTAAAAATAAGCATAAATGAAGTCTGATCTTTAAAGAAAAGTGGAGGGGTAAAGCAGAGCAGAGGCTTTGGGACATTCACCTCACGTTTTATTATGCTCTTGCTCAGGACACAGACTTTGCACCACCGCTTTCAATAAGGAAAATAAATTTGCCATTATTTGCTGAATTTAAAGACCTTCCTCATGATAAACACTCTGTACTGGAAACACCATCGGCAGCTATTCATCACAATAAACAGAAACTCTATTCATTGCTTGCCAAAGCAATAACATGCCAAGATGTCATTTCTTTGCCTGTACTGACAACAAAAACAGCAATAGGATACAGGTGGTGCTGAATATAGCTGGATCCCTAGTGATTTAGATGTTGCTGTTCTTACCCATAATTGTCTTTTTTTTTGGATGCATTATGCCCATGATAAGTAGTGAATAGTACCTATGCGATCAGCCAAAACATGGACTCTCAGGTTGACTAATACTAAAGGAAATTAGGATATGCAAAATAAATTGGGCTGAATACTTGTGGATATTCTCTTATTTTGAAACACTAATGATCTTCTGCATTGTTTAGAAATGGAATAAGTTTGTTTTGAGCACAATCCTTATTTTACCCATCATCACTGAAGACCTAAGGTAATCATAGAGATATAACAAGCCAAGGGGAACAAAGATAGAGAAAATACTGTGGCTGAATTCTAAAATTAGAACAGGACAGGCCTAATCCCTTTAGCTGTGGTGTTCACAGTAATGGTTTGTACAAAGCTAATAAATGAGCTGAGATCTCAAACACATTTACAGGTAATTGAAATGACATCTCAGCCTGTGGGTTTTTATAGTATGTAGATTCAGCTCGCAATGCTTTTTAGCTTTCCTCCATTTTTTTAAGTATCGGATGCTTATTGAACCAAAAGCTTATAACAATGATAGAATGAGTTCAGTGAAATGTGCGATGAACTAGTCTGCAAAGTTCTCTTACAGCTGTTGGTACTGTATTTTTAAATAAACACAATAATGCAAAAGAACTGATATTTTTTATGTACAAAAGGCAGTAGGTTCTGAGGTGCTTTAAAAATGTTTAAGTGAACAGCTCTGCAATTCAACAGGAATTCAATCCAGCAGGTGTTTTACACTGAATTTCATCTAAAGACATGACACAACAGATTTGTAAAGTGAACAAACTCAGGTAGGTAAGGTTACTATTTTCAAAAACAGCCACGGACACTGACAGAAAATGTGTACCTCAAAAGGTCAGCTGTGGCATCTAACGTCAAAAAGGTCCTATTTCCAATGTCAAAAGTGAAACTCAAACATGTCTGTGTGTGTCCCGTGATGGACTGGTGTCCCATCCAGGGTGTGTCTTGCCTTGCATCCCTTGCTTCCCTGGATAGGCTCCAGCTGCCCTACACCTCCGAATTGGAACAAGTGGCTAGAAAATGGATGGATATATTTATACATTGTAGAATCACAGTAAGCACTGCTTATAATATCAGTGGTAATTCTCCTCGTTTTAAGTTTTGGTTTTGCCATGGAGAGTCACTCTAAGTTCAATTACATCTCCAACCTGCCACGACAAGTCATTTGGAACCCTCACAAAACAAACTCATCATGGAATTAGAAGTCCTGATTAGCCTGTACATGGGAATTCTTCTTGACCGATTACCACACAATTCTGCATTTCCCATTTGCCATTAATTTGTAGAATAATAGGAAGTAATGAATATCGACCATATGGATGGGACCTCAAAGTGATGCTGAGAGGCAAAAACTTCCAAATAAATGTTATTGTGTTTAATTAACCTGTAGATGAAGTTATTTTTCTTTGTATCTTGACTTGACGATTAACCAATTAATATAGGGTCTTGGTTTTTAGATATTAAAATGGGACAACAATGTCAAATATGTACTGCTTTCATGAAGGCTGCCTTCTTAGGCTAAAACATCTTATTAATGAAATATAAAAAATATGAATAAGTGAATTTTTAAAGAGACATCACAATGTGTGGCAATTTTGATCTTGGAAAGCACCAATATGAATTTATGTTCATTTATGTTATTTATGGTAATTGGAAAGTTACTATTTAACCAGTCCATGTTTCTTAATACAACATCAACTTTAAATCAACTACTAGTATTCATCTGATACTGGTTGCAAGGCTGCATATCCACATGCATTTGAGTAAGTATTGTCTTGCCATGCTGACCTATTTATTTTAATAAGGCTAATTGCAGTTCAGACACAAATTACACAGTCAGAAAACAAGTCATCTCATTGCCATCAATTTGAAAGTACTGGCTGGTCTTCTCCTTTAACACTGTAAGTCAACAGTCTGTACAACTACAGACTTACAGTCAGCAATCCTACAATGTTTCTGGTAGGATTTTATATATACTTTGCTGGTGACCAAGTAATGCTATGACAATGATTGACAATTCAGTAATATAATGATATGGATGATATTTCATTCCTTGCTGGTTATCCATTCATGTTGACAGCATTGGTACTCTCACAATATTACAGTATATTGTTACAGATAGGGGGTTATGAAAATGGTGAATAACCAAAAATGACAGAAGATTAATAAATAAGTAAAATAAAAGAATATATCTGAGCAGTTGATATAGTTAGAGGAAAATTAATTCTTTGTTGTCTGGCACAGCTTTGGTGAAAAGAGCAATAATTCAGGCACACTGGGGTTAAACAGATATTTATTAACAGTGACAATATACACACTACACACAATATAAACATACAGTATAATACAAGTTACCCTATTTACAAATAAGGTGTTCCAGAGGCCTATGACCTGACCACCCAGAAAAACCTCAGACTGCTACCAAGTATTTGATTGTTAAATAACACCTAAAAAGGCCAGAGGAAGAGAAAGCTGTCTAATAAATCAAACAGAATATAACCTGCAGTTGAATCTCTTTCTGCAAGCCGGGATGCCACAAAATAAATGGGAGCCTATCTCCCTATTCTAAAATCTATCCACAAACCAGGAGAAGCCGTTTTTAACAGAGGGATTCTTTACACAGAAAATCAGAGTTCCCAGTAAAACCACAGAATAGCCAAGGTACAAATACTTATCTTTCCAGGTGATCAGGATCAAGGAGCTCTTGCCTTCTCTCTTTTCTTGTTCTCCATCTTCTTGTTGTCTCCCTTCCTTCTCTCTCTCTCTCTCTCCTCTCTTCCTTTTAATGTCCAGTTCCTGGACTGTTGACTGACACTAAATCATTTACCGAGAATGTAATTAGAAAAGAATTTAATTTAATTAAGATGAAATATAAGATTGCTTTGATCACTGTAACCTGGACCATTACATCTCAGCAAACACCCCCTTACTTTGAAGCTGGAAATGTTGACACTAGCTTGGTCAGTAGGTGGCCTTGTAGCTAAATTCCTAAAGACACTTTATAACAACATCTATAGAATGAGACACAGAAGTGTAATCTGTAAAACTAGTTAAAAATAGGTAATTTCCCTGCTCCTACATGTCAGTTGACTATGTGTATAATAGGTAACAGATCAGTATAATACACTCGCATTACAATTCCCAGAATCCAAATCTCGGACCGCTGGGGTGTCTTAACATCCTGTTCCATTCAATGTAGACACCCGATGCTGAGGAGCAAAAATGACATACACAGGAAGTTTGCAGGCAGTCCACAGGAGTAAATAAGGGTTGAGCCCAGTGAATGAAAAGAAAGCAGGTACTTTCACATGCTGACGTGTACCAGGACATTAAAAAGGCCATTCACAATCTGAAAAGTCTGCTCACATCTCCCAAGATTTCTCACAGGTGGTTTGGGGGGATCTGACTGGGTGTTTGTTTGGCTAATGATTCTGACTTGTTTCTGCCAATCACCATTCTGTCATCCTCTCTCAGCTGTGTGACAGTCTCATTCCATTTGATTTCTTCATGAATCACCTCCTCTCGCTTATTACAGTGTCTCATCTACTCCAACAAAAAAGATGGATTATATGAAATATTCATATAATTAAAATAACCCTAAAAGTATTGCATAAATTTGGATATTTCAACTTCAACACCTTTCAAACCCCTCACTTGAAGAGTGCTGTAGCTATTGTGAATATTAATTCATTTTTATGGTAAGAGCTAAAACTTTTGTGCTTCTTTTTCTTCATTTCAGCATAAATGTATGGGAACCATGACAACCACACCAATCATAATCACACACTTAAAACTAATGTATAGAGGATTGGAGAGGATTATTCAGAAATGTCTTGATCTAAACAGCAATAAAACTACATCCACTCACTGTAGCAAATGCTACTAATTTCAGGAAATACTAACCTCAATCACCAGGAGCTGTAATAAGATACTGAGCATATAAATAAAGCATACAGAAAATTATGAATGAGTGCTACACATAGAGAATCAAAGTTGTTGTGCATACTAGACCTTTCAAATTAACCCTGAATATTCTTACCATCTTAATTGTGCTTTGCTTTGTTATATCTGCTTACTCTCATCTACAACATCTTCAATGCAAATCAATCACAGCAGCTTAAATTGGAGTTCATTGCCAATGTACTCCTTTGTTTCTGCAAAATCACTTTACTCCTCTGTCTAGATTTTTCAAACCATTAAAAGCCATTTGTTCATGCAAGGAAACAACCAGCAGAACAAAAATGTAAGGAATTCAGGCAGTGTGCAAGGTCATCCCCCCTGGGAGACAGTCAATTCCAGCATAACAACAAAACGTCCTTCCACACTCATGTTGGATACACAGGTAGATGACAAAGAAACTGAAGCACCTGGATAAAGGAGGGACAGTGACAACAAAAGGCAAAATTACAACAAAGGGCTTCCACACAGGTATGGCTCATTCTTTAATTTATTTATTTTAATTTCATTCAACCAAATAACATCCCACCATGTTTAGGGTAATGTATAAAATGCCTGGTTGCTTAGAAATAAGGGGTAGAAGTAAGAGTAAGAGCTTCTTTGGGAATTTTTAATTGTGGATGTCTTTCAGGTTTGTGAACTTAGGCTTTTAGACTCTTGAGACTTCTCAGAGTGGGTTTTTTAAATAGTTTTTTAATGTGTAATGAACTGGTTATTTTAGCATAAAAGATGGTAACTAAATTAGGTGTAAGCAGGTGTAACTGTGTAAGATTTTCCTTCAAAGTAAGTGAGAAAGGTGTTGCCGCATTTGAGCTTTCTAGAAAGATTTTGCAAAAGGGATTGAGGTGAAAGATATAAATTGTTTAAATTGTTTTGAGATCAGAAAAAGAGTGGGATGTCATTTTAAAGACAGTGACTGGAATGTGAAAATGTCCGTTTTCAGGAAAGAGAAGATAGTGTTTGGTTGTGCTAAAGATATATAACAAATTTGTAGTTACGTGGCTGCAAAGATATTGAATGAAGGACCCAATCAGTTATTGATGACGATGGTAAAAGGACTGGATTGTAGAGAGTGCCAGTTAAAATGTACGCATGTGGAGTCCGTTACAGAGGGCATCACCATTCCCAAATAATTTTGGGGAAAAATAGGGGTTTGTAAAAAATGTCTGGTGCTGGGTCTTGAGATAAAGAACTGCCCGAAATAAAGAGCACTAACTTGCATGTAAAAACCACACACTTATTTTGAAATAAGACGGAAACCAATCCAGATAAAGTTAAGGAGAGCAAAAAATAGAAAGGGAACCAAGTGATGCGGAGGAGTGGAATAGAGCAAACTGAGGTAGATAAAGAAATTTATAAAAATCAGGAATGTGGACTGGAGAAAGGAGAGGTTGAAGGGGTAGTAGATGAGTCTGTGGAAGAAGGGAGCAGTGGAGAGGACACAAGTGTGAGTACAGCTGACAGGAGTCTGGAAAGGAGAAAGTTAGACCAGAAGCAGGAGAAAAAACTGCTAGCGATCAGTTCCTGGAGTCAGGGGGAGTTATTGCTCTCACTATTGCTGTGCTAATAGTCCAGGTTGGGGGTTGGAGGTGGAGGAGGTCTGTCATTACAGAGAGCAGGAGGAGTGCTGTCCTGTTTGGAAGACGTAGATGCAGATGATGGTTAAACAAAGTACAGCAATGAAGTGAGGAAGAACATAACGACTTAAGGGAACCTATCTAGGTAAGAATATTACTTCTTTGAATTTATATTGACCTTTGGTGGTAATAGAGAGATGTAAAATGTTTTGAGGATTTGAGAACACGTCGAGGACGGGTAGTTTTGGGGGGTGATTTTAATGAACCATCTATTGGGGAAGACGTACAATGGTTTTAAAAAATAATTTAGAGTATTTCAAGATGCATAATTCTTTCAGAACGGGGAAACTGGTGGAACACTGATTTCCCCAGGTAGAAGATAAAAGGAATTAGGAAACAAGCTCAAAAAAACAATTTTTAGTCTATTCTTGGAATCAAGTAGGAAGCAAATTCTTTGTACCATTTGTTTAAAATCATCTGTTGGGACAGGAGGTAAAATTGGGAGCGCATGCTTGAAGCTAAATACTGAGCTTTTAGAAGATGAGGTGGCAGGTATTTTAGAGACAAATACATGTACTGGCAGATGCTGAAGGATTTCTATTATTTGCAGTCCTTATGGTGGAAGTGAGTAAAAACTGACATAGGGAAGTTTTTTAGGAGTGGCAGAAAGCAAAAAGAGCATAAGGTGGAGGATAGAAAAAAATGTTGCAATGCTATCTTAATAGATAGCAAAAGAAATATGAGAAATATAAAAGGCACCTAGGAAAGTGCATGAGGAAAGAAAGAAGATTATAATGTTTTATAAATAGAAAAAACATTAGAAGAGAGAGAAGTATTTAAAATTTCAGTTTAAATACTGGATAAAGCCAACAGCTATAATCAACCTGCAACTCACAACTGGCAATTCCACCCAATTCCACCCAAACTAAACAGGTGTGAGTCGGGCCAGTAACTGGATGAGAGACCAGACACATAAAACTGAAGTCCCGGCTCCCCATGGCCATTTAATCACCACATGGTGATTCTCAAAAAGAGTAGGGGCGTTAACCCCACATTTCCACCCTGGCTTTCGCAATCATGGCCACATAATAATCCCCATCTATAAATTGGCCTCATTACTCTGCTCTCCTCCCCAGTGACAGCTGATGTGTGGCGAGTGCATTGGTGCACTTTGGCTGCCGTCACATCATCCAGGTGGGGCGTGTGGACATTGGTGGTTGCAGACAGAGGAAGACTTATAATGATTTTTATTTGACTCAGATGGAAAATGTTGTGGGATATGATGACAACGGTAAAGGTGGATGAGAATCTTGAAAAAGAGTTTTCTTTTGATGAGCAGGAAAAAAGCATTGAAGATTTTTAGGGGGGAAACTCCTGGAAGTGGCTGACTGCCAATGGAATTGTATAGGAAATTCTGGGATTCGGCAAGCACGGGTCCTTTGCGACTTCTGAAGGACAGCGAAAAGGAAAGTGTTTTGCCAGAGAGCTTACAGCTAGGTATAGTATCTCTAATTTACAAGAAAGGGGAATGAGACAAGATGGGAAACTTTTCAAACTGATTTTACCCAATTTATGGTTTTAGCTTTAAGAATGCAAAAAAGCTTTTTGGGGGAATGATCTACATACAGATCAAACCTGTGCAGTGCCAGAACAGAGGATAAGGGACAGCTTGATATTTGTAAAAGATACTGTCTGTTCTGCGAAACAAATATTTGGTTGGCATTAGGAAATGTAGGTCTAGAAATGTTGATTTATGATTGGTTCTCTAACAAGTATTTTTCATTTGTAGGAATTAAAAATGAAATAATGTGTTATGGTGTTATAATGGGAGGTGAGGAAGTGGTGAGTTTGGATTTGGCAGTTTACTCGCAAGAAGAGTGGATCTGTCAAAGTTTCAAAACTTATGCTTTTTGTTTCTTTTAGAATGCAAAATGGGAAATATTTAAAAGTCATATAAAGACCAAAATGGAAGGGTAGAGACTGTCTTTATTTATGTGTAAAGAAGTTTTTTTCTTAAAGTAGAGGGCGTGACATTGAGGTGTTTTTTATGGTTCTTTTTTCACAACCATTTAAAAATTACTCTATCTGTTCCTATTTTATAATGCATTTTTAAAGAATTTTTGATTTGACAAGAATGGTTTAAAGGACTTAGACAGAAATCTTTTAATGGGCAATAAAAGATTCTGTCTTTTTTTTATAAGACAAAAGAGATTATATGTCCTATCAAGGGGGTTGTGGTAAGAGAACGCTTTGCCAAGTCAGCATAAGGATGTGACCTGGTTGGAGGTGCGTGACGTTCTCTTGGTCTGAGCAGTTACGGACAGAATCATGGAGACGCCCTGTGGAGGGCTGTGAAGGGGCAGAAGAAACTGCTCTTCACCTGTTCCTGGAATGTGTGGTGGACACGAAGTTCCGGACAACAGTAGGGCCATTTGTGGACTTAATCCTGAGAGACGGGAGTTAGTCGGCGACACTACAGCTGTTTGGTTTGCGTCAGGAAGGACTGGCTGAGGAGCAGTTTGACAAACTATAGATGGTGCTGACAGCTTGGAAAATGGCACACTCAAGGTCAATTCTGGTGAGACAGAATATAATCCTTCCAAGCGAGCAGGATGTTAGAGTTAGCAATAGACATGGGGGGGGGGATAACTGGAGCACCAGCCTTGCTGTTTGACCTTGGTGTCAAATGATGTCCTCAAAAAACATTCCTGTTTGCTTTTTTTTGCATGGAATAAATATGGATCTTTGTATATTTATGCAATTATTTGTGGATTGATGTCTAACAGGTACAAAAGCAGTTTAGTTTTATGGTCACAGTTTTTCCTAAAGATATTTGCAAATAGAGATAGTTACTGTTTTTGTGTTTAAATACTTTTATAAAGAAAACAAATACTTTGAAAGAGGAGTAATTATTGGGGCATGTTTGGCAGGAGCTTCAGTGGCCAAAACGGCTCAGTTTGCTTCATGAGAAGCAGCTTAAGGCGATGTAAACATGGAACTTTGGGGGAAAGACTCCATCAGCAAAGGCCAACAGTGGGCAGACAAGCATCCATGATAATTCAAAGTGCAATACATGATGTATACAAGTGACTACAGATGAATTGACCTCAAAAGTTCAACCTGGACAAGAGCAGCCAGGTTCATCAAAAATATGTCACCAAGAGCCCGACAGAGTTCCACACTATAGTCAGGCTACAGTGTGCAAACTTCTTATCACACCGAACAATGCATGTTTGTGAGTCCCGTGGTGCAAAGAGCTCAGGCAATGGACCGCCAAGCAGTGGAGAAATGAGACGGATGAATCATCTTTCACCAAATGTTCACTAAAAAGATGAAAGTATGTGTGGTACCAAACCAAAAATCCCTTCAGCCCTGAGTCTTTCAGCAGTGAAGTGTTCTTGTGGCACTGTTATGTTGTGGGACGCATTTTCCTGGAGTGTTCTGGTTGTTCTCATTCCCTTAGAAGGTAAGGTCAATGCTACTGAGTGATCATCTTCACTCAGTGTTGCAGCATTTCTTTGCTGGCAGGAAGGGTGTCTCCAGGGTGACAATGATCCCACCCACAGAGCGCACGTGGTCACCCAGTGGTTTGATGAGCCCGACCCTGATGTTCTCTACATGTCATGACTTGCTCAGTCTGAACCCAGTCAAGCACTCCGAGTAGATTCTGGAACACCTGAAACTGCGTTTTCCGTACCCATCAACCAGAGATAAGTTGATTCACTTTCTTGTGGAAGAATGGTGCCGCATCCCTCCTGCAGAATTCCAGAATATTCCAGCTCATACAGGCCATGAAGGGTCTATTAAATGGAAACATCACTGTAAAGGCACTTTGCCACAACAGGACCACTCTATTAATTGGTTTATCATATTCATTACTTTTACAGCGTCCTTTTATAACCAGAATATCTTTAAAATGGATGTGAAGAAAACACTGTCACTGGAATGCCAGTTTCAATGGAGAAGGATAATTGCCAGAAGACTGGCATTCAAAAACTTCTTCTATAACAGAGTAATATGCTGCCAGGCATACCTATTTTTAGAATTAGTTTGTACAATCTAAGTACGTGTTCCTTGTACAATTAAACAACTTTAAGCCTGAAGCCTGAATTTGCTATATAATGTACCAAGACCCTGTAAAATACTAACTGAAAGACGAGGTTTCTTGATTTTCTTTCTACACTATTTCCAGTCCTAAAGATAATGAGGCACCATCCCATAATCTGAATCCTGTAACTACAATCTATAATTCACAATTTTTCCTAATGATCATACCCATTAATATTCCAAGTTGATTATAATTAGCCTACAATCCAAAAATATAGTTTTACTAAACTATCCAACAGATCTCAGCAATAAAAAATATGCAGACTGATGCGAAACGCATTTACTTCACCCCAATTATTTTGAATGACACCTGAAGTAATCTGTTGTGCCAGATATATGAACAGAAACAGTTCTATTTTTTTATTAGGCCTACTAACACTGTGTAAGCAGAAATTAATAGGTATGACTAAACATCAGGTTGGGCTGTTACTTTTATTTGTTCTATAATACTCACTAGTTTTGGGACATCATTTGTGGTAAATTTGCAGTATGGTTCATACATGACTGAAGATACACGTTAATCTCTTATCCAGTCAATATGTTAAAATTTGAAAACAAACACTTGGCACGGTGTATGCATGAACATAATTTACCAAGTGTAGTAATGCAAAATTTGGTTTGATATCTTGAAAGATGGAGAACGGTCGTTTCCAGCTCTCCTTGCTGATATTGACTATCACCACACCACTATGAGTGAGTAGCAAGTGGCTGTGAAGTTAATATGACTAATCTTTAATGAATAGGATCCAGACGAGGTGCTGAAACTGCACAGGTGAGGTTTATGTCCACCTGAAGTCTGCACCAAAAGGAAGACAGAACTGGTAATTTCTCTGACCTTTTCCATCCTTTTGAAACAACAAATGCATTCTGTCTCGGTTGAAGAATCAAGACGGACCGCATCTCATTGGGGTTTTCATGGGTGTTGGCAAAACATTAGACATAACCTATGCTTCTACTTTGACTAACTACAGACACACATATCAAAGAGCTCAGTTCATGACCAGCAGAGAATTGCTTCAATACAGTACATGGCAGACTGTGAGGAAGAAGCAGTCTCCAAATAAGCCTTATACACTAAAATGGATTGCTGTTTTTCCCTCTGAAACTGCTTTGAAACAGTGCTATTCCCTTGAAGTGTATTTATTATACCAGTTAATACATTAGATCTGTAGTGCAGAGAATAGTACTTGCTGCTTTATTTTACATTACAAATCATTGTTCATGAAAATCCGCAGTGCCTGCTCAAACAGCACTGAGAGAACTGATGTGCTGTTGGTGGTTCAGGACATCAAAATGCATTATAGTCATCTCTTTGCCCCATAGACAGTGGAAGACTGCACGGGAAGAAAAAATAAACATCTGCTTGGCTGTAAAAAGGCTTTCTTAAAGAAGTCTAAGCCTGAAGGAGAAGATGATGCAAATCTGCAGAAAGAACATCAACTTTCACTGATGCCAGAAAGAAACTGCACAACTTGTGGATCATTTCTTAATCTCCTTAATCACAGGCTTTCCTCACCGAAAACAACGAATGCCAAGAAAAAGCACGTGTGCAGCACGACTTCAAGCTGAAAAGAAAGCAGTTAACCTAAAAAAGAGGGGGCAAAGAGGCGAGTAATGAAAAAGAGTGGATTGCTTTCATGTGTTAAAAGCATTATCCAGCCAATTCAAGGCAAGGGAATCTGGAGCATACATTTAACTCCACTTGTACAATATTTGCATTACCGGAGGGCCATGCTGCACTTCCTGAATATCAATGCAAAGCAAAGCTTTGCATTTCAGCCTCTCACTCCTTTTATTACCATCAAAGCTCTGGGTCCGCTGTTCAAATGAAACGTCGCGCAGTATCTAAGAGCAAAAGCTTTTATTTTTTGTTTTGTTTTGAAAATAACCGAACCTTCACTGGTCAAAGGGTTGCCAAATTGGTGTCCATAGGTTTACAGGTATTTTTCTTCTTTCCAAATTCTACTGTATGTAACTGAGATATTTGATGTGTTGCTTAGTGTTCTGCACAGCTCTAAGAGAAGACACATGAAAACCTTTTACAATCTGAGAGGCTTACGTACAGAAACATTACGGAAAAGTTTACTGCAAATCTAGAACTTAAAAAAAGCTGATTGCATTTCTAGGACTTACAATAATGCCCCTTATAGTACCACACATTTATGTGACCCTTGAGAGTCACATACAGTAGGATGAAGGCAACAGGAAAGTAACAGTTAAGTTGCCTTCACCAGTCCTATTCCTATGTAAATCTATATACAGTACTACTATATGTACATCTCCAGTACGTAAAATCTATTTCTATGTAAAACTATGTACAGTGGGTGACGGAAGTAACACCATTCCTAGAGGTTTTCAAGCCTTTTATTCTATCGCATTCCACCCAAAATCAATCACCATATTACAAACATTTCAACACATTCATAATTGCTAATGACCAATGTAATGGGAGAGGGGGGTGAAGAAGGAGTCTTCCTCTTTTTATATTACATTAAGCTGTACAGAACAAGGCTAGCAAATATAGGGTGCACATTCTGTCCCTTGTTAATCAATCAAAAAGTTGCTTTTGTCCCACACGGTCAGTGACAAATAGAAAGGGATCTTTATAATTCTCTTTTATAACTTACAATTACCACTTGGATAAGGGATCATCTTCCATAGCAGGGCTCGCTTGACAATTATGGTCTTACAATTCCAACACTTAAAGGTTATTTTGAAACCATTACAACCATTAGAAGTGCTTCTCATTGTCAGTAAAGGTGATTTTTTAAAAAGAACTACCAAAGAGATACATTAGAAAGTGACTGTATGCAGAATCCTTCAGAAAATCATAACATTTCATTCTGCATTTATTTTTAGTGACAATAATATATTCTTGTTGAACATTTACAAATGTACAATGATTTTTCATGTAAATGCTTTTTAATGTAAACTATGCACCATCTACTGTACTTCAAGTTGTGCCTATCCTGTTTAAGTTTGGCTTTACTGAAAGCATTATTTCTTATGTAATATGCAGTATGACACTTTCCACATCTTTCACTATCCCTTGGTTTTTCTTCAAAATGCCATTCAAGATGGAGCAGAAATAGGAATGAGAAAAAAAAAACAAATATGCTCAACTTCAGAAAATTGGTATAAACTACTACTGAAAGATAAGACCAATAAAAATGGGGTTAAAGTTTGCACTGAAGCTTTAAAAATAGTTCTGCCCAACATTAAACTGCCCCTACAAAAAAAAAGCAAATTAACAGAGATACATTTCAGGAAAACACTGCAGCCAAGATCAAGCAGGACCAGATAAGAACATTCTGGAAACCAATTTGAAATCACTTAAGGCTCAAAACAACAGTTTATTGAACTGAAAATTGATGTGGGAGGGAGAAAAAGAAAATGAAAACTCCAAGCCTTGTTTTGTACCAGGGGTACTGACCAAAACATGTTAAGAGTAGCTCTGCAAAGGAGATAACAAAGAAAATAAAATCTGCAAGTCTAATACATTAAAGTTTAATCAAATTAATTACGTTTTTATTCCTTTAACAACAGTCTAAACTGATCAATAATGAGTATTTTTAAAAAGCCACCTACTAGAAGTATAAAATGTATTCAATTTTTTTAAAGGTGCAATCAACAGGCAGATTAGTAATTTGCCTTTTTCCATAGGCAATGTCAGCCAGATTGTTTAAGGGTATTTTAAAATACATGTCTAAATGCAAAAGAAGTTTAAGAAAAGGTAGGGTAAGTGGCTACATTTCCCAAATACTGAAGTTCCAGTGTTTGAAAAGCAACCATTAAAACTTGTAAAACTCAAACACAGCTGCATTTCACCCTCACATTAAGAATATCAAGTCTACATCACTCAAATAGCCAAGTGGCTTTCTGTTAACTGGTGAATGGGCATTGCACTACAAAGACTAAGGTTCCCAGGATGACAGAACATGACAGAAGCCATAAAGCGAAGAAAGAAACTAGCTGCTTATTTTGTTCCAATTTACCTCATCAAGACCCTGAGGATTTTGTTTTCCAGTCTTAAACCTAATATCAGATACGTTTGTTCCCCTTATCATCTTAATTGAATCAATCTTTAAGACAATCTGTTCATCACCATCAGTTGTTTAATGTGATTTATTTCAGGCTATAAAAAGTCTGCAGTCCTACGTTTCATGCATCAAATATCTGAGTTGGATTTAGCAGCTGGCATTAGACTCTTTTCAACAGTGTCCCCAATCTTTGTAACCAAAAATTTGAAAAAAATTGCTGTCCACAAGGCATTAGCTGAATTTTGCAAAAATAAAATAGCTGATGTCTAAACATGGTGCATAAGCTCCATAACAGTTCTGCAGCCATTTATTAGAGATTTCAGCGTAGGAATAATCTGTGATGTGGTCCAAGGGATTAAGAACTAACTTTTTTACAGTTTTATTACTGCCCCACAGCTGCTGCTAAACTGAGTTTAAAGGAAATTTAATGGAAGTCATTTTACTCCCTTGGAATTTTAACTACCCTAAATGTGTCCAAGAAGATGCACATTTAAATGGGGTAGACCAACTCTGTGACAGAGCATCAGTGAAAAAACTTTGACTTTCCTCCAGGGTTTGATCAAACTGTGAGAAAGAATAACAGCAGCTATATGGCGAGTGGACAACCCTGTTCTCTCATCCCTCGCGATTTCACTGATGATACCGAATCTCTTCCAACAACATTTACAGATCTGCCCTCCAGCTGTTGTGATGACACTCGCCCAAGTTATCTGAAGGTGGGTTTGCTGAAACCTCAGTAACATTCGCATTCAGACCCAAAATGAAGCCGAGATCTTAAAATTACAGTTGTGTCATCTAAACAATTATGATGTCAAAATAAAACTAGACCTTGATAAAAATTGTTACCAACGTTGTGTATGGACAGCTTTTGTTTCTTATTCATAATCCCATTTTACAGCACATTCACCTCTGTGTAGCACTCTCTGCTGTGCTTGCTGCTGATGTCTGTAGATTTCATGTCAGATCAATTATCTTGCTATGCAAACAATGGCTTTCTGCATCTCATGCCCAGAGAGAGTAACATGGGACTTACTGTTAGCTGTGCAAGTCAACTGCAAAATTAATGCTATATCCAAATATGTATTTAAAAAACACTACAGCATTACTTTAAAATATTATTACCTCAGCAATCACATCCAAATGTAATTTATTTCCACTTCCTCAACAACTCTTTCATTAATTCTGTGCATCTGAGAGAATATTGGCAGGACTTGCAGCAGAGAGACTCATGCCTTTAAATGCTATCAACACAGGATAATCATTGTAGTGACTAAAGGCTTAACATTTTAAGGGAAGGGGAAAAAATGCAGCTTTTTTTCTTCATAAAGGCAGGAAAGAGAAGAAATATATTCAAGGAATTTTCAAAAGGAGAATCTTCAGACTTGCACCTAAATGTTATTTCATTTGCACTTGAAAAGGGTCTCAATATACAGTATCAAAATAAAGAATGCTCCTTATCAAAAGGGAAAAAACGCTTCTTTAATAGTTTAAGCACCGTCTGTGAGGAGATTACAGATGCAGAATAATTCTGATTTTGAGTCTGGAACACTGTCTCTAAGATGAGATGGCGATGAAAAGGAAACGCATACTGAGTGCAATAATCAATTTTAATATAGAAAAAGTAAACAAAGGTTGTTTATAAAGTTACATAGCCATACATAGTTACGTAGTTACAAAGCCAGCAGCCATATCACCCTGCAACTCACAACTGGTAGCCCACTGAAGCTAAGCAGGTGTGAGCCTGGTCAGTACCTGGATGGGAGACCTCCTGGGAAAAACTAAGGTTGCTGCTGGAAGAGCGCTCACCCTGCGGCCCATGTGGGTCCTAATGCCCCAGTATAGTGATGGGGACACTATACTGTGAGCTGGCGCCGTCCTTCGGATGAGACGTAAAACCGAGGTCCTGACTCTCTGTGGTCATTAAAAATCCCAGGGCCCTTCTCGAGAAGAGTAGGGGTGTACCCCGACGTCCTGGCCAAATTTCCCATTGGCCCTTACCAATCATGGCCTCCTAATAATCCCCATCTATGAATTGGTTTCATTACTCTGCTCTCCTCCCCACTAATTGCTGATGTGTGGTGAGCGTTCTGGCACACTATGGCTGCTGTCGCATCATCCAGGTGGGGCTGCACATTGGTGGTGGTGGAGTGGATCCCCATTACCTGTATAGCGCTTTGAGTGGAGTGTTCAGAAAAGCGCTATATAAGTGTAAGCTATTATTATTATTAATACTACATCTTGAGCAAGTTCAGATTTTATCACATTGTCAACAGATATGTCATTTTAATCATTATCAGATGTAATAAGAGACATAAAACAAAACAAAGTCACCTTTAAAGTGACAATCAAAAAACAGTAATTATTCTGCATAAAGGCTCACTCAATTATACATTTTAAAATAGTTGCTTTGAGAAACAGTTTGTAGGAGTATGGGTGAAAAACAGCTTCCAGTCGCCTACAACAAAATAAAAATTCTAAAACCATGTACTGCAGCTTTACCTTGTGCAAAATCATTACATGATTTTGAAATTAGAATTCAATATTAAACAAAAATCAAATTCATATATATAGCTGTGTGTGTGGGGGGGGATCTTTATAGTGCCTATATTTATTACTTCCCTTTTGGTAGAAATAGGTTCCCTCCAGGCAGCAGTACAACTGAAATAGCCAAGTCTAATTGCTGTGACATTGTTGTGAGCTAGTGTATGAAGGTGGTGATGTGATTTTATTGTCCCTCCCCGATACTGTGGAGCCACTCTGTACCCTAAGGGAGAGTACATCTGTCTTAATTTGAGTGAAAACCAAATCAGGCTGTAAACTGTCCCCAAATGAATGATGCTGTTATTCTTTAAAATGACCATGTGACCATTTGGTAAACAAAACTCAAGGAGCAGAAGGATGAAAAGAGAGCAGAAAACAGTGGAAGAAGTATCAAGACATAAGTGAGCCAGTTAAAGCTTTCCATCTACCTTAACCTCTGCTTTCCTACTTGACAACCACCATTTACTGAAAGAACTTCGATAAAATTAACGGAAAGTAAAACTCCTCTGAATTTCCCTTTTAAATCCACCGGACAGAGTACGTCATTTTTATCTACAGGCATAATTGTCGGGGACCAAAGTCAGTCTAGTTTTTAGCAGCAGCTTATAATCACCCAAATCTGTCGACATTATTTTAAAATAAAAGAAATGTTACAAATGAGAGGAGTCATTCAACCCATAAAGCACATTAGGTAGTTAGTAGCTAATTAACCCCAGAATCGGACCTGGATATCGGCTTTAACAAAATAGCTGGGACTTTCCACAACCAAGTGCCTCCTGCTTTCATTGTATCTTACGGAAGCAATTCGAACAACCCAAACAAAGAAGAAATGAGGTCGTTAAGTGATGGGTGCAAAAGACAGTCTCCTTTTGTCAATTGTAGTTATAAAGAAATTTTAGTTTCAATGTCTTTCTAGCTATTTCCTGTTTATTTCTGATAGCAAACTTTTTGCAGAAAATTAAATAAGCCATGTGACCTCACTCAGTATTCCCCAGGTAGCTGCCATGAAGCCATACTTAAAATAACAATATATAAAATATAGCAATAACTATTCCGCTTGAAACCTCACTCAATTATTTTCTAAGGTGTTAAACCGCCTTTAAATGAGATCATTCATACATTTCAAACCTTCCAGGAAACTATTTTCAATATTCCTACATCAGCTGATATGCTAGAGATCCTAATTATGCAAAGAAGTCCATCATCAAAGTTGCTGAGCTCAAATTGCTGTATCTGTCTGTCAATAGCCAACTAAATCACTTGCTGACTTCAATGCCAAATTTTGCAAAGTCAAACATTCATATTATGCCTGCTAATCTATGCACTGTGAGAAAGAATATCTGTTTAACTTCTCTTTATTTCTCAGTTTAGGAGAGGACTCACTTCTCCAACTTGCACACAGATCAGTGGTGGCAAGATAATTTCACTCAAATTCTTGCTACTTTCTCTAAATGTATTGTACTACTCAACCTACTAATTAAATAAACATTTACATTCAAACTGAAAATACAAAAGAGTGCTGACATAACATGAAGCCGCAAAGCCATTTAATAGCTGTAAATCAGACACATTTCTCTAGCTGGCAGACAAAGAGCACAAGGTGTTTTTCCTTGACTAATTTTCTAACCTGTATTGTAACCCATAATGGTGGTTTAATCACCTCAGTCTTACATTTTACATGCAAAAGCATATAGCAGCTTTGAGTATGGCAATTGATAGTCATGTGGCCAATGTATTCAACAATATCGCAGAAATGTAGCAGTAAATTAGAACAGAATATCAACAGAATACTATTTATTTGCTTGTAAAGATGCAAAAATTGTGCAATAAATTCACAAATAAGTGCACAACAATTAAGCTGCAGTAGTCCAAATCAAATGATTATAAACCAAAATAAAAGCCATTTGACAGAAATGTCACTTTCAGTTCAATGGAAGTGTCCACCGGGTTATGGTTTGTTGTTAAAATTTCAGCATTGTCAGTTGGTTTATCCATTATTCTTTCATGGATAAATGTTGACTGTGTGAAAATCTAAACATGAAAGGCCAAATGGGGAGTTGGGGGACCCTGGCTTAGCTCTTGAGGTGCTAACTGCATTTTCAAAAAACTAGTCTCCTGCAGGTACTCTTCATTTTCTAACGGTTTTGTCCATTGCAGGGTCACAGGGGAGCCGGAGCCAATCTCAGCAAGCACGTACAAGGAAGGATGCACTCTGGACAGGACGGCAGTCCACTGCAGGACCACACAGATACAAACACATTCAAACCAGGGCCAAAATTCCCAGAATCCAATTAACCTACCGGTACGTCTATGTAATGTAGGAGGAAACTGGAGCACCTGGAGGAAACCAATGTGAACACGGGGAGAACATAGAAACCCTTCACAGACTGTACCCGTGCCAGCAGCCATATCATGCCATATCATGCCATATCATGCCATATCATGCCAGCAGCCATGTCACCCTGCAACTTACAACTGGCAGCCCACTGAAGCTCAGCAGGTGTGAGCCTGGTCAGTACCTGGATGGGAGACCTCCTGGGAAAAACTAAGGTTGCTGCTGGAAGAGGTGTTAGTGGGGCCAGCAGGGGGTGCTCACCCTGCGGTCCATGTGGGTTCTAATGCCCCAGTGTAGTGATGGGGACACTATACTGTAAACAGGCGCCGTCCTTCGGATGAGACGTAAAATCGAGGTCCTGACTCTCTGTGGTCATTAAAAATCCCAGGGTGTTTCTCGAAAAGAGTAGGGGTGTACCCCGGCGTCCTGGCCAAATTTCCCATCGGCCTTTATCAATCATGGCCTCCTAACAATCCCCCTCTATAAATTGGCTTTATTACTCTGCTCTCCTCCCCACTGATCGCTGATGTGTGGTGAGCGTTCTGGCGCACTATGGCTGCCGTCGCATCATCCAGGTGGATGCTGCACATTGGTGGTGGTGGAGGGGAGTCCCCAGTACCTGTAAAGTGCTTTGAGTGGAGTGTCCAGAAAAGCGCTATATAAGTGTAGCAATTATTATTATTATTATTATTACCAAAATTACTGAATCCGGGGCCCCAGTGCTCAGAGGCAGCAATGATAACCACTGTGTCACTGTCCTGCCTGCTATACTGTTGGTCACAATTAGAATGAAATGAGTTTACAGATCTCATAAATCCCTCTGCAATGTTTTCACCTCCTTCAACACCACAGTATTTGGGGAAATCTTCCTTTTTAATTCCACGAAGCTTGGATAAAAACTTTAGGTATAAATTAACTGTGCTTGCAATGTTATTCTGCAGCAGAATACCACTCCATTATGTTGCATATGGCTCAGGAGACGGGTTTATGGGTAGAGTACAGCCTCCGTTTGATTGCATTTCTCAGATCTTCTTTAACATATTCTCCAGCTTGGACAATGTTTAAAAAGTGGCAATAAGCTTGTCTGCTTTCATGAATGCCTATCACGTGCAACAAGCCCATGAAAAGAATGTCATTGTGCGCTTTGATCATGTAACTGGCATTTCCCGAGTCAAACTTTGCAGTTTTTAAAATCAACTTCAAACGTGTTTAAAACATTTCATGATGGCCTTGTGCCACTGAGGAGTAATTCATGAAGTGCAGATAAACCACATGCTAGAATGACTGTAAAGCCATTGGTCTTTGATTGTCCTAACTGAAGAGAGTATCAGTGTTTTAATTTTACCAGCACTGTGGTAAATGTTCCTGTTTCTCAGTTGACTTGCTATAAGAATTGCCTCACTATTTATTGTGTTTGCTGAGAAATGTGCTTGGATGTATTTGGATTGCTTCTGCTGGGGATATTAGAGCAGACCAATTCCTCTGTCAAATCTTACAGCATGATGGCATTCCAAACCTTTTCTCTCATATTTCTTTTTTTTTTACACAGGACTCCCTCTCACCAGTATCTCAGCCTTTTGTGATTTTAAACGTAGGTCTATTGTTATCTACGGAGTGTGGTTCAATAACAAATTACAGGATCTGTCTACATCTGTCCATGTGTATATTGTTCCACTCATACACTCAATTAAATGCTTTTTAATGTAGTCCGCACATTCATTTTGAATTTTCTTTACAGTTTGTGTCAAATTATTAATTTGCACCAATAAACTCATTACATATTTATTTTCTGATGGCATCATTTATCACAGTTCCTATGCAGATTACAAAAAGCCAGGGATGCCTGGGGGATAACTAGGTGAGCTGAAGATCAAGTGGTCAAGAAAAACTACCTGGAATATTTCATAATGACTTGGCATTGGAAGTACTTGTCTGCAATTTCACTCGAGCTCTTAAAGCAGAAAGATAAAATATCCGTTTTACTAATATCCTTACAAAGCATCAGTTAAGCAACAGCTAGTGGCTGAGGGTGATGTCAACATACTGAGAAGATTAATAGAGATACACAAACTGAACCAATTTCTCATTAAACATGCACATACATCCACAGTCTCTCGAGAGAGATTTTGGCTGTTCATCATCTCCCATTCAGGTGCGATCAGTGAGGGGAGGAGGAGAGGATACTGGCACACTAAGATTGAGATTTTTTGTACACTGCACAAAACTACTGAGAGCCACTATGCACCTTTCCCCCCATCAAGGAAATGTTTTCTGTCCAACAGTAGGCATATCAATTAAAGAAAAAATTGTTACTTTAAAAAAATCACATTGCACATTTACATATTTTCTAGAGCAATTTGATCAATGTATATTAAATCTAAAGGACATCAAGTAGTCTGTAAGGCTGTAAGACGCTGTTATGAATAAGCATGATAATTCATTCAGAAGGAGGTGTTACATATGATGGTAGCAACTAAAGCTGAACCCCGGGAAATTTTGGCTATAGCTGTTTTTCCATCTTAAGTCTACTTTTCTAAAAAATACTATTCTCTCTGACCTTTACAGAATAATACAAGACCTTCTATACTTAAGATCAGTATTTACTTTCTAATTTCTTACACAAAAGGATTCTGTAAAGTACAGCAATTATTAAAAGTATATCTGTTTTTGCTTTTTATATTTCTGCCATGAAGGGGTTGTGATTATTTCATGTTTCTACTGTCATTTATGCAAGACACTAGGATTGACCGTATTTTACACTCACCACAAATTCCAAACTGTGATGTTGAAGATGTTCGAGCATGACTGAACACAAGGGAAGAGGAAACATAAAAATGTTTTCTTAAAGGGGCTCCTGTAGGATGTATTAGTCAATGTGTTTATTGCTGAACAAAAACTACAGCATGTGGATTTTTAACATTTTCAATTAGTGGAGAGCTAGTCTCAAAAAGTGACATGACAGTTTTATCTGCTATGTGTAACAAAGTGATACATTAAAATATTTATACTTGCACATTTATCGAATCTTTACTTTCATTTTATCATTTATTGAACCATGAGATATTACAAGTTAGGAAATAGTGCTACATGTTTTATTAATTGCAAAAATCAACTTTTCATGGTCTAACTTTTAAGATCTAAATGTGTACCCATCCTTGTACGTCACCCTGCATGAAGCCACAGTACCAACATGGCATGTAGGTGACAAATCCAGTTTGTATTGACTACACTGCCTGCAGAACTTCAGCTAAATGGCTTCCTCAATCCAGCAGTTGCACATGCATAAAAAATTCAGCAGCAAGCCCTTCTATGATCCTTTTCACTTCAGATTTTACATGAGAAGCAGCTTTTACCTTTTATGCAACTCTGCAAACAGGATTTATTTTACAACTAGCAGAACTAGAATCCAATGATCAGGAGAGAATTAATCACAGATTTATAGCCGGCAAGAATGAATCATTTATCACAATACTGCAAGATAAATTATGTTATTATAATATGTAAAGTAGACATCTCAATGATGTATATTGATTCACCATTAATATCTTATAGCTGGTTGTATATTAGCAAGATGTACATTTCTTATGATTACTTTTACATGACTCTTCTTTCCTAATACCGAAAGTGCATTTTCCTAGTGCACCATAGAGTTCATGCTTGGTGGTTAAATCTTTTGGGAATGGTAACAGGTTTTCTGTAAGTCAAATGTCTTCACTAGGACCATCTTAATGCCAAGCACTGAAACATTTTCTACTCAAAGGGATTACAAACATATATTGGAAGTCTGTTATACAATTCATCAGAACTACAATAACTTGTATTATCACAATACAATAATACATTGTATTATTGTATTATAATTATAATATTATACAGTATGATAATGTAATAACAACATGATAATATTATTGTATTTTCAAACACAGCCTCTCCACCCCAACCCAGGCAGCACTATCAGAATCCCAGGCTAAGTTATCCTGTTGTACTCAAGCAACAACCAGGCCTTGGGAGTCAGCCTACACTCTGAGCAAGAGTTAAGCCAATTGGGATTACTCAGCCTTCTGTATTTAAGGAGAAATTAATACCAATTTTCATAAATGCCACTGTGGGCGCTGCGGTGGCTCTGTGGCTAAGGATCTGTGCCTGTGGCTGGAAGGATGCCGGGTCTTATCCCACGTTAGAGGAATCCTACTCCGTTGAGCCCCTGAACAAGGCCCTTAACCCCAACTGCTCCAGGGGCACCGTATAAACGGCTGACCCTGCGCTCTGACCCCAAGCTTCTCTCACTGTCTGGGTGTCTCACGGAGAGCAAGTTGGGGTATGCAAAAACACAAATTCCTAATACAATAAATTATATATGGCCAATAAAGTTATCCGATCTTAAATGTGTGTGTGGTCTCTCAAGCAAGCCTTCAGGGCTCTGACATTCATGGTCAGGTCTTCATGTTGCTTATTTACATATCTTATTCAGAACATGCATTTCCCTTACACCCATCCGTTTTTAACATGTACTCAGTTGAATCCGGAATCACGGTGAACCAGAGCCTAACCCAGCAGACAGCAGACACAAAGCAAGGATGCCGTCTACATGGGCTGCCAGTTCACTGCAGGGTACACACACAGGGGATGGCAATGAAATCTATACAGTGTTTCTGGACTGTAGGAGGAAAGCTGAGCACATGGAGAAAAGCCACATTTCCAAGGAGAAAATGTGTATCCACAAGGAAAATATCCCAGGCCAGGATATGCCACCTATTGAAGTAGAATTCTGAGTGGCTGACCAATCCAGAAATTAGATTCATTTTGCAATCAGAATAACATTTAAAAAAAAGGAAACACGAGAACTTTATGGAAAAGTATCAACATCCATCTTTTGCCATGATAGCATTAATTCAACCCTGAAAAATTCAAATTGCTGCTATGCCAGTTGGCAAAAAGATTTACAAATGTATAGTTGACGTTCCAGCCTCTGAGCCAAAATGCAAACTGTGATTCTTGGTGGCAGGGCAGTTATTAACCAGCTGAACATATTTGTTTTAATCATCTCTGTACGGGATCTGTAAAGAGAAGGCGAGGACAAATGCTGCCCAGAAATCGCATCACTGCCAGTTCTCTGCTCTTTGCTTTATCAGAGTTAGCAGAGCGAGGAGCACAGTGACAAGGAGTACAAGAACTGGATTAGTCTAAGATTTTCATGACAAAGTACTTTAATGATTGCAAAAGAAGAGGAAGAATTTGTTCTTTTTCTCCAGCTTTTCTACCTCCAGATATGAGAGGGAAGAATTTTAGATCTGGGAAATGTTGGAACAAGATGACTGATCTTACACCCATGCAATCCATATTATTATCACTAATCCATAAAGAACATCCACGTTACGTTTTAACCCCTGGTAAATGTAAATGAGTTTGCTCCATGATTTTAATTAGACAGGACAGAAACTACAAAATGCTAGCAATTAAGAATTATGTTCAAAGGATCTCCTTCTAATTTTATAATATGACAGCAAAGACTAAAGTACAAAAACAGAGGATTCTAAAACTACTTATCTCCGGAGAAAAGATTCAGTTTAGAAGTTAAAGGGCTTTGGTGGTGACTGATTAAACCCGAGTGGAAATCAATCCATAATAAAAGTTAAATCATAAAATTAATCACCTCATTTTGGAACATATTTCTTTAGTTAGGACTTGAGGCTGAGCAGCAGTTTTGATCCAGAAACATAAAAAAAGAAAACACAGGAGAAATACAGTATGTGGAGCTAATACTAGAACTGTGGCCCATGACTTAGAAACATAAAAAGTAACTACAAAAGTCTATAAGCACACTGCACATGTTTTTCACTGTTACAAGGTGGGAAACTGGATGAATTGGGAATATTTATTGGCAATGTCCAGGACTGGGGGCATCGGGGACACATGCAGCAAATACCATTTCTTGAAATCACTGCATCTTGAGTTATTGACGCTTCAAACATCTGAACTCCAGTCATTGTTTCATGATTAGTCCCCCTTGGATCTCTTTTAGTACTAGTGAAGGATAGTCCTGAAAGGGTTGGCTTTAGCTAAGAAATCGTTACCAAAATCTATTCTTACTTTAATACTTGGCTCCAAAACATCAAGGACATTATCCACCCAAAACCAAGAAAATGTGTCCTAAGAACAGTTACAAAAAAAAGGCCATTCAATTCATCTAGCCTGTTTAGTAGTTAACAGCTTATTGATTCAAGGATCTCGTCCAGCCTTTTCTTGAATGAAGCCAGAGAAACAGCCTCAACATCAAGGCTGAGTAGTTTGTTCCATACTCCCACAACCCTTTGGGTAAAGAAGTGCCTCCTGTTCTAGAGGAAATGCACATTCACTATCATTCTACATAGACACATATATACACACACTGGTATTTGTAGCTATTAGTTTCACAACTGTTTAAATAACTATACCTCTTCATTTCCCCTACACATTCTGTCCTGTTATCAGTAACTAATGATATATACAACGTTGTGATGTATGATAATGCATATCCTTGTTGTAGATTTGGTTTTTATCTTAACTTGTTCCTTTGACGCAAACGCTGGCAAGATTGTAAATACTTTAAACTTTCAAGTTTTTTATCTCTATTTTGAATTTATTAATTATTTATCAAGGAAGGAAATGTAATGAAAATACTGCTCCTGTAACTTGTGTTCCCCATGAACATCACAAAATATCAGCTCTCGTCTAAAAAAAAAAAGGACAAATATTTGTATTAGGACAGAATAATGAACAGAATTAGAAACCTGTCAAAACCATGAAAAATAAAATACATTTTACTTGTCATGCTGTTTAGAAATGTCAATGGACTTTCTACCAACTAATACACTTTTCATGTGGAGTTTTATCCACTGCTTTTCAAGGGGGATTTAGTACTCAAATTCCACATGGCATTAGGAAATAGGAATTTTCAACATGGCATGGTATAAAAGAAAACCTTTGTTTTTTCTAGCAAGAGTGAGCTCCAAACAGAGCCCTAAGAATAAGCCTTGAAGAAAATCAGTATTCCTTACTAAACTGTTCCTATCCAGGCTCTCTAACTAACAAACGTGATTAATTATTAACCCTAAAGGAAAGAACACTGGTAGATGGCCATCCAGTGTGAGGGCAGAGGCTAATTTCACCCACAGGAAGACAAATCATTACCTCTGAGCCACTGCTGGGCAACTGCTCTCAGACAGGTCTGCAATGCAAACAAATCAAGGCGCTAAGCAGGCCGTAAAAATGACTCATCCGTCAAGAGACGTTTTGACTGTGAATCTTTAGGAAAAAAAAGGCTTTTAGCGCATAATCCTTTCAGATGAAAAGGGAAAGTACTACCATTTCCCGTAAGAAAGGCAATGTGATTTGAAAAGAAATAAAAACAATCATTTAAATAACAGCTTAAATTCTTAACACCACTGTCGATACCAGTCACTCCTGGCCAGTAGTAGTATCTTAAGAGTGACTGACTTTTTATTTTTTACTTGAAAACGCACTTTTTAGGCCAAACAAGCTGGTGTCAGGAATTTCACATGCTGACTGAAGCTTAAGAGCAGAATTCTAAATTCAAACTATCAGACATACTATTCTGGGGACACCACCAAGAAAGGCTCTAGCATGGGAGGGGTGTTTGTATTATGCTGGATACCGAGAAAGTGCAAGTTGAACTAATCACAAAAGCAGCTTATGATACCTCAAGGAGATAGGTTTGAAAAATATAAACGCAAAAAACTGAAGACTGCAGAACAGAAGAGCACAGCGGTCTAGCAAGAATCAAACTCTTAGAACAGCCAGCAAGGCAAACACATAAAAGCAGTGTGAAAAATGTCATATATCACAGTCCCTTCATCCTCAAAAACAATCCCTGTTTAACATTCCCAGTTGCAGCAAAACAACTGACTCCTGATAAAAGGATGAAACCCAAACATGGTTTCCATAACACATTAAGATATTATTTAACCACTTCTCAGAGGTTCATAAAAATCATTAAAAAACACTTAACATGAATTATTAAAAAATGGAATTCTTCACAGTAAACCTTGGAGCCATTTAACACATACCCACATAGATCTCTCTTGTTTTTTTATCATAACTCATTTGAAATCACTGAATGTTCATCATCATGGCTTTTTCCTACACCCCCCTACACTGCTCTGACATGCCCACTTATCACAACTGTTCACCATTGCACATTCCACTGCAACACACTCCACATGCCTGACGAGACCCCATAGATAGCTCCTATCACTGGCGTCAATGTGAGCTCAGACACCTCCAGGAGTCGATGATGCTGTACCATGACCAGTTGAAGAATGGTCTCATTTTGATGGAGGGGAGGCAGAGGTAGAAATAATTTAACTGTTAGAGTGATACTTTAAAAACTTTGTCACATTTTGTTAGGAATCATAATCTTAACTCTTGACATTTTTAAAAGGCTGTTTTGAATAGCTACTGTACAACATATTGAAGCTTGAACCTAGCATCATTTGCACTTTAAAATCCTGAAGAGTATGTTGGGTTTTTTTCAATCCTACAAAATGAGTGACAAATCCACGAAGGTACTGGCAGAGAGGACATGTTGAAAGCTAAGTGCGAGATGCACATAAGTTACACATTATCAGCAGAAATGTCCACATTCTGGGCAGTAAACCCTTGGACATCTGTTAAAAAATAAAAGGATAGTTCCTGAGTGTCTTAAGGATATTTAATCTTTTGACTTCAGCCATACATCTATAAACCATGTTGACTAGCTCATTCTAATTTTTGACAAAATTAAGTTCATGATCTTTAATTTTTATTTATACAATTAAATGTTTTAAATTCTGTAAAGCATATCCATATGTGATCGTTCGTTAATCTAACCTTCAAAGTATAATGTGTTATAAAATAAAACTTGGAGATCCCAGTACCTTTAAGATTTTGTTAGTACTAAAATTATTATATCGATAAACATATTTTTTGTTTTCCTTCAACACTGTGGTTGTCCTCGATAAAATCTTGAACAGATGGGTCAGTTGCCACAAAATAACCCTCTTTAGCTCTTTATATTTCAATAATGCAATTTTACATTTTGACAGTTTATCTTCTGTGCTCCTAAATTCTGCCCATTGCGTGCTACAGTGCTCACAAAGCAAAACACAACCTGAAATTGGGGCCTTTATGCACAATTAGGAAATTCTCTTTTGAAAGGTTCATGAGACGTTAGGACTGACAATCTCAACATATTACAAAGCTAGCAAAAAAAATGAAAAACACATATTTAAGGCAACCCCCAAAGGCACACTGACTCCTTCAGTTACTCTGAAAAGGCCTTGAAAGAGATCAGAGAATGCACACGTAACCAAAGCTTTAAATAAACCCTTGCTCAAACATTTAACCTTTAGCTTACACTAAAGAAAAAAAATTATCTTAAAACCCTGAATCAAGGAGCACCAGAGTGCCTTCCAGGGCTAATCTACCCTGTGTTGTACTATACATAAGAAAACAGGACATAACACAACTAACAAAAAGAGACAATTTAACCCACAGGCTTGTGAATCATGGGAGTTCACAAACACCTCATCAGGATATCACAGAGTCTTAATGCGTTGGTTCTTAAATATGGTTAGGTCATTTCAAGCAGTTTTATGCCTTCTGCATTCTGTTCCAATCAAACTTGCACTTCTATTTGTAACTTTCAACACTGCTTTCTTCTCCAGGCTCCACAAGAGACAAACTTAAAACATTCCTTTTTGCCAAGGTCTACTGATTGCCTAACATTCCATCTATATAAACCTGTATGCTCTTGTTTTTTTTTTTCTTCTTTTTTACTTTTTATTGCATTTCTTTCATTATCAGTATGTACAGCTCCCTTGGATTTGGAAAGGAACTTTACAAATAAAAGTAGTACTACTGTCCTTAAAGTAGAATTTTGATGTAAAAATGTGGATACATTACATGAACTGCTATAAATCATTTTTGTAAATCTTCATGAACAACAATAAACTATTTTAAGTGCTGTAAATACACAAGGAAACACAAAGAAATATTTGTTGGTATAATCCTTGCTTTAGGTGAAAGACACCAGGTTCAAATCCCAGACAAGCCCCGTCTTGCTTTCCTTCTCCAAGGGAAATGTCCTCTTGATGTGGTGTCTTCTAGTTTCCAGGCCCTGCTGTGGAACACTAGTTGATTTAAGAGGGCAGAAGAAATATTATCTATCAGAACAGCCAGTGAAAGGAAGCCATAAGGCCCATCATTCTCATCTGGTATGCAACAGCAGCAACGAGGGCTAGTGGTTAGAGCTCTGGACTCAAAACTGGACTGTTGTGGGTTCAAATCTCACATAGAGCACTGCTGTGCTGTACCCTAGAGCAAGATACTTAATGCAGAGAATTTATTCAGCAAAAAGAAATGCAATTGTCTGCTGTGGGAAAAAATAAGTACACCCCCTAGCTTCCATAGCTGGTGTATTTTTTGTAATGTTATTTTTTAAAATTAGATCACCTTTATCTATCAGTATTGTTGAAATGTTGATCAAATATCCTTTACATGGGGTATACTTACTTTTTCACACCACTGTAGGTGTTTAAGACTGAACCAAAAATCCACGTGGCAAAATGCCAAATTTATTGAAATAATTTGCTTATCAGGACTACATATAATAACGTGGTGTTAAAGAATTCTCTCTTTGACCATGAACAAAAAAAAACGTCCAAAATGCAACAGAAAAAATGAAGTTTGTTAACACCCTGTACTCACTCCTCAGTATTGGTTGGGTTTAAGATGCTCTTCTTTCAGGACATGGCAGATGGGAGGTTTCTGAGAGACAATGCTTTCGATGCCACACTGACAAGCCACTGACAGAGACGAACAAGATTACTGACCCCCAGTTCCACAGACCATTCCCCTTTGAAACTTCATTTTTCCACATCTTTGTGAAGGAGCATGCAATGCATGCTAATGTCGCAAGCCAGCCATCAAAATGTCCTCAAATCCCACCAGCTCTTGAATTGAAGCACACCAAAATAACTGCATATAGTCAGCAAATACAATCTGAAGAATGTAATTTTTCCCATATTGGACTAACAGAAATGAAGTGACTGGAATGAATCTGCAGTGGTGGTTAAAAACAGAAACCCAAAACTCTTACAATCTAGTACTATTAACAGCTGATAAACATTTAAGGTCTTAAGTGAAATTACAAATGTTATTCTTGCCTTTCTGCAAAAAGTGTTAAATAAAAATAAATTATACTCAGGAACAAGTAATAGGTTTATTCCATGCTGAAAAGAGAAGAAAACACAATGTTTGGAAGGTTGCAAGTCTGACACCTGAAGAAGGCTCCACGGCCGAAACATTGTTTCCTTTCTTCTCTGTTCAGCATGGAATAAACCTATTACTTGTTCCTTTGCAGCCTACGCATGCTGACGCAGCTACCCACCTAAATTCTACTCAGTGTAACAATTATATTGGAAATTCAGAAATAACATTTCAAAATAGTGAAAAGCTTGTCCAATGCAATCTATTATTCATGCATGCCGAAAAACGTTTATTTCTAATTGTCCCTAATTTAGATTACAGTTCTTGTTCCATAGCTGAAGAGATAAAGCACAATCGCCAATTACTTGCTATTGCCAAAGTAAATTAAAATAATTGTTCAAAATATCAAGATAATCCTGTCTTACTCAAGTCTGGCTTCAACACTTATCCAGCGTTAACTTATTGCCATACTTCTTTTCCTCAGGCCAAGATGATAAATGAACAGCATAAAATACTATTTTGACAGAATTAACTAGAGTATATCTCCCATTTGTAAAGTCATTCAAAAAGGACTCCGGAGGGACAGGTTACTGATGAAGAAGCCCTTTTGTAACTTCAAGAAACAAACCTTCACACCTGAAGAAGGTTCAACAGCTGAAACATTGCGTTTCTCCTTTCCATCTTTCTAAAAACATTCACTTGTTCCTCTGCAGTCAACACCTGGTAACATAGCTCCCCACTTTGGAATATGGGCAGGAAGAAGACGGAGGAAATATACAGATTAACAATATTTTCATAGCTCCAAGCCTTGTATCTCTTCTCTCATGTAAAAACCACATGAAGGAGGCTGTTGGTCTGTCTTGTAGATTGCATTGTACCATAACACTCAGAAACACCTTATAAAGATTACCTGATGGAAGTACTTTTTCACATTGGGTGTAAAGCTGCAATGTTACCTAAGTACAAAATGCTTTGGGTAAGCATTTAAGTACATGCAACACATTTGTTATATGTTTTAATACTCAATGAAAAAAATGCTTATCACAATTCTCAGACAGTAAGCACTCTCATAATGCCTCATGTGTTCATATGTTATAATAAATGAATTGATTAACAGTAATAAAGAACTCACTAATGTAAAGCACTTTATTACCAAACCTGCTGCATATTACGTGACCTGCCTTATGACTCTACCACCTTCTGATGTTCTGTCTCAGTACTGTATGAAGCAGTTTAATGTTTGTTCAAAACGTTTTCAGGTCTTTACCTATTAATTGTATTTTAGCATTTCCAGGACAGGATCTGTCCAGTCCCCCCAGATAGTGTCCTGCCATAACCTCCACAATCTACCTTCTATCACTTCATTCTTTCTCAAAATGTACAAGGCTGTGTCACCTTCAATGACCTTCATCACTTGACTTCCTTTATCCACAGAACCTGCTCCTAACCTCTCCATTCCTGGCTCTCTCCCACACACTACTGAACCAGACTCCGAGCTGCACTAGAAGAAATGGAGGAGATCTAAAATACCCTCCACCTCAGCATCTCCATCGCTTCTTTCAAACACTCCTATTACCCCATCAACGATCCAGTCTTCTACTAATGATTCATTTCTCCCCTTTCTCCCTAAAACCTTGGAACGGGGAGTACTGCACTTACCTCTCCCAGTGCTCACAGCCTGGCCTCTACTAGAGAGACTTTCATCCAGCACACTCTCCTGCAATGGCTTATCTCTCAGTGATACCCTTCCATCAGCCAGTGAAATCTTCCAACAAAGGTTCTTTGATAAACATATAATGTGGGCTTCTTTACAATGTGTGATATAGAACATCAAAACGGCTCTAAATCAAGAAAATATAATCTTCGGGGCTTCGATACTGTACAGTATGTTATTTTTACCGAGTGTGGCTATTGCTCATTTTACTCTGCCTGCATTTCAGAAGGTTTTCTATGAAAAACAAAAATGTATATGAATTAATTCTTTATTGCAATCGCAGTGTCACATCACATTTGTTCCCCATCATCAAATTTATCTACAGAATAACAGATGCAATATTTATTTTAGTTTTGAGTATTGCAAAACCACTTTGCATCTCCAAGTAATTGTGCATTCCATGCATTTCAGGTCTCTCAAGAGCACACCTCTGCATTTTTCTCAATTTTGAGCTTGTGCAGAGCGTTTAGAACCCAGTAATAAGAGCAGTATCATGTTTTATGCCACACCCATTATTATTTGTTAGGCAACTTTATCAAAATAATTTGCTAATGATTGTTCTAATTCTCATTATATTGACAAATATTAAAAAATAAGAAAGAATAAACAGTACATTTGGGACTTCACATGCTCCTGATCCTCTTGGTTTGAATTTGCTATAGTGAATGCAGACATACTGGATGTGATATAAGCCTAAGGGAACCTCTCAACATTGACTGTATATTTTGAAATTCAGATGCTGACAATTTATGCACTTCCCTGACAGAATAAAATTCTGCTTTATGATTCTTGAAACATAAACCAATCAGAATTAGAGAATGTTGTCTTTCATACTCTAAGTATTTTAAAAGATGAGATTACAAGTGAAGTCGTGAACAGCTTTCATGGAGGAAATTAATTGGCATGATGAAAATATACAGTAGTGCTTAACTGCATCTTGTCCAACATCCTAGATAATGAGGCTTATGATTACCTCACCAAGAAAAAGATGTGGCAGGGCACATTAATTCTATATGATGCCTCATAATGAGGTACACTGAGAAAAATATTAGTTTCACCAATAAGTTACTGTTGTCCATATTAATGATATGATAAACGAAATGCATATACATGTGCTGTGTACCATAATTTTGAAACAAGAGTAGAATGTTTAGGGTGTAAAGAGTTAACCTAGTTAAAACTAATCTTTCACTGGAATAAAGAATGAACAGACTTGTGCGTTCCAGTCAGTGGAATATACAGTAAATAATGAAATACTGTAATACCTGCAATTTTTATATCAGAAGTTTTCTTTGAAAGGTTTTCTATATCATACAATCCTATTTTCCAGTCTTTGCAGCATTATGTCACAGAATAATTTTATGAAATTGGAATCCTGAGTTATTCTGAGCACTGTAAAAAAGTGAAAATGGAGCCATTGCCAGGAAGAGAAAACATAAGAGGTTAGTCTGTGATCCGGGTAAACAATCATTATTCTGACTTAACTAGATGCAATGTACCATGCACAAATCACCTGGGAAGAAAAATTCAATTGCAGAGTTTTATCTAAATCAAATCATTATACCCGTAAAATTACATATACTGCATAATAAAAATGAAACAACTCTACATTTTACATCAATAGCTCACTGGGCACATTATGTTATTTACAAGACATTTGTAATAGCAAGCAGGCTTTCAGAGTTTAAATAGTGTAAATACTGAATTAAGATAAATACAATTAATAAAAAAAACATACTTCAACCATGTCCCACTTACCTAACGAAGAGTTTTGTCCCTAAAAGACATGAGGGAAGACAACATGCTGATTGCTGCACTGACTTGTGTTGATTAACACAATTGGTGGAGCAGTCGAAGTGTGATGTAAGAAAACTTATGTCCTGATATCAAAGGACATAAAAGTCCTTATATAATATTTACAATGTACACGTGTAGACAAATGTATTAGCACGGAGTTCATTTAACACAAAAACATTAACGGTGTAGACCAAGGGTAACCCTACTGATCCGCTTACAGAACAGTCAGTGTCACGGACAATGCAAGACCAGACACTAGGATTACATCGGCACACTCGTAAGAAAACGATGCAGATGTCTCGCCATATCCTGTCTTTTCTCCTGGGCTGAATCCAGTGGAATATCTATGGGACCAACTTGCCAATGCCACCGACACAAAACAACCAGTACCTGTTGAACCTTTGCTAGCCTACTGTCTGCACTGCACAGGCAGAGTGGTGGAGCATTCCATACCAAGTCTACCCTGATGCAGCCAGGGCTGCATTATTGCTCAGGAAAGTCATATTTATACTGTATCTTTAAAGTTTTTTTTTAAAGAACAATCTCTCTTTGATCTGTATTTTTGTTCATCAGTTCCATGATTGTTTGATATTTGTTTTGAATAAATTAAATCAATTAGATTTGTGTCTATGAAAGCAGTACATTAATGCATACTGAGGGAGCACATAAGATGGGAGAGGAAAACACTGCGAGGCTCGCCAGCATCAACACACAGCCTAAGGGTCAGTGCACCAGTACAACATTGGATAGCTCATTACAAGCAGAAACATCTTTTTGCCAAAAATAAACAACACCAAGAACCTTCCCATTTGCAAAAACGTAATCTTGATCACTCATGTGTGTGGATTCATAGGCCTTCTCTGACACTCACTGCAACCTTTCTTGTCAAGAGACAGATTGCAGTTTTTAAATGGCTTTCCCACAAACAGTAAACGATATGAAAAACAGATTTTCCAAGTCAATTACTACACATTTGTGCAGTACCATGGCTTCACGACAAAATGATTATGTTCAGTTTTACAAAAAGAAACATATGTGCCAGTTCCATTGCTCATCTTTTTCACTGACTTTCTTAACTTTTGAACTGTCATATGAACCTCAAAGGACACATGGCAAAAGTAAATTAACAAAGCAGAATCTGCTTGGAAAGGTCTTTGGGCGTCTCACTAAGTTAAGATAACATAAAAAATTGTAATAAGAAGTCAGGAATAATAACACTGTCCAAAACTTGGTTCACTTGATATCAAAGCAGAACTTTCCTTTGATATCACACCACCATTCTTCAGATTAATGTTCAGTGTGGAGTCTGTTATACTTTCAAACAAAGGCCATTGGAAAGTAAGCATTACATATCCACTTTGTATTCATTTTCCCAAAAGACAGATTAATCCTGTAGGCAGCTGGCTGTCCTTCCTTATTATATCTGCTGGTGTCTTCATTACAGAAACCTGTATGTTATGCCTAGTCTTTCTGGCACTGTTTTGAGAGGCTTTGGAGGGAAAGAAGCAGCAGTAAGCAATATATAGAATTACTCTTATCTGTGAGCTACTGTATATGGAAGAATATTTAAACATTTCTTAAGTACTGGAAAAATACCTTTAAGTAGGGCACATACTGTAAATGTGCCTTTATGGTATATATTGTAAAGACATGACAAACAATATACATCTTAGTTAATGATTGCTAATAAACAGAAAGCATATTAAGAGTGGGAATATCCAAGTTTACATCATGCAAAATCCAGTATATTCTAGTTCTAAAACTTAGATGTATGCATAGTACTCAGCATGCAAGTCTACACATCCATTAAATCTAAAAATGAGCATTTTCAACAGGAAGTTGTCATTTCTGTAAAAAGATTCATGCAGCACAGCTAAAAATCCAAGCTTCTACCCGCTGCTATTCTACGTGCTCTCCAGCCAGGTATTTATCAGCTCTTTTCATCCTCAAGGAACTTCTTCCAAATCCCCAGCACTCAGGGAGCCATTATGTAACACTATTTTTCCGTACCATTCTATCAGCAAGGTGACACAAAAAGGGAAGTTCTGCTCCAAGCTGGCATTAACACTTACACAGCAAGTCAAAGCAATTTCTATTTTAAAAAAAAGGTGAAAGAAAAATGTGCTAATGAAGTGGAATTTAAATTCTTTTAAGAGAAAAAAAAAATCAAAGCCCCACCAAAACTGGCGTTTAATCTTCTCAAACATTCCTTGTCCGATTAAAACATCCCAAACTAAGCAAATTACCGAGGAGATCTGAGGAGCTGTGCAAGGCATGCCAGTGAGAGAAAACGTTAATAGAATCCAGTTAATCATGTTCCTCCCACATAAAGAGCAGTTTGGACAAAAAGTACTTCCAGGGGAATATTTCACTGGCACACACAGAAAGAAAAATAACAAAGCTGATGGGCCTTCTATTCAAGGCAAAATAAACCATAAATCAGATATTCTGTTGCTTTGCATGAGATGGAAATGAATCCTTAAAACATTACTATTATATTTACAGCAACTCATGTATTCATACCTGTTTTTTTTTAATTTGTGGCTCTGCCTTCGCATTAAAACACATCTGAAGTTTCAAAGGCTTGTATACCATGGAGGCTAACAAGCACTATTGACAAGTTTTTCCGTCACCTGACTAATATATATACACACACAATGCACATAATACTTAAATTATTTAAACACTAATCCGGTGCGTCTTATACTATCTGTACACAAAAGACATTGATATTCCACTTGATATTCTAGAAGTAGCCTCTTCTAGATTCAATCACATTACATAAGGGTACAGTATGACCCCACAACACTCTGAATTACGTCAGGTGAGTAAATTAAGTTCATTATTAGTAAAACCTGCAGCACAAACCACCTTCATCTTTAACACAAGTGAAATCACATACAATTAGAACAGGTAATGTGGATTGCCAAGCAAGCCATCTGTCATAAATAACAGACAGGCAACAACAGATTTTTCCAATAGTACTGTGGTTGAGGTGAACCTACTGTTTTGAGTTTTTAGACAATTAACAGTTTGGGTTGTGTATAGGAAGTTATCATGCATCATGACAGTTTGAAATCTCACTATAATATTTCTGCTTGAATTACAAATTTTGTATGGTATTCTGGAACACCAAATGTTCAAGTTTTCTCCATCTCTTTTTAGAGTTACACTAACAGGACAAAAGCTTTGAAAGCAATGGAGAAACACATTTTAAAAATGGCCCTGTAATTAATTTGTGCTTGCTTTTTTAATTTAATGCTCCATCAGCAAACACCTTCTGGAAAGCTCAGATTGAGGGAGTGACTTAGGGAGGGAGTGAGGGAGTGACTTGGGTTTTATCAGTGTTGGTTGCACCAGGTTTCAGACCACAAAACAGTTTTCCTGAAAGGCTTCAGGATGAATATTAGAGAATTGAGTTTTTACTCAGAATTCATTCCTTCTTCTGGAACAGTCAGAACAGTGCCATGGTATCATTAATGAACAAGTAGATAGGGAAGAGTGTCACCTACAGGTCCACCCACGGCACAGTGTTGATTAAAAATGTGAACCCCACAGATATGGTGGTCTGCTGCATTTAAAGGGAACATGTTGTTACTTCTTTTGTGCTGATTACAGGTGCTGGGACAGTCCTGTCCTCTATTTCTTTTTCTTTCTTTCAATGACAATATTAATGGCTGCCTCATCTTGTTGCAAATCTTGCCATGATTCAGTGTTTCACTGGGCAGAAATAGATTGTCCATGAAGGTTTGAATATCTACAGTGCCTTGCGAAAGTATTCGCCCCCCTTGAACTTTTCAACCTTTTGCCACATTTCAGGCTTCAAACATAAAGATATAAATTTTTTATTTTATGTGAAGAATCACCAACAAGTGGGACACAATTGTGAAGTGGAACAAAATCTATTGGATTTTTGAAACTTTTTTAACTAATAAAAAAATGAAAAGTGGGGCGTGCAAAATTATTCGGCCCCTTTACTTTCAGTGCAGCAAACTCACTCCAGAAGTTCAGCGAGGATCTCTGAATGATCCAATGTTGTCCTAAATGACTGATGGTGATAAATAGAATCCACCTGTGTGTAATCAAGCCTCTGTATAAATGCACCTGCTCTGTGATAGTCTCAAGGTCCTGTTGAAAGCGCAGAGAGCATCATGAAGACCAAGGAACACACCAGGCAGGTCCGTAATACTGTTGTGGAGAAGTTTAAAGCCGGATTTGGATACAAAAAGATTTCCCAAGCTTCAAACATCCCAAGGAGCACTGTGCAAGCGATCATCTTGAAATGGAAGGAGTATCAGACCACTGCAAATCTACCAAGACCTGGCCGTCCCTCTAAACTTTCAGCTCAGACAAGGAGAAGACTGATCAGAGATGCAGCCAAGAGGCCCATGATCACTCTGGATGAACTGCAGAGAACTACAGCTGAGGTGGGAGAGTCTGTCCATAGGACAACAATCAGTCTTACACTGCACAAATCTGGCCTTTATGGAAGAGTGGCAAGAAGAAAGCCATTTCTCAAAGATATCCATAAAAAGTCTCGTCTAAAGTTTGCCACAAGCCACCTGGGAGACACCCCAAACATGTGGAAGAAGGTGCTCTGGTCAGATGAAACCAAAATCGAACTTTTTGGCCACAATGCAAAACGATATGTTTGGCGTAAAAGCAACACAGCTCATCACCCTCAACACACCATCCCCACTGTCAAACATGGTGGTGGCAGCATCATGGTTTGGGCCTGCTTTTCTTCAGCAGGGACAGGGAAGATGGTTAAAATCGAGGGGAAGATGGATGCAGCCAAATACAGGACCATTCTGGATGAAAACCTGTTGGAGTCTGCAAAAGACCTGAAACTGGGACGGAGATTTATCTTCCAACAAGACAATGATCCCAAACATACAGCAAAATCTACAAAGGAATGGTTCACAAATAAACGTATCCAGGTGTTTGAATGGCCAAGTCAAAGTCCAGACCTGAATCCAATCGAGAATCTGTGGAAAGAGCTGAAAACTGCTGTTCACAAACGCTCTCCATCCAACCTCACTGACCTCGAGCTGTTTTGCAAGGAAGAATGGGCAAGAATTTCAGTCTCTCGATGTGCAAAACTGATAGAGACATACCCCAAGCGACTTGCAGCTGTAATCGCAGCAAAAGGTGGCTCTACAAAGTATTAACGCAAGGGGGCCGAATAATTTTGCACGCCCCACTTTTCATTTTTTTATTAGTTAAAAAAGTTTCAAAAATCCAATAGATTTCGTTCCACTTCACAATTGTGTCCCACTTGTTGGTGATTCTTCACATAAAATAAAAAATGTATATCTTTATGTTTGAAGCCTGAAATGTGGCAAAAGGTTGAAAAGTTCAAGGGGGCCGAATACTTTCGCAAGGCACTGTATATCACAGTCAGAAAATCTATGTTTCAGTGTTAAAGAGTTCTTAAACAAAGCTGCCTTTAATGCTGGCATGTGATCTGAGGGTCAGGCTATTGCCTTGTCCCTGTAAACATCCAACGAGATCCCAAGTCAAAGGCACCAACTCTATTTATTCCCAGACATTATACTGGTATCATCAGATTCCAAACCCCATCTCCTGCAGCACCACTTCAATGGTGTCAAATATACACGGTGCTGTCCCCAAGTGCACATCTACCAAGGACCAGTATATGCAGGGAGCTGTGGCAGCATGCGTAGGCTGCAAAGGATTAAGTAAAGGTTCATACCATGCTGAAAAGAGAAGAAAAGAAACAACGTTTCGGCTGTGGAGTCTTCTTTGGGTGTGAAGAACAGAACAAACCTTTACTCGTTCCTTACCAAGGAACAGTCTTTATACTTCCTCCGCTTTCCGTGTTAGTGCATGCCATGTGCTTTACTGGTCATTGTTAAATTTACAGTTTCATCTATCACAAGACAAATAATGTCCTTTTGCTGTAGCATTTTGTTCAGTTCTTCAAGCAAGGTCCTTTCTACAGATTTTCTCCTCATCATCCGTATAATGACAAATTAATTCATCTGTGTTCAGGTCTTGAATTTTTACAGCTTTTAAGCAATTCCATCAAAGCTCCAGACTGGTGACTTGGAATTTTATTTTTTGCCAAGCGATAAACAACCTTAAGCTGAGTGAGCAGTGTACTGGGCTGACGACTGTCTTGCTTTATCACAGAGCTTTTGCACTGAAGCTCGCCGTTATATTATACATGCAGTGAAGATCTGATGTGATGTGATGGCTACATTTGGTGCATACAGCAAAGGAAGAAAACTGCATGTTCATTGAGTCTTTAGTAAATCTGCATTTCAGCTGCATTTTTATGTGCCCTCACATTTTTTGTGTCCCAGTCTCACAAACGTTTTTTTTCCAGCATTGTACAAGTTTTTTTTTAATTTTTAATTTTTACTTTTCAAAATTACTTTACAAATACCCATTTGTAACAAACAAATGGGTGTTAAATTTTCACTCAGCATTCACTATCTACATGCCATATCTTGCCACATCTCACAAGTTAGGCTGGACCTGATCACTGTAAGGATGTCTCACCTCCTAGGAAAACCTGCTGCTCAGTTTAAGTGTTGTGGGTAGACCAGTAGGTGGTGATCCCCAGATCTGCCTTTTGGACTAAATTTGAAAACCTCAAAGGATCATTTTGATTACATTTTCTTCACTGGAAGCATACAAATGTAAACTGCACTTACTTTAGTCCTACTTTACAAGAAATTCAGTTATAGTATGTCATCATGTTTGAAGTCATACCGTAAAATTCTACAAAAAATTAAATCAGAAGTTACCAAGTAAAATATGCTAACGGCCTAAATTGAAAAATTCTAACATAAACAAGGCCAGATAAGTGAAAGTTTTTTTCTTGTGTATGTTTTCTGCACAAATGCACATATATTAGTTCATGAACAGTGAACATTTTTCGGACAATGAATTTCATCTTCTGTGATGAGCAGTAAAATATTTAGTATCCAGTCGCTTTGAACAGCATCATTCTTCTTACTGGAATGGCTGGGGAAGTGGTGCTCTTTACTGCTTATGCTGAAAGCCACGACTGCCCATGTATCACCATAAACAAAAATTTGTATTCTCTCCATGAAACGATCAATATCTAACCCAGAAGCAAAACACTTTCATCACAGAATCCTCTTTTCTGTAGTCCAGTAAGCCGGTAATGTAGTCAACTGCTTCCTAGCACAAAGCCTGCTCATTGCAGCCGATTGTTTTTATCACATCATCTCACTCTTGCTCCGCTTCATCTCGGAGTAGTAAAAAAATATTGAACACCACTTAAAGGAAATCCATAATAAATGGGAAACGTGATGCATAGATAGAAAATAGGCTTTACCAAAAAAAAAAGTCATTTCCATTTTTCCATTGGAAATGTGAAGAACCCTGCCCCTCACATTCTTGCTATACCTGTACTCTGTGAGTCACATGCAATACAATATTCAGCATGTTTCTGCTAGTGCAACTTTCTGCCTTTGGTAAACAATGGGAAGGATATATGCCAGTAATGACCTTTACTGTATTTCTTTATATTGTACCTCAAGTATAAAGTTATTCAGAGGCAGACAGTCACATTCTCATTGTATTATTCATTCATTACTCATTTCATTTGTTTTTTTACTGGTGTACTGGAGACTAGCCCATCATACAGATGAATGCTGAACCTCACATAACACCTCAATATTCAGCACAACAGAAGCTTCCCAAGCAGCATAGTAGATAGGCCATAATGGATCGCTCTCTCTCTCTCTCTCTCTCAAGTGCATATTTAGAAGACCAGGAGTTTCCTTCACTTGACAGAAATACATTCGCTCTTGCCCTCAGTGGTCAGGTTCTTGCAGTTCAGGGTCCTGTAGTTCGAGACTGCCTCATGTTCCTTGAGAGATGTGATATTACTATAGCCGTGTGAGGTATTTTGGCAGACCAGTACTGCAGGAGAAGTGGTGGGAGATTGACTTGAAAACCAACAGGGTAAAACTGAAGTCAACATCGACCTTAAAAATAAACGTACACGTATGTTACCATTATATATGCTATACACGTACAAATAAAAACTGTACAAGCAAGGGCATAAGTTGCCCTTGGTAAAAATAAAATGTTTTTGTTGTCTTGTCATTTCTTGACTCTTTACTACACAGTTCAATCTGAAAAAGGTTTCTTCCCCAGAAGCTGTGCATGATGTCCAACAGCCATCAGCATCGCACAACTGGCACACCAATTCCTGTCTAAAGCAGAGTATGATTTAACAACAACAGCCCCTCTTCTTCGTATCTCGATTGACTGTCAGAGAACACTTGTTTCCGTGAGGACATTAAGGTTACCGGGAACACCACCCTGACATTTATTTTTCCATGGTATTTGAACAGCTGGTTCTGCGACACAATGTACTGCAGAAAATTTGACATAAGCTTAAAGCATTAGATCAATACTTTAGTTCAGAGATCATGGTAAGGTGAAGCATTTTAAAATTTTAAAAAGCAATTCAACATATCCTTGATGTTACTAGAGTTTCAACCAGAGCAAAAGAAAATTCATTCTCCAGTTCCCCAGGCTAACACTGCTGCTAGTTTAATTAAATTAATTTGGTGTAACAAGGCCTCACCATAGGTGTCCAAATTAATAACACAAATAACAAAAGAGACAATTAAAGGGAAAAGAACAACAGCAGCTGAAATAAAATGTTTAAAAGGCAATATATTAACTGCCATATCAAAAAGGTAAGGAAAGATATTTCGGTGGTACAGTCTTTGAGTCTTTGAATAACCAACAAGACCATTAACATACAAAGACTGCCATGAAAAACAATCAGGATTTTAAATACTGAATATGGATTTTAGGTTTGTTTTTTGTGTTAGCGGCTATACTATGACAGATTAAATGTTAAAGATATTAAAAAGAACTGAATAGCTAAATAAATTTGTAATGTGCTACAGTCTCAATCAAGTTTTTTTTTTCACATTCATTGGAACAACTTCTAAGCTGGCTCTTGGAAGAAAATAACCAAATGAAGAGGAAGAAATTAATACTTACGATGAAGGTGTAGTTGAAAACTATCTGAGTACAGTCAACTGTGATCACTTGAGAAGTCAATATTACAAGCTAAAATATAATACCTTTATTTAAGCTGATTGGAAAGGATATTAAAAGGAGCCAATTTCAGAAACACTTCTCTTATCTTAAAGTACTTGCTCAAATGTCACCCCCAAAGCGTATTAACTGCTTTAACTGGATTTGGTTCACCAACTCAGACTCAAATCTTGGCAAAATGTGCCCTGAATTTCAAGAGCAAATAAGCTTTATTAAGATTTTAACAGAGCATTTCATAAAATGTAATATCTTAGTGTGGCTTAAAAGTAAACTTTGACGTACACACAGCATGAAGAACTGCCTAGATAAGAGGCATTCTTTTCTTTGCCTGTTTTGATGCACTTTTCTGTTCAAGACGTTTATGAATATGCAAACAAAAATATTAACTATTTTTATAGCAGAAAATAGAAATAATTAAAACCACACTGAGCTCTGAAATGTTTTGCCTTGCTCCGTACCACAATAAATACCTTTGGGAATTTTCACAACTGCATCAGAGCTGCTGGGGCTGAATTTCTGTTAAACCTGTATTTTGCAATATGATTTACTGTAGATAAGAGTACTTTCATTTCATATTCTTGTGCTGAGTCCCTGAAGAACAGCTGCTTCTCAATGACTAAAGTTAGGGCATATTGTTCCCAGTGGCAATCAACATATCTCTATGATATTTCATAGTTATTTACAAAAACAATCCTCATTCAAAGCTGGCTGCCCGATATACAAACCACAACAGAAACCTTTGGAAATGCCATTGATTAAAGGGCTTGTATATTTATATAATTTGATAGACTTATATTAAATACTTGTCAGTATTTACAAATGACTTAATTTGATAAATGACTTAATAAAGGAAAAGGCTTTTGTTTCTGGGTATTGTTTTGCATAAACGTTTATCCATGTCACAACAACGTAATTTGTTGTGCTCAAACTTAACTTAAGGTTAACTTCAAGGCTAAGTTCATGAGCATGCCCCATCTTTTAACCTGAGATCTGATGATTGAGACCTATGAAAGAGCAGGCTCCACACTGTGGTTGACAAAGCCCCCTCCACCGCACCACATCCATAGAATCTCTTGGCCAAAACCATTAGAGAGACTGCAAATATAACTTTTAAACTTCCTTAAAGACCTATACTTTCATTAGATTTTTTAATATACAGTTTTAGTATATTTTCTTCAGGCAGGTGTTTTTGCCTTCTTGTTTTATTTACACGTGTGATGCGTGGTGTATGATACAGCACTTTGAGTTTTTGTGAAAAGTACTTTTTAAATAAAACTGAACTATTACTGTGATCTTTGAACTATCCTTGTGAAAGCATCCTGGTAAAACCACTTAGGGTTTTCAAACTTGGGGCACCCATCTACTCAGGTCAAGTGTCTGTATTCATGCAGAATTAACCAAGTTTAATTTCTATATACTGTATATACTGTACTTTTGAATTTTGAAGATATCTTGTAAAGCTACAGTTCTTTCCATACTGTAACCAGAATTGATACTGTCAAATTACAATGAATGCATCAGTGCTTCATGTCCGCATTATAATCCCTGCTTCTGTAAATGGAACAAAAACTAATTTACTTCAGACACTGGCATGCAGCAATCTGGAAATAGAGGGAGGTTTTATGTGTAACAGCCCACAGAGATGTTGGAAAAGATACGGTAATGGTAGAGGTATACAGGAAGGTAAAGACTGACTGAATACAGCCACATCTGGTGGACACCAGATAACAATAATGAGACAGTATTTCAGAGCGAGAAGCAAAAGCAAGTGGTTCCTGTGGCTGTACTTCAGACGACCATTACATGTCAAAGCACACACAAATATTTGATTATCATGAACTCGTTTTCAAAGGGGTATGCTTTATTTATGAAGGATCTTCCATACTATTGGAGAGAACATGCTTCACAAAACCTTTCCACAGCTGTAATCACGTCATGAGATTAACTGGAATCATTTTGCCTTTGAGAATCTCAGTTATGCTAGAACATCTTCTTGTCCTCTACAGGTAATCTACCATCCCTTGAGCGTCCTGTGCTATTCCCAAAATTACGCAGAAGTTTTTAAAATCTTTACAAAGGGAATTTCCATTTAAATATTGTACCTATGCTTTTTTTTACCGTATGCTTGTCACTGTTTTATTACATTTTGAAGAGATTCCTGAAGCCGTTAATAACAGCGACAGAACCTGTGCCTCTCTAATTACTGTATTATCCAGCGACAAAACAACTAAATGTCCAAAGTCTCTCTTTTCCCACATCAGGTCAGAGGCAAAGCGGATAATGTTCAAGTGAAAGAGACAGTGTTTGTAGAATTACCAGTTCCCGAAAAGATTCAGAAAATCGATTTTCTTAAATTGATCGCATTCTCGAATCGTACACAAGATACTGCAATAAAGGGTGACAACTTACTACATTGTGAATTGAAATGAATGTTTCGATAGATGACATACTATGCGAAAAGGGTTTCAAATGCATCATATTTCAAGCAAACACCGCAATTACAAATTTATCATGTCAAATCTTTTTCGTTTTTATACAATCTAAACTGCAGATTGTGTCTTGGTTGCAGAGGTATTCGGTGGTTTCAGAGACTTCCGTTACACCTCAATAAAAGTGGCAAGCCAACGAAGTGTGGCAGGACTTAAAACAAAAGGGAAAACCGATTACGAGGGAAGAGAGTATTAAAATCTCAACCTGCTCATGTACAGATAGTGGTTTCATGTTATGACGGATACTTAAACAAAAGTCTGTAATGCTGGATAACAGTTATAAAATCCATGCCCCACAGCTATATAAATGCATCCTTCCTCAAGAAAAGATAAAATGTCAACGGTGTTAACCCACATACAGTAATGCTAATACTGCCTGCAAGATCTGCACCAAACAAAAGCAACATGCGAGTTTGACTATAACACAAGTCATCAGAAAGTAACAACAAACCCACACCGAAAATAAAAGTCCGGTGTTTGTTTTTATTCTGAGAAAGACAAATAAATATGAATAACTGTAAATACATTTGATAATGCCAAACAACCCGCATTAACTTTTACTTACAGTTGCAACTTTCACTGGTATTATCACATAGAGAACACGTGAAAACACATCTTAGAAGTATCAGAAATAACACAACAGGGTTTGATACAAGTCGCGGAAAAAGTGAATACTTCAGTAGCTGAATGTGACACACTTCTCAATACAGGGCCTATGCACTAAACCTATGTCACTTAAGACAGGAAAAGAAAAGTTACAAAGAAAAAGCAAAGTAACCCAGAAAAGACACATTCATGCAATAGTGAAACAACAGCAGCAAGATGTTGATTTTCAGGTGGTTATATGTAAAAATGATCCGTATTTTAAAACTGCAACTTTCACTACCGTGCACTGACTGCGGACACCCCCAGAAGCTAAGGTACTACGGTACCTTTCTGCGCTCAGCTGAGTCGGTGCAGCAGACACTTTATTTTCTGTTCTTTAAAAATTAAAAGGAAAAGCATTATCCTTACCTCCCTCATGCTCAGCCTGGAGACAGGCGGGAATATTTTTTTTCCAACCCGGCATTTCCCTTGCAAAGTGTTCATTCAGAATGTTTCAAAGATAAATCGTTGGTGCATTTCAATCTCAGTACAAGTCTCCTCCGTATGTATTCCCAATGTCTCTTGCCTTTTTTCTAGCCGGTGTAATTCAATGCTGTCTCTCCCACAGCCTCGTTGTGGAGTGAACGCGAGGGAGAGACACAAGGAAGGAAAGCAATAGAGAGAGAGAGCGAGCGAAAAGCTCACCAAACGTTGCGAGAGGACTCCCCATTCAGATGAAAAAAACAGGGAGGCACTACAGGATTAGTTAAAGGATTAACAAACTTCCTCGTAACCATATGGAAATTGGAAAATAATACCATTAGTTTGAATGTTTCTGCGTTTCCCCATGGTCATGCATTTTTTTTTTAATTTGTAGTATTTTGTGTGGAAAACGAAGTACTAGCATTTTGGAAATGGTCTGTTCCGCGTATATAACGTTGAAGAAAAGCTCCATTCATTAATTTCGATAGGAAAGGTGTGTTAACAAGTGATTACAAGCAGAAGATCAAACGATTTACAAAACGATGATAGAAATCAAAAAAGGAAGATGCTGAGAACGTGTACCACAAATCCAAGAATAAGGATTGTACAAATTGAGGTTTAGTGTACAGTGAAGCTATCACTATGAACGTATGCATACATTTATTTAACCAGGCACTATATACTGTAAAATCTGAGTTTGAAATGTTGTGATTGGGACTGTGTGTGTGTGTCAATCTCTTACCTCAGGCGGTGTTTTTTGTATTTTAATGTTCTGCACTTGCGTGTGTATTTGCCTCTAGGCAACCACGTCTATATAGTCACTACAAAGAGAAGCAAATGACAATGCAGTATTCAGCAATTTAAACTGTCAGTCACTTCATATGATGTCTCAATACGTGTCTCAGCAGGCGTTTCAAAATGGCATCATAGGCGTCAAAACCAATAACCACGAGTTATTTACGAGTAGTTGATACCTTGATCAATATAATTGCTTTTACAATGGGGACACCCTGAAAAGCAAATCGTTTGCTGACAGATCACCTTTCACATATTCTTTTTACATTTTAGAATTCCCACACTCCTGTTGCAGAAAAGGTCTGAATACAATTTTCGCCCAGAAATCTCATGATCATCCCTTAGGATCCCAACAGCTTTTGCATATTTTCCACAACTGAACCAGAAATCAGACCAAGGATTAGTAAATTCTGAACTGGCTCTGGACAGACTTCAGCCATGGCTGAACTACAGCAGCAGTTTGTAAGTCCGGCTTGACTTTTTCCACTCATCTCTGAGGAAGACTTTTTTTTATCAACGAAATTTCCTCATCAAAATCCAAAATCCACAATTTCAAACTTCATAACCCAATGTTTGTTCTAGCATGACACCAGAGTTCCTCATTTTTCCTTTCAAGATAAATATGGGATCCTTAATATATTAAAAATAACCCAATTAAGGGGGGGAGGGGGTGAAGAATGACATGACTGAGAGCAAAGCTGCAGGTGTTTTTATCGGGATGGTTGATAGATTTTTGTTCAGAAATGACAGAAACGTCAACTGGTACACTAATACAGTGTTAATAGAACCTCTTACATATCCATGAAAAGACAAATCATTCTCTTTTTCAAATATCTAAATAAACACACTGAAATAAAAGTGCTTTAATTTTTAATATATTGTACTTACAGCAGTGACATATGCAGAGAAAAAATGAAATCCATGTGTCTTGGAAGACTTATTTTCTGAGCCAAAGTTTGGAGTAGGCACTGTTTTACTTAGATTCTGTTATTGATGATTGTGGGACCTTTTAAAGTTGAATTAATCTGAAATCTTTCCCGTCTCTTCACCCCAAGGAAATGTAAGCCCTTTCAACAAGCCCTGCAAGCCCTGTCTTCGTGCTCAGATGTCAATGACTCAGCACTTTGATCTGTGCAGGTGAATAAACTGCTTATCTATAGTTTTAAGTGCCCAATGATTGTGCCCAGTGACACCTACAGTGTACGGAAAAAAAAGCCTCTACCATTTTTCTGCCACAGTCTTTCAATCTCTTCATCACCGAGAAAACAGCAATGATAGATTTCTACCCAGCCAGCAACAAATTTAGCAGAGTGCCATTTTCTGTAATACTCCAATAACCTCACATCAGCCTCTTATCCATTTTACGCTTTCTCAAGCAAATATGCAGAGGCAAATCAGGATTCATTCTGTGCAGTGGAAGGCAGATGTAGGAGGAAAAGTCATGGTTGATTTTCATATTAAATTTCGCAACCTTCTCAGAGTCTTATCTAAGCAACATAGTTTCTAGCAATGAATGGAGAGGGCTGTATTTCCTCATCAGAGAGGATCTGCACATCCTCCACGAGGAACGGCATAATGAGAGAATGGAAAAGGAAATGACAAGACTAATATGTAGTTATCCATCAGCTCGGTCAAAGAAGATCCTTCTGTTTGAAGTCTAAATGATACTGAGCACAGTCAGACCCCCTCTCTCTGCCATTTGCTACCATTTTGGAAAGCTCCAGTCAAAATTAATTTAATTGTTGTAATCTTGCCACGAGTGATGGAAAGAAGACCTTTAGATGTCTTCTGAATCGTACGATAAAATCCCCATCCTGATTTGCATCCCATGAACTACACAAATTGACAGTTCCAGACTACCCAATCCTGAGGAAGAGGCTCATTCTGGTTGATTACTACCGTTCTCTGTTGGCCTAGGGGTGCAAATCAAAATGTCAGCTCCTAGCTGTCAGCTGTTTCATTTATTGGACCCTTTGAAATGTCACTTCCAGTGCAATGTTCCCTATGAGTTGTAAGAAAAGCACTTTAAAACATATTAGGACTGGATATGCAGAAAGTTGAGATTATATACAGTATGTAGGAGGTACATTGTATTAGACAGGTACAGTACTTTGATGACAAATGCTCACTTGCCTTCTGCAGTTCCTGATGTTCACAGATCCACCCCAGTATTTCTGAGGCTAAACCATGAGAGTCATGCAATGAGGTTTAGTGATCCAACACCCCAAAGGAGCAGAGCACCTTCCATTCTTTTGTCTTATACCATGTTAACCTTTTAATTCACCTTAAGCATCCATTATTTGATCTCTTCATGAGACCTTTCTTAACGTTGGCTATGTAACGTTTGTTGATAAATTATGTAACCCATTTTGAATGAATTCTTACAAACACAAATACTGTCAAAAGAACATGAAAATGTTACAAACACGTGGATGCCTTTCAGCCAGTTTGGCCTGTTTGGTAGTTAGAAGCTTATTGATCTAAGGTTCTCATCTACTCATCTGTTGAAAGAAGCCAAAGTTTTAGAAGTTTTAAGAGCTCTATTGGCTTCAACCACATGGCTGGGTAGCTTGTTCCAGTCTCCTACACACTTTGTTTTAAAGCTGTACATTCTCTTCCATGTAGACATGCAGTCATGTCCTCTGGTTCATGTTTCTCTGTGCACTCTGAAGAAATATGCTGGGCTGACTTAGTCACTGCCCTTGAGGATTGTGAATACTTGTATCAGGTCCCCTCATAATCTTCTCAGTTCAAGACTAAAAGGCTTCAGTTTTTTCAGCCCCTCAACGTTGGACTTTGCATTAACTTTCAGTATGTATCTGGTTGCTCAACTTTCGACTGATTCCAGAGCAGCAATATCTTTTTTGCAAAGTGGCAACCAAAACTGTACAGAATGTTTTAAATGAGGCCTGACTAGTACACGGTACCACTATCATTTTCTTTGCCTTTTTCTATTGCTTACTCACTTTATCTGTAATCACTGTGCCAATCTAAACTCCCAAGTCTTTTACATAAGTAAATGTTATTCATACCCAAAAACTTGAAATTGAACAGACATAGTTTCAAATGCATGACTATTGTCACTTCTAAGAGATTCTGATTCAAACTTATTTAATAATGGACACAGATGGGCCTTTTATTTGGAAGTTTATATTTTTATGCATCACTTATTTTTGTATTTATCATGTATCATCACATTGTAATGTTGTGTTACTCATTTCTCTTTCTTTTCGGTTGCAGATTAAGAATAGTTACCAAACTGGAATTTGTCACATCCAGTACTGTCCCATTAACTTACTTCGTCTGCTTTATGGGTAATTCCACAATTGCTCAATGCAATGCGAGCGAGCTGAGGACATGCTTTGTGCTGCTGGAATATTGTCATGTCAAAATGAGCCCACAGGAAGGGCAGCAGGTGAGGTCCCAGTACTTTGACTAATGTAGTGCCAGAAGTCAGGCTTCCTTCAATCACTATAAGTGGAGTTCTGATGCAACTAGGCTGTCCTGCCCAGACCATCGCACTTGGACTTCCCCATCAATCTTGGTGAGAAGTTGTGACTCATAATGTCTTAGTTCATGGCCTGTCATTGACAAACTGTTTGGTTCTTACGTCTTACCAGGTTATAAATTGTTGGCTGTACACACACCAGACAGGGAGTAACAGTACACTGCCCTATCATAGCCTTCAACGTACCAATTGGCACAAAAGCCATGTTCTGCTTATCTTTCTTGAATTTCAACAGGTTTCACATTCAACATGTTAAATCACCTCATCAGCTGTGGCCAATTAACTTGCTCATGAAAGAGCTGATTTAGTGTTTTATGCAAGAATCGGTTTCACTCGAGTGTATCATGGTTAGTCATGATCAATTACCACAATGATTTCAACAACAATTCTTCAATATCTATCTACTCCATTTTTCTGAAAAGATCAGTGTATAAATAGAGTGATAAGATTCTTTTAAGGCTCAGCTCAGTATACGTTTCCACTATATACCCCATGTTGGGATTACAGATTGCTGTTTGAGCAGGCAATGTTTTCTTCTCAGGGAGACCAAAGTAATTGTAACACTCAAAGGGAAAACTCAGTAACACAAAGTAACATCCAGGGAATATTAAGTAATACTCCGGGACATGTACTGTGTGGCATCTTTACTTCTTGTCACACTGTCAATTGAGTAACAGAGCTCCAGGTGTCAGCCAGTGGATGGACACCTTTCCTGGTGAGTCTCAGTCTGCAGGCACATTGCCAACTGAGCTCCTCTGCTAAATAGCAAAATTAGGATCAGGAAAAAAATACTTCCCAGTGTAATATCAGTGATTCATAAGCTGTTGTGTCAGAAATCTCTCTGTGCAATGCTTGGTACTCTGCCCTGTGTAGTGAGAAGTGGCTGTTACTGGATGTCACTGTGTGACAGACACCACATCTTTTTTGTTTTACTTCAGGGTATGAACAGCAGACAGCTTCTTTGTTGGCTGGCTTTTGTACATTCCTTGTTGCTGTCCCACAGGATGAGCTAAAGACAGATTCTACTGTTCAATGTGTTGATTATATTTTTATAATAAATGTAGGGTTGTTGATGATCTCATCTCATTATGAAAAGCAAAAATATTTTTAGTTAGTTTAATTACATAGGTGCAGCTGAAAGATTACCATAAAGAATGATACTGTACCTATATGTATGAGAGGTCATGAATGCAAGATGGCTCCCACCTATTTTAACCAGATGTACATGCTTTAGGTCTATAGGATACAGAAAATAACAGAATAAAAAGTTTTATTCTATAAAAACAGAATAAAAAGTTTTATTCTATAAAAACAGAATAAAAAGTTAGAACAGGAACAGACCTAAAAAGGTAAAAACTGCATCTAAACAGAATTGAACCATAGGCTTTAAAAGCTATTAGTAACATAATACAAGGGTGTTTCAAATTAACCACAGGCTAACTTATTAAACATTTAAACATAAGAAAGAGTGTTTCTGTGACTCATTTTAAATACTATTACATTTGAAGGTGGAGCTGTGCTAAACAATTTTTTTAACCTAACATTTATTTGGTTCTTCAGCTCACCATCAGCTAGGTGGTGTTCTAGTAGAATCTCAGGGGGCTGACAACGTTCATTTTCGCAGCCTCAAAAACTTTCTTTGCCTGCAATGGTAAGAAGTAGTTTAATTCAATGGTAAAAGGTTATTCCAAGAAGCCATAGGTTCCAGTGTGGACTACTTCTGGCTACAGGTTTCAACTTAAGGATGAGAAATAAACCACTAAGAAAGATGTATTGTTCATATATCTCCCTCTCTCATGAGATGTAACAGGAAAGCAAATGCTTAGTGAAGTCTAGGATTCCCTGAGTCCCAGATGCTAATGAATCCATGGAAACCCACCAAGAGACTTGATAAATGACACCATGCCTGAACCCCAAGACACATACTAAGCATAGGAAATTCACCTTACCTTTAAATGACTCTGCTGTACTGTAGAACAGACATTATTATTTAAAAAAATAATTCTGGTGATTAGAAGCAAAATACACTCCTATGAAGACTGCTATTATTATCCTGACTTGTTTATGCAAAATAGACCAGTGCCTAATGGATGTGATACTGACCTTACAGAGTAAAGATGACAGGCTTTGAGGGAAACAGATGCTGAATCTGAACCCCAGAGGCATATGGTGTGGTTTGTCCAATTGGCATTATCACAGCAATTAGTCATTCTGAATGAGGCTAAAGCAGTAACTCATTTAGTGTTAAAATATCTTTTCAGCTGAAAGTCAATAACGATAAGAAAAGAAATGATGGATCCACCAAGGATAATAAACAGACACAAAAGGTAAATACTATGGACCTAAAGTGCCCACTTAAATTCCATTTTCAAAATGTTTCGATCAACACAACAAAACAGCCATTTCTAATCAAGAATGCAGTAACACCACCTGAAGGAGGCTTCGCCTTCTGGATAATTGAACTTGTCCTTTACCTCGAAGTCAGAACACTTAGCTATTATGTGGCCGTAGCTGAATGTCTAGCAATTATTGTCAGCTTTGATAGATATTAACGCAAAACTGTTGTTTTAGAACATGCGGTGGTAATAAGTCAGTGTGAAACATTTTATTGCTGCTGTTTCTTTGCGAAGACTAAACAATCCAGAAAGATTGATCCTGGGAAGCACTTTTCCACTTCCATTTTTTATTTTACCATTCTCAAAGTTTTGTGCATTCTCCCATGCATCTCTCACACGGGAACCTTGGAGTACCATTATAAAAGCACAGTAAAATGGAGTTTATAATGAACATTCAGGAGGGATGACAACAACCAAATTCACTCAGACTCAGCTGTCAGTAATTAGCAATCACTCCTGATGTCATTTCCTCTCCTTAAACACTATAAATACCGTATGTGATCCTCTTCTCTCCCTTGCGTACATCTTTGACATCCCACCTCCACCTGCAGCTGCCCCGTGGTCACACTCTGCATAGGGGTCCCCTTTGGTCAGGAGGTCAGCCCTCAGCCAAGCGGGTTAAACCAGATTTCCACCAAACACTCCATAATCCTTTCACAACACTTTTTTTCTTGGGTGTTGTTGTTCCTAGTGAAATATTGTTCAAGTGTAAAAAAGATACTGGACACCTGTTACGGGAGCCGGTCCAGGCTCCTGTGAAGGGTAATTCTGGACCCTATGCAGACGGTATAATCCGGAAGTAAGTGGAAAAGGTACAGGGACAGGGAAATAAAAACAAGATGACGAAGCCAGGCACTCTGAGCCCCGAACTCAGCTGGATCAGGACGCAATAGGAGGCCTATGCCCTCAAGCCGTGGACGTAGGGCGACTTGGTGGTAGGCAGGCGTCCGTCTTCCAATGCAGAGCCGGGAGTAGTGAGAGTACCCGGTTTAAATAAGGCGGGGCAGAATTGAGGGCAGTTGCACAGAATCAGCCAAAATGTGAAAGAGCTGGCGCCCTTAAGAGGAGAGATTACGATCGTGACAACACCATTACACAAATCATGGAAATCTAAGGTATAGTATAAGCAGGGGGGAACCATGGGAAAACTGCAAAGTGACTACATAAAAAATCCTGTGACAAACATTCCTATAAGATATTTTTTGCTACTCAAATGACCTTGCTATTTTTGTAGTGAACTGAAAATGGAACTCCATCAATAGATTGGCGAGAGCTGGTTTCATTTTCTTCCTCTTACTGTGGGAAACTTTCCTCCTCTCTGTGCAGACGCCGGGAGAATGGCACAGTATACATGCACAGGGCTGTGCTGTTTCTCCAGGTGGGCATTTAAGGTTTGCAGCACACATGGGGGCAGCTGTCTGCATGACTGCTCTTAAAGGACCCCGTGCTTGTCTTCAAGGTCTCCAAATTAGTACAAGACTAAGGAGGTGAAAAAGCCAGAAAAGAACTACAGGGTCCAAATTCACTGCAAGGCAGAACATATACCCATTAAAGAAAAATGACTGAGAAAGAATTACAAAGATTTCCTTTTTTGAGTTCCCCCATGGATATCAAAGACTGTAATCAATGTACCTTAGCTTCTTGCAACACACTTATGTTTCAGTGGATGACTTTCAGATGTCTTCCAGAAAAATACGTTATTTTCCCTCAGGAAACACTTTTGTGTTTATTACATTTTTTTTCCTGTGACAGCATGTAATCTTGTCAATTACAATTTCATATTGATTTTGCTGAGCGTCCACAACCAGCAAATGTGAGTGCAATATTAAAAGCACAAGTAGTTGGGTTTAACACAAGCACAAACACAAGGGCTGTCAGATTAAGGGTTAAGAAATCGCATAGATTATATTTGTATGTAAGGAGGAAGCAGTGCCACTTATCTGAAGTGCCAGAACTCATCTAAAGATCCTTGAGCATGAGTGTAACAATGTCTGCAAATGAAGGCCATTTGGCCAATCTAACTTGTATGGTAGTTAGTACTCATTTAGTTTCATTTAGCTGTAGTTTGTAAAAAGCTAAGTTATTGTCTTAACCAACAAGCCTGGGACTCCAGCAGCCCTCTATGTAAGGACGTGACTCATTCTCTGTGTTTTAAACAGAACCTACACTTCCCCTCAGTTTTCTTGCTCTGGTCCCTGTTTCACTGTTGTTGCTGAAAAACACAAATGGGCTGACTTTGCCAATGCCTTTGAGAGTTCTGTATACTGGAATTCGGTTCCATGATCATTTCCTCTGCGTTAAACTCAAAAGATTCAGCTACCCTGTGTCAACAGGGCAGCTGGACCTGGAGTGTCAGATTAGGGGTTAAGCAGCCAGAGGGCAGTGGTGAGACACTCCAGATACACAGAGAATTGCATTAGCAATGCATATGCATGAGGATATTACAGAACTGGCCTCACCTGTGTGAAGCCAAACTATCTAGTTAAAGGTTAGAGAGTCTCATGGGGAGACCCTCACTATCAAGGGGGCAGTGAGTAGTTAGGTCTTATAGTGTGACAAAAGATGAGCGATGAGTAAGATCTTCACTGAAGTGTGTTGGTGAGAGGAAAGTGTTTAAGATCCTTACTCTTCGAGGGACGGTGAGATACCAGGTCTCGAGGTGAGACACTAAGGTACAATCTAAATCCTGGAAGGGCCAGGATCCAACAACAGGAGAAGACTGGGGAACGATACAGACAGCTGTAATGATCCCACTGCTTGGTGAGACTAGTAGTGGATCAGGAGTTGTAAGCTGAACCCACCTGTTGGACGAAAGGCAGATGATACCTGTGGGAACTGTGGAAGATGAGAATGAGGCCAAAATAAGCAGTAGTCAGATATCCAACAAAGGAATGGAGAAAAACAAGTTCGAGACTAAGAGAAAACAAGCTCAAGAACAGAACTTGATAACGGAGCCCCGAGAACACTCAGAGCAGCCCTTAAATATCTCTGAACCACCTGAAGCAGGCAAGGTAGTAAATCTTCTCCAGGTGACCCAGGTCTCCTGGAGAATCTGGAGAGGTGGTGAAATCGGTGTCCATGGCAACCGGCACTGAGAGATAGGTGGGTGGAACAGTGGGCAGCTGCAACTTCATTGCTACCTTGCCCTGCAGAGTAGTAGTCGGAGTAAGCTTGACAACAGCCTGTTAAAAGAGAGAATAGGGCTGTCTGAGTGGAAGACAGGACTCGGGGTGAGACATCTGTCCATGTCCACTCAGGTTGAGCAAGACATGGTTGGAGCTTCAGTGGATGCTTAGCCTTAGGGGAGACAACTGGTTAGTAGTGACAGGCTCTATGTTTAGGGGTGAGACATCTAGGAGTAGGAGACTTCTGCACATAAAGTTATGGTTCAGAGAGTTGCAGCCTCAGTCATTTCTGTGTCGGCCCACTGGTAAGTAAGAAGATGGTTAGGAAATTGACCGACCTAAACTGAAAGGATAGAGTTGAAGTAACTTCCACTGCTACTCATCTGTGAGGTACAACAAAGTTAGATAAGGCAAGCAGTTGAGGACTGTGTCAGGGACAAAACAGTTGAGATAAGATAAACTTAATAATCCCCGAGGGGAAAGTTTTTATGGACACACATTAGTTATCACATCTATTGCACATGCATAACTCATCACAAAAAAGTCATGTCATATTACACATACAGAGTTTGTTACAGCATAAACGGCTTATACTGCCCTAGTTGCATTGACCCGCACCATTTATTTCTATGCACTGCTTTTTTTAATATTTATATTGACCTTGGACCCCTAGAGGTTTGTTTTCTCCTTGCTAAGGAGGTTTTGGTTCCTCTCCTCTGTTGTCTCCTGGTCTTCTGGTCTTCTGTTCTGTATTCACAAAATGTATAGTTACCTGCATTGTTAAACGCCTTAGGGCAACTTTGTTGTGAAAGGTGCTATATAAAAATAAATTTAATTTAATTTAATTGAAATACTGAGCTCAAAAGTCTCAATACTTATGCATTCAACATATTTCAGTTTTTTTCTTTTTAGTTCTTGTTGACATTTACTATGTCTCATCTTGCCATTAATGTCTTCAGTTTATGCATTCAGATCTTAAATAAAATTTTAAGATTAAAAAAGTGTCTAGCATCATTGGAGAACTTCACACCACAAGAAGAGTCTGAAAAATACCTCAGAAGCTGTTAAGTTGGTACTAAAGGATTTTAGATTAAGAGCATTTATAAACCTTTTTTAAGTACTTTGTGTAAATAGCACAAATAAAATCCAAATTTAGAGTTTCTCACTTAATACGCCACACCATAGCTCTCTTGTATTTTAAGAGCATTATCTAAAGTTTCATTAACATTAACATAATTAGTCCTAGAAATATGTAGAAAAACAAATATAACAATGCAGAATCAGTACTTTTTATTTCTGTACTGGGAGCAACCAATATTGTTTACATTTTTGTAGTTTTGGATTCAATAATTCCAGTAATTACTAGGTCATTACAGCTGTGATCTCACAAGCAAGAAAGAGATGAAGAATGTTTACTGTTACAGCTATCTACAGCTTTTTACACTGAAAGGTCCTGCAGTGCCTACAAGTATTGACTGGCGGAGAAGAGGTGTTCCACATTCACAAGTGTAAATCATAGGTGTCACCAGTGCAGGGCAAGTCAAGAGCAACAGGCTCAAGCACCTCAAACTCCGCGGTACAGCCAAGAGCACACTGCCACCTGAGCAAATGCTGATCACTAATGAGTAATGAAATAGCCCATACAGGGTATCATATACATTGTCTCAAACCTTTCTGGTCAAGTCACAACTTTTCATTGCAGCTATTGATCCAAACCTTCCCTGCTTGAAACTCTTATTGTTGGCATACTATAAAGGAAGATCAAGATGGTGGGGGTTTATATTGATCTTTGTGAGACAATACCTGGGTTGCTGTTCATCTCAGCCTGTCTCTTTAACTTGTCCTCTAACATACAAAAGAGACTATACACTGGGCTGCAAATAATCTAATTGCTTTACATCTTAGGTTTCCAAGGACAACAAGAACCCACAGATTTTCAAAACAAAAACATAAGAACAGCAAGATAAGTACAGTTAAATAGACTTTCTCATGCTTGTCTCAAAGGTAGGGTGCCTTTTTTCCCTTTTTTATCAATTTACCAACTTTTAAAACCAAAAGAAAATCTTTAATCATCAGCAATTCATCTTAGGGCCTTTCTAAACCATCACTGAGAATTCTTCCCTTTTTAATTACCTCTCTAAGACAGCTGAAGCCTAACGAACCAGTCTCTGTGACAAATTTCCCAATCACAGGTCTTCATTGACATCACCTGTGTTTGATTACCATCCCTCTGGCTTTAATCACTTTTAAGGGGTCTTTGAGCTATAGATTTTAAATAAATTTACAGTTAAACATAATAGAGGGTTCAGATTGTGCAATATCCTGAGCCCAGAAAAAAAACGGGGCCAGTGTAGTTTTTTTGTATGTTTTTGAGGAATTTAACATAAACACAGATTTTAGGCCTCCTAATTCTGGTGTTCTAAACTGCTTTATCCAGTACAAGGTAATGGGGGAACTACACTCTAAGCAACGTGTGCAAAGCAGGATACACCCTGGACAGGACGTCAGTCCATCGCTAATACGTTAAACCAGATGGACTTTAAATCTGCTCATTCCCTCTGAGCGAATAGAGAAAAATATTTGTGACAAATGCTTGATCCAGCAGTGGAGGAATCGAGAGCAGAGGCTGGACATGTTCTGCTTCAGCGGAGCACTGGCACTGACCTGCCTAGCACCGAGCCAGCTCAGGAAAATGAACATATCCTTGACACGAAGAGGACAGTAAATTCTCATCCTGCAGCACAATGAGGCATACGTTTTGTGTCATACAAATAGCCATTGAAAATGGCTTGTCCTGTATTCTGGCATTATATCAGTACATCAGAAAGAAATGTGAGTGATGACAGCAGGGGTGTATACATATACAGTAGTAGGGGACAACATTTACAGAAAGATAACAGCGTTGTGTATTACTTGTATGTTTTGGATAACTGAATAATGACCAGGTGGGTATTGTTGGAGCTGGAACTCGTAACTACCACCTAAAATGCCTTGTTTAAACAAACTAAAATGAGAATTAGGATATGTAGTTTCTGTGTGTTTAATCCAGGAGATAACAGTATTAAATTGATGTTTTCACTGAGAGCACTGTCAGAACGAAAAATGCTTTTTTGAACTTTATTATTTATCTGAAGCACTACAAAGGCACACTTAATTATATATTTTAGATATTTGTTTTTCTGAGGAGAATTTCAGATTTGAAATCACTTGCATGAATATAAATAAAAAGTACAGACTCTAGAAATCTTGTCTGTTGAATTGTGTTAGAAAACAAATCTGTGGTAGCAAGTGCCCTGAAAGGAAGAAGGGAGTATGTAATTTTTAATCAACTCAACTATATGTGATATACTGTATACACGCTACATAATTTGATATTATATTTCCTCTTTCCTCTTTCTTAGTGGTATAGGAAAGCTTAAGCTTTCCTTCTGCTGCTAATGTCATTAGCTTTCGCTTTACAAACGGGAAGATTACAATAAACACATTAAGTCTGTTCCAAAATCAATTCAATCTTGACAAAATGTGTTCCTGTGTTATTTTTGATGTTCATTTATCTATGATACAACTTGCTACTGGGGATAATCTATATCGCTTAAATTAAACTATTGATGACTCATCGCTTGCAGTGTCTTCCCGCATGAAAAAATAATAAAACAAAAATGTAAAATGAAATGAAAGAACGTAGGCTTCTGAGATAAAAGAAGGCCTAGAACATATTGAAAAATCTATACTTGAGACCATTCTTTCTCCTTTAAAAAAACTTTGAGCCTCTATGATCATCTTTAATTTGCATCCTCTTAAAGTGTTCTATGTAGAGAAACACTACCGCGGCAATCACATTTTTCCCGCACGGTATATTTTGCTTAGATATTTTTCTCTCTCTTTCAGATAGATGCCGCTGGTGCAGTCTCACTGCCATTGTCCAGTCCCGACATTCGACCCCTCGCTCCAGCTGTGCTGCAATACAGCTCTGATTGAGGGTTTCATCATGAACAATAGGCAAGTGAACCTCAAGTCACTTTGTAACCCTGCGTTAGGTACAATAGCCTTGAAAACGTGTGTGCTATCATATGTAAACCCGCCCGTATGCACCTGTCTTTTTAAAAGCCGATTTTGCCATGCTTGCTTTCATATCTTATGTTACATTAGTGTCATGCTCATTAATATATATATATATCCAAATGCAGCAGTTAAATTCTTAATTATGAAAATTCTGCTTTCTCCAGTATGACTAGCGACCCAGATCACTGCAGTAATTGCAGCGCTGAAATTTGAATCTAATAGGAAAATCTGTCTCACTAAATAGTTGTCATTTTATTCTGTGGATGATTTGCATCTGGTGAAGAACAATATGTGAAACCGACCCCAGACTTATAACCTTGGTGAAAAAACAGCAGCGGGATAAACGAAATCGGACGTGTTCAATCTGAAACGAACAATTAAAGGAATAAATGAAATTATAGTTAAGCGGAACAACTCCAGTACTGTATATGACTGTGATTCGTCAGTGTTAACATAGCTTAATCTAATAAACGTCATCAGCCAGAAACCGCTAATGGTTTCTTTGTAATGAGTAGGGAATTCAGAAACAGAACTCGGAATTTTGCACTTGCTACATGGAAAATCACCTTAATTAAAAATGTACTTATCGAAATCATAGTGTAAGACTGCATCGCTGCACCCTCGCTCTTAATTCCGTTAGCCTCTGCATCACTCTAAACAGCATAAGGGGACCCTTGCAACATGTCCCGGGACTGATACGGTCAACCACCTCTCTCTCTCTCCCCTAGCGATGTAGGACGCCCTCTATAATAAAAAAAGGGGCAGTAAACCCCCATTTTGTTGGAACTGGACCCTTGTCTCCACCCTCCTCTGTGCCACCTTCCAGCTGACGAACTGGAGTGTACGGCCGTTCGCTGCAACAGTAGTACTGTACAGTATATTGAACACCAACGAGAACAGATAAACGTTTGTTTGTTTTTTCCAAAACGTTTTAGTGATAAGTATACTTTTACTGTGTATGGTCTTAGTTTCCTATAATTCATAAAAATGAAAAGTATTTGATTTTCAAAAACCCAGTTATTCAGGAAAGACAACAGTCATGTCATGTAACAAATCGCTCCATACCATGCGGTGCCGCGGGAAACCGGAGCCTACCCGGCAAGCAACGAGCACAAGCCAGGGTTCATCCTGGACGGGGCGCCAGTCCATCGCACAGCAAGTGCAAGCCAATCATACATGCCCACAATTTGGAGGCCACGGTAAAGGCCGAGGGAGGAAATCTGGCCCAGACACTGGGATAACTCCCTACTCTTATCTTTAATGACCAGTGAGAGTCAGGACCTCGGTTTTACGCCTCATCCGAACAACGGCACCCACTACGGTAGTGTCCCCACCATTATACTGGGGCATCAGGACCTACACAGTGGGCGTGTGGGTGCTCCCCACTGGTCCCAGTAACACCACTTCCAGCAGAAACCATAGCTTCCCCAGAGGTCTCACATGCAGCTACTGACCAGGCTCAATCCTGCTTAGTTTCAATGGGTAGCCAGTTGAGAGCTGCAGGGTGATATAGCCGCTAGCATTCAGGAAAGATGTTCCGTGCAATTTAATCATTAATATTCAACAAAATGCTGGTGTAATAGTGGTGAAGATGGCTCAGACAGATCTGATGCTTCTTTCATGACAGGCAAGCATTTTAAACAATTTTTCTGATCCCATTGTAACCTTTACACACTAAAAACAGAAAAGTGGGCTCTTTTAGATGCAGTAAACTCCAACTGATCTTTTATTTAAAAAAAGAGGGATATGAGCAAACCAGGCATGTATGCAAGAGATGTTAAATACTGCAAATTATGCTGCAATCCTCTGACAGGGTAATCAAATGGGGCAAGTGCACCTAGTGTGATTATGACCTGGGTTTTTGAAGTTATGACACTGTTAATACACATAGAAAATTTTAGTGCCTCTTAAAAGTTGAAGTGCCAATTCTGCATTAACCACTAATTATGCTTTTTAAAGGCACGCAAGGCATTGTGGTACTTAAAAAACATATGTTACCAAAGATCAAATAAATCATCTCACCATGCTTCACAACTTAATCATTTCACCAGAATGTATTAGAGGTCCATTTTAAAAGTAGGATTCATTCTTGTATGAATCCATGTTTATTAATATGTATGAGAGTCTTGTAATCTCATATGTTCAGCAAATACCAAACACACTATGGGACTATATCCCTATACTACTATTTCCCAACCCATTTCTTTGCCTCATCTGCCCAAACTCCAACATTCAACAGTTACTTTCCTCAGGACTTGTGGCCTTGTCTGCTTGTCATGGAATATAGCCAGGGTTAGGCACTGGTAGGTGCTAGAAATAAGTTGAGCGGTTGTACAAATTTGTTTTGTTTTTTGCCTTTAAATGAAGAATTACTGACTAAAATTACCATAGGTGTCCAGAAAAATTAGAAAAATTTGCAGACGTTTCCCCCTAAAAAGATTATTTGAAAATGAAACTTTCCTGCCCACTTGCCATGCAATTCACGACCCAACCACTGTGAATTAGTTTACCATCATCTAACTGGAAGAAAAAGAACATTCTTAACATATAAATTACTTTCAGTACCCCAGGCTGTCAGTCAGCTCTTCCTGCTATCACTGAAATCGTTAACAAAGTCTTTTGTGTGACAAAGCTGTCAATATAGGAGGCAACATCAGTAGATTATTAATTCTCAGGCGTGATAAGAGATGAAATGCTCTCAGGGAAAAAAAGAACAGCTCAGCTGGTCAACAGCAAAACACTAAGGCTAACAAGAACTTACTTAGACACATGATAAATTTGCCCAGCAGCACAGTAGAGAGCATAACTGTTTGTTTCTAGGTCTGAGGTATTTAGTTCACCCTTGATAATGCAGCTCCTGTTCATACTGATGCCTTTGCAGCCTTCTCTTAGATGTGCAGGGTCAGTCCTGCAGCCTGAAGAATACCAATAGGAGTCCAGACTCTTCCATTCACAGGCTGTGGATGAGCAGACAAATCAGATCCAGTTATGTGTTTATAGAATTGACTGGGGGTATCCTTGCCTTCACTGAAACAAACTTGCTGGCCTACTACCCATAGAAATTTCTAGTGCTGCCATTAACTCTCAGAATAAAAGGAAGGGACTAGCATGTACTCTGGAGAACATGTGATGAGTTCAAATAAGTGTATGTTTCTTATTCCAGTTGATTTTAGCCCCGGCCCTTGAGAATCTAAGTATTTTGTCACTCAGTTGCTAATGATGAACTTAATTACAGTAAATATATAAGACACTTCGATTCACTCAAATAAAAGAGAGTGTGATATGAATGAACATCTAATGGCTTGTGTCTTTTCAGCATCAGGGTTAGTGACCCAGATTAACTAAGTACACAGATTCTGAACTCTGCTGTATATACAGAAGACATTCAGTCTCTGTACCTATCAATCTTTGCCCTCTGCAAAGCTTATTTCTATATATCTGAGTATTTAGTCCCTTCTGGCTGGTGTGTCCAGACCAGGTCCTGGAGTGCTGGTATGTCTACAGGGATCTAATTGAATCAAATCAATTCATAAAATGGCCAGCAGCCATATCACTCTGCAATTTACACCTGGCAACCCACTGAAGCTAAGCAGGAGTGAGCCTGGCCAGTACCTGGATGGGAGACCTCCTGGGAAAAACTAAGGTTACTGAGGGAAGAGGTGTTAGTGGGGCCAGTAGGGGGGGCTCACCCTGGGGTCTGTGTGGGTCCTAATGCCGTGATGGGGACACTATAGTGTAAAAAGGCACTGTCCTTCGGATGAGACGTAAAACCAAGGTCCTGACCCTCTGGGGTCATTAAAAATCCCAGGGTGTTTCTCGAAAAGAGTAGGGGTGTAACCCTGGTGTCTTGGCCAAATTTCCCATTGGCACTTACCAATAATGGCCTCCTAACAATCCCCCTCTATGAATTGGCTTCATTATGCTGCTCTCCTCCCCACTGATAGCTGGTGTGTGGTGAGTAATCTGGCACATTATGGCTGCCGTCACATTATCCAGGTGGATGCTGTACAGTGGTGGTGGAGGGGAGTCCATCATAATAATAAGAATTAGTCAGTCAGTTTTATCATAACAATGTGCTTTTGCTTTGATGTGACTTAGAAAAATGCGGACACACTGACACTTCGGGATCTGTCCTTTAGGAGCCTCAGTAGAAACGTACCAGAGAACCTACCAGCTGTTTTGACCTTAGCTGGATCTGATCAAAGACCAGGAATTTTATCTGCTGTGTCAGCTAAGCTTCATAAAATCTGATTGTAAAGTGGCCTTGTAATGATAATGGAGGTCAATCAGACACTTTACAGTGACAAAAAGAGTGTTACATTCTGTTATAGTGTTGCCTGAGCATCATATTTATGGAACCAATAATTTACAAAATTAACATTGAACAGTTCCCCTCTGACCCAAACTGCGTCTCTCCCTCTCTACTCATATGACGTGTCACTATAAACTGAAAAATTCTTAGAGAAAAAGAAACAGAGTTTGCAGAGACAACATACTCAGGGATACAGTAGCCCCTGCCGAGTTACAGAAAATACATTGTTGTATTTCTCAAGTGCTCTCTTTTCTATCAGGAATTCCATTCAGACTGTTGATTGTTGCCTGGTGTGCATTATGTTTAATCAAAGATAAACAAGCAGTCTGGTGAACAGTCCCTAGACAAAGCCCAGAATGATGGAACAACAGATGAATTTTATGAGGCGGAAAAAGACAGCAAACTTTCCCAGCTGACTTGATAGAGTTTCCAGTCATACTCAATACTGGACTGGCTGCCTGTCTTGTTAGAATCTCCATGTTTATTAAAAATCTGTTTCTAAGCACAGGGGACGTTCTTTGCTTCAGTCCACTGACTGGTTTGTTCTGTGATGGAACTACAGTAGCACAGTAGCCCACTACACCCAGGGACTTTGCAAAATAATAAAGTTTCTGCTTTTATATCCTGGTGTTTCTTTAGCAGGTCATTGAATCAGCAGAAGGTGTGCATCTAAATGAAAAAAAAAACACTATAGTAAAACTTTAATACCTTTATAATGTTTTTTCACTATGCTATTACCATCCTTATTCAATTTTCAATGCTTTGCCACAGAGATTTTCACTGCAAAGTACACAAAAACATTTAGAAATGCAGCTTTATAGTATTTTTTGCATATCTTTACATAATTCTGTCCAGGTTGTAGCATTATGTATTACCACTGTGTCTACTACAGTTAGTTCATATAGTTCAAATAATGATTGGCAAAAGATTTATTAGATTTGTTCATTTTCTTGTCTTTTTAGCCTGATATTTGAATAATTGCAAAATTGTTGTCTGCATTCATTTCAAGTATCTACAGTAATTGTTTTATGTTTTTCTGATTCATAACCTTTATTGAAACTTCAGTCTCTCACATTATACAGACTTATAAACACAGATTTATAACCATTACATCCATCAAAACCAGCATATTATTATTTAGATATCACAGACAACAGAAGTTCTGTGGAACAAAGGCAAATTTCATGAATTACCTAATTAATTGTTACTTATTGCTTTGACTTATCTCACTCTGGCAGTATTCAACAGCAGAGTGGTATAGTGGTGAAGTGGTTAGGGCTGCTGCCTTACAGTTCTTGAGTCTTGGATTCAATTCCACCCTGGGACACGTTCTGTATAGAGGTGCATGTTCCCCTGTGGTTGTCCAAGTATTCCAGTTTCCACCTCCAGTCAATTCTAATCTCAATTCTAATCTAGGCTAACCTGTGTAAATTAACATAACGCTGCCTAATTCATTGACATCTTTAATTTGTACACTGTGTATGAGCACCCTGCTATGGATGGATTACACTTTCTGGACACTCCACTAAAAGCGCTTGACAGGTAATGGGGACTCCTCTCCACCACCACCAATGTGCAGCATCCACCTGGATGATGCGACAGCAGCCATAGTGCACCAGAACGCTCACCTCACATCAGCTATCAGTGGGGAGGAGAGCAGAGTAATGTAGCCAATTCATATATGGGGATTATTAGGAGGCCATGATTGGTAAGGGCCGATGGGACTCTGGGGTTACACCCCTACTCTTTTCGAGAAATGCCCTGGTATTTTTAATGACTACAGAGAGTCAGGACCTCAGTTTTACATCTCATCCAAAGGACGGCACTTGTTTACAGTATAGTGTCCCCGTCACTATACTGGGGCATTAGGACCCACATGGACCGCAGGGTGAGCGCCCCCTGCTGGCCCCACTAACACCTCTTGCAGCAGCAACCTTAGTTTTTCCCAGGAGGTCTCCCATCCAGGTACTGACCAGGCTCACACCTGCTGAGCTTCAGTGGGCTGCCAGTTGTGAGTTGCAGAGTGATATGGTTGCTGGCCTATTGTCTACTGGGTTAGGCTTGTAACCCTCTATTGGACTAAACAGCTATTGAAATGGAAACTTAATTGGCATCCAGGTTGAAAAATGCCACTAGTGAATATAAGGAGAATTTATTTTTAATGTACTGTTTGTTTGGTTTGTGCTCTGAAGAACTATTAATTGATATTAAGGTTTTATGTCAGAATTAGGCCCTGCGTTCAGTTGCAGACCTGGGGAGCTATCTGCACCTTGGAAGAAGTGGTGAGAAAATGGATGGATGGCAAAACCAGACTAAATTTCACAATAATCTGAAAAGGGGTAGATTTGGCATAAACTGTATGTGCAAATAAAACAACATGTACATTTTATACCTGGGAGTGGATCTTTTTGTGGTAAAAAGGCAGATTTCCCATGAAAAATGTGTTTTATAATTCAACATCTACTGCATTTAAAAAATAACTTGCTTTAGTTTTAATCCGTTTCTCATTTGTAAACTTTTTAGCTAAACAATGTCACTACAAAAAAACTGTATTGCTACCACAGTTTACCTTGAAAGCCTTTTCTGTAGCTTCTACTTTTATGTTATTATTTTATTTCTAGTGTAGTTTAATGTAGTATTTTTCCCCTTCTGGGCAGATATTAGACTCAGTCACCCAGTTGATGAAGACAAATAAACTCAGTGATACTAGCTTAAGGCAACCACAGCAATTTGAATCCAATCAGACATTTTTGTATCTTGATGGGAGTCACAAAAAGCAGGAATCCGGCACTTTAAAAAGCTTTTCTGGAATTACAGAATGACATACCCCATGGGCAAATAGCTACACTTATCTTGGAGATGAATGAGCAAGTCTATCTTATGTACGGATGATGCACAAAGTATTACTCTGTGAATTCAACCTGACAGGACAGTCACAAAAAGATGTTTTTTTTTAAAACTGAGCTTTGTAGTGTTTTTTCTCCATTGTCATGTTTGTCTTTACTCTAAACACATCAAAGTCTATAGGTGTTCACCATCTCTCTATCTCAAGTAAAGTCAATGAAAACACAGTTTTCCCTTAGTCTGTAAAAGAGTGGCTTGATTTATATTTTTTGCTAATTACCAATACACTGGGGAAATTACAATCTGACTTTGTAACTATGGCAGTCTCTTGCCCTCTCACAACACCTGTGAGAGATACCTATAAACTACAGTATGTTGCCCCAATATTTCCAAAGGGACAAAATCTTGCATCATCAGGGCCACTCCATGCAAATATTTAGTTCTAATGATAGTGAGCACAGAGGAGAGAAATGTCTGAGTGACATATACACAATATGTCTTTCACAATACATAGAATGATTCCCATATCATTATTACAGTTTGCCTTTAAAATGCTGGAGTCTGAAGCATTAACTGACACATTCAGTCCCTCATCTTACAGACGAACTCTTCATTTGTAAAATTTTCATTTTATGGCTTTATCTTAAATCTATTTAACAACACAGTCAAGGTCATCTACTGGTCATCTACTCTTACATGTTAATGCAACAATAATCTTACTGTAATCAAATCAAATACAGAAATACTGCCTCTTTTCTTCCTGGTGATCACTCTCCCACTTGAACATGTACATTGAGAAAGAATATAAACATTAAAACATGGGACTACTTTCTATAAGGCACCATTTCATTTTATTAAGTAAATTTAACTGTTTTAAACAAAAGAAGTTTGAAATAACATGACAAAATTGTACAGCTATTTACTACATTAATGGCTCTTCTGCATTTAAGGGCTATTAAAGATTTTTTGTGTATCAAACGAGATGTTATTCCACAATATTAAAATTCCTAAATGTCCTAAGGGCCTTATTCCTCCAGTTGCTAGCACTTCCCTGTCAGCCCTGGACCAGTGAGTCACTGAGCTTGGCAAGCAAGCTGCCAAACTTTCCTGATTTTTTAACGCTTGGCAACCAATTCCTAACTACTTTAAGACCCCATTTCTACACCTTGGAACTCAATATGTTACCACTTAGCTACTCAGAAGAAACCTGTTTATTTTTGGATTTTGTAATGTTTCTTTTTTGTGTCCTGTGATTACAGTATCTCTTTCCTTTAGTGGTAATCTTTTTTTGTGAGGCGAGATTTGAGAGGAACGTGGGAAGGGGATTGAAAAGTCTATATTAGTTTAATATGTATATTATGCATCATGTATTTTCCTTTGTGTAAAACGCAATAAAAATACTTGTCAAAAATAACCCCAAAATTAGGTGTTGAGACTGCATTATAAGAAAATCAAAAGCAAGGGGGTGATTATTATCTACAACACCAGACGTCTGAAAAAAACCACCAAAATTATGTCTGACCCCACTCACCCCAGTCATAACTTGTTTGTCCCCCTACCATCTGGCAGAAGGTTCCGGACACTCCAGTCGCACACAACTAGACTCCAAAATAGCTCCTTCCCCAGAGCCGTCAAGCTGGCGAAGCCCCCACTCTCTCCCATCATACTATGATCTCTCCTCTTCTTCCTGTACCCACAATGTCTGTACTCCAACACCACTACATACACGACAACTGAAAGTAAGCCGAAATTGTACTGTCCCTTCGATAGCTCAGTAAAACTGTATTAGTTGTAATATTTCTTAATCACCGTACTATTTTTGCACTGTTCCCCAAATTACTTTGCACTGTTTTTGTCCTGTTGTATTCTTTTCTCTGTTTGCGGATTTTGCACAGTTTTGATTACATGTTATGTTATTACACTGTTATTGTTATTGTTATTGTGTTACTGTCTATTGTCTTATCTTCTCTTCTATTTATATACTGCACCTGAGTGACTAATGAGAAACACTTTTCACTATACTATACACCTGTGTAAGTGTAATGACAATAAAGTTGAATTGAATTAGTCTTTTTGGTAGGCCCATAAACAAGCAGCCACTACAGACTGGTTTATCTGCCTGACTGGGGCACCTCAGTGCAGTCTTGATTATGCTCTGGTAACACCTCTATCCCCCATTTTGCCTGGTATCCTCAATTATTGCTAACAATGAAGATATGAAGATACCCAAAAATCAGGACTGGCATTAATCAAGTTCGTCTTGACATTTCTACACTTGCTTAAAGCTAATGCACCACTTCTTTCAAGAAATGTCTGGGTGAGATCCACAGAGCCATTAACTATCAGCAGCCAAATACATTCAATTGGCCAAATAATTCCCTCTGGCTTTCTTACTTTTCTTATATTACCAGACCTTCTCTTTTATTATTCAGTATACTATAAACACTAAATGTTTATAGTATTTAGTATTTAAATAGTATAGTATTTAGTAAGGTAAGCTGTACAATTATGGCTATGGACACATTAAAAACATTGGTATATACAGTATGAGCACACAGTTCGTTTTTTTTCTTTGCTTATTAGATTTCTTCTTTTCTTATTATGTTACTTTATTTTTAGGAAGGTTTTATTAGTGAGTCGAAACATGTACCATAATATTTATCAGGCGACACACATTCACACTCTTCCCAGTTGTACAGCGTTTCTCAACAAAGGTTAACATACCGGGCTTCCATCACACTTATAAGACAACATGCTCTTTGAAGTCTGTAATACATTTTTAAAGAGGAGACAGCTGCTCAGTGATGTAAAGATATTAGTACAGTGCTCTAAATTAAGAACAACCACCAATTTTACCCACCTTTGTTTCCTGCATACATTGTTTTGGAACTCTTAGAATAATTAAATTGACTGTGATCAGAGAAACCAATATATTTAACATGCGAGCAACCTCAGTTACTTGCACCAAGCTTAATTGTACAGCTTTTCCAGTAAAGGGAGAGCATGCTAGGCTGTCATAACACACATCTGCCACCTTAGTGTTTGTAATATGTTGTAAAAGAGGAGACAGTTATTGCTCAGGGAAGCGATGATTTTAGAAAATCTAGAGATTACAGTGAATATGAGTAAACAAACTGTGCAAAGGGCTCCTTGACTTTCGAATGGCGCTGCATATACTGTATAAAGTTATTTTCTAAGCAAAACCAGCCACCCAGACAGCTAAAAGTTATATGAGCCACGAGGATCCTTTAGAGCTCAAGGTACAGTTAAAAGAGAATTGTTTGTACAGTTAAAAAGAGAAGAGGAGCAATTTGTCTGTATTTTGCTCCACAGATCCACAAACCTATTGTCTGAAGCAGTATCTTTATTTTATTTCAACAGAAAGAAAGTGATTGAAAAAGCATTCAGCTTCTCATTTTACTCAAATCAGCTTCATTCTCTCAGTGCCCCCTGAATGAACACATTTAAAACTCTCCCTCCTCTGACCTTAACATTATGTTTTCTCTTAATTAAAAAGCTAAAAGGCATTTTTTTTGTATAACCTTTCAATAACAAATTAGGCCAATTTTTATTTTTACCATGAGCATGTGCATCATAAAGTCCATAAAATATTACATTATTTGACTGCTATGGGCATATTTTTCAGCTGTTCACACATGATTGCTTTCAGTAGGTAGCATAATTAGGACATCATGTGCATGACCGCTTGAAAATGGCAAAGATAACCCTATGTAATAAAACTGCAATTTATTTTATAGTTGAGCTGTGTTCTGCCCTGGCTGTGCCAGGAGACTGGCAATGATGACTCATTTCTTCTGGCACCTACTGGCAAAAGGTTATTATTACAACAATAATACAAAACTAGAACAGGCCCACGCATCAAAATTGACAGCCGTTATTAAAAAAAAAACTTTCATACCAGAGGCAGATCTCCCTGAAAGCATTTAGATTACTATGTTACTTTAAAAGACAAACAAAACTGTCTTTTTATATCTTTTTTTTAAATAAAACAACAACAATAAGAACAATGGAGCAGTGACAGAAAAAGTTCAGCCACCAAAAGTCCGAGATTCAGTCCTAAGAACAGTGAGCTAAGGACCAGCCACAGATGAATGGAACCAAGGGGAGGGAGTATAAACATGGAGGAATTCAGAGATACATGATGGAGCCAGATTATTTAGAATTTTAAAAGTCAGTAACAAGATTATATTGAATTCGTGACCCTACCTACAGGCAACCTGTATAGAGATTTAAGCGTAGGAGTGATATGCTGCCAGGGTCTGGTGGGAGTCAGAAGTCTAACTAAAGAGTTCTGGACATTTACTGAGAAGAGTGTTAGGGCCACTGAGCAAAGAATAACAGAAATCAAGCCTTGATGTTATAAATGCATGGATCAAACACTCAGCATCAGACATTGATATAAATTGCCTAATGTGGGTAATAATTCTGAAAAAATAACCATCTTAATCAAATTTTTCATGTAGGGCTCAAAGAACAGGAGACGATAAAATGTCCCTCCCAGGTTCCTGACTATAGCTGATGCCTGAATGGGAAAGCCATCCACCATTACTGTGAACCTCTCTAGCTTTTCCAGTTTTGTCGCCGTTTAGCTTCACGTTATTAGATGTCAACCAGAGCTTGATGTCACACAAACAAGAGATAACTGACAGAGGTGGGAGATCAGAGGGGGAAGAGGTTTTAACATAAATCTGGGTATTATCTGCATAACACCGAAACTGGAGACCATGTTCGCATATAATCTGACCGAGAGGCAGCATTTAATCCTTTGTCTCTCCTACTACATTGCTTTTAATTAATAATAGGTTTTGAAGTACCAGAGCTTAAATACCCACTTTAAAATAAACAGATAAACATTGTTCTTATTTTCCTAGATGAATGAACATTTCTGCCATTTCACGTACAAGTCTACAGGCTCTTTGTAAGATTTCTGTATAGCGTATATGCATTCATTATTTTTTTCTCATTTTTTTCCAGAGGAAATAAGCAGACTCAGTTGCCGGATAGACATCCTATTGCAAAATGAACTGCTAAACAATACAAATTGTCTGCTCTCAAAATATAAAGTGTGCAAAACAAGTTAGAAAGAAAAGGAGCTTAGAGTGCTACAGTACAACTACTTTTACTGTTTAACACAGTTTTCTGTACTGTACATTCCATTACTAAGTGCATTGTAACAATCTGAATTGCACAAATATATATATATACTTTAAATATTTGAAATTCAGAACCTCAGTAGATAACTGTTGTGAAAACCAAAGAAAATAACAGCATCATTGCTCTGATGTCAAACGCAGTTTTCATGTCTTACTATTTGCATGCTAAGAAAAACAATAAGGATGAATTGTTTTCTCCATTCATGTAGTGTTTGCAAGCGGATTTGTTTAATCAGTTTTGCTCCTATTAAAACCCCCACATTTTCCTAATATCCAGTGTCCACAAACAAGAGCACAACAAGCTCCATTTGCTAGCCCAGACAAAAAGCACATGGGTCTGGCTTACAGCTAGAATATAAGACAGGTCCAAATGGTTGTAGCTAATTTATCTTTAGAACTCCTCCATACAGGCCTTGAAGGAAGCCAAGGTATCAACAGAACCATTTCAGCTAAATGGCTGGATAGCGTGTTCCATACTTCCACAACCCTGTGTGTACAGAAGTGCCCCATGTTCTCGATTTCAAATTATCATTGATTCTAAAGATATCTCCTGGGTTTACCTTGTAGATTACTCAGGATGATGAGGGTGTTGGACTCTTGAATCAGGTCTCCTCTTCTATATCTCTGTTCAAGAATTGAAAGATTATAAGAGAACTGGCTACCTTCGGGCTCTTACACTCATGTTGTAGCTGGAACTTTTATCTGATCAGCTGCTCCGGAGCCCCCGGGCAATACATCTTTGAATGGATTTTAAAGTAATTGAAGAAATCCCCATTTGATGGCAAAATCTCTTTGTGAATTATGAATGATGTTTTCAATTGACTAGTACATGGCGAGGGCAACACGGTGGTACTGTGGTTAGCATTGCTACTCACAGCACTGGGGCCCTGAGTTCACAGCCTGTCTGCATGGATTTCTTCCTGCATTCGCATACTGTAGGTTTCCTCTTGGTGCTCTGGTTTCCTTCCTTGATCAAATGATTCAGTTTTGAAAAATAATTAATACCCATAAAACCTGGATAGGAAGAGCCAGAACCAGGGTTGGAGACTTTTGAAATAGACAAGAAAGAGAAAACAATTTTGGTATTCTCTAAGTTACATTACCTCACTGTTGCACATGAGGTAAATGCAAATAAAATGAAAAGAAATTAATTAAAATGAAAACACCTTGCCTGCACTGATATATGGTATCAGTACAATGGCACAGTTAACATGTGGACCAAAATAACACTGCAGATTTGTGGTTAAAAAAACCTTCCTTGCTAATTACTGTACCAGTCTGTTTCTCCAGATACAGTTATAATGGTGATTACCATTATTTCACTTGGTAATTAAAATTTTTCCCAGGACAAGGCTACAGTACCTTGCATAAGCAATAAGCGTGTGTTTGAGAAAATGGGTTTTGTATGCTTCAATGTCACTATTTCTCACTGTATATGAAAAATTTTCCTTCTCAGTTACGATTGCATAAAATCTGTTACCATTTTAAAATAAGGAGCCAGCAAGACACATAGTGCTAATCACAAAACCTTTATTATGATGCTCACTTTAATTCATTTTTTATGAAAAATGAAAATACTTAGGTCTGATTTTAATTACAATTCAGTTTATGAACACTTTGAGCCTAGATCTTCTTTTAACGCACAATTGGGATCTTCTTGCTACACATATATGTGATTGTAGATGCAGAATGTCTTTGACATGTACTGTACAGTATAGTATATTTAAAGACTGGCTCATTTAAAAATTATGCTGCCAATGTAATAATACAGGGATCAGTCACTGCCAGTCAACTCACTTTGTCAACATAGTGAGTCATTGGCAATTATAAAAATTAAAGCAACACAACTGCTTTTCAGACACCTCTGTAACTTGACAGAAGTCTGTAAAAATAAACTTTTGACAGCATTTCTTGAAATTTGGTTAATAAACTATTGACTTGATAGTATGAATTAGAGTTCAGAAACTCAAAAGAGATATGAATGGCAGTAAGTAAAGTTTAAACAGTATTTATCACCTTCAATCATGCAATACATAACACTGATGGAGGGTGTCTGTGATGTCTGTCTTACCTCAAAGTCTGCCTCATCTTTCTCACTCATCACTCTCAATATTCTTATTTTATTCACCTTCAGGGTGTTCTGGAGCCTATCCCAGAAAGCACTGTGAAATAGATGGGATACACCCTGAATAGGGCACCAGTCTGTCACAGAGCAAACACAGACATAGCAAGGCTAATTTAAAGCAGCCAATTATCCTACCAGTATGTCTTTGGACAGTATATCTTTGGACTTACACTTGAAGAAGGCTCCACCGCTGAAACATTGAGTTTTCTTTCTTCTCCTTTCAGCATGGAATAAACCTATTACTTGTTCCTTTTCAGTCCTTACCATTTCTCCTTCACACTGGAGAACCCACATCTGCAAACCTCAGGCCCACATGGATTTCCCCTCAAATTCATGACTCCCCACTCCATGTTGTGTAGGAGAATTTCTTGTGTTCCAAAGTTCCTTCTTCGTAACAGACACCAGTAGCCAAAGCAGGTATTGTGTCCTTTTGCCCACTCTGGTCAGTGCTAGCCCCATTATTAGGCTCTGGGAGGGTCAGTGCAGTGTTCACTCCCAGAAGCTGGACTATGGGGTCCAGTCTCCCCCACACTGCCTTGGCACAAGCACATCCCCAGAAAACATGCTTCTGTATCTCCTCCTCTCTGCATGAGTCCCGGGGGCAGTTAACAAGCACCTCTCTTGTCATGAGGACTCTGTAGACTTCCAACTACTTCAGGGCTATCAACTGGTTGTCCAGGTCCTTGGGTTGTGTCCTTTTCCGGATTTCTCTGGGAATGTGCAGTGTCTCCCTGGCAACCAATTCCTCCCTCACTTCCTTGTACAGAGTTCTGTGGTTCTTGCAGAGCTCTGCATGTCGGCTGGCCTAATGTTCCTTGCTCCACTTGACGGCGCAAATGTACTGTATGTCCATGTCAGTACTCTGCCTTTGATTCAGTGTTTGGATAAGGTGCCTCAGGGCGGAGGAGTGGCTCTGTTGCTAAGGATCTGTGCCTGTGGCTGGAAGGTTGCCAGTTCAAATCCTGCGGCCAGCAGAGGAATCCTACTTTGTTGGGCCCCTGAGCAAGGCCCTTAACCACAACTACTCCAGGGGAGCTGTATAAATGGCTGACCCTTTGCTCTGACCCCAAGCTTCTCTCCCTGTCTGTGTGTCTCATGGAGAGCAAGCTGGGGTATGTGAAAAGACAAATTCCTACTGCAAGAAATTGTATGTGGCTAATAAAGTGATCTTATCTTATCTATACTGTCAGAGATAAGGCTTTTAGCATTGCTATTGGCATAAGGTAGGTAAGTATAAGTGGATGGGTAGTTTGAGCTTAAGACATTGGGCTGCAGTTACAGTTAGGATTGGGGTTATGGTTAGGATCAGGATCATATGTAAACATACTTCAATATCAAAAACTATTAAATAACAAATCTGTCTTATAAAAAAGAATGTCATATAAATATGTATATATATATCAGTTCTGCTTGCTTACATGGTACAGTTCAACATATTTAAAATGAAAGTTTGAAATTAAAACAAGGTTTATCCAGAATAAAAATATCTGCATTGACATACAGACTGCCTTTGCAGTATAAAGACTCAAGAATACTGTTGTCTTTACCATCAACAAGAGATAGACTCATGTTTATAGTCATTGTTGGATGTTGTTGTTTAACTACTTACTTATAAGTAGTTTATAACAACACTGTTTTTGTTTTCTCTTGATAATGGTTTGGGAGTATTGCAGGACCTTTTGTGTGTTTTCTTAAGATCCTGACTAGTTAATAACTAGATTGACCAGCTAAGAAACTTAAAGGTAAGAAACAGTAAAAAAAAAAAATCAGTTGATAGGCATCATTTGTCATATGTTCAATTTTTCTTTATTTTAGTAGTAGTAACAGGCTTAGTGAAGTGGTGACAAACGCATTGGAGTGTATTTGATCTTTCTATCTTATAAAAGAAGTAATGGGCTTGCAGGTTAATGTGCAGGCTTAGATCATTTCTGACATAAAGTATGCATATCAGCTCAGAAGCATAGAAAGTGCAGACAAATTCTGATTTATTGAACACTAATGCAGACATTTATGAGTATCATAAATCCATGATGTCTGTGATATTAAAATGGCAGCAAACCATGTATTTTACATTAGTATTTCCTTAAAAGTTAAGATCAAAAGCAGTAATGTGTTAAAAAATGAAACAGCATGCAGATTTATCATCAGGTGGCCCAGTAATTTGGAACATTTCCACATCTAAAAAACAAAACTGTCACGATGGTAAACCCCTCCTCTTAAGGATGCTCCAGCCCTTCCTTGTTTTACCTGATCTCCTCCACCTGCCTCCGGTTCCTGCCCCCAGTCCTATAAGAGCCCGACGTTCCTGCCAATCTGGGCTCAGCTTTGGAAGATGGACGTCCAGAAGCCCGCCTACCAGCGAGTCCAGGAGTGACTCGACGGCACAGGTTTCACAATGGTTACCAGGCCATCTGGGTCCGGGGCTGGGAGCGCCCGGCCCCGTTACCTTCTTTTATTCACCCAACCCTTCGCCGAATCCCGTTCCGGCTTTTAACTTCGTTTGTCTTTGTCAAGGATGGACCACCCGGCTCTGGACATTTGCCTCCCCACGGATTTCCCTACGAACACCCTTCGGACTTGTTTGCCTGGACAACACCCCCTGAACACCTTCGTCATGCCCCCCTGTTAGTTTACCAACCCAGTTCCTTCTCCTCCCCGTGTCTGTTCACTCCCTTCTGGATTGTGCTGTCTGCATAGGGTCCTGAAAGATGCTGCGTGACAAACATGATCCATTTGAATGGGTGGTGTTTTTGATCACACACTTTGAAAAGTGTGGTGAGGGCTATAACCTAAGTCAAGCTTGAGAGGAAATCACTGCCCAACATTTCTTTCTTACCACAGAAAACTATATACAACACCATGCACACCAAAAAACACATGCAGCGATAAATCTGCATCTTTCAAATAAAATTGCTTTAGTATTCTATTCTGAATTTTACAGATACAACACATCTACAGAATGGATAAATGTGCTGTAATATTTGTTGTTGTGTTTTAGCTTATATATAGCACTGTGTGCCAACAAAACCCAATGTTGTGAATCACATCAGCCAAATCAGTACTGGAATACCCGTTACACTCTCATCTACAATTTAATCATGCACTAGCATTATAGGTCAAAATAAATTTAAGTGACTCCGCTTTTAGAAATGGGTTATCTTGGCTTGTTATTTGCAGCTCTGCCCTCTCTTTTTTGTCAGCAGTGAGGTTGCACCACACAGAAAATACATTAGCACTTTGTCTCAGAATATCTATCAAAATAATGGATTACGTGGACCACTGATGTAAAAAGAAGCTAATTTCCTATTAAAACCTTAGACATGTATTGATCACCCCTTTTTTAGGAGCTCAAATCTCTTATCTTGTACCTGGAAGATTAATCTGAAATGTTTCATATATATTACATTGCCTTGGGCTTGTATACAAATGTCACTTAGCCTTAACTGTTATTTTTTAGACTTCTTTTCTAGACCAACTATCTGTCACATATAATGGAAAAAGGAATAAGTAAAGGTTAATTCCATGCTGATAAATAGTAAAGGAGAAGGCACTGTACCTTTCAGACATAAATTCCATTTTAAGAGGCCCTACTATTTATTTAATTCATGAAAGAACGTGAGAAAAATTAAAAACAAAAGAAGGCCATTTGGCCTGTTGGGCAGTTGGTAGTTCATTGATCCAAAGATCTCATCCAGCTGTTTCATGGAAGAAGCAAGAGGACCGGCTTCAACAACATGGCTGGGTGGCTTGTTCCATACTCCCACAACCTTTAGGTTAAAGATAGGCGTCCTCTTGCCCCTGCAACACATGTATATTATTTCACTAATGGTTTGTGCTACCAGCTAAAGACTTTTGGGCTGATGGTTGCCAGGTCACCTGTTCATGATCCCTGCCTTAAAGGATCTCAAGGAGTCAGATCCAACCCTGTCAGCTTGGATAGTTAATTTCAGTCTCCCAGAATTCCTCCATTTAAATGACTCCTGTCTTGGTCTTGAACATGAATTCCACTTGTATCATGAGTTTTTGTGTTGTTGTTGATCTTGGCCATCGCCTTACAATTCATTGGCTCAAATAAAAAGTTTTCTGGACTGTTGCCTTCTCTAAATATATTTCTATATTTTAAAGCTTTAAAGAATGGGTTCAACACTGGACTACAATTGTCAAAGTATCTCTTTTCTACTGATTCCCAGAGAAGCATTTTCTTTGTTTGCAAAGAAGTATAAGAATCTCTGTTTATTTTTCTCTCAGGTTATAGGCAGGGAGGTTTAGCAAATACTGGGAAACACGAATTAATTTTATTACCCCAATGAGACTTGATTTCAGTTTATGAGGGAATATACAGTTATATTTCTGTGTGGGCTATTTTGTTGTTTGTTGTGTTTCTCATGAAACAATTGTATTCTCTTGTATTACCCCCCATATCTTCTGGCATAATGTAAATAGTTTATTTTATATGTATGTATAAAAATAATGTAACAAAATGAAAGATGAAGTAAAATGTTGAATGCATTCTGTTTGTAAATCTTTTCATCGCTAAATATAAAGTTAAAAAAAGAATGTCTGTTTATTCAAATGTGTTGAAATCATAAAGTGTTCCTAATTAAAACAAAAATAACATAAATGCTTCTCTTTATAGTTTCACTACTTAATTTTGCCCATTTTGCTCCTGAAGAAATGGCTGAATCAAGTGAATGACCATTTCCAGGAAAAAAAACCTGGAAATGTCCAGGGAAGCCAATATAAATTGAAGACACCTGGGATATAGGCAGATGTTGCCTCATTAACATGAGGTAACCTGGAGTGCCAGGTAGAAAACAAATGATAAAATTGAAATAGTGACTCAAATCAAATTCAGATTATTCTGAAACTGTCTCAAGAATCTGCGGAGGACTGATGTCCCATCCAGCGTGCCTTATGCCTAGCTCTTGCTGGGATAGGAGCCATGGATAGATGACCATTTGGGATTTGGGATTTTGTAGTCCACTATGCCACCTAGCAATTTTATGGGTGCTAGGAACCCTGCAACAGGTTCATTATATCTCTCAGAATCACCACAGCACCCACAGACCAGCAATAGACATTAGTATTGCTTAAGTGCCCTTTTTATCTTCTAATAATTGCAGCTCTCGGGGCTACCAAAAATATCTCCAAGGGGCATGCTTGACCCAAGAGGGTTAATAGCCCATCAAGGTAGAAAGAAAATGGAACTTGAAAGTCTTTATTATGCCATACTGTACAAAACAAGTATATCTATATTGACAAAAAGAAACCAGCAGTCCTTTACGGCTGGCCAGTCCCACTCAGTGGGGGTTTGCTATTGCCTCAGTCAGGGGCAGGTGCGTCAAATTGATTACAGGAGGAAGCTTGGTGATACAATATGGGTTGTTTGAGAACTGACAGGATCCAGATTTCCAGGTGTCGTGAAACTCTGTCACTCTTTTGTTTCCTTTCTGCTCCCCCACTCCCCAATGTCTTGGCCAGACTAGTTCAGCATCACCACACACCTCCAAGTGCCGATCCTTAAATTGTGGAAACTGAGCAAACATTGTGTTTTTCCATCCTAGTTAACTGCATCCTGCTCCATTTGTCTGTGTTTGAGGTTTTTGATTAGGGAGAGCCAATAGCCACCCAGGAGAAAGACAGACACTACTACAGTATATTGACAAAATCACCTGTTTATACTCTGTGACATCAGCTCAAGCTCCCTCATAAGCCTGTATTGGATAAAGAGGTTAGAAAATAGGTGTAAATATATGTGTATCGAGAATGCATAGCCTAACCGGAAATCATTTTTGAAACAAATGTATGGGTTCACTATCATGTGATCATTTTGAACAATTCTATTATCTAATAATATATTAGTGGACAATTTATATTTTTGGTTCCACTTGGAGACTCACAAAAGAGGCCAGAAATGGACATTTGCAGTGTAATCTGTATGAATCACAGCAGCAGAATCCTCCATAGCACGCCTGCAGTCAAGAAATCAAGGACAAAGTCATCAAGAAAGGAGACTCTGGAAGGCGTATTCTCTCTTTCTTTGGACTGCCTCATTTCTTCTGGATTAGCTGTCAGGCACATAGAAACATCTCCACTTGGACTACATAAATATAACCTTTCAGAACCAGGAATTTAAATATGTTAGGTCATATTAAATATTAAATATTAAATATTAAATATTAGGTAAAAACATTTAACTAAAATTAGGTAACATATACCTAAAAACAAAATCCACAATGACATGGAGGGGCATACAAAATAAGCTTTTAAGATGTCTATTGCAGTGCATTCCAGTGGGACTTACAACAGTTACAGGAAAAACTTTGTAAGGATACACAAACCCAGACAATCAGCAAGCATTGGGCCAATGCTAGGGCAACATCAGTTGGTTTGTCGGGCAAGTGTAATTTTGCTCTTCACTCAACACTGACTCAACACTATGGCCAAATGTAGAATGCCACTATCAGGCCAGCACTGAATTTCATGTGTTTATATATTAGGGACACAAACCATCGCTTCACATCTTGAATGTATATTCACTGCATTATTGTCCTGAACTTCTTTTGAGTCACCCTCTATAATTCTTTGCTCCTAAAGACACTCATCTCAACATCGACATGAAAATAAACATGTCATAGAGTCAGATCTACTGTCATGTTCGTTAAAAAGTTGGAGGAGGTCAAAAGTAATACAGGAGTCGTTCATAATGAACAGTATTGTTACTCTCAACACAACAGTGCTGACTTGTATTTAAGTTGTATGTCATATAACTTTATTGTTGCTGCTGCTGATCTGTGTTTATACTTTGGTGTTTCCTTAATGTCTTTGTATACATCCAAATAACTCAACTGCACTTGTGCACATGACAAAAAAAACTGAACTGATTTTTTAACAACTAAAAATCCCACATTAATCATTATTATTTAAAAACATAATCGCGTTGAGTGTTAAATTCTCTTAATTTTTTTCCTCAGCTGAGGTTTTCTGTCAAGTTTGTTATGAATTCGATTTCACAGGTTCCCGTCCATTTTTTTGGAAAGCTCTAAGTCTTTCGGTTCACTTTTCAAGATAAAAAGGTGAAAGTGGGGAGGAGGGGGAGCTCGGAATATACATGCACCAACCTGAAAGAGCTTCCCTACTCCAGTCATCCTGCATCAAATGCAAACAACACAGGAAGCGAGTCTTGGATTTTCGATAAGTGGCAGTCGTGTCCACCACTCACCGGGACGATTGCCTCCCTGCTCGGGCTTTGGTCCCTCCTCCATTCAAAAGCGCTCAACTCTGACCTTTCAGCGAAAGCGCCTGAAGCAGCAGTAGCAGCAGTTTCACATTTCTGCCTCCTCCGCCTCCCTCTGCAGAGACAAGTGACTCGGATCTCCATTCAAACACATCTTAACGCCGAGGGATGAGACTCCGCTCAAAATACAGGCGACACAACTGCTGAACTTGGTGCAACGATCCCGTCCATGAAGAGGGATTGCGAATATTAAAGACAGTTTCAACCCAAAAAGAGAAAAAAAGATAATAGTACTGACCGCAAAAAACACTGTCAAGTGCTAACAGCCACTCCACTACAGACTGCAAACATGGCGAGCGCCTCCTACCATATCTCTAATCTGCTGGAGAAAATGACATCTAGCGACAAGGATTTCAGGTACAAACCTTGTTTTTTACTTAATAAGTATCCTAAAGTTGATTTGTGGCATGGTTGTTTTGTTTACTTCTTCATAAGTTTTAAATCGCTTTTGAAAAAGCGACTGGCGCTCGCAGCTTTACATAAAAGATTTGAAGCCTGAAGAAGTAGGCCTCAATTCCCTTATGCTTCTCTGTTTTGACGTAAAACATCTTGCACTGACATCGATGAAGCAAAGTTTTGATTATTTTGCGCATTTATTGTATGTTATCTCTAAGGATGCGTTTGCATTCATGTTATTTTTATTTTTCGGGATGAAAACCCTTTATTGAAGACATGATGACCACGGTTGAAGTGTAAACATCAGAGACTAAACATAAATGCTTTGACGTGGGGTACGTCTGTCAAGTTCTATCGCCTAGCATTCATAATGTAAATATATGCCTCCTTTTATAGTTATTTGCGACTTAAAAATAGTGAATTATTACTATTGTAAATTTCTGAAGCCAAACAGGGTAGGTGATCGGTGTTGCAATTTACGTTTAAACTGTGCCAAAAAACTACCAGAAAATCATTTTCTGGTACACACCTCGTCATGTGTTCAGAAACCTCTCAGTGCTCGGTGTAGGTAAGTGATTAATGTATTAAAGGTCTTCAAGATTTTTTAACAAAAATAATCTGTAACGGACGAGTTGATGAAAAGGCGAGTACATTTATGAAACTCCAGTTAATGTTTTTAATTAGTTACGAGATGTTTTGTATTGCGACTTTTGTATTGTGGAGGAACATTAGAAAGAGAGCTAACTTGTCAAATGCACTTAAACAGTAAGACTTCTTTATGTCCGTTTTCTCTTATATATTATGCTACTGCTATGGAAGAAGTCAAATAAGAAAGCTTGCTTTAGCCTTCAGTGGAGAAGTAATCACCTTTGGCACCTGTATTCTTTATTATTGCTTAATAAAGTAATTTGCAGCACCTGGGTTATATTTACTCTGCTGTCCAGATAAATTTTAAATCCCTGTCTTAAAGTCCAGTGTGGAAAACCAGCTAATTAACAAGGAAGATGTATTAAGTAATGCAAGTTATGTCGTCGCAATTTAAGGTTCCATTAGGCAGCTTTGTCATAATCCAGTTTTGCAGTCCTTGGTACTCTCGAATTGGGCAAGCAGGTTATGTTTATCTAGTCCTCTTTTTGGATGTACATTTATACCTCTCCAGTTATTGAAGACTGACTTTGGGTTAGGGTTGGAGCAGATGTGAACAGATTCTGGCAGTAAGAGAACTTGAAGCAGCTCTGGGTTCTCATGGTGTCGTGTGGACACTGTTAAGTCCAGTAAGTGACTGAGAAAAGTAGTGTATAGGTGCCTTACAGGACTGCATGGCAGCACCATTATCATTAGTACATTTAACTGCAGTAGGAATTTAGAAATGGTGTCTTTTCATTTGACACTTTTTAAATAGTCTTGATTAAGATTTAGGTCGTAACCTGTTGTGCTAAAAAAGTGCTGTCATCTCTGATTAGCCTGAGGAAAACTTGTAATTTATGCTTAGAGCAGTATTTCAAGTATTTGCTTGTGCTTATGCAAAATGACTTGTACTAAAATACAGGGATCAGGGTTTGTTTTGCACCAGTGAGTGTAAAAATGTTCTGTTAAAAATCTTTATGGTGGGATGGTGAGGCTGAGCAAAACAGAGCAGACTTCCCTTTCCCCAGCAGCAGGTCTCCAGCTCCTCCTGAGGGACTCCCAGGTGCTCCCAGGCCAGCTGAGAGATATAATTCCTCCAGCCTGTTGTGGGTCTGCCCCCAGTGGCAGTGCCCAGTCCAACTCGAGCAGCCGGTGCCTGGGGGGCATCTTCAGCAGATGCCTGAACCACGATATCCGGAATAGCAGCGACTCTACTCCAAAGTCCTCCTGGATGACCTAGCTCCTCACCCTGTCACAGAGAGTAAGCCCAGCAGCCCTGCAGAGGAACTTAATTCTCACCACTGGTACACATGAATCTCATTCCTTCAGTCACTCTCTATAGCTTGTGACTACAGGTGCGGAGGGGACGAAGATCAACCAGGACACCTAGAACTTTGTCCGAAAACTACAGTTCAGTACAGCGTCCGCATTACTGCGGCCACTGGTCAATCTGGTGATCCCCTCAACCCTCACTCATCCCCTGAATGCCTGCACTTGGGGCACCTGTCCCTTCCCCCTCACCTGGAGAGAGCTAGCCAAGGGGGGTTGCCAAGCTGTGGCACAACGAACAAAACCTGCCACGTTTGTGGAGTATAATGCTTTTGCCCTTTCTTCTCTGAAGTGTAGTACTCTGTAGTATTAGTTCAGGTGGGTAGCTGCGTCAGCATGCGTAGGCTGCAAAGGAACAAGTAATAGGTTTATTCCATGCTGAAAAAAAGAAGAAAGAGAACACAACGTTTCGGCCGTGGAGCCTTCTTCAGGTGTCACACCTGAAGAAGGCTCCACGGCCGAAACGTTGTGTTCTCTTTCTTCTTTTTTTCAGCATGGAATAAACCTATTACTTGTTACTCTGTAGTATGTTGTGCGAAAGTTGTTGGATTCTGCCAGTTTTGCAGTATTTTCCTAAAGCAATGTTTCATGGGCTTATCTGACATTATGTTCACTCTCAGTTGTTTTAAGCTTTCCTGTGGTGGTCTTCTGTTGTATTAAAAGGATAATATGGGAACAGTCACACATGAGAGGAGGCACTTGTCCATCTACCCCATTCGTTAGGTCATTTCCAAAAAAGGTCACTTTAGAGTTTTTTTTTTTCCTACTGATGTGCAGGTTAAACATTTTCCTGCTAGTTTGTTTGAGTATTTCTGGGGATGAAAAAATTCAGTTTTTGTAGTGTGTGTGAGGTGTGTTGGACGTGCATCACTTGCACAGACCACATCTGGGGAAAGGGAGTGACTGCTGCCATCTTTGTGCTCCTCTTGTCTTCTTCTTCCATCTGAGCTGCATCAGGAGCACTCTTCCGAAGTTTTTCCACAGAAGGTGCCAGTTTGGCCTCCTGCCAGCGCTTAATGCTGTATTCATTCGAAGTCCGCTTTTGGTACTTTTAATGTACTTTTGTAACCAATGCAGGTATCTGATAAACATATTAATAAGCCGTGCTGTACTTCCAGAACCAGTTTTTCTTTGGAACAGGGTGCCTATCCTCTTCAGGGAAAGAGTTTCATGCAGATACCTGTAAAAGTAACGTACGACACAGGGCGTTCTAAGAATCCCTCTTACCATAGATAAGATGGGCATGATCGAGGAATGATCCTGTATTTGTTTGTCTCATTGTAACTCTTCCTTCCCCAGAGTCATCTGGTGGGGCGTCACACCATTTTTTCCAGTCTTGTTTGATAGGCATGATGAGCTACAAAAGGTGTTTTGTTTTGTCATGGAATATCTTTTCTACACAGACTCTTCTTCCCCTTAGATCAGCAGAAAAAATATCAATTTAAAATTTATATATGATATCCATTCTTAAGCTCTGTGGGATATTGCTTACGGCAGTGTCAGAAGTTCCTACTAGCTATAGACCTTTTTATCAGTTGTTTTTTTCAGAGCTGTATTGGCTGTAAAAACACAATTTTATCCACCTTTCTGTGCATTTAATCTTATTACCTGCCATGTGGATTAAACCCTGACATTGGATGAACATGGTTATGAGTCTGCAGCTGTTTTATGGAACTTTTCCATAGTTTCCTTAGTTATTAGGCCTCGTAAACAGAAGTGAGATGGTGAGAATAAAGATTGAACCAACACTTTCACTCCTCTTTCTTTGTAATTTTGTTTTACTGGATAATTTCCAAAGTTATTAATGATTGTTCCAAATGATTCCTTAATCCAGTTATCTCTACATGAATGTTTTCAATACATAAAGTTATTAGACTGTAATTTGGAAAATGTTTTTTTTGCAAAGGTATAAGTATCTACATTCAGGATGTATTTACTCAACAGTGTTTATACCCGTTTTTCTCAGAATTGGTCTCATAAGTACTTCTGAATGTGGTTCAAGTGAGTCTTTTAATACTATATTTAAGAGATTTTTTTTCCTTTGTCAAATGAGTCCAGAAAAAGTGACAGTCAAGAACTTTTCATGCCTCCTATCTATAGTAGCTTTGTTTTATTGCAGTTTGTGTATGGCAAAAAAAAAATCTATTTTTTATTTTTCAAGTGTACCTGGATACTATACATTCTCTTTAAAATTGTTAGTAAATTATCTTTGTTTTAAAAAAAGAAAGAGCCGGGAGGGGAGTCTGTCTAAATTACCCCATTCTGCCCCGTTTTCGGTTGAAGGGTCTGTAGCTGCGAGATATGAAGTATGCACACTGAGCAATTACAATGACCAAAAATATTAGGGATTCTAATTTCTTTTAACAAGGTTCACAAGTTTCACAGGGTAACAGCAGAAGTTACCAAATAGTCTTTGAAATACTTTTTACAATTAATTTCTTCCATGAATTTTAACTGTATTCTCCAGCATCTGATCTTTTCCCTTTGTCAATTTTATTACTGTGTCAGACACATTCTTGGTAGAAATTAAATAATTTAGAGTGAAAAATGACATTAAGTGTGCACTTTTCTTTTTTTAAGCCCTTTTACAAATATTAACAATTATATGTAGGGGGTGGCCAGGTGGTGCAGTGGTTAGCATCACTGCCTCACAGAGCTGGGATCCGGGGTTCAATTCCTGTGGTGCTCTCGATGTGGAGTTTGTATGTTTTTCAAGGTTTTCCTCATGGGTTGCTCCAGTTTCCTCACAAAGTCCAAAAACACACTGGTAGGTTAATTAGCTTCCGAGAAATGTGACATTAGTTGTGTGTGTTTGTCTTTGTCTACCCTGCGATGGACTGGTGTCCCGTTGGTTGCTAGGACAGACTCCAGCTCCCCCGCTTAATTGGAAGTAAAGTGGTTAGAAAATAGATGGGTGGATATAAATATAGACTCTAGAGTTGTCCCTAAAAATGGATAAATGGTCTCATCTTTCTCATAGTTCTGTCAAACCATTTTTCACAGCTTAGGGTATCTTGTTATTTTTTCTCCCCATTCAAATTGTGAAGATTTTGATGAAAAAGGCTTAGGCTAAGCTGCAGTGCAGTCTACGGAGATGGCACTTCTGTAGGGCCTTTCATTGTACTCTGCTGCCAGCTGAAGTTATGTCTGATGGTGGTGCTGTAGTGGAATTCCCAGAGTTTGCAGATTCACATGTGATTACTGTAGTACATGGTGTTAGAACATGGTACCCCTTTTACTTGAAACCATTTTGTGAAATCTAGGTGCCGTGTGAGCTTCAAACGAAATAGTTTGTGAAGATAGGTAATGTCCTTTATGATAAACTCTTATGTTTTATAGTATCTGTTTCTGCTCTGTCATGTAGCGCTAGTCTTTCAGTAAAAAAAAAGTAAAACTGTCCTAATGTCTTTTGATGATCAGCTTGCCTATATGCTGGGTGACTGCTGGAGCTACGGACTGTGACAAGCGTCGGTCTGGAAAGCCCTGAACGCTTTGCGCAAACATGATTGGTGAGCAGAAGCAAAGCCTTGATTCCTTCTGCTCCCTCTTTTCACTCTAGGTTCATGGCCACCAATGACCTGATGTCGGAGTTGCAGAAGGACTCCATCAAGCTGGATGACGACAGCGAGCGCAAGGTGGTGAAGATGATCCTCAAGCTCCTGGAAGATAAGAACGGAGAGGTGCAAAACCTTGCTGTCAAATGGTAAACCTTTACCTTTTTTTTAAGAAGCAGGGAGGTATGGAATGACTTCTGCACAGGGAGCACTCAACCAGAAACCCCCCTTATGTGATGGTGGCTCTTTCTTTGTAGAGCAGGGTCCAAAAAATGCTTGTAACCTCCAGGTCTTGATCTTTTGTTTTTCAGTTTAGTTCCCCTTGATTTCAGTGCACTTGGCCCTCTTCTTCCTCACACTGTAACCTGAAGGTGAGCCTTCAGATTTCAAACCCGCTGTCATCCACTTGGTGCTTTGTCTGGGCGGTAGGGTGGGGGATTCAGCTGTTCAATGTCCCTGCACAGGCTGGCGACTTCAGCAACATGGTTCTTTTACACAGATCACTGTCCTGAAGCCGCCACATCCCCATGACGGGCATCAGCTCTTCTTTGTCGAATTGGCCGAGTTGCTCCCCTGTAATACTAGTTGTGCATGACATTGTCAGAAATCAGGACTCCCTTGGAGCGCTGGGAACTTATTGCAGTGACTTTGCCCGCTGGTGCTCGTGTGCGGAACACCCTGGGCGCGCACTGCATGGACTGTTCTTGGGTCTCCAGTTCCCAGTGGTGAATCCCAGTTTTGTCCCAGGCAGGTGTGAAAGTTAAGAATACTGCACTTTTAGTTAAGATTTCTAAGACCCGTTATTTTACTTTTCATCTGCACCAAAATTGAGTGCTGGTCTTTCGGGGGCCCTGGTTTTCTTGTGAATGATCATAGAAATTCAATTCCACCTGCAATTGCTGCTGCAAATTTCTCCACCTGATGATCTGCTGTAATTATGCTTTTGCCGCTTATGATATAAGCAGGACATCCGTAGCGGTCAACTTCAAGGGACTTCATGCTTGATCTTGCCTAACCACTTAACAACACTTGAGAGTTCAGCATAAAACTGCAAAGGATTCGGTCATCAAAGAACCATGAGCTGCACTGCCTTAACGAATTTAAGTACCTTGTGCTATGAACCTAATGACATGCTTGAATCTTTTTTTGTCTTGCCCACCGAGAATGTACTTGAAAGTGCATACGCATTGCTTTAGCAGACTGGAACCAAATTAAAAGAAAAAACGAATAATCAGGTTTTGGTTCGGTAAATCTCTGCTGTGCTGGTACAGTTTACACACGGAACTGCACTCACTGTTCAGACAATTATCGACAGTTTCATTCAGTCACATCTGTTTTCATTAAATAAACGCAGAGCTTTTATTACTTTTTCTTCCATCATCTATAAGTATTTGAAGCTCTTGCCTTTTTCAATCAGCTATTTTTTGCTCTGATTGAATAGAAAAGCCAATTTTCAGAAAAACAAAATGAAGTTTCTGGGTCGTAAATACTAGCTTTAATCAGGGTTACAGATATGTATTTGCCTTTGTGCGTTTTCATCGCAGTGCAGTTTCTGCCATACAGAGGGTTTTTGCTTTGTCAGCAAAACCGGATGACTTGCCCAATACAAACTTCTGTCTGGACTGTATGTGGCATCATCACTGCTTACTTAAAAATGCATGACTGGTTGAACGCATTAAACATTATCTGAGAAAAGGTGCTGGAAAAGAGAGAGCCACATTGGAATTCAACTTTATAGAACACTCAGATACGCAATTATGATTTTTTGATTGTCATTTATGTATCAGGATGCTGATCTTAACTTGGTTAGGCAAACATTGTGTTGGTGTAGCCAGTGCTCCACTTCTCCTAATGTAAGGGAGCACTCTGCGCCTGAAACTAGAAGAACAAAGTATGATATAGATATTTGAATTGTGTAAATAAAATGAAACCAACAAGGAATTTGCTGAACTATAACCGGATCTGTCAGTTTTATTTTTGGATCATCCCAGGAACAGCTCTAGTCACTAGATCAGGAGACTCACCAATGCGTTTTGAGCTAATTTGGTATTGATCTAATTATTAATCTAATTTGGTTCTATTTCTTTGTAGTTCCAATGCCAGTTCTGGCTATTCTTCCATAAAATCCTGCAACTTGCAAAATTTCAAACGGATGGTCCCCCATTCCATAATTGAATCCAGGGCCCAGGAGTTGTGATGCAACAGAGCTAACTATCATGCCATCCTGCCCCCCTAGTGTTCAAAAGTATGTGTCAAATGAAAATGTTCCCATTCTTTGGCTCATCCATCTTGTGTCTACTTCATAAAAGCATCTGTATAGTTATGCTAAACACATCACACTTCATAACTTTAATTAACGTTGCCCTGCTGTTTAGTGTGGTTATCATTGTTACCCCCTTGCCTGAAGTTCAACTGGGGGCTTTCTGTGTCATTATTCTGAAGCAGCAAAAGCAAAGAAATATCGCAGTATTTCTCGCAAGTTTTAATTACCTTTCTGCAGTCTGCTCTGGAGGTGTCATAGGAGGCTGCTCTTGTAAATGTAATGCTTGTGATGCACAGTGCTCTAAATAATGCCACCAGCAGCTGCTCTCTAGAGAATTAAATAGAATAAATGGAATTGAAAAGATTTCATGTGGTGCATGGGCTGTACGACTTTTTACTGTAAATGTCTTAAAGTGACATTTTACAAGACCAAGGTAAACTGACTGGTACTGATGAGTTATTTGCTGTTTTTTGGTGTGACTGTTTTTGGTCAGTAAGTGCTTTCTATCACTTTTTTTCTGTCTGTTCAGTTTTGCAGCTGCAGGCATTTAAAAAGATAACCCCCCCCCCCCTTTCCATTATTTCATTTTTCAAGCTCAAGAACATTATAATTGTGCAATTCATTGCATATTATTGTTCAGTTCAGTTCATTCAGCATGTTAGGATTTTCACAGACAAAGCCATTATGAAGAAACTAAAGCAACTTACACAGAAGATGTAAGCTGTATTTGAGCTTCCCATCCATACAGCAAAAAAAATGTTTTTCAGGTCTGGAAGTCATTTAGCAACGGGCATTTGTGTCTCATTTTCTATAGATGAAGTCAGAAGCCTTGTTTTGGGGATTAGGGTTCTCGGTATATGCACTCAAGTGCCAGTGCTACATCCGCCCATATACGCACTAAAATTCAAACCATAGAAAAAGACCTGCAACATGCACGTGTGTCCATGAAGAACATGGTGTATAACACGTTCCTTTGCCTTTTCAGTTTGGGACCTCTTGTCAGCAAAGTGAAGGAGTACCAAGTGGAAACTATTGTAGACACTCTGTGTACAAATATGCTGTCGGATAAAGAGCAGCTTCGTGATATTTCCAGCATTGGATTGAAAACCGTGATTGGAGAACTTCCTCCCGCTTCTAGTGGTAAGAGTATTTATTATTTTAGTAAGGCATAAAGTGGTTTATTGGGGCTTTGGTCGGAAGCACTATGGTAATTCAAGTTCAGACCACCCTATACAAGAACATTTTCTGGGTGATTTATAACCAGTTTTGTCTTTGAAGTAAATTTGCATGCTTTTGTCAATACCAGTTTTATTAATGACGTTAGCCAGTAAATCTGTTGTAGTCCAGTATAGATCTTTGCATTGACTGATTTAAATAGTTTGTATTGCTAACCTGTTTCTATTCTGATGACTTACACACGTTACGGTAATCTAATATACAATTAGATGATATATATAACAGCAGCCACACCTCAAAGAGTGGACCAGAAGCAGGTGGCCTGACGGCGCCTACTTCAGAGAATGTAGGCGTGTCAATGTAATGCCAGTAGGAGCTTTTGTAAGGCTGATCTGGCAATTTTCTGACTGGGAGAAGAACAGAAGTTGATTCTAACTGATTAAGTGTCAAAACGGGAAGTAAGAGCCAGACATTTCATTTAATTTGTACACCATGGCTTTGGGGACTGCAATTGGAGCTGTAGGATTTTGATGACCAAGAACAGGTGGAATGGCTTTACCAAAAGAGTTGTGGAAGTGTGGAACAATCTATCCAGCCATGATTCTGAGGTTGATACCACTCTTTTAAGAAACAGTTGAATTAGGTCTTTGGATTATTTAGCTACAATCTGCCCAATGGGCTTGGTAGGCAGAATGGCCTCATTGAATGTTTAACCTTTCTTATGTTCTTATGCAAATCTCTTCTCACAGACTCTTAAATACAAAAAACCAACACTGGCACCAGGTGCTAGCTAGCTAGCATAACCTTCTACCCTGGCCGCCACTTTATTATGGCCTCTAAATGTTTATCTGATGTTCCAGAATTAAGAACCCCAATGCATTGTGAATTTGAAAATTGCTGGTTCACTCTTGTGTGTTTTGAGGTGAAGCATTTTTTAATAAGACATTTTTTCCCAATTAGAATCCATTTTATTGATCCATTTTAATGAAATGAAGCAGGGAGCCAGTGGGGAGCTTTCCCACGTATTGATCCAGAGGCAAATAGTGCATTGTTTAAGTCACTGTCTTTTCATTTGCTTTTTTTTCAGGCTCTGCTTTAGCTGCTAGTGTTTGTAAAAAAATTACAGGACGTCTCACAAGTGCCATAGCCAAGCAAGAAGATGTTTCTGTTCAGTTAGAGGCCTTAGACATCATGGCAGATATGCTATGCAGGTGAGGAGGCATTTTTAGCTGTTCTGCTTAATGGTCAGGAAAATACATTAAGTGTTTCATTAATCCTGAGTAATTGCTGTACTGTAGACTACATCATTCAGTGCAGAAACCTCTTAAATTAAGGGTAGTACATTTATTTAAAAAACAATTTGATAAACCTTTTTGATAGCGGTTTTTAATTTTTAATGCAGATGTCACAACACATTACTCTGTACCTGTCCATTTGCAGCTGGCTTGAGTCACCATGTTACTCAGGCATGTCTTTTTGTCATTTCTTGTCTGTCTCATGTTAATTTTAGACACTCCAATAAAAGTTTCAGCTTTTAAAAAAACTGCATTGGTATCTACATCCTTGGTGTAAACATCCTACATCCTACATCCTTGGTAAAATAAAAGTTCCAAAACATACAAGGTTAAATACCTTACTATCATAACTCTTTATTTGTTGTTTTAACAGTCAGCCACTCAAAATCGTCTCAAAATGACATACATGAAACAGTTTTGTGAATAATTGAACTGTAATTTTAACTAGGAAACATTATCTAAGACCAATGTTACAACAGAAGCACAAAATACAATTTGTACACTTTCCAAGCTTTTCATAGTAAGGAATTCTGTTCACAGATGCCAGATAAATGTCTTATATGAAAAATATAATAGAGCTTAAGGTTTTCTTCTGAGCCTGGGATGTAAGTCTCATTTTTGAAGTGGGTTAACATAACCATTATATTTTTATATACCTGTGCATTCTGTATTAGTAACAAAATGCCTGGTTGGAATAAGTGTTTAGAGTAAAGTGATGGCAGAGTGACAGTCCTTCAGTGTTGATTTACAGTACTTTTAAGTGATCTAGTTGATGAACTCTCAGGTTTTTATGGACAATGTTGGTGGAATTTGTGATTGGCATTGCTTTAGCCTTTTAGCCATCTGTTACAAAACTCCTATCTGCTGTTCTGTTTTATAACTAGACAAGGGGGCCTTCTGGTAAATTTCCACCCATCCATTCTGAGCTGCCTCCTGCCACAGCTGACTAGCCCCCGGCTGGCTGTGAGGAAGAGAACCATCATTGCCCTGGGCCACCTTGTCATGAGCTGTGGGAACCTGGTGTTTGTGGACCTTATTGAGCACCTGCTCGCAGAACTGTCCAAAAACGACACGATGTCAACCACCCGGACGTACATCCAGTGCATTGCTGCAATCAGCAGGCAAGCAGGCCACAGGATTGGTAAGGAACTCTCACTGCAGCTTCCCTGTCTTTACTGGCATGGAGGGTGTTGTCAGGGCTAAGGATCTGCTTCCATTGCAAAACAAACTGGGACAGAAGTAAGCTCTTTCAGTCCCAAACTAGATCAAGATCACACTTTCTTGAAACACCTGATTCATGACTCCAGGGTTTGGGAAGCATACATGTGTTTACAATCGCATTTAGTCTGTACTACCTTTGTCTAGGGCTGGGCGATATGGCCAAAAACATTATTACGCTAAAAATTTTCATATCAGTCGATATCGATAATTATCATGATAAATGTCAAATCATTATTTCTTTCAAGTTTAAAGGCAGAATTTTTCTCCCGAGTGAAAGTTGAAGAAACCAGACAGTTAATTGGTAAATTAAACAACTCTTTCACAATAAACACTTGCCAAACAGCAGAAACATTAAACAAATCTGAGGTAGAGAAGTCTTTTTCATGTCAAAATTTACAAAATAAATATCTTAATAGAAAAATTAAATACTGCAGTGTGATAAAACACACATAGAAGATGGCTCAGACAGTCTGCAAAGTTTAAAGTGCTCTGTTTTATGTCTGATCGTAAAAAGCCAAAATATCTCCAAATTACCGAAGTTGAATGGCCTTATCTGTCGACGATGTCATCGTCCTTTGAGCTGGTCGTTGGCAGCACTGCATTTGCTTCAGTGTCGCTCATTTCTCCACTCGAACTACAATCCTGTCAGCCACCACCGTGTGGGCAAACAACACAACGTTAGCTGCACTCGCACAGTATTTTGTGCACATGCGCATATCATCCGCAAAGCATAAACATATATATCGAACATTTATCGAACTTTTGTTAAAATTATATCGAGGAAAATTATATCGCGATATTTATCGTTATCGAATTATCGCCCAGCCCTACCTTTGTCACAAATACTTGTAATATAGGAGCTCTTTATACTAGTGCTGAGAGCAGCATCTGATTTATTTTAGAGCATTTCTACATAATAAATATTCAGAATAAATATGCTGAATATTTATATTCTGAATATAATAAATATTCAGAGCATAAATACCAAACCATTGCAAATACTTTTTTTGGGGACTGTTGGAAACATTGTGTTTTAAGAAACTTGCTTCCTGTTAGCATTGTGATTACATTGAGCAAATAGTTTTAATGATCTTTCCTTAAATAGTTTGTCAGGGGCTGAGAAAGCAGTGTCTGCACAGCTCTCTAATTTAGTACTTCCATGCTTTAGCGGGAGAGCTGAATGGTTTTGTTAGGAATTTAATCAAGTGAGTGCTTGGTCAGATTGTTCTTGATCAAGATTATTTTGCTGCCTTGCAGTTTTTTGATAAAGTAATTAAGGTTTCCTTTGATAAAACAAAGACTGCAACTATCAAGATATAAGATTGCTTAGTGCAAACATTTATACCCCTTTCAGAGTTACCTTCTTCAGGATTTTCAGTCATCATAAAATGAGTAAATTTAGGATTTATTTAAACCAGCAAAATGAATCGCCTTTTCAAAATCCCCTCTTCATGACTCGGTAGGTAGTCCACTTTCTTTTTTGAAGGAGCTTGGGGGAAAAAAAGTGCTTTTGAATCTTCTTACTCCTGTTGGATACCTCATTTTTTAATACAAGAATCTGAGATGGCCATTGCTAGCATGCTAATAATTTATTTTATTTGTTAGAATCTAGTAGGAAACATAACCAAAGTGTCAATTGAAAGTGAATGGTCACATAATGCGTTTAATATGGCTGCTTTGTGTCACCCATGTTGAAATGTCTCCTCTGGGAGCCTGTGGGATGAAATGGACTCTATGAATTCTGTCAAATTATCTTTTTTTTTTTCTTTCAGGTGAATATTTAGAAAAAATAATTCCCCTGGTGGTGAAGTTCTGTAATATTGACGACGACGAGTTGCGGGAATACTGCATCCAAGCCTTTGAATCCTTTGTCAGAAGGTTTGTACTTAAAAATGTCTTTGCACAGACTTTTTGATGCTGTTAACAATATAGGAATTATTTGAAGTCTAGGCGGCAGCAGAACTCATTGAGCTAAGATGATGTCTGGGAATCCTCCAGTTGTCCAAGAACATACATTTTAATAAAATGTGAAAATGGGTACATCCTTCAAAATCTCTGCAATAGGGGTAACATTCTCTTTTCGATTCAGTCATATCCATGATGGTTAATTAGCTTGTAACGTTTGAATTGCAGGTGCCCAAAAGAAGTCTACCCACATGTTCCCACTATTATCAGCATCTGCCTGAAGTATTTAACCTACGACCCCAATTACAATTATGATGATGAAGACGAGGATGAGAATGCTATGGATGCAGATGGTGCGGATGAAGACTATCAAGGTACATAAAGGGCTTGTTAAAATTCTTCGGGTTCTGACGCTGAAACGTTCAGGGTTTCAGCTTCTTCGTGAGACTGTAATGATGGTTATCAGGCATTATTCATGAGCGGCTGAAAGTAGCTTCTTGATCCAATACTTGAAGTGAGATGGAGAAATATACAGCTCATTTGCATGTGAATCTATATGAGAAACAAAACAGGTGCAGAGTCTGTTGTGGCAGCATTCTGTTTACAGTGCACTGAAGAGTCACATCCTGGCCAAGCCAAATACGTCTTAATAGGCTTTTACTGCTTTTCAGGCACGTTGCCTCTTCCTTTCATTTTTCTTCAGCTAAAACTTAAGTGTGTTATTGCACTCAATGTGTTAGGCACAGATGCACATTTCTTACAGGCTGGAGCTGCGTTGTGCTAATGTGTATAACACGTTTGTGTGCCTTGATTTCCAGTGAATATTGGGGTCTGTTGCAAGGCAACTGCTTGTTAAAGAATCCAGTTGAAATATTTTAATATTTTCAAATAATCAGTTGACTGCAGCTAGCAATGTTAACATTCAGCTACCTGCGAGGACAATTAATTACCGGTACTGCTGCTAGAGAGATGCTTGTGAAAACAATTACGGAGTCAGTTTGACCAGTTAAGTGCTTACTAGGGACCATGATTACTTATGATTTTGTGTTCGTTTCAATATGATCAATTGATTCACTTGATCAATTGAAAGATTTTGAAACGTTTTCATGGAATGTTCTTGAATATGTATTCCAGTGCATTTACGTACAGTATGACTCCAAATGCAACTGAGGTGTATGTTTGCAGTTGGATGTAACGGGACTTAGTCCTGCTGCGGATATGCTTCCTGTGAAAAACCACCTATCCTAGTTGTGGACCCTCTTATTCAGTTTCTGCATAGGATCTGATGACGAGATTTAGAAACTGCCGAATGGCAGCTGCTACTTATTTCGGAATGAATTCCATAAATCCATAAAAGATCCTTAAATAGTTCTCTCAACCAGCTTGTGTTCTTTTTGGAGGAGTAATATCTAATATACTTTTGCAATCCACTTCATCACGTTAGCAGGAACTATCAGTGCAAATGTCTTTCGGCAAACCTTCATCTTTCCTCTGCAAACTCAGGTGCTCCATACCTCAGTCTTGATTTTGACTCATAGCAATGGTGAAAACACAGTGACCTCTAATTTACAACCACTGTCTTAAACTTTGAATATAGATTTTACTCTCAATATTCCTGTTAGTCTTTGAAAATGACCTTAAGCTGTTGCAGTGAGCAAAAGTGGATTGACGATTACTTTGCTGCCTAAAATGCTTTACATATGGAATAGGCTTCTTTGGATTCTGATATAGTAATTTGCCTGCTGTTCCTAGGAGGATGTACAGTTTGTCTTTTATGGTTGAATTGCTTCCTGAAACCATTTAGTTTGTCTCTTCATAGTCTGATTTAACAAGGATGTCCGAAATGCTTATTTGAGTTTTCATTATGGAAATGTACCTTTTTGGATTTTATTTTTCCCTTTGCACAAGCTTAATGATTTTTTTTTTTGGGTGATCGGCACTATATCGTGAACTGAAGTTGAAGACCTGATAACTTAGGATTTTAAAGTGGGTTTTACAATTTCCAAATTGGCACATTAGTTTTCTCAACTGAGGCAGTAATCTGTTGTATTCCCTATTGCCAGAGTGATTAAGCAGGTGTTGCTTGTTTAAAAGGTCTTCTGATCTTCATTCCCTGCTGTGGCAACAGCATTTGCATGATTGTCTAATTTTTTGAAATTCTGGTAGCATTTTATCACATGACACTTAATCACTTTGATTAGGTTATCTAGTATGTAGATAAATCCATCAGTATATTCTGCCATTTTACCACTGGCAATTGAGACTGTTGATAGAAGGCTTGGCTCCCACTTTCTGTATAGTGGCTCTGTACATTGTGCTGTGAACCATGCTGACAACTTAAAGTTTCCACATTCAGACCACAGTTTATTCAATCTTTCTGAACATCAGTTAGCGGGAATAGATTTTCTCCAAAAGTAGAACAGGACAATAGGAAACACTGAGCCGAGCTGTCAAGGACTCCTACTGCCTGTCAAGGTCTGCTGTGTTTCAAATGGCTTTGATTTCACTTTTATCAGACCACAACAGAACAAAACGCAAGCCAAATAAGAGGTTGCTTCTTCTTGCCAAAATGTGATTTAAAAGTTAGCTTTATAAAAGCTTAGTTTTTTTCCCCCTCTCTGTCCAACCATTGTCAGAAACCCTCTCATTCCTAACTTGTCAACCTGGCACCAATCCCTGACGTGTAGGGCACAAACACTGGGTAGGATTCCAGTCCATGTTTCCATTCAGCCGAGTCTGCATGTCTAGAACGTAGCTGCAAACTCATGGGGATGTGGGGAGAATGAGCTTCCTCACTGTAGTCCAGTGCACTACTGTGCTGCCCTTATTTCTTCATTCACAGTACAGATGCCAATTCTCTGTTCATCTGCCTCCATTCCTGACCTCCCCCTTTTGCTAGTGACTGTGACTAGCACATGAATAAACACAAAAGATGTTTCCCACCTCTAAGTACACACCCGTATGGGTCTGTTCAAACGGGGCACACTTGAGCTGGGCAGTCACTCACCCGCAATGTACCGGAACCCTTGTGTGGCAGGGCTATAGGACTGTTTTTCCCCTGCAGTCCCAATTTCTCCCACCGGTTATTAAATCTTGGTGAGAAAATAAAGTTATTGACAGTAGAGAAGAATTTTACACATTTCGAATTAAGCACACAATCTCGGTAAATGTTGTTGCAAAACCCCGGTCTCGCCATAGGTGAGATTGAGAGTTCCCACGAATTGTGGCGTGATGCAGCCCTTCCTGCTCTCTAGTCACTTTAATGGATAATGTAAAACGACGTACAAGTGAAGAAAATACAGGTCGTGCAGCAGACATTTCAGCACAGAAATGTTCCAACGTCATGCATGTAGTGTTGCCAAGTAAGTAGCATTTGTCGGTAAAACCGGCTAGAAATCGAGAACAGTGTTTTTATTGGATTAAAAGATGTCTTCACAAGCCTGCGGCTTCACCTCACAGGATGTTTTGTTGCCTCTTTCTGAATCGCAGAATGTGGTGCTCCTCATACCTGGAAATGTAGTCTTTTGTAATGTAAATTGGAGTTTTATAAGTTACTGTGTACATTGTACTTTAATTTGGTTTGAAATTTGCTCATCAATGCAGTTACAGTTCCTAGTGAATCACAGGACTGAGAAAAGAAGCCACGACTGTAACTCAAACACGTAAAGCAGAATTATTAAGAACACTACTCACGCTGTGTGCTGACAGTAGATAAAATAATATTCCAGACCACATCTTTTATGTGTGACATCGTTGTGTGACGGAGTGTTATTTTGATCATGTTAGATATTTTGTCCCTCTCAACATTAGGTGTTATGCTGTTCATTTTTTAAAAGATTCTTGAAGTAAACTTCTCACTGGAAACAAACAGAATATGAGATGCGGTTTGAGATCTCATTATTTACTTGGTCCACGACCTCAGCATTGTGCTGTGCTGCAGACAGAGTAGACTGCAGCAGTAACTATAACGCACGTCACACAGGTGTGAAAAAGGCATCCAAGATGTTTCTACTGTTGATTAACTCTTATTCGAGCAACTTTGCTCTTCATGTTCAATGAGTAATATCTAATTTGGTGTTTCCTATTTTATTTATTTTTTTCGAAAAACCCTTTACACATTTATGCCTAATTATTTATCATTAATTATATTAAGCGTATTAATTATTTTAAACATATTAGTTTTTTTATACTTTAATAAATAGAAATAAAAATGCTTAAGCTGTTGAGCCTTCTTCAGTATGAAATTAACCTCTGCTTGTTCCATTGGTGTTTGCATACTAACAGAGACCCTTCTTGATTCTTTAATAGTCAGACTTTAAACGTTATTTAACAAAAACCACAATGCACTGTTAATTTAAAAAGTAACCTCTGTCTGAGCCTTTTAATGGCCATAAAGAGGCTTCGTTTTCTCAATTTCTGCCATCACAATAAGTTTCAAGAGCAAGCACTCTGCCACATTGCTGTAGCACAAAAATGTCCTACCAGTTCCTTCTTTTTTTAAAGAGTATGGAACAAGTTGCCCATCCATGCTGTCGAAACCACTATCCTAGATTTTTTAAGAAACAACTTTATGAGATCTTGCATCAGTTATCTACTAATTTACTAATTATGAAACGGGTCACATGGGCTGAGTGGTCTCCTCAAACTTATAACCATTCTTATGTTCTTAAACATCTTAACTGTTCTAAGACGGTTAGAATTAAGTTTCCTCTACATTTTACAGTAATTGCTAAGAGTATGTCCGTGACCTCATTCCTCGGGCATTGTGGTTACATCCCTAGTGCTTTGGAATGATGTACTCTTTTGGTCAAAGTAATATACATGTAGCAGACACCCTGTCACTCTCTTGTTCTATATATATATACCACATTCATATTCTTCCCTTTCATTTAATAATTCATGCAGCAGTCAAGCTTGTAAACATCTCTGGGCTACTTTAGCATGACATACTGCAAGAGATGATAAAATTGTGGTTCTTTGTTCATAACTTTTCATACCATTCGCACTTAAGTCTTGCCTTCATACCCTTTAAGCAGTTTCCATGTTCCGGACCACCCTTCACTGAGCCCTGCTGACTCCTCATGCTGGAGTGCTTCCACTGTGACTCAGTACAGTAGAGCTCTGGTGCAGTACGTGTTTTGAGAAGTGTTGGAACTGACTTAAACCAGTTTAACCTTTGATAATTTACTTCTTGTAGCTGTTAGTCCATGTTTAAAATATTGTGTACATGGTTTTGTAATAAAATCGTCCTGTTATACGTTTACTTGACAGAGCAAGTGGGATGATGAAGCACACCTTAAGTAGCACTCAGGTGACCTTTATGCAAGGTGACTTACTTTCAGAACAATTACAGAACTGGAACAAAATATTTTGTGCAAAATGTATATATTCAAGAGTGGTGTAACACTTGAAATTTGTCATAATGCGATAAATCACACAGTAGGGGCAAAAAAAAAAACTCCAGGAAGCACAATTTATAACAGCCGAGGTGAGGAATTACAATACAGCACACCTGAAGTAACACCGTAGTGGTGATGACAGATTGCAGGGTGCAGGCAGAGATGGATTGTCGGAAGAGCAAGGGAATGGAGAGCTGGGGCTTTTGAAGTGGTGCAGGCATTTGCTTAGAAATTCTGACCTTCACATGACTGCTGTGAGGATGCCTTTGTGAGCTCCGAAGTCCAACAGTTCATCGTTTAAAGATTGAACGCGCTACTGTACATTGAAGCAAAAAAAAAATAGTTTTAAAGACTGATCTCTTTTAAAATGCCGAACAACAATAAATTATTCGCTTTTCACTGTTGTGCACTTGGGCAAAGTTTTGTTTAAATTGGTCTGATAAATGCCCAGAGGTATGACCGGGTCTCCGTGTAGTCTTTGTTCATGACAATTCTTCATCTGACTGTTGCCCTGTAAAAAAAGAAAGGTGGCCTTTGGCTCCGTCTCTGTTGTCTCCCGGCTCCATTCCTGCGTTACGCAACACGCGCCGTGGAAACCAGCTTTCGGTTCTGGTTGTGGTGCGTTCCGGCTAGACCGTGACGGAGTTTGCGTGCTTTTTTTCCCCCCCGCCGCCGCCTCCAGGGAGCGACGACGAGTACAGCGACGACGACGACATGAGCTGGAAGGTGCGCCGGGCTGCTGCCAAGTGCCTGGACGCCGTGGTCAGCACGCGCCACGAGATGCTGCCCGAGTTCTACAAGACCGTCTCCCCGGCCCTGATCGCCCGGTTCAAGGAGCGGGAGGAGAACGTCAAGGCGGACGTCTTTCACGCCTACCTGTCCCTGCTGAAGCAGACGCGGCCGGCGCAGAGCTGGCTGTGTGACCCCGACGCCATGGAGCAAGGGGAGACGCCTCTGACCATGCTGCAGAGTCAGGTACTCCTCCTGGGCAGGGCTGCCCAGTCCGGCTCCTGGTGGGCCAGGGGTCCGTCGGTGTGGGTCCTAGTGCCCCAGCGAGTCCGGCAGGATTTTGTTGTAGCTCAGCTCTTAACGGGCTCACTCAGCTGGCGACTGGTTTAATTGGACCAGTATAAGAGCGTCTCCCAGCTCTTCGTGTGGCGCTACTCTTAAGCAGATGTGGAAAAACTCCAGGCCCTTCAGGACCAGGACTGGACAATTGTCAATGGACAAAACTTTCCTGCTTCATATTAATAAATAATATGAAGCTATAAAAGTGACCCTGTAACTCACAGCTGGCAACCCACTGAAGCTCAGCAGGTGTGAGCCTGTTCAGTACCTAGTAGGGAGGCCTCCTTGGAAAAAACTAAAGTTGCTGCTGGAAGAGGTGTTAGAGGGGCCAGCAGGGGTTACTCACCCAGCGGTCTGTGTGGGTCCTAATGTCCCAGTACAGTGACGGGGACACTATACTATATCGCCTCCCCACTAATAGCTGGTGTGTGGTGAGCGTTCTGGCACACTATGGCTGCTGTCGTGTCATCCAGGTGGGGCTGCACATTGGTGGTGGTGGAGGGGAGTCCCCATTACCTGTAAAGCACTTTTGAGTGGAGTGTCCAGACAAGTGCTATATAAGTTTAAAGAAGGATTATTATATTTAATGAAATATTTCGAAATATGTATGATGTTCTTTAGCAACTAATGAAAGATGTTAAATCTTTAATGATTCCTGTGTAAAAGCTACAAAAAGCACAATTACATTTTACTGGCAAAACTGTCTTCTCCAAACATTGGAATGCTACTGTTGCAATATGAAACATTTTTCGCCGGAAATAGGGAAGACTACGCTATTGGAACTAAAAAAATAAATATAAACCACTTTTGCAACAAAATGAAACTGAGCCTGTGCCATCTGGAGTGGTATAATTGGAAGTCTTGAAATGTGAAGGTTTTGTTGAGTGATGTTTGTTCTTTGTTCCCAGTTGACTGAGCTAATCTTGAATCAGCTTTCACATTCCTGGCATTCAGCTGCTGATCAATCAGTCAACAAACATCACAGTGTGCATAATTGTGAGGCATGGACCACAAGAGGTCAATCTGGCAGTCTTAAGTTTGATTGCGTAACAAAGTTTTGTCTACAAGCAAATATCATATTCTGCCAAAGCTTGCAACATGAAAATTGCTTGCAATTGCTTTTGGTGTTTAAATTGTATGGATTTTATTTCTATGGTTGGAGGTGAAAATATGCTTTTGGCTACGTTAACAGTGGAAAACCTCCCTGAGGATTGACAAATACAATAATTTTCTCTGTCAGCATGTGTATATATATTTTGTTTTATATAGGTTCCTATGATTGTAAAAGCCCTTCACAAGCAAATGAAGGAGAAGAGTGTTAAAACCCGGCAGTGTTGCTTCAACATGCTGACCGAGCTGGTGAACGTATTGCCAGGAGCCCTGACCCAACACATACCAGTTTTGGTTCCAGGTATGCACTGCAAGCACATTTTCTCTGCCTTCGTTACTTCAGAGAGCAATGCAGGAAAGTCTCGGGCGTCTGAAATGATTTGATAGGATATAGGATCTGCACAGAACAGTTTATTTCCAGATCGTAACTGATGTGTACCTTCTTTAGTCATCTTAATATGTCTGTTGCCTTGAAAAACTGTGTTAGGTTGCTACAGTACTGAGATGGGGATTCTACACTTAAATCACTTCCCAAGAATTACCTTCATACCATGATTACCAATGCATATAATGGCAACTGTTTACTGTGTATGTGTAGTTATTAATTATTTATGGTTATGTTGGTGCCTTGTTTTTGAGGTAGCTTAAAATTTGCTGTGCTTGGATTTGGATCTTCTTTTCAATGGCTACATTTAAGCTTCTTGTTTAATGTTCTAGTCAGAGGACTTAGTTGTCCAAATTGTTTATTTAAATGTTCTTTGAAGTATGCCAGTTCAGTCTTAAGACTCCGTGGGCTGTCACTAAAAGTTGGACACTGCCTATGGGCAGAAATGTTAAGCAGTGGTCAGGGTTCTGGAGTCGTAACTGGAAGGCTGTGGGTTTGAGTCCCAGGTGAGATGCCGCTGTTATACCATTGAGCCGGTCCTTCACCTCAGTTCTTCCAGTAAATCACTCAGTGGTATAAATAGGTACAAATGAAGCAGCCAGATAAAGAGCATGTTAATAGTAGTAAAAGTAAAAATAGTTTTACAGGGTTTGAAATTCAGTATGGGTGCCTGCTTATTTAAAGCTGCGCTTGTGAATGTGATGTACTGTTGTAATTTCTAGATGTTTCCTGAAAACCGTTAAACCGGTGAGAACGGGTGTTAGTTATTTGCTTAATTAACACATGATCCACACCTGCCTTTGCTTTCAGTTTACTTCATTGAGTGAGGAGTACCTCATTTAGTTTGGTGTTCCCACCATCACCCGTACATTGTAAAAGTGCTCCAACCCAGACCTTTTTATTTAGTATTACATATTAGACTGGAATAATTTAACGTATGTTTGGGTGGGGGGTTGTCGGAGCAAATTTCAAACGCAACAAAGTACCAGAATAAGTGAAAGTTGAAACTTTGAATTTAACAATATGAAGCTTTAAAATATATTATTTTAAATGTTACTGAGGTCCCTCTGGCTTAGGGAAACCTAGTCACTGTTGGGCAGAGCCAGTACCTTGGCTCAAACCTCAAGTGCCTCTACTGGTCGAGCCACTGGAGAAGCCCCTTCTCAAACAAATACAAATGCAGACTTATTTTCTGCTTGCTGATAAAAACCAGTAAACATATTTGCAGAATTATGCATGGGCACGAGATGGCTGATGGCCCCTCTTTCCAGCATCTTCTGTGAACACGTGTTTAGTGCTGGGAACAGAATGAAATCTGAATTATTATGACACGCACTGAACAACTGCAATTTGACTAAAATTGACATTTGTTCTAGGGAGAGTTGATTTCAGTGCTGCTGTGGACTGAAAACAAAGGAGGGGGAATGTCAAAGCTGCAGTTTTCTGCATTGATGGACAGTCGCACCGGGGAAAACATCTGTTGCTTTCTAGAATGCTCAATTTAATGGAATCTATTTAGACGGTTTTATTCAACCCCTCAAATTTAAGAGTCTCCTTTATTTTATGCTAGTAGGGAGGAAATAAAACCTGAACATAAATATGAAAATCAAGGCTTCTCATTTAAGCTATAATGTGTAGTGTGTAAACAAAACAGAGCAGGCGACCTAGTACTCTGGAAAATTGTGTGCAATCTATTTTTGTTTTTCCACAGGCATCATATTTTCACTCAACGATAAATCCAGCTCCTCAAACTTAAAGATCGACGCATTGTCCTGCCTGTACGTTATTTTGTGTAATCATACTCCTCAAGTCTTCCACCCTCACGTGCAGGCTCTTGTGCCTCCAGTCGTGGCTTGTGTTGGGGACCCCTTCTATAAGATCACTTCCGAAGCCCTGCTGGTCACACAGCAGCTGGTCAAAGTCATACGACCTCTGGACCAGACAGCAGCTTTTGATGCCTCCCCTTACATTAAAGACCTCTTCAGCTGTACCATAAAGCGGCTCAAGGCTGCAGATATTGATCAAGAAGTGAAAGAGCGAGCCATTTCCTGCATGGGCCAGATCATCTGTAATTTAGGAGATAGCCTGGGCAGCGACTTGCCGAGCACCTTGCAAATCTTCCTGGAGAGGCTGAAGAACGAGATCACGAGGTTGACCACAGTAAAGGCGCTGACGCTGATTGCTGGCTCCCCGTTGAAGATCGACTTGAGGCCCATCCTGGGGGAAGGCGTGCCCATCCTGGCCTCCTTCCTCAGGAAGAACCAGCGGGCCTTGAAACTGAGCACGCTGGCCAGCATGGACATCCTCATCAAGAACTACAGCGACAGCGTGACGCCGGCCATGATTGATGCAGTGCTCGTTGAGCTCCCTCCTCTGATCAGCGAGAGCGACATGCACGTCTCCCAGATGGCCATCAGCTTCCTCACCACCCTGGCCAAGGTGCACCCCGCGTCCCTCTCCAAGATCAGTGGCTCCATCCTTACTGAACTGATCGCTCTGGTGCGTTCTCCCTTGTTGCAGGGAGGAGCCCTGAGTGCCATGCTGGATTTTTTCCAGGCCCTGGTGGGGACAGGCACAACCAGCCTAGGGTACATGGACTTGTTGCGCATGTTAACGGGACCAGTCTATGCACAGAGCACAGCACTTACCCACAAGCAGTCTTACTATTCCATTGCCAAATGCGTGGCGGCACTCACTCGAGCCTGTCCCAAGGAGGGCCCGGCTGTGGTGGGCCAGTTCATCCAAGACGTGAAGAACTCCAGGTCCACCGACTCCATCCGCTTGTTAGCTCTTCTTTCCCTGGGGGAGGTGGGCCACCACATAGACCTGAGTGGACAGCCGGAGCTGAAGTCGGTCATCTTGGATGCCTTCTCCTCCACCAGCGAGGAAGTAAAGTCGGCAGCGTCTTACGCCCTGGGCAGCATCAGCGTCGGCAATCTGCCCGAGTACCTGCCTTTCGTGCTGCAGGAGATCTCCAGTCAGCCCAAGCGGCAGTACCTGCTGCTTCATTCCTTGAAAGAGATCATCAGCTCTGCCTCGGTAGCCGGGCTCAAGCCCTATGTGGAGAGCGTCTGGACGCTGCTGCTGAAGCACTGCGAATGCACGGAAGAAGGGACCAGGAATGTGGTTGCTGAATGCCTTGGAAAACTCACCTTAATAGACCCCGAAACATTATTGCCGAGGCTTAAAGGCTATCTTGTGTCAGGTGGGTTTTTCTGCCTTTAAGTTTTATGCATGTTGCTCAGGTGTTACTTAGAGACTGTAGAAACGGAACAAAATATTCTTTTGAAGTAAATCATAATCTGCATTGTGAGTTTATGTATTTAGAAATGTATGTTTGGCACTGAAATTAATAAATCTGTCCATTGAGGTCTGTGATTGCTGCACAATGCTATCAGTTCTTATTGTCTAGTTAGGGGATCAGTGCAGTCATTGAATTCATTTTTATATTGTTCAGCTCATGTGATTTTGAATGGACATTTTTACCTATCTTTACATTAACCATTTTTAATGTAACATTGACCTTGGCTTTCAATAGACTGATGTGTTTTTTATTGTGTCTTTCCAGGCTCATCCTATGCACGTAGCTCTGTAGTCACTGCAGTGAAATTTACCATTTCTGATCACCCGCAAACAATTGATCCACTCCTGAAGAACTGCATAGGTACTTTTTTTATGTGTTTGGAGAAGTTTACTGCTCTTTATTTTAGCAAAATCTCAGGTTTGAGTTTATTGAAAGATTCTTTAATAATACATTTTAATACGAATTTATGAAGTGAATATTAAATTGAAATCATGCAATAAATATACTTTTAATCTCGTTGGTCATGTAATTCCTGTAGTAAAAAGATAGACACAAATATTTACTGATGCTTATAGATCCACAGGGTTTTACTTTCAAGGTTTTTCTATTGTATACGCTATAGGCGCATCTTTCAACTTGAAATTGTATCCTTTAACTGATAACTGAACTTTGTATGTTTTAAATAGGTGACTTCCTAAAAACGTTAGAAGACCCAGACCTGAATGTGCGAAGGGTGGCCCTGGTGACATTTAATTCTGCAGCGCACAATAAACCTTCCCTGATAAGGGACCTCCTAGACACTGTTCTTCCACATCTTTACAATGAGACAAAAGTGCGGAAGGAGCTCATCAGAGAGGTGACTGAGGCCCATCTCTTTCTCAGCCTTGTTTGGTCCAGGCACTTTTTACCTGCTTTTCACCATTCCGAGTTTTGTGCTTATGATTTGTGAAATTTACACATGTTGTGCCTAATAAGAGGTATCTAAACAGCTGTGAACCAAAATGCTGTGCGACTGAATCTTTTCTCCAGACAGCGAGAACTCCTTAAATAGCTAAATATGTATTGTTCTCGATGACATGGCACTGTACTCATCTATTTTATATTCAAAATTCAATATGTTTGGAACATGGAAGGAGCATTAAAGCACAACAAATGTGTAAATGTATATAATAAGTAGAAATCACCTCTATATAATGTGCTATTATCATGATATCTATTATCATGAGCTATTATTATATTTACATGTAATTCTCTGGAGGAGTGTGCTCTACAGCTATTAATTGGTTCTTTTTAAAATGTGTTTCCCCGTGGTTTTTTTTCTTTGTGGATCTTTGGGTCTAAAATGACGTGGCCATTTTCAGGTTTTTTGTATATATCGCCACGGATATATATTTAAATTCCATGTCTTAGTGTTAACCACATTGGAACGTATTTGTGCAAAGCTGTTGCTCTGCTGTGATGGGCTGCCATGCTCATCATGGAAACATGCAAAGCAGGGCTTGTTTTAAAGCCCCACGCCTGCTCTTGTCAGCAGTTCACCCCTCTGCTGCCGTGCCCAAGTGAAACAGCCTCCTGGGTGATGGATAGGAGCTGAACTGTGTTGGTCTCAGCAACACGTCCTGTGGCTTATTGAATATTGGCTGAAAATTCAATTTTAAGATTAGCATAAACCTTCCTGAAGAGCCTGAACCCATGGTCCGAGATTGCTTCGTCAGCTTCATCAGCCTTACTCTCCTTGCCCAAATAAAAATCTGTTTTTGACAGATGATTCATGATTTCCACATAGTATTTGCCTCATAAGTTTTGCACATCTTCTCCCTTATATGCCAGGTGGAAATGGGACCATTCAAGCACACAGTGGATGATGGCTTAGACATCCGAAAGGCAGCGTTTGAGTGCATGTACACACTGCTGGACAGCTGCTTAGACAGACTAGACATCTTTGAATTCCTCAATCATGTTGAAGATGGATTAAAGGACCATTACGATATCAAGGTACTTTCCCATTTTTTTTGGTTCACTGTGATATTGCTTTATATGGTTTTTACTAAGTTGTACTTTTAAGAGTATTTTTAAACAGTTTTAATTCAGCGGAGAGGGAGAGAACCCAAGTGTGTGAAATCTTTTATTCTTGTAGATGCTGACTTTCTTGATGCTGGCCAGGCTATCCACACTTTGCCCGAGTGCGGTTCTGCAGAGGTTGGACAGACTTGTGGAGCCACTGCGTGCAACATGCACAACAAAGGTAAATGAAAAATCTGTTCTGGGTGGTGCTGTAAGCAGTTTTTTTTAATTGGAAACTTTTCAAGAATTGTAACGTATGTACCATTGTAGAGTTGATACACAGTTAGATTGGAGAGTCCCTTTTAATGCCAAAGCACTGCTTCAAATTCTTGGTAAACATGTCCCTCAAAAGAAGAGCAGATAGGACAGTCAAAACTTGTCCTGCCAGCTGTTTGATTTTAAACACACCTCAACATTCAGTGTTGGGACTAACAATTACAAAATGATACAAACACCTTATTTAAAAAGCCCCTCTGCTAACTGGCTAATTTTTAAGTGCTTAAGCTGTGCTTTCTACATTATTATTTTATGTCAGGCATCTTAAAAGTGCAGGCAACTGAAACTTATTTTCAAAAATTCAATAGGTATCCAAAAATTGCCTTAAGTCATTCACAGGTTTTTAGAATCGCCTAGGTGGTCAATAATCAGAGAGGATGCATGTTGATGCCACTTTCCTTTGTTTCCACAGGTCAAAGCCAACTCGGTCAAGCAGGAGTTTGAAAAGCAGGATGAGCTCAAGCGATCAGCCATGAGGGCGGTAGCAGCCCTTCTGACCATTCCAGAGGCGGAGAAGAGCCCACTCATGAGCGAATTCCAGTCCCAGATCAGCTCCAACCCAGAGTTAGCCGCTATCTTTGAGAGCATCCAGAAGGACTCGTCATCTGCTAACATGGAGTCCATGGACACTAGTTAAAATGTCTGCTTCCGAAAACTTGGGGACCCTTTTATTGTTCCATGCATTGCACTGAAACTACAGTTTAGAAAACCGAAAAACAGCAAAAATGATAAAGAAAACATTGTCTAAGCTCCAGTGCTTATCACTATGTTCCTCTTTTACCATAAACAACGGTATGATTGGCTATTTGTTCTTGTTGCTTTTTTTGTCTAGTGTTTAATCCAGAAAGCTGCAAAGTGCACAGGTTACTTTTCATGCAGCGTTCATACGCTATCAAGTATTATTTGGTAGCAGAAAAAAGAAATAATTGAAAACCAATTGTATAAAACCTACTGTTGGCTTTAAGGATGGGAGATTTATAGTTATTGTCTTTTGGAGTTGGATCCAGTTAACTCATGAGTTATATCCTGGGAAGGGAGGGGGTAGGATTCAATCTTTATATAATTTCATGACCATCCCTTTTTTTATTTCCTTCTTCAGTTTCCATGCTTTTCATATCTAGATTGTTTTTGTACTGTTTGAAATATCATCTCTGCCTGATCTTTAAGTTAAGCTGTTGAGTATCAGTCTGCAATTGGCAGCAAGGAAAATCTGCTTCATAAAAGTTTACTACATTAAAGTGGTTTGGCACAGTTGGTAAAAACACAAGATAAATCTTTGTGATTTTTCTTCCTGTTAAGTAGAGAGTCATGATAATTTGAATTCTTTCTTTTTTTTTGCATGAGTGAAGTAAGCCAGTGTGCAGTTCATCTTTTAACAGTATATAAAAGTTTAAAAATTAAGACATTTCCTGTCATCCTCAGTATATACCATTACGTTTCTTTTTCAGCTGGTGGTTAATGGTGAGACATGGTGTCAAATACAAGTTTTCCTAATTATAGGCCTTGCTGCAGAACTTTTGGGGGGGGCAGGGGAGTAATTGCTCTATAAGAGTAACCTAATGCACATCAGCAAAAATGTGAATGGCAGTTTTAGTGAGAGCAATGTCCAAGGTTAAGTTTGAGAAAAAATACACTTTGACACAATTTACTGCAGGTAGGCTTTCAAATGTAGCTTGGAACTCTTTCCTTTTTGGGGCCAAATATAGTCGTAGGAAATCTTTAGAACCTTGTTATCAATCTTTTTAAGAGCTTGTTGTTCAATAAGTTAATCAGCAGGATGAATTGAAATTGGATGAAAATCATATTCTTTCTCTTGGGCTTCGTGGAAGTATTCATGTCAAGACAGTGTGATAATAGAGTTGAGGTCCAGGACCAGTTAGGTGAACCAAGTTCATAACATCTCAACACTTTGGTTACAAATCAGGTCACTGGGAAAGTTCAATAGTTTCAGAGTATTATTGAGGTTTTTTTTTTTAAGTACAGCTGTGATAGACACTGACAGTAATCTAGAAAATAAAATGGATACTCCTCTTTACTTTTAAATCCTTCGTCGGTCCTCTCAGCATTTCTTTTTTCATATTAAAGTCTTAGGATTATTTTTTCATGTTCAAACAAATGTTTAAAAAGCCAGACGCTTTTGCACAGCTATGTCATGAGATACATTGTTCGTGAAGAGGGAAAGTCTTTTGCTCTTGCCCTCAAGATATCAAGATAAGGCTAAAAAGTTTTTTTTAAATGTCTAAAAGGTAGGTTTCTCTTGGTTCGTTTTCTCATGAAATACAGTTTGCTTTGTTGGTTAATGCACCTGCACTTGCTTTCTCTCCAGTGGGAGAAACTTCTTTGAAACCTGTCCTGTAGATCCTACAGTATACCTCCTGCATCTCTCAAAATGCTAAACCACCATTGTTTTCATGCATATTGGTGGAGACATTAATTCCAGTTGTTCAAAATCCTTTTCATATGCTTTGATTAAAAAGGGTCTGTTGAAACTCTCGTGCTGTATAGAGGGCCACAGATAACTGGTGTACTTGATAATCCAAATGATGCAATAAACACCGATTTATCTTCTATGTTTTTGAGTGAAGCATTGCAGAAAAAAAAGGTTCAGCTGAAGCATGCCTCCTTGAAGCACTTAGACAGAAGGGGAGAATTAACTTAGAAATAAGTTATGGGCTTAAATAGAGACAGTACCTCTTACCAAAACTCAAGCAGCATCTGAGCAAATGCCACTTTGAGACTTGGGAGTTTTTCTGCAGGTGGGTGTCTTCAGAGCCCCAATGCCAAGTTATAGGAATTTTACAAACCAAAAATATGAGAACTGATGTTTTTGCCATAGGGATGTCTACTTTTGTCAAATGGTAATTTGTCCGAAGCAGGGAAGTACTTAAAAACACGACAGATGCCCCAGCTCTCCAACGTGAAACGTGCAGATGAAAAGCCATTTAAGGTATTTTGACTAACGGTGTGGTCCGTTACTTGTTTTGAACCCTCATGAACACAATTTGGATGTCCTCAGTTGACCCGTGTTGATACCCAGTTCTTACAGCTAAGCACTTATCATCAATTGTGAGTAAATGAGACTCGGAAATATAGTTCAATGTCACATCTCTAGGCGGGGTACTTATAAGTGCATGTGAGGTCTGCCAGTGTTTTTTCTAATACTGATCATATAGATTGAGGTTAGGAGCACATAGAATTGGGCTTTTGTTTTTGCAAACCAAATATATTTACAGAAGGGTAAATGAACAGGGTTGAATGTACACAATTATTTTCTAGTGACTCTTACTGCAGCCAGGACTGTACACTATTAATTGTGACGCAGCATCATGATTGAACTGCAAATGAAGATAAATGTGTCTTAGGGGTGGATGCTGTCTGCACCGATCTACAAAAAACTTGAAACTCCATTAATATTATTTTAAAACCACAGGATGACTGATGCATCAGATCAGTTTGCTTTGTCCTCGGCAATAAAAACATTGACAATAGAGTCATTCTTTTCTCTGTATAGATGTTTTATATGCTAACCTTCAAATGAAACTCATCCCTTATAAATGCAACAAAGAAATGATGTATTAATTGAAAAATTATCCATCTCTGGCCAAATTTACCCCTGGTCTTCACCAGTCATGTCTTCCTACTAATCTAACAATTGGCCCCATCACTCTGCTCTCTTCCCCACAGATAGCTGGTGTGTGGTGAGCGTACTGGTGCACCATAGTGCATTTTCCAGGTGGGAGCCACACATTACCACTAAAGTCCAAGGTCCGGTTTACTCATGTAATACTGTAGGTCATGCAGAATAGGGGTCAGTGATAGGGGTCCTCTCCTCTGTGTTCTACCTAAAAGGACAGGATTATTTTACGGGAATTGGCAGCTCTTCTCCTGTTAACAATGCAAATCGATTTGCTCATGTCACGTTCCTATCAGTTCCTCAGAGAAATAACCATTTAAACATTTGAATAATGCTGTGGAAAAGCCAGCCCATAAATTAAAGGTCAACTGTCCAGATAAGATGGATGGATCATTTCAAAAACGTATCATGGACGTACAAAACTTCACATTTCAGCACTTTCAAATGCATATGACACGACGGACGTCTGTTAAAGATGGATACCTGAGTTGTACAAGAACGGAGTTTCGATGCCGTTTAATAAGTGCAAAGGCATGTATTTGAGACCTGGTTAATTGCTCAGTCCTCTTCTGTTTAATGAAAAATGCAATCCTATTTTCCACACTAATGACTCTTACTAATAGTGTTAAACACCAATTTGCCGCTTTGTAATTTCATACAAAGAGTGAAGAATAACGTTGAATGGGATCATTCATTAATTAGTGTGCAGCACCGAGCTCTTGGCTTCTGCTCAAAAGGGGCTTTCTTATGTCTTAGAAATACTTGCAGTCACTGCATGATTGTTTTTTTTTGTATCCCCTGGCTTTGGAACTGCCAATTCGGCTCTAACCTCTCTATTGCTTGGGAAGATTGAGGACCTGTTCTGGCGCTCCTCTGACTTTCACTCCTATTTGCATCTTCTGTCTGTCATTGGACAAGCTGCAAGGAAGAACTGTGGCTGACGGGAGGAGCAGCACATCTCTCACTCCACTGTTTGCTCACAGGTGCCCCCTACCAGATCCCAGAAGTCACTGCGAGAAAATCCTATCTCCTGCCCACCTTACCCTGGCAGCACTCTGCTTGCTGTGTGCCCTGTTGCTGGGGAAATCGTGGTCAAAGCCCAGGCTCCAACCCATAATACCTCACTTATAGAACTTCAGTTGAGTGCCTTCACTGTCTGAGCTGCTCGGGATCCCCACTAATCTTATTTTTCAACCTGTGTGATATTTGAGAAGTATGAGCCTGAAACAAAAGACGACGCATCAGTAAAAGGTATGTGAATAGAAAAGGTTTATATTAGGTATCACTTGTGTAATTAAAAAAAAATACATAAAATACTGTCTCCCCAAGATGAAGATGAACAGCAACCTTTAAGCTTTCAGGGTACATCATGACATCCATTTCTGAAAAACTGGTTAGTTATGCAGTTAGCCGAGTTCTTTTCATTCTCTTGCTGCCTTTAAGGGCATCTTTTTTAACAGTGAAACACCAACCAGAGGACACAAGTGTAAGCTAAATTGAGGTGTATTTAAAAACCAGAAAAGGAGGCATGTTTTACCCACAATCTTCTATTATTATGGAACAAGCAACCAAGCAATGTTGCTGAGGCCGATACCCTGACTTCTTTGGACAAACATCTGGATGAGATCCTTGGATCAATTAACTATTGATCAAGAGGCTAGACTCGCCAAAAGGCCTCCTATCGTTTGCAACCTTGTTCTTGTATTGAGTACAATCCTATACTTAAAATCGGTGTCTCGGAATTAAATCCAAAGGCAAAGCTCCAATGGATTTAGCCATAAGTCATCAGTCATTTTTGTTATTTGTAGGTGATGAAAGATATGGATATCTGGTGTTGTCACTAGTTATTTTCTCATGTGGCAAAATGTTTCAGAAATACATAATTCAAATTGCATTGCCTGGCAAACTCGTCTACAATATTTAATAATTGAAGGGGATGACTAACTGTGCATCATAAAGTGAATTATTAATTCACCTCACCAAATGACTTATTTTGGGAAAAGCTGACCTTTTTTGAGGGTTAATCTGAAATTCCCAGTGGGAGGTTGAAAAGACAGGCTCAGCAGGAGGTAACCTGCCCCCCCCAGTTCAAATTAACAGCACCTCATTACTGCTGACAAGAACATTCACAGCTAGCTGAACATTGCCACAGTCTCCGCTTCATCTCAAAGTTAAAACCTAATTTTCAGCCGCCAGAGCTGTGCGTTTTATGAAGTCTTCTATTGAGAACAGCAAAAAATCTTTCCTGACAACGGAGGAATATCAACATGATGGTTGCAGCTCTGTGAAAGAAAACAGGTTTCAGCACATGTGAGAAACATTTAATTAATCAATTGAGTACATATTAATGAACTACTACATTTAAGTATGTGTTATGGCTATGATTTGTGTATCTTTAACCATTTCAGTGTACTTCATAAATAACACCAAAGTTGCACCTGCTGTTTAGAAAGTGCTTCTTGTACTTTATTTCTACTTAATGCACTCTTCACAGAGTAAAACCTACTCTGCCCTAAACTGTAAGCTAGGAATAGTGGGTACTAGTTCAAAACCTGGGTAAGTCACTGCTGTTACAGTATATCTTTGAACGAGGTGCTTGCTTCAGTAATATGCTCTCCTGTATAAATAGAAACAAATATGAATAATAATTTTCAAAAAGAAATTAATGTTTTTAACTTTACTTTCCTTCCCATACATCTTTAGGTGGGTAGGTTTTATATCTATCATTTTACTTTCCCTTGCCTACTTCAGCATCATTTTTTGCCACCTTGAATTAAATTGTTTTTTCATGAACTTGGTATTTCTTATGGACTGAAGTGAAGAAAGACTGTTTGTTCTATCAATCATTTTGTTGTGTATCAATCTCAACAAGAGCAACAAAGCCTAAGAAAATTAATAAATAACTCAGAGAAGTACCTGCAGACATATTACAAAGATGTAGTCATTTATTAATTGCTTTGCAATCCTCCACTGTTTATACATTAACAAATAAATCACCATAGTAATGAGATGGCATTCTTGAGAAAATAGGATTCTTCCCTGAATGTAAATTTCAGAGCAGACTGCAAAGTAGTAAATGAAACCTGTGGGCTGGCAGCACACATCTGTCTTTTTCAGTATTATTTGAACTTGACTGAGGTAGAAGCGGAAATATTTCTCAGTAAGGTTCTAAAAACAAGGACGGTTATTCAGCAACATAAGAAGAAGGAAAACAGCAGCTGTTTCCAATGTTTTTACATGAATATTTGCAGCAAATCATCTGTAATCTTCAGGCTAACTGATGCTCATTTCTACAAATTCAGTGATCACACTGCAGGCCAGGACCTGGTTTGCTGTTTTGAATAGCAATAAAGGGACCGTTTGGAAAAAGGATTAGCTTCTGATCCTTTCTAAGACTTGTTTTCAGTGACCCAGGGCTTGTTAGTTCACATCCCTGTTGACTTTCAGGTAAGATTGTCCTTTTTTGTTCTTCCTCTTTATGTATTTTTTTTTCATCCGGTTTATTTTTTTCAACAGAATGTTCACTAGGAATAAGGACCCCCAAGAATTCAGTGTACTGAATTTAGTCAAAAATTTGCTCGGCTGAGGGCTAACCTCTTGGCCATGTGACGAAGAAGCTAGGGCCCCCATGCAGAGGAAGGAGTAACCAAGGGGTAGCTGGAGATGGGGTGGATCAAGACTGAAAGACATATGCAAGGGAGAGAAAGGGATAACGTATAGTATTTATAATGTTCTGGGTGAGGTAATGACATCAGGAGTGATTGTGAATTACTGACAGCTGAGTCAGACCTCGGCAGTTGTCATTCCTCCCAAACATTTTCGTTATAAAATCCATTTAATGTGCACACTGTATATGCAGGGAGGATTTCTGTAGTCTAGTGGACCTCATCAAGGACAGTGTACATTGGTTTCTCAGGAACATTGCCGTTTTCATTTTTTAATATTTCATGTTCTTCCCTGACAGTGGGGTTTTTTTTTAGCTTGAGAACCTCATTACTAAGACTGACACTACATTGATGAATAACTAATTGATGATAAATCTTTCTGACGGTTGATGGTATAGAGGCGTTTTGCTTTTGCAGCATACTTAGAACACTCTTTTATGATTTTAGGAGCTGTGAATATCAGAGTACTTGGTTTTTCATCAAAACTGAACCAGAAACCACTATGGATGAGAATGAAGACAGGTTGGTTTACTACAATGCTACCCCAAGGGGCAGATCTTTGATAAAAAATTACCTTTCTTCCTTTTGAATCTTTTTAACATTTATATAGTGTAACAAATTATCATTCCTGTAAAACATCAACAAATAGTAAAAAAAGAAAAAATGTTGAGAGGACAAAATCTACACTTTGTATTTGTGCAAAACTAAAAACAAAAGACAACTCAGTGCTTCTGAAAAGGATAAAAGTTCAGTAAAGCACATAAATTGTGTTATTTTTTTCCAATTAGTTATAAATCTTAAATTATACGGTATATAATGTTATATGCTGCTCAAACTGCCCCTTCAAATAGATTTTTTTACTGTGACAAAAGAAGGAAACCAGTGATGATAGAGACAATAATGACACTGTCAGACCTCCTGGGAAAAACTAAGGTTGCTGCTGGAAGAAGTGTTAGTGGGGCCAGCAGGGGGCGCTCACCCTGTGGTCCATGTGGGTCCTAATGCCCCAGTATAGTGATGGGGACATTATACTGTAAACAGGCGCCGTCCTTCGGATGAGACATAAAACCGAGGTCCTGACTCTCTGTGGTCATTAAAAATCCTAGGGCGGTTCTCGAAAAGAGTAGGGGTGTAACCCAGGCGTCCTGGCCAAATTTCCCATTGGCCCTTACCAATCATGGCCTCCCAATAATCCCCATCTATGAATTGGCTTCATTACTCTGCTCTCCTCCCCACTGATAGCTGATGTGTGGTGAGCGTTCTGGCGCACTATGGCTGCCGTCGCATCATCCAGGTGGGGCTGCACATTGGTGGTGGTGGAGAGGAGTCCCCTTTACCTGTAAAGCGCTTTGAGTGGAGTGTCCAGAAAAGCGCTATATAAGTGTAAGCAATTATTATTATTATTATTATTATTATTATCATTATTATTATTATTATTATTACAGTACGTATGCTACAGTAGGTGGTCGATCTTGATCCATGTCAGAGTAAGAGTCTGTGGCTTTTGATTGTCGCTGTTCAAAAGACAAAGGCTAAACTTCACACTTTACAATATCTACAAAAGGTGCTGTGACCTTTTTTTTTTACAAATGTTTTTTTTTTTCATCCGCAGGAGAAGCCCCTTCTATATCAAGGAAAAAAACATGGAGCTTCTCCACGGCAGGACGGCGAATTCCTTTGAGCACTGTTACAGAAAGAAGAGAGTGAAATCTCCCCTCAGAGACACCTCACCTGTGCCCTCTCATTACTCTGAACCTGTTTTTCTGAGATCCTACAAGGTAAACGCAAGAGCGCATTTCAGAATACTTGAGAGTGTTGATTTAATTTCATGTACGGATCACATTTTTCCCCAGACATAGCCAATTTCTCTATCCCCAAATGCTCATTGGGATTGAACTGTAATTATTTGTTTAATGAGCGTACTTCACAGTAACTGTCGATATTTCCTCTTTGCTAAAAAGACATACTGTAGCACCGAAAACGTTTCGCTTACAGTACATGGAAAACGTGCCGTAACTAACAGCCAGGTAATGGTCTCGGTTTAAAATGGTTATTATAATTAAATAATTTGGTACTGTGGTGTGTATATTAGAAATAATATTACAGTTAATTTATCCCACATTTAGGTATATATACGATTTTATTAACGTTCTATGTACTTATGAACAGCCTGGTTTTCAATAGGAGCGAGATTTTGTAGACAGGATTAAAATAATAGAATCACCTTTTTTTCAATATTTTAAAATGTTCTCAAAACGATGATCAATGCATTTTGTAGAAATTATCTGAAAACTCATAATTCGGTGACGCAAATCGGGTTTTAGAAATCGTATTTAGACTTCGTTCTTTTCTCCATTGAGATTCGGCTTGTCTAAGTCTGTATGTAGAGCTGCACAATAATGTTTGTATTTATCAGTCCAGGATGCGCGGCTATAGAGCTTGCCTTCTAGTCAGAAACGAGTGCAGTAAAATGTACGAATATATAATTAAACAGCAAATGATGATGTATGTTCATGGAGACTATGTAACATAATGTGCGTTTAACTATATTGTGCTTGTTTTTTTATTAACCAACCAAAGGACACTACGACCTGGCAGAAAAACAATAGCACATTGTTTCTGACGTTGTAGTTACTTCATAATTATTCATTATGCCAGCCAAATTACGTGAACAGCTGTTTTTAAATTAAGCAGACATCAATGGCAACTGGTGATAAAAGCACTTGTATACCTAACGTGCAACTTTTAATCAAGTGCTCTTTTGGTTAAGCATTTGAATGTTTTCTGAATAAAGCAAAGTTTCCTTCCGATTAATCTTAAACCAGGATAAACCAGGATTTACACTTTTAAACAAAATGTCGAGTTCGCATTTGACTATTATAAAGGCATGCTTGAACTTATATTAGTGTATACAGTGCCCTTCGAAGTATGCCCCAGAGACGATGTGTATAAAGTCCAAATCGTTATGGTTCTTGCTGTCTGCGTGAACATAAAACGAAAATGCCCCCAAATCAGCGCTTTAATTCTCTAAAAAAGAAAACAGTCCTGTGAAGTCCTTCACAAAACAACCTGGGAAAACATACACAGCTAGCTTTGAGACCACCTCTCCCTTCCTGTCATCTAGGGCGCGATGAAGGCCACACCCCAGCTCTGTGGTGTCCGAGACGGTGAGGATGATGATGACGTAATGAGCCTGAAGAGCGTACAGAGTATGGGGAGCACTTTGGGGTTCACAGCCATGGTCAAGAGATACAGAGGCTTAACCAGAAGACAGGCTGCTAAACACAGGCTCCCCTCTGTTTCCGTGGAAGAAGACCTTCAAAGGTATGGCAACCTTGTCTTTCAGATTAATTTAAAAATCTGATATCTGATTTATGTGATATCAGAAGAGGTTGTAACGTGCATCTCAAATGTCCTCAAGCTTACATCCACTTTTTAAACATTTTATATTTTGAGTATGAAATGTCAAATAGTAGGTAAATAATTGTCTAATTAGAAATGCTTGCTTATGCTTTTGCAAAGGTCATATGTGCAAGCATACTGTAGACGTCACTCAGATTTGCCAGTTTTAATCATGTTCGAATTACATCATGGCTCGGAGAAAGAGAAAGAAACTGCATTCTGGGAATGTTGTTGGTAGTAAAATGTAATATGACCATCACTAGACAGCTCCTGTGCTGCTAACAGCCTCTTGACTATGATTGCCAGAGATCAATTTCCCACAGTATTACAATACAACAAACGGAACTTCAAATCTGAAGGGACCACCAGAAAGACTGCACACAGCAATCAGAGGAGACCCATAAACCTAATAAAAGATCACAGTTTGTTTCATTGTGCAGAATAGTACAATACATGTATCAAGGCACTAGATTTTCCAAGCATTTCAGTAACTGAGGGAAGGCACTGGGCAGCAGTGACCAAACCAAAAAAATTCTAAATTAAAAAGAAATCTTCAACCACATTTTGATTGGAACACCAACTTACTGTGTTGTGCTTTTGTATGTTTTTGCATCTTAAACCTGGAATGTTTCTTAATATCTTCAAGCTTTTATTGCTGTTTTTTTCAGGAGCTGTTTAGTGGTTACAGGTGCTAGCTGCCCAAGATACTGCACACTTCCACCCATTTCTAAAACCTCGCTAGCCCAGAGGCAAGGACAGGAGCATTCCCCCTCTAGAGGCGGCATCAGGTACTACAATATACTGTCTGCGTGCCTATCAAACTGTATCTCTCCATATTCGTTCAGATAACAGCCAATGAAGTTTTGTCAGCAATGATTAACTAGAATTTCCATCTCTAGATCCATTATCAATACGTTGCATGGACTGGTGAGAGTCATTGCAGCTCGAAGCCTGCCCTGAAAGCACAGGTTTCAAGGTGGGGGTCAGAGGATGATGGTACCAGAAAGTCTTCCTACCAGGACACTAGAATCTGATAGGCTAACATATAATTGTTATTAGACAGAAAGTCCAGCTCTATTGCAAAACCATGACCTTAAGGCCACAGACATCGTACTTCATGAGAAGATAAGAAAAGTTACAAACAGAAGGAGGCCATTGGGCTCATATGTCCTGTTTTGTACTTTGTAGTCAGTGGATAATGGGAACTTACCCTACCATTTCTCGAAAGAAACTGAGGCAGCATAGTTGAGTAGCTTATTCCTGACCCCTACAGCCCTTTTCGTGAAGGACTGCCTCCAGTTTTAAATGCGCTTCAGCATAGTTTTCATTCGTGTTGTATGGTGTGTGTTTCACTACTGATTAGGAAGGAGTCAATTGCCTTTAAGGATCTTGATTACTGGAGATAGACCACCCTGTAGCCTTCTTTGTTCCAGATTGAAAAGTTTTAATTCTGTTAGCCTGCTAGTTTAGGATACTCCTCTAAGCCTGGTATAAGTGTTGCACGTCTGTGGACAGATTCTAGAGCAGCAATATCTATTTAGTAATGTGGTAACTAAAATTGCACACAATATTGTGAATGAGGCCTTAATAGTAAATTGTACAATTTAACATAAAATTCCTTGACTTCAAATATATACTTTTAGGTATAAATCCTAATAGATATTACCCTTTCAATTTCATTCCCACATGAACTAGAAGATGTAACTGATGTGTCGACGTAAGTACTTTTTCATGATTAGCTTCTTTAAGATCTGTGTTTCCCATTCGTTAATTTGTGTTTAAAGCCTGCATATAATATTCTGCATTTGTCTTAAACAACACCTGCTATGTGTTTGCCCAATCTTGAAAACAGTCTTAAGCTTTTTGAATTTCCTTTAAAATTAGTACACTATTTGCTGATCCTCCTATTTTGATAGAATCTGCCAAAAGTAGTCAGTAGTTGACTGACTATACTAGGATCTATATTCCATTCATCCATTTTCTAACCACTTCCTCAAATTCAGGGTCTCAGGGACGCTGGAGCCTATCCTGGCAGGGCAGGGTATACATTGGACAGGATGCCACTCCATTGCAGAGCACACGCAGACACTGTCGCAGACATACACACACACTCGCAGCAGGGCCAGTTTTCCCAGTAGCTAATTTCAACTAGCTAGACCAGTATGTCTTTCAACTGTGGTAGGAAACCAGAACACCACAGAAAAGCCCATGCAAACAAAGGGAGAACAGACAACCTCCACACAGAGGAGTGAGAGGCCCAGTGTTGTGGTACTGCAATGCTAACCAATGTGCAACCATGCCACCCCAGGAACTATATTATTGATAGAAATTTCAAAGAGTAGTAATCATAGCACAGATCCCTGTATCCCTAATTACATCACCTCATTTAATGCATTCCTCCTTAATGTTATGGTGCAATTACTCCCATCAGTTACTTTTTTCTGAAAAACAAACAAACAAGACAGCATAGAGAGCATGTGACAATCCTCTATTTTTAAAAAAACCTCTGCAGGTCAGGCAAATACAATTTATTTTAAAACAAACCGTAATGTGCATTGTTCTTTTAGTGGTAGCATGAGTGAAATCATTTTTGTTTCACTTATGTCTTTTATTAAGTTAGTGATTTGCTCTTTTATGTCTCAAATGGATAGTTTACTTAAATCCATTTGCTAAGCTTTTGAACCCTTTAAGGCAATTTTAAACATTATTCATAGAACTTCATGATGGCGGTTTTATTTTGTTTACTTAACACAACTATATGTTAGGAGGCTTGCACATTAAATTAAGAAAAAAGTAGTCAATATCTCCCTCCAATGTGTGCTGCCTAATTTTCTGCTTATTTATGATTCAAAGCCTTATCATTCTCACTCTGGAACAGCAGAATGCATTTTCAGTAGCTGTAATTTATCTAGTTTTATGTGAGTGCTTGAAAGGGGAGGGAATTATTATCTGTTGCTGGAAGCATGTGCAGGACAAATCTGGGAACGATAATACTTAAAGTGAGATGAATGCTAACAGTATTAATAATAAAGCTGGAAATGTATAGCAGGAAGGATGCCTGCTCTAGAAGGATAGAATAAACAGCTAAATGAAATATTGGGAACGATGTGAAAGTCAAGGTTAATTTGATGTCGGATGCATACCAGACGTGTAATCAAAGACTTTAATTGCATGAAATTAAAAATGTAATAGAAGCTTTTGACAGAAGGATATTGACACACACCTCTCAAATTTTAATGTCTGAATGAATTAAAAACAGATGTTGCAATTAAAAGGATTGATATTTATCTCTACTGGTTTTTCCATTGGGTGGCACTGGACAAGATTTGATTTACAAGATTGATGGAACAGTCTTCTTGGATGCTGGTGTGAAAAGCATAGTATATTTCGGGTTTCTGGGATTCACCTGAGTGGCTTTTATATCTGACAAGTCATAGTTTGCTACCCTGTTTTAAATGTTATACCAACTGTGTCAAAGAGTGCAGCAGAAATCCAGTGATTGCTATTAGACATCATCTATCTGATGTAATAGTACTTGCTCCTGAGTGGTTCACCCAGAAAAACTGCTTGCATGAGAGATGGTTGAGCTCTATGTTCCAGGCAGTGCGGGTCAAACCTGGATGATGTCACTAGCTGACTGTGACTGGGATTTGCCAAGAGGCAACATGTGATTAAATGACTGCCGCTGAGGGAAGGATGGGGATTGGTCAGCCAGGGCTTTTTCCTCTCCTGGCGACCTTTGGCGCTGTTTTTGAGGGACGTGCCCCTCTTCCTGTGCTGGGATGCATCACCTGTGACTCAGAGAGGGTGGGTCAAAGTGCATTTCCTTGATGCCTCCCCCCCATGTGAGACTATAGAGTTCGCATCCATGCATCAAAATGTGATGAATATACTGTACAAGTCGCAATTTCAAACTGGGTGGGTTTGGGTGGGATAAAATACCATAATGAACAAAAATGGTGCACCTTTTTATAGGTTATTTCTCTTTTTGTTTACTTTTGTAAATGTGTTCTAAGTATTTTGTCCAATTCTTTTTTACATTTTAAAGGCCTGATATAGAGCAAATCCATCCCCCTGAAGGGGCTGCGACTGAAAAGGTAGAGGACCAGCTACCTGTCAATCGAGACGAACAGTGTGGTGAGGGATCAGGCAGCAGGAATGGAAGAGGAGAAAGTCTGCACCCAGTTCCCCAGGCTAGGATCACCTTTCAAAGCCCGGTGGTACAAGGTGTCTTCCCTGACACTCCTGCTGGTAGTCGAGAGGAAGGAAAGGCCGATGAAGTGAAAATGCTTCGGCACACAAAATTCACCACGTCCACCATAACCTCTTCCAGCCTCAGCTCTCCCAGCAGCCGGGTCGCCAACAAATCTGGGGGAAGTTCAACAGGTAGGTACTGTGCAAAGCTGTCCAAAGAAAATAATCCTGCATATCCAGTTAACAGTGCAAAGCTGCAGCCCGGCCAGGGAAACAAGCTGTCAGATAGTGTTCTGGAGAAAAGTGAAATCCTGATGATAGAGCTGGGAATTACTTTTCCAAAAATAGAAAGCAATTTAAGATGCCGCAATCAGAAACACCCTATGAAGTCTGCGCTGAAGAAATCGTTTGACTGGAAGGCCTATTCTCGGAAGATAAGGTGCAGTGAAGCCAGGGAGCAGGATGGCGGCACAGCAGAGACCTTATCAGCGGACAATTTCCACAGAGACCGTGGCTCTCTACAGACTGCGGCCTCGTGTGCCCGTGGCTTAAAGAATACCTGCACTGCTTCCTGCAGAGAGCAAGAACTCGGACTGCTTTTCCAGAAAAGCTGTCCGTTACCACAGACGAATAACCTCCTGGAGCCATTCTCTGGATTTCGGCAGTACTTGCAGCGGCAGCTTCTCCGTTCGCCAGAGGTGTATGGAACTGGCCAGGCCCCAGCAGGGAGAGCGGACATGGCAGCTGGCCTGCCTGGCCCTGGTGGCGTACCCATCCAGAGCTATCGGAGCACCGCTGAGACACAGCTGCTTCAGCCATCACCCGCCCTAGACCTGCTGACTTCCCGGGGCCCTCTGTCCCAGTCACAGCGCACAGTGGAGCTCTCCAGTTCCCATGGAGGGATGCTGCCCAAAATCACGATGACCTGCCCCACGCCCTCTCCCAAACCCCCTTTACAAAGATAGTCTGGACCTCTCTTGTTCAACCATAGTGAAAAAGAATGGAATTGAATAACAATCTTTTGTTATTTCCACTATGGAATTCAATAACTCATGCAAAATCACTCCCTGAGGGGTTAAATGCACCAGAAAAAAAACCCAAAACAAAATCCAAGAACTGTGCCTGATCTCTCTGGCTGGCGGTGGCTTTGTAACTCAGGTCAGTGCAATGATATTTTTTGTCTGTCTCAGCTGCCATATTATTTTGGCTGCGTGTCGATTCAGACAGGCTTTGCTTTCTCTATTATAGCAAAGGCGAGCTGGGGTAAATGCACAAACAAAGGATATACAAAATTTGTATCCCAGTGAATGTGAAAGGGATCAAAGAGTAATTATATATCACTGTGAGTTTACGCCTTCTGGATATGCAAAGATGTACTGCAGAAGCCGCACAGTAAGAAACAGTTCTTACAGTGTGTTTATGTAATGTTAACCTACCTCTCCCTTCACATTTGCTACAAAGGAAAGTGACTGCGTGACTTTATAGGAATTTACTGTGGTATACAAAAAATATTACATTATGCAAATATGTAAAAAAAAGCCCAAATGTACAGTAAAGGAGCGTACAGACTAGAAAAAAAATTGAATGTATATATAATAGAAGCATGGAAAAATCACAGGAAAAATGATTATACTATTCAGAGTTACATTGAGATATTTATATAAGGGTTGTTATCAGAGTTCAGTGCCAGACTGAGTACCTCATCCACGAATCACACTAATAGGATTGATCCCTCAGGACAACAAAATGTGCAGTTTCAAAGGATAGGCGGGTCCTAGAGGTTACATTTGAATGAAAAGGTCAATTATGACCACCAAAAGAGCTTTTACAAATATCAGAAGGGTCTATTATATGTGCTGACTCATTTTAATCTGTCACACCTTCCCCCAGATGGAGGTCTGGTTTTGAAAACAGCTTTTCTAATAAGGGCAACACTAGTTTTGACTAGTCTAAGTTTTCCTTCAGAGGTTTTTTTAGAAGCGGTTCTGGTGATGAAGCAGAGAACTAAACCCATGCTCTTCTAAACTCAGAATATAGGGAGATAAAGAGTCTAGATTGACAGCACCTGTGAAATTTTGTTTTTCTATAGCACAGCCTTTCTCACTATGCGACTTCAATTCTGCGTTAATCTTTATCACTCCTGCTTCTGCTTCATAGCATAGCGCATGTAATAATATACAACGCTTCTTATGCTAAAAAACTATTGGAAAGTTAAGGAGCTTATTCTCTGAGTACACTGCTCTATATTGTTTCTTTACTGCATTAATGTAGAATGAAGGCAAAGTCACTTTTCTCATATAAAAGTGTGTTGGACAAAGCATTTCCCTCAACTTATTCCTTTGATATACTGACTGTTTGTAAGGGCAGTGAAAAAACTATGTTTCTGTTAAAGTAATGTGGATGTTACCTGCAGTTATGCATGTACTTATAAAAAGTAAAAAGTAGAAATGATGTATTCAGTAAGATAAAGAGGCTGTCTGAAAAAGGTAGATGATGAAGTAACACCTTTGTTTATTTTCACTTGACATATGCACCATTTTGGAGCATTAAAGTATATGGATTTTCCAATTTCCTATTTCATGATCTATTACTATCAATACTATTTATTAACATTTTAAAGGTAGAAACATTTTGCATTCCCTAAATATGAAAGTATGGAATAAATAATCGGCATTTGAAATAATTCAATAATTGGCTTAAGGCATTCAAAGAAATGCTGCAGATTAACATCCCAAATACTTATTTTATGTGCTATGTTTACTGATTGATTTCTGACAAAGGTTGTAGAAACCAGCTTCTTTTGTACAAGTAAAAATATATACTCAACAAGTAACTTAACCAGTGCTCACTATCCATAAACTGAACAGCAATAAACATAGGATTTGTGAATGCATGTTCACCTGAGGGGATTTGGTGTCTGACATTTCCCACAGTTGTGGTATAATGTCTTTCAAACCAGGCGTCAGCCAGACAGTGTGCTATCAGGTGTCAGCCTCACAGTGGACAAGAACAACCTTAGTTCTGGATGCTTACACATTGTCAGGCACTCATATACTGTATGCCTGTGTTTTTCGGAGGTTAGCTACAGCCTCATGACAAATCTAAAGCTCCTTGTATGGAGTCTTTGTTCAAGATGGTCATCCTGAAGATTTATGTTCCCAGTACGTACATCACCTTCTCTCAACTAACCGATCAAGTGGCAGTGTTGACTTTCAAATACACAGAGTGTTCAGTGTTCAGTGGGGACACTCACCTTTTCATGCGATGTCTCGCCATCTCCACATTAATGCACCTGAATAGGTTGTTAGACTTTCAGCAACATTCCAAACACACATAAAATGTACAGAATTTCTCCAGTTTATTGAAGACCTCAATGCTGGTGATTTCAAGCAAAGTTCAATAAAAGCAATTTATATCAAAAGTGCTGCTGTCATTTTTTATGTGAAAATTAATTGGAATTTAAGCCCCATGTTTATTTTATACCTTTTCTTATCAGTCAAGCGTAACATTCTTATTATTTTAATATATGTTTATATCTGAGTATGTGGTAACATCACTTTAATATTTTTTTCTGTTTATTGAACTTAATGGAAATGACATGGGCAATTTTTCCATTTCTTCAATTTAATGTATTGCTTCTATGTAGTACAACACATTTGTGAATGCTAGATTGATATATTAACATAGAAAAGAACAGTTCAATTTTGTTGAATGTGGCAAGGTTACTTATAAGTAGCTAATTCAACTACAGTGGTGTGAAAAAGTGTTTGCCCCCTTCCTGATTTCTTATTTTTCTGCATGTTAGTCACACTGAAATGTTTCAGATCATCAAACAAATTGAAATATTAGACAAAGATAACACAAGTAAACACAAAATGCAGTTTTTAAATGAAGGTTTTTATTATTAAGGGGAAAAAAATCCAAACCTAGATGCCCCTGTGTGAAAACGTGATTGCCCCCGAAACCTAATAACTGGTTGGGCCACCGTTAGCAGCAACAACTGCAATCAAGCGTTTGCAATAACTGGCAATGAGTCTTTTACAGCGCTGTAGAGGAATTTTGGCCCACTCATCTTTGCAGAATTGTTGTAATACAGCCACATTGGAGGGTTTTCGAGCCTTAACTGCTTTTTTAAGGTCACGCCACAACATCTCAATCGGATTCAGGTCATGACTTTGACTAGGCCACTCCAAAGTCTTAATTTTGTTTTTCTTAAGCCATTCAGAGGTGGACTTGCTGGTGTGTTGGATCATTGTCCTGCTGCAGAACCCAAGTGCTTTTCAGCTTGAGGTCACGAACAGATGGCCGGACATTCTCCTTCAGGATTTTTTGGTAGACAGCAGAATTCATGGTTCTATTTACCATGGCAAGTCTTCCAGGTCCTGAAACAGCAAAACAGCCCCAGACCAACACACTACCACCACCATATTTTACTGTTGGTATGATGTTCCTTTTCTGAAATGCTGTGTTACTTTTACGCCAGATGTAATGGGACACACACCTTCCAAAAAGATCAACTATTGTCTCGTCAGTCCACAGAGTATTTTCCCAAAAGTCTTGGGGATCATCAAGATGTTTTCTGGCAAAACTGAGATGAGCCTTTATGTTCTTTTTGCTCAGCAGTGGTTTTCGTCTTGGAACTCCATTTTTGCCCAGTTTTGCCCAGTCTTTTTCTTATGGTTAAGTCATGAACACTGACCTTAACTGAGGCAAGTGAAGCCTGCAGTTCTTTGGATGTTGTTGTGGGTTTTTTCTGACCTCTTGGATGGGTCGTCGCTGCGCTCTTGGGGTAATTTTGGTCAGCCGGTGGTTCGCTGGAGTCCCAAAGCTTTAGAAATAACTTTATAACCTTTTCCAGACTGATAAATCTCAATTACTCTGTTTCTCATTTATTCCTGAATTTCTTTGGATCGCAGCATGATGTCTAGCTTTTGAGGATCTTTTGGTCTACTTCACTTTGTCAGGCAGGTCCTATTTAAGTGATTTCTTGATTGAGAACAGGTGTGGCAGTAATCAGGCCTGGGTGTGGCTAGAGAAATTGAACTCAGCTTTCCAAAGATGTGATAAACCACAGTTGATTTATGTTTTAACGGGGGGGCAATCACTTTTTCACACAGGGCCATGTAGGTTTGGATTTTTTTTTCCCTTGATAATAAAAACCTTCATTTAAAAACTGCATTTTGTGTTTACTTGTGTTATCTTTGTCTAATATTTCAATTTGTTTGATGATCTGAAACATTTCAGTGTGACAAACATGCAAACAAATAAGAAATCAGGAAGGGGGCAAACAGTTTTTCACACCACTGTATATCTTGGTCTTTACATAATGGAAAAAGTATTCAAGAACTTACTATCCCAACATAAACATATTTCTTATTCCATCAGTTACACATATTTCTGTTCCAACACATATCATAAGTTTGGCAAGCACCTTAGATTATCTTCCGTATTCAACTGACATCTGGATATGAACACAGATACAGAATCATCTAGATGTATTCCTATCCCTGCCAAAACAGAAACAATAAACATCAAATAACAGATATATTTACAGATTGGAAATTGTTTCTTGTTTATTTTCAAAAAAATGTTAGACAGCAATCTTAACTTATCTTATCTTTGTACAGTGCAAAGTCATATTTGTCATATACTGTACATGTAAATGTATTTTAAATCCAGAAAACACAGAAGTCACATTTATTCCTTCCCCCGTAGGAATAATGTAAATCTTCCTCTGGCAGGGCTTACACAGAATAGACACCTCCTCTATTGTGCTCTACAAAACACCCAATATTCACTAGTGAAGTTGAGTTCAGGACAGTTTAGCTGTCTCAGAATTGGAAGGCAGAAAGTACTATTCAGATAAGGTCACCCGGGCAGCATAAGAAGACACAAATGACTTTTTATAGTGAAAACTCTCTGACGATCCTGTGCATTTCTAAATGGGTGTAAACTGTCAAAATTGCCTTTCTCTTTCAAAAACTGTGTTCCACAGATGTACTGTATGTGAGGGGTACTAATAGAAACATATTTGATAGATAGTGTTGCACACTTACAGATTTTTTTCCGTTACTAAAGAATAGCACGAGGTCGGAAACACAGTGATCTAAAATGATTGCCCAGTTATATTCAGCACTGATGGCCTGTTGTTTTTGTGCACTTAGTAAGAGTTTACAGACAGGATTTCTTTCAAGCACATAGTTTTTTTACTCTCTGAGAAGTTCATTAGTCATTACTGGCAGTCTGATACCCTGTACACTCTCAGAATTCCCCCCTCCTGTGTGGCAACATTTCAGACATTCCTTTTAGAATTACTGCCTGCTGAACTGTGGACATTGGACTGGCTTCAGCTACTACACAGGGGCGAATGTGGAGGGAATGAACTTATACTGGTCCAGGCATTTAAAATTCACCTGCATCTGCCTTTTTTCTAAAAGAAAATATAAATGAGAACTAATTAAGGTGCACTACTATGTCTCAGCTATATCCAACTATATTAATCTATCACCTTAGGTAGGTCCTTTTTCAGGCCATAAAGGCCCCTGGGGGAATGGGGGGCAAGGGCCACCATTTTTCTTGGCCTCCGACACTGGAAGTGGAGGTGATATAGCTATAACCTTACAGGTGATACAAATATTTGTCAGGAACTGTACCCCATTCTCATAAGTGAGATTAGTTTCAGTTATGGGAACTTAACCTAGCTGAGCTATTAGAAAGGGTGTTTTATCACTTAGCAAAAATATTTTCACTTTATTAGGTACCCAAGCAAGTATTTTGGTCTTAAAGTATGGAAAAGTGATGTGTATAATCGCTGAGAAAAAGTTTCGATTCTTTAGGTTGCATTCAGGGTTTTTAAAAGGGACATAAATAACTGGAAATCACTTTAGCACATTTTTGTATGGCCCGATAACCCCTTTTTTGGGTCAAAAATAAAAAAAATCTATCCCCTGCTGCTTGGTTTTATAGAAATCTGGCCGAGAGCTTTTTAAATAAAAACTTGTAATAAAGTATTATGGCCACAAGATGGAGTATTTAGCCACATTAAAGCAAAACGTAATGTGCCAATCGCTTTATTTGTATTTGTACAGCCTTCAGAATCAGATGTACGCTCTTTCACGAAATAAAACATTTCACTTACAAATTGTTAAATGTGTTAGTTGGTCTCCGAGTTTGTTGATCTGTCAACCAGAAACTTAATAATGCTTAAATACATTTCAAGCTTGACTTGTTTGCTCCGGACCAGAGAGCCGAAATTCCAGTTCACACCGCAATTGTAGGGCCGTTTTACTTTGGGGGAGATATTTAGATTCCATAGTTAAGTCCTGCACCTAACCAGGCAACTCACACAATTCAAGCACTTCTCCACGTGAAGGTACTTTTACTTCAAATATATGCACAATGGCAAGTTAGTGTTTTTAAAGGTATTGCAGTATATATATATATTTCTCAGGTTCATTAACTGTCTCCCGTGATGTTGCTCTGAACAAAACTAATAAACCCCAAAGCAAATGTGATCTTTTGCGTTTTCGAGATGCTGCTGCCGTTAAAATATGGAGCAATCACAAAAATTCAGCCTTCTGTGAAAAGCCAAGACAATAGCAAACCCCAATTCCTCCTTAACATGGAAAAAATACGTTGTTCAAAGATATAGTCGTATTAGCATGTAACAATGAACAAAAATAACAAACATGCAGCTTATTATACGTATTATCTGTATCTAATTGTCTGCAGGTTAGTATGCTACCACATTATTTTTAATACTGTACGAGTTTGTAAAAAAATATTAAAGGAAAAAATTATTAAAGGTTTATGGTGCTAGATAAATAAATATTTTTGCGTTTGAACACCAGGAATCAATGTGTGAGACTGTATTCATTTGTGCATGAACATATGACTCTTGGAACAACTGCGACCCAGCGATCCCATGTCCCTTATTACTGTAAATGCGTTGCGCTTTGTGAGCTCTCTTTAAAAGCCTCAGCATTTTATTTGACATCTTAAAACTGTCAAGTGATCATAAATACTGACCGATCTCTCAGCGAGCCGAGAGTATTAAAAGACCTCCTGCTTAGTATGTGGAAAAACTATCTAATTGTGGAAACAAAGTTAAACCCTCCGGTCGGGTTCTTGGAGGTCCAATAGTCCTGAAAAATGTCTCACATTTACCAACACGGCTCATATTGCTTTGTCGCTTCTGTCAGATAGAAACATCAGTAAGAAGAACCGATTATAAATAAAGTGATTCCTCAGAGTTTCATGTAGGTTAAACTGAAGTCCGCAGGAGGGAGACTGACACCTACTTCTTTGCCAAAATCCAACGAATTTATAGCATCGAAGTACAGTGACCCCAAAACAGGATTAAAAGCAATGGGTGTGATTGGAAGGGTATTGAACACAATAACAAAAATAATAACCCTGATTAATTTGTTCATTGTTTTTTATATTTATACAGATTAGTGTATCTCATTTATTCCATACTAAATTTGCAAAAGCTAGTTAGCGAAATGCTATGATGCTGAATAGGCTATTGGGCAACTGTCAGAGTTGGTGTGCAAAAGGATCTTGACCTTGACACAGGGTTGTGGGGGTGTCGGAGCCTAATCCGGCAAGCAAGGGCAGGATACATCCTGAATGGAATGCCAGCCAATCGCGAGGCACAGAAACACAAGCACACACTCACGCCAGGGCCGGTTTTCCCAGAAGCCATTTAACCCACCTGTATGTCTTTGGACTTTGGGAGGAAACTGGAGCACCCAGAGGGATAACAAATAGCCTCCACTCAGACACTGTAGCACCCCAGGAATGGAGCCCAGGGCTCCAGCACTGCACGGCAGCAGTGCTTTTAAAATCGTCCATCCATTTTCTAATTGCTCTTTCAATGTAGGGCTGTAGGGTAAACAACCGGCACAAGGCACTCTCACTCCCAGACACTTGTAAAAAACTATTAATAAGGACTTACACTTATATAACACTTTTCTGGACACTCCACTGAAAGCCTTTCATAGGTAATAGGGACTCTCTTCCACCACCACCAATGTGTAGCCCTTACCTGGATAATGCAACAGCAACATATTTTATATGTGCACCAGTACGCTCACCACACACCGGCTATAAGTGGGCAGGAGAACAGTGTGGTGAAGCCAGTTCATAGATGGGGGTTAATAGGAGGCCGTGACTGGTAAAAAGATAAGGATACCAGTGTTAACACCCCTACTATTACTGAGAAACACCTTGATTTAATGACACATCCAAAGGACAGTGCCTCTTTTACATGTTAGTGTCCCCGTCACCAGTGAACTGGGCATTAGGATCTATAACGGGAGATGGTCCAGGCTCCCATGAAGCGTAGTTCTGGACCCTATGCAGACGGTATAATCCGGAAGCAAGTGGAAAAGGACAACGGGGAGGATATGATGAGGATCGGGGGGGGGGGGGGGGGGGGTTGACAGACAGGGGGGCGTGACGATGGTGAGGAGTCCAAGGAGTCCAGGGGAGACATCCAGGGCGAAGTCCAAAAGTCCAAAACCGGGTTATCCAATCGAGACAGGACAAAACAGAGTTAAAAGCCGTAATGGGATCCTGCACAGGGACGGGGAATAAAAACGGGATGACGAGGCCAGGCACTCTGAGCCCCGCACTCAGCTGGGTCAGGATAACGATAGGAGACCTATGCTCTCAAGCCGTGGACGTAAGGCGACTTGGTGGTAGGCGGGCCTCCGGGCGTCCGTCTTCCAATGCAGAGCCGGCAGTAGTGAGTATGCCTGGCTTAAATAAGGAGGGGGCAGGTGCACGTAGTTAGCAAAATAAGAAAGAGAAAAACCTTTAAGAGCGCCTTTAAGAGGAGGGATTACAATCATGACAGGATCCACAGAGAGCATAGAGTGAGCCCCCCCTACTCCTCCCACTAACACCTCTTCCAGCAGCAACCTTACCAGCCAGGCTCACACCTGCTCAGCTTCAGTGGGTTGCCAGTTATGAGCTGTAGGGTGATATATCTGCTAACCTGTTGATATTATGTTGTTTGTGGATAGTCTTCTCCTCTGTCATTAGTACAGCCTCAATTTCTAATCTAACGATTTTAGATTCACTCTACTGGTAGATACCCATTTGTTTTTTAACAATTTTTACATAGCTTATTGGTGAGTGAGGTTTTCTGTTAGGTTCCATTATTAGAGAATGGGAAAAACCAAGACAAGTTTCAGTGGTCAGAAAAATCACCATTGCATTGTAACATTTGGTTAATGATGCGTTGGAAAATGTTTTCTAAAAATATAGCCTCTGAATATTACAGTGTTAGCAGGGTTAGATGGTAATCCTATGTTTAATGCCACTGGCTTGTGAAAGCTGGGTGTCCTTCGCTGTGTGAGTGTCTGCCTGTTCACAATGGCCCTGTGTCCCCTGGTCCAAGTCCTAGTTTTCACCGTGACTTCCCACATATCAGGATGGCTGCCAGGGAATGTGGCTTTAAAAAGGATTCACTGCTATGTGGAAACGAGCCAAGTAAGCCCTGTAAACTGGAATCTCCCTACAGCTAAAACCGGACCACTGAGCCTGCACTGTGCCACAGAGACAAAAGGAGATGTCTAGAGCTTGTTACCTCAGTAACCAGAGTTATGATTGGTTCCCCGTAATATGGACCACAATTTCCCATTTAATGTAGATGCAAAATTGGCTTTTTCATATCTCTGCTTGTGCCAACAACAACTTTTAAAAATTCTCTTTATCTCTCTTGCAGGAATAAATTCTGCTAAATAATAATCCTGGTTTATTGATATTAACAACCGTGCATCGAATGTGAGAACATATGAGGTATAAATGTCTTGAGGGATCTACTGTATAAAGACTATATAGGACACCCTTCGGTTAGTTGTGGATTTCTGGTGAACCATTGATATTTAATAACATTTTCTTCTGACACCTTGGCTTGATGTGGGCAGGCTAACGTCAAGTGAAACTTCTCTAGACGATTCTTATGCTGCCATTTGCACAGTAGGTGGTTGTCTCACCAAATCAGAGGCTGATGAACATACAGTATAATAAATACAAAACATGTTTGTATTTAGATAGCTTTTGACTCATGTTAGAGGTTGAAAGTCTTTTTGTTTGCTTTGTTTGGGGGCAGCCTAGAGGCCTACAACACTTTTTAAAGTCCACTGATGTAAAATTAAGTTCAGGAAGAAAAACTTGACCTCTCTTCTTTTATAAGTGAGTTAATTATGCTATAACAGATCACTGAGAGAGAGTCAGGCCAGAGTCTATGAGTTCACAACAACAGAGCGTTTGCATTCAGAGGCCCAGCTCTCCATATGCGGACCCCTGGCATTCTTTAATTTCTGAACTAGTTTGCCCAGAATGTCAAGAGGTCAAAAGCCTTGTTGTGAGCAAATACTTGACTTTAAACTTGTAAATCCACATCCAGAATTCAGATGGATCTACGAAGCATGACTTCCACTAAGAAGGGCAGTGTGAGTTTCAGTGCAAAGCTTTTTACTCTTTGGTCAGATTTAAATGTGCAGAATTAAAAACATAAAGTCCCCCCCAAATACTGTCAAAAATATGGAGCCAGAAATTATGTTAATTTGCTCTAATCAACATTTTGAGGATGCAGAAATTCCAAAAGTGAACTGCATGAGCTACACAGTGTGAACTACGGCAGCATGATGAAGAGTGGTGATCTCTACTCTCTTTTTAGACTGCAAAATAATGCATCTTGTCCAAAGCAGCACTGCATATTTTAAGTACTTTATTTTAGCATTTGAATTATATTTTTCATTTGCAGATATAAATTGCAGTTATTTTTCATTTGCTTCTGTGTAACTTTCAGAAGCTGGTGCTCTGTGATAAACTGGTATCTCTGAGACATGGAGAAGTACATTTTGAATATATGCTCTCAGGGAGTATGATGTGAATTCGGAAAAACAATCGCCATCATTCATAGCAAGTGAGTCTGAACAAAGGACATCGTTCAAAAACTGTAATTGCTCGAGATTATTCTGGCATCTGCTCTCAGCATTGTAGGAGCTGAGAGCAGTATGTATTTCAGTAAAAATGCAATTTTAAGGTGCTTTGTGCCATCGGATCATCTGATAAGCAATGTCGGCTTGGCAAATGCAAGAGGTCAACGGGTTAAACTGTATGCTTGTAGCAAATGGCCCTTGATTGAGCCTCCAGCCTCAGTCCACAGCTGATAATTATGCCTTGAATTTGGCTTGGTAAACAACTACTTAACAGAGCGCCCATAAAGATGGACTAAAGAATAGAGTCCTTTGTCGTGGGTAAGAAAATGACACAAACAGCACTTTGACTTCTAAATGAGGCATATACAGCATGTACACTGGCTCAAAAAATAACTGCTTTTTGTGCACAGACACTGTATGTTGCCAAAACACAAACACAGCTTTACTCTTCATTCATTCCAAAAAAGCAGTATTGTGGTAAAGTAAAGGTTCAGAATTATACATTATCCTTGTGACAATAAACCACAGTAGTTTGAAAGCGATAATCTAGTACAAAGCCGCGGACCAGGGGTGTTAAGTCGTTGTCCTGAGGGGCCTGTGTCTCTGAAGGTTTTCATTCCAGTTTAGGAGGACTAATCAGCTCAGTATTGGCTTAATAGGAGTAATTTAAAAGCTTTTCCAGGTGCTGGTGCTTTGAGGAGACCTAGAAAATCTGCAGATACACCAGTCCTCCAGCTCCAGGATTACACAACCCTGTTCTAGATTGTCAAGCTGCTGGTGAACATGAACCAATATGGGGCCATTACTGTGGTTGTTCAGCCATGGTCCTGGAGGAAAACAGTGTCTCCTTGGTGTGGTTTACTCCAACCAACCTTAATCACAGACTCATTGATTTCAGTTTTCATTCTGGGACATATTTGCAAATTTGCTTTAAGCTATTAAAAGGTTACATGGGATTTGTAATGGGTCCTTAAGTTGAGGAGAGCTCTACGTGTTGATGTCACGAATATAGTCCCCCCTCCTTAAGGGTGCTCCAGCCCTTTCACTTTAGACTTAATTCTGTGCACCTGATCCCTTTTCCCAGCCCACCTTAAAAGCCAGGCGCTGACGCTCATCCTGGCTCTGCATCTGGTTTCCGGACCGTGCGAGTCCGGGACCTGGAAGTGCCTGGTCCCGTGAAGGTTTTCATCTCTGTTCCCGTTCCCTGTCCGCCGGTTCTGACCCGGTTCGTGTTTTTAATTCCTTGTTTGGATGGATCACCTGTCTATGGACTTATTCTTGTGTTTTTGGATACCCTCAATGGATTACTTTTGGATTGTTTGCCTCAGCAACACCTCCCCCGTGCACCAGCGCACTTTGGACACGCCCCCCTGTTTTCAGCCCCGTATTCCTGCATGATGTTTTCCTAGTGTTTCCCCACTTCTTCGGATTGTGTCGTCCGCATAGGGTCCGGAAAGAACTGTTCGTTACAGTTGAAGGTGTTTAGAACAGGTCCCTTGAAGCTGACTATTTACGTTACCAAGGACTTATCAAAGAAACAATACAAGTCCAAAAAAAGGAAATAGATCAAGGAAGTCATTGATTATTATTGGACATGTAAAGCTCAGCTGGAGTAAAAAACAGCAGATTGTTTTGCTCCAGGACCAGGGCTGGTTCTAGGGATCAGTGGGTTAGCGTCTTTTTATTTTATCATGCAGAGCCACTCCCATACAATAATAATGTTATTTGTAATGTGCCTTTCCAAACCCAGAGATAAAGTACAATAAGAGGTAAAAGAAAAAAAAAACTAAACAAGAGCTTAGGTTTAGTTTATACATACAGTATGGAATGTAGGGCAATCAGACACAAACCTTGGTAAAAAAAAAAGAGAATTTTAAGTTTGGATTTGAAAAGAGTCAAAGAATTGGTCTCTTGTAGAGTCTGACAAAGGTCTTTCCATAATGCTGGAGCAGCTACAGAAAAAGCAGTCACCAAAAGTCCAAAATTTAGTCCTGGGTTAAGTGAGCAGAGGACCAGCCTCAGGTGAATGGTGCCTGAGGTTGTAAACATGGCGGAGTTCAGAGATGTATGATGTGACGCCAGACTGTTTAGAGCCTTGAACTTCAGTAAAAAGATCTTATATTGAATATGTGACTTTATAGGCAACCAATGTAGAAATGTAAGTGTAGGAGAGATATGTTGCCAAGGTCTGGTGAGCATTAGTAGTTGCAGAGTTGTGGATATATACCTTTGTATTTATTTAGGACCCATGTCTACAAGGGCCAAGGAGGTGGAAAGGTAAATGTAATTAGACGCCTTTGCTCGTGAAAGGGATGGACAATATATAGGGAATCTTGGTTCACGGCAATCTATATTATAAAACACATTATGTTTAGCAGAACCTGAAATTAAAATGTTATTTTTTTTAGTTATTCTTACTTTATTGAGCTGTTTTACATTCACACATTTGTCTGCTCATCATAATGCTGGATGTCACAAAGTACTGGATGAAGATCGACTTGCAGACACCTCTGTGTCCTGCAGGGGACGCAAGCTGACATGTTAGCTTTTTGTAGGCTTTCGATAGGCCTGATTGGGAAGTAGAAAGTTTCATACTGGGGGCTCCAGAGTGCCTCAGTTCAGCTGCAGGTCAAGTCAGCTCTCCTGATGTTTTTGGATGGAATATGGTCATTTGTGGACCATGACTGTAAGTATCATGTATAAGTACCATGAGTACCAAAGTACGATTAGACTGTAAGTATCCCTATTACTGGCCAAACATTTCTAGAAGTTTTACCACACAGCGCCACTCCCATGTCTTCAAGCACCTGTAGTTGCCTTGCAGCGTTGTCACTGACAACTGTTGCTGCACTCCCTGTGGTACTGCAGCTCTGCTGAGGGTAGCGTGATAAAGAAGCAGATGTTTTGACATCACATGCCTCACAGAATGTGCACACATTGCGAGCATCACTTCTCTGCGGGTGTAACGATTATATAAGCAGATTGAGAACTGACATATTATACTTTCATTCTGAGACTCTCTAGAACTATAAATCTGCTATTTAGTCATTGAATTAACTGAACAGTTCTGCCAACCAGAGCCGGATATCTCCCAGCATCGTTTCTGGGAAAGGCAACCCCGATCTTCCAGTGGGATCCTGTAGATTGTAGAGGTACCTAAGGTAGGTCTTAAAGGTTTCAATTAGCACTTGATTCAGATGCAGAGAACACTGTTGATATGACTCTTAATCACTTAGTTGGTTGAACTCCATCATTAAGGTCTGAGAAGGAATAAAAATACAGTAAGAAACAAATAGAACTACAAACACTGGATATACAATGAAAAGTCAATTGGAGTAATGTCAACCACTGTTAATTGTGAAACATGATAGGTTGACCTCATCTAAAAAAATGTGTTCAGATTTGGTCACTGTGTTACCAGAAGGATTTGGCTGCTCCATTAGACGTGCAAAGATGAGCCATTGGCCAAATAAAATATTTACATTTATTTAAATAATTAAATTTTTAAAAAAAATAATTGGTCATTCTAAATTTGAAAGAAAAAAACGATGCTATCGATGATATACTGTTGTTATTACTAGTTCAGTTGAAACAGATTTTTATATCTGTATTTAATACTGGAATACAAATTCAAGTTAACTTGAGAGTCCAGGCTTGAAGAAATACCACACCAATCCTGAACAGAAAAAAGAACAAGTGTGCTTATGTATGTATGTATGAATTCCATAAAAACAAGGTCCCTCTAATAACCTGCATTGTAATGTTGTTGAAGCAAATGCTCCAACAACTGCAGAAAACAAAGAGACGAGTATATGGGACTAATTAATATTGGCAAGCCAGGCAAGCTGATTGGCTTTCTTTAGTCTTTGGTTTTCAACTACTCCCTGGTTTACATCCCCTCAGTAATAAAGAAGAAGAATCAATTGGATTCCTGATATGTTTATCAATCTGAAAATCACAAAAGATGGAAAGCTGTCAATTTACCAGAGTGTTCATTTTGTTTAAATTATCTGTGTTTTCTTTTTTTTGGGGGGAGATAAATCTGAATTGTTTGAGAGGTACTTTCCAACTTGAGCAACCAAAAGCATTAGCACTACAATGTAGTATTTTGAAATGCTATCAAGTTTCGTGAGGTTTTAGGACTACAGAATATATACTTAAAAAAAAGAACTAATCTCCATTTCCATCTCTTGTTTCCCCAGATGCCTTAAATATTGATGCTTCTCTACATTGTCCTAGCAGAAATGGTGGCTGTATGATTTATGGGATTTATGGAGCATTTCAGGGTTCATGGAAGCTCAAAGGCACCATATATATAAACCATATTAAGTTTTAATTCTTTCACTGTTGGTTGGCCATGCATTTGTGATGTGAAGAATGCACTTTGCCTAGTCTCACATTTTCAGCCTGACAAGCTTATAATTAGAATTACCTTCTCTAGTTCAGACACCTTCAGCCTTATTCGGAAAGACACAGAATGTTCCGCGCAGTGCAGACTCTCCGAATGCCTTGAAACGCCACCCTCACTAATCCTGATTACAGAGTCTCAACTCTGAGAAGTCACAGACGCAGCTGCAAAGCTGCAAGGAAATGGGGACAGTGACTGCGCATCTGCCAGGTTATTATTTCGACCATATTGAACAGGAAAGCTTCCATTTAATCTTTAATCTTGACAGTACAAGAGGGGAGGAGGGGGTGGGCTGTGACATCTTTATTCTCTGCTACAAGTGAAAGCAATGAAATCCAATGCTTACAAAAATAAAAAGTTTTGAGAATGGTTTTCATTTTCATATTCTTTCATGCGGAAATGTAATTGCATAAGACTCATGCTCCCTTCTTCCTCGTCTTACAGTGCAAACCTGGGCACATCCAGTACCTTTCAGAGCTCCTACACTAGGTGTAGCTACAGTACTCAAGTAGAGGCCACACCCCAGAGAAGAGGTGGCTGCTGTGCATTTGTATTAGGCAAATGTGAGCCTTGACGTTGAAGTTGTTTGCACAAAAGGTTTTAGATGCGTAGAAAAATAGGTTTTGTGTGTACTGAGTCACCTCGATAATTCAAGAGTCTTCACAAGGTTTTTTGGTCATTTAGATGATAAACATATTGGTACAATGGGCCTCCTCTTTTCTCACTTCTCATTATATTCTTTGCTAAACCACAACTTTGCACAGAAATGCAATCTCCAATTTCATCGTGCACGTGTTCGATTACTCACCGCGTGCTTGTGAAAATGCCAGGGACAATAATTTCTTATCGTTTCCCCTTTGAAGCACAGCTTCAATAGACTGTATATCGGGAACATAATTTGAAGGGATAACAAAAGGACTTTGTTCTTCTGGATGGTCTTTGAAGGCTGTGTCATTAAAGAATAAGTCACATAATCTCTTCTTTTCTTGTGCGGTGTTCAAGCCTATTGTAAGAGAATGAACTGCTTGGCATTCCAGCAGATCTGACTCACTAAGCTGGGCTCCAATTTACTCAAATGAGTCTCGAAAGGACCCTCCCTACTGGACTCATATTTGGTGATTGATGAGTTGGCAGGATTTTCCTTTCATGCATATGAACCCCCCCTCATGCTCAATGTCATCTTTTTCCCACATTTCCTCACAGTGGTGTGCATAGATATGGAAATGTTCTGAGCCTGAAAGGCAGTGAGCACCAAGGAGGTGGACGGGTAGATGTAATTAGATCCCTTTCCTCGTGAAAGGGATAGACAATATATAGGGAAATCTACAAAACTTTGATTCGTAGCAATCTATATCATAAAACACATTATGTTTAGCAGAACCTGAAATTGAAATGTTATTTCTTTAGTTATTCTTACTTTATTGAGCTGTTTTACATTCACAAATTTGTCTGCTCATCATAATGCTGGATGTCACAAAGTGCTGGATGAAGATCGACTTGCAGGCACCTCTGTGTCCTGCAGGGGACGCAAGCTGACATGTTAGCTTTTTGTAGGCTTTCGATAGGCCTGATTGGGAAGTAGAAAGTTTCATACCGGGGGCTCCAGAGTGCCTCAGTTCATATGCAGGTCGAGTCAGTTCTCCTGATGTTTTTGAATGGAATATGGTCATTTGTGGACCATGACTATAAGTATCATGTATACTGTAAGTTCCATGAGTACCAAAGTGTGATAAGACTATAAGTATCCCTATTGCTGGCCTAACATTTCTAGAAGTTTTACCACACAGTGCCACTCCCATGTCTTCAAGGACCTGTAGTTGCCTTGCAGCGTTGTCACTGACAACTATTGCTGCACTCCCTGAGGTGCTGCAGCTCTGCTGAGGGTAGCGTGATAAAGAAGATGTTTTTACATCACATCCCTCACAGAATGTGCACACATTGCGAGCATCACTTCTTGGCAGGTGCAATGATTATAGAAAGAAGCTAAGCAGATTGAGAACCGGAGATTGCAGGTTCCGCGATCTCGAAAAGTAAAATAATTGGTCAATCTAAATTTGAAAGAGAAAAAAGGAGGAAAGAGGAAAAATAAATGATGCAACATTATTATTTATAGTCCAGTTTAAACAGAAAAATTATTTTCTGTATCTGGCTTTAATACTGGTATCAAGTTAACATGAGAATCATATACCACTGAAATCTCTGTTAACAACATTCTACTTTAAGTGACAAGTAATATGTTTAATCCATGCTGAAAAGAGAAGAAAGAAAACACAACGTTTCGGCCATGGAGCCGTGAGCAGGTGTGAGCTCACACCTGAAGAAAGCTCCACCAAACATGCTGGTAAATTGATTTGCCTCTGGGAAAATTGGCCCTGGGTGTGAGTGTGTGTGTGTTTGTATCTGTGTGTGCCCTGTGATGGATTGGCATTCTGTCCAGGGTGTATCCTGGCTTGCACCCATTGTGTGCCAGGAAAGGCTTCAGCTCACCGTCGACAATGTATTATAAAAAGTGGTTTGAAAATTGATGTATGGATATTTGGACAGACTTACCTAAGATGACAGATAAACCAGAAACACAATCAGAGGCAGAAAAGAAACATTAGAGCTATGGTTCTTTGATTCTATGATTGGGTTAAAATACGTCATGTTCAAACCTATTCTTTCAAATTGTTAAGTTTCTAACTAACAGGTAAAAAAAGGAACTTATCTGTTGAATTCCTAAGCCTCTCTGACTCCCTGAGTCACACTGCAATCAGTTAATCTTGTGTTTAGATAGTAGCACAATTGTCACCTATACTGTACACAATCACCTGACACTTTAGCTTCCAACCCCTGTGGATTTACCTGCACTCATGAGGATTCACAAAGCCAGAGAGCCAATTGCATTTTACAGTGGAGAGGCAGAGTATTTTGACGAGGTAAGATAATCCTGACTAAAGAAAGTCACACACCAAGAATAAAAGAGCAGAGCAGGAGACAGCTGGATGGGTTTATCATCTGTCTAGCCATGCTCAGAAAAGGCTGCCAAAAATAAAGTGATTTGTTTCAAAAGGTTAGGTTGGCGTGCTTTCTCTACATACAGCCACGTTAGCCATTAATAGATGCTCACAGGGAAATCAAGTCAGCAAAAAAGGCAGGTGAAACATTTTCTTCTTTTTTAAAACCAGACTACCTATTCCCTCCTCTCTATAACAGGAGTTTCAGGAAACTGCCTTCTGCGAATCTGATGGCCAATATTAGCATGATGGCAAATGGCGAGATTGTGAGGGACAGAAGAATGCTGCTGATTCAGCTTCTCACCCGGCTGTATAGAGCTGCTCAAAACTGGGTTACCAATGAGCCGTGGAGTACAGCCAAGAACCATCTCAGTAATACAGAATCCAGGCAGGCAATCAGATTCCCCCAGGGCCTGCAAAGTCTACAATACACTCACACCCCATGAGCACCCCTTCACAACACAATGTAAAGCAGCCATGGACCCTGTAGTACTGTGTGCACCCATGCACTATCAGAGTAATGTTGTAAGATTGCATATTCTACATATTGCATTCATACAGTATGTACAATGAAGCGTGTGAAGTGCAGAAGAACAAGGCAGCAGAAAATATTGCACATCGAGAACAGAGTGAATGGTTTTGTTTGAGCGTAACATGGCTTAATGATTTGTTCAGAAGATATCAAATTGTAAATTTGTTCAAAGAACTATTCATTTATCTTACAATAATATACTTCCCTTTGAGGATTTTCTGTTTGTAGCCTCTTAAAATATCATTTTGGACATTAGAGGAGATAGGAATTACAAACAACTCACACCCTCACCACCACCCTGAATTTCTGTGTGGCCTTTGAAACATGCTCTATATCCAAACAGACAAAAGCATGGGTTCTGAGTTTAAGAGAGCCAAAGGATTCCAGGTGTAACAGGAGCCTGTCCTGACTCCCATGAAGTGCGTAGTTTAGGACCCTGTGTAGACGGTATAATCCGGAAGTGACTGGAGAAGGGCTACAGGGAAAACACGCTGAGGAATGGAAGGGATGGTGGACAGGAGGCGGTGCCAACAGTGATCCAGATGCAAGGGGGAAGCAGGCAAACTAGTCAAAAACAGTCCAAGTAGGAAATCCGGGGCGCAGTCCAAAATCCAAAACCAGGTGATCCATCCAAGACAAAACGATTAAAAACAGGAACAGGGACGTGGAACTAGGAAATTAAAAACGGAGTGACGAGGTCAGGCACTCCGAGCCCCGGACTCAGCTTGGTCAGGATGCCGTTCAGAAGCCTATGCCTTCAAGCCGCGGGCGTAGGGTGACTTGATGCTAGGCGGGCCTCCTGGCGTCTGTATTCCAATGCAGAGCCCTGAGCTTCAGAGGCACGAGGTTTAAATAACAGTGAATCCAAGACAGGTGTACATGATAATGAAACTAAAACACAAAAGGGTTGGAGCGCCCTCTAGAGGAGGGATGATGATCGTGACACCAGGTTTTCCTTATCACGATTATTATAATGCAAGAAAAATAGAAATGCATCCTGAATGAGCTCTACCCAGAGAATACAGTGAAAAGGTCCAGATAATTGCAATAGGGGCTCAAAGAGAGTGCATCTGTGCCATGTGGCTGCCCGTTCAGACAGGTTATTGTCAGTTTTGCCTCTCAGCTGCTATGTATATACTTGCTATGAACAACACAGATGGGCCCAGATGGCACTAAAGTGAGGGGAAATGTGTCAGACCAGGCATGTTTTAATACTTCCTTAATTTTCTCTTCAGCTCTTCTGTCTATGATTAAGATCACGTGAAGTATTGAACATTGTAAGGACTTTTTATTAGGGAAAGGCACCTGTCCTATAGATATAGCCAGGAGTTTTGAATTACCTTCCTATTGTGGGTAATACAAAACTGATAAATAAACATGGCTGTCCCATTTAATCTTGCATAGAAGAACAAGCCATAGATATAGATAACAGAAAATTAAAGACATTGTTAGATTGTAGGATGTATTATCCATTATCCAGCTGTATTACAAAACAATTAGACAAAAAAGAAGGGGTAGGGAACAAGCTAAACAAAACAACATCTATGCTAAGAAAATAAACTCCCGTATATGTTTATGTGTGGGGGTGACTACATATGAGTAAGACTGGAACTGAGGTTCATTTACAATTACCGGGGTGTAAACACTAACAAAATAAGATCAGTAACATAATGTGCTTTATACAGTTGCCTTAATATTTATATCATACTAAGCTGCCAAATAATTTTGCTGGCCACCGTTTGACTCTTTAAAACTTTAAAACTAAGTTCATAGAGGCAGTAAGTTCACAGAGGCTGGAATTTTAAGTATGTCTTATTTTTCAAAATGGTCCTCCATGAATTCAAGGTACTTCATCTGTTTCTTCATCCAGCTACCTATGACAGAGTTATATTACGGTTCATGGTGCTTCCATGCTGCATTTTGCAAACATTTGTCAAGAAGCTGAGCTTTCAAACAGTTAGACCCAGAGCTGTAGGGTGGGTGATCCAACTGATGGAAGCTGCATTTGTTTCTGGAAGCCTGTTACATAGGAGTTACAGAGGTGCATTGCTATGAAGCACCTGAACACCTTTGGGGAACATTTGGCCAGAAAGCTTTCCTTAATTGAGTTGGTAGAATACTCCTCTGCCGCAGTATTTACAGTATAAGTGGAGTTCGGGAAAAATCTCACGATCTTGCCTCTTGATGGAGACAGCCCAGTGTGAAACTTATTTGGTAGTGGAGACAGCTTGTACTTTCACTCCAAGGACTGTTCTTTGGGTATAGGGCTGAAGGGGTGAATCCATCTCTCATCACATATATGTGGAATAGACAGGTTTTCATTACAGCTCAGTTCATAACAAGACAAACCAGCTTGCTACTGAATTAAATTGACCAATTTACCTGCCTCTGCTAATTCTTCAGATGCTGCTTTAAAGATACAGACACACTGGCCCTTCGGAACCAGGTTAGGACACCCAAGGTCTAGAGCAACATGGAGGTGAATTGGATCATCAACAAAGATTTCTACAGCTTCATATTTTTTGGTTGTCTACGAAAGTTCTTGAGAACCGAGATTTCAGGGCATACATCTTGTGAACATACCGAAATGCTTGTGGATAATCCTGGGAATTCCACTTCCACAGGGAATGCCAACATCTGCTGCCTTCTATTATTTGATCATATGTTGTAACATAACGTGGAGAACTGCCATACTCCTGTAACAATACATGAATGAAGCTTTAAGATTATGTCTACTGTATATAGGACTCCACATGCTTGGATGTTTATATCTGTATTACAATTATTAGATTAGTGTTGTAGAAGTAATAGTGATATTACAATAATAGTAACAGTAGTACTACAGAAATATAATAGTAGTAAGAAGAAAAAATTACACTTTACTTTAATCTTCCCTTGACCAGAAAACACTAGAGGACATCTTCTATCACCAAACTGTCTATGGACACGTTGTATATGGAAAAGTAGTAGCCTCTAAATGCACCACAGCTGGCTGCCAGTGATATGCTGAGACAGAAATATGATACTGCTTTAGCTCACAAAGGAATTGTTTTTGCAATTGTTTTTGTTCCTGTCCTGACTAAAGAGCAGCATATGCAAGATTTGTGAAGACAAAAGAGAAACTAAAGGTCGTTGAAAACACACATTGTTTGGATATTGACATAAGAAATGCTTGTTTTGACTCAGGATAAAAATGGGTCAGCTGTGTGACAGCAATATTTATGGAACTGTACAAATCTACTGTATGAAAGGAACGCCAAAGATAGAGATGGTTCTTTTGTTGCTGTTTTGGTTTGTCAGCTAATCCTTTCATGGAGAATGCAATTTAATAATGAAACAGACAGTGTGTTGTTTAAAATAACTCAATTTTAGCAAGAGTGCTATGTTCCACATTCTGTGGTTAAATCACCCACAGAAGCCATTTGTTAAAGCAGGATACAGTGCAGTTTTGAGATAATTGTAAATAACAAATTGAGTGATAAAATATAAATATATTGACAGGATCAACACTACCCAAGAAATACATGTATTAAAAATATTTATTGAGTGATTTAGTCATAGTAAATCTGGCTTAACCTACTTGGCTGAGACCCAACCTCCTGGCCACAGAGATGTTGCAGAGAGAGGAGTGACCAAGGGGCAAAGGTGAAGATGGAGTGAAGGAGGAATGCAAAAGATGAATGTGAAGGAGAGAATGGCCTTAAGTACAGCATTTATGATTTTTTCCTATGAAGAAATGACAACAGGCTTGATTACATATTGGGACAGCTGAAGTCAATTGAGGTTGGCTGTTGTCATCCCTCCCGAATCTTAGTTATCAGGTCCATATAATGCATATACTCAGAGAGGAATTAAAATGGATCAAATGCTACTGGTCCCAGTAATAATTTGTTCTGTTCTGAATGCCTGTCAGTATACTGTATATAGTGAGAATAAAAAGAAACTTATCACTCAAGTTAGTACCCTGGCTTCTTGCATGAAACAGCTGGATGTCAACAGATGAGGTGACATAACTGAAATTGAATCAGTCTAAAACTTAGACCAAATTCCATCCATACATTTTCTAACTGCTTTATCCAATACAAGGTGGCAAGGGAGCCAGAGACTATCCCAGCAAGCAACAAATGCAAAGCAAGAAACACCCTTGACTAGACACCAGTCCATTGCAGGGTGAACATACACATAGACATGCACACACCAGGGCCAGTTTTCCCAGAAGCCACTTAACTTGGCAGTATATCTTTGGACTGTGACAGTGCCTAACGTGTACATTTCCTATAAGGGAAAGTAGTGAAAGAGAGGAGTTAAACATTCACTCGATCCACCATGACAGTGAACTTTACCTTTCTTACCACTCATGTCAGGGGGCTCAGAGACCCAGTGAAAAGACGGGCGGTCTTTCACTACCTGGCCTCCATGCCGTTCTCAGTGTGTTTCTTACAGGAAATCAACCTGAGGGATGAATGTGACAAGCAGACGTTCTCCAGAGAATGGACCAAGGGGGGAATCATGCTGGAGCGTAGGAGGGGTCCACACTTCCAGGGTGGGAATCCTCCTCAGAAACCCAGAGATGAAGCTGAGTGCCTCCCTCTCCATGGTGCAAGGCCGGATCCTGGTTGCGGACATCGACTGGAAGGGGCAGAAGTTGAGAGCGATCAATGTCTACACTCCAACTGGACCCACGGTCTGGAAGGAAGTTCGGCAGAGCTGGAGTCACAGCTTAAGTAACTCTCCCTGGTCTCGAGGAGACTCAGTAGCACTTGTTCTGGAGCTGCCTCTTTGCCAAAGCGGTATGGGGCAGAATGGACAAAATTATGCAACTCCTGGGAGCGGGAGAGGTTGCTCAGTTACCAGTGCACCCTGCTGTGGCTGGCACCAACTGGATGGGACAAAGGGACACAGTTCCTGCTGTGGCTGCTGTTGTCCCTAACAAAACAAGGACTGTGGAACGCAAGGAACACTCTCATCCAGCACAACACAGAGTGGGGAGCGAGGGAGCTGGAGGAGAGGATCCTTGCGGACCTCAGAAGGAGGATGAAGCGCGACGTCGCCGAACGGGGTTTCTCCACAGCGAGAGAGCGCTGGACAAAACCAAGAGGTAGGGCTCGGAGAGACTCTTAAATTGTGCAAATCTGCCCCCATCATCCACAGATTGCATTGATTGAAAATGGATAATCACCTCTTTTGGAAAGTTTTCTTATTGCAGCGATAGTGTGAAAAATTTTTAGAATGTTTACTGAATGTGAGAATGTTTTCTATTTTGTTGTTTTGGAAATAAAGTTTATTTTGATAGAAACAGAATATATTGGACTATGGGAGGAAACCCACACAAACACAGGGAAAACATACAAACTCCACCCCAGAACTGAACCCAGGATCCCAGCACAGCAAGGCAGCAATGCTAACCACTGCATCACCCTGCAGCCCCATTAGACCCAAATTGTTAATAAATAAAACAGAAGGTTACAATGTTTTAAATACAAAAAGTACATTTTAAGGCATGAAAAACACCATTAACACTGTAGGTTGTGTTTGAATATCTGTGAAATCCAAAAGTAATTGTCTGCTGAAGAAAAAGTATATGCAAAAACAGGTTTAGTTAGTTTTTCATTCTTTTCAACTGGTGCAAATGTCAACATTTTTAATTTTTTGATATGATTAACTGGCACTCAGTCACGTCTGATTATATAATTCAGTAATTCAGGCTTTTTATATGTAAAGACCACAAATGTTTTGCAGAGAGAATAGAGTAGTATCTTGCCTAAATATCTTACCTATCTTTCCTTTTCCATCCATCCATGTGTGAGTAATACATAATACAACATACTCATTTTAAACATTAATAAATTAATTTCTGTCAATTTTTTTTTGTCTTTTTAGCATGTTTTTCATTAATATAAGAACTTACTTAGATTGTTTCCTGGCTCTTGCTCGACTTCTTCCCCGGAATATTTTGCAGTTGCTATGGGAGACACTTAGATTGATGTTTAACCTGTAACACTACTATAAAAAGAAATGCAATACAAAAATAATGCAAACTTATCACTGAACTCTTGTTAACCCCAATCTTAAGTGTAATAAAAATAAAGGATAATAGATGACTACCTTTTGAACAGGAACTTGTGATGCATGTATTGATTTTTCCATCCCTCTTCAAGGGAGAGAAACTGGCGTCAGAGTGATATGAAATTACAGTATCTCTTGACTTCTAAAAGGGTTCTTTCTCCAAGATGGTATCAGTGATGGCCAATGGCTTGGTTAACAGAACAGATGCCTTAAGCTGAAAAAGTTGGAAGGAAACATTGAATTTAGAAATATTTGTCCAGATTCCTGATATGATCACTACAAGAGCTGGGAGTTTCCTGTGACACATTTCTAAATGGAGAAACCATACGTTACCCCTGTTTTATTTCCAGGGCTCAAATTGATACATTTGTACTGTTTTACTCACACCCAAAGTGTCATTCTGTTTGTAGAGCCCAGAGAGCTCAGTCCATAAAGATGTTCATTTGGGACACAGTCTGAGCACAACGAAGCCTGGACGATGCTATTCATGAAGAGGTAGGCATGCTTAGTCCTTCCTGTTCTACAAAAGGTCCTAGAGGTAGACCTAAGTCAATGACCACAGGAGATGGAGAGGGAGGTGGCATAAAAATAGAAGTATAGTAGGTGAGTTCTAATATTCTACAACTGGAATAACTGAGCTGTGCTGACATTTTTCTCCTTTGATATTTCTCATTCTCCTGGTATTCGTCAATGTTCCCTCACCACATTTCAGATTGACAAAGGTATTAATTTAAAACACTGTCCTTTGGAAAGTATGTATCATGAAGAGGGCTTGCAGAGCTGCAGCATGTTTGGGATATAACTTTTGCTTCAGTTTTTGACCACATATTTTATAAATTAATATTTATATGTAGTATGTAATAAAATCTTGAGTGCCAGCTTTTTGCCTGTTCTATCACATAAGCTTGTAGTGTCTTCAGTGGTCAGATAATATGAAGCATGCATACTCATTTCATTATCAGCATTGTCTGTAATTAGTATACAGTATGTGTGTTTAAGAGGTTTTCCACAGGTAACAGCTGAAAGAAATGCATTCGATACTATAGTATTTTACAAATTAAAAAGAAAATTAGAAAATACATTGGACATGTGAATATTATGATATTTAAGATACATAAGTTCATGATATGGTAATGTTAATATCTACATTGTAAAAAACTCAATATATTAATATTGTACCAAGCGTCAGCAATGGACTTATAACACTATGTATAGCATTTCTTCTTTCTTTCTTTGCTACTGTATCTTTAAGGGTAAGAATCCTGAAGGTGGAAGGACTATGGTCTTTATTTTTATGTTGGTATACTGCCCACTCCATGGTAAATGAAGTAGATTGACAATTTGCCCACAAGATTGGGTCCTTTGTCCTTCACTAAAGCCAAATTGCAGGGAATATACTAACCCATAGTTAATGTGCCATGTGGACAATTTTCTTATTCTCAGTTAATGAGATAATTCTCTAGGTTCCACGTTTCTTCCATGCTTTTAAAATGATCTGAATAATTCATGTAACTATTGACTATATTTTCCAAAATGCTGAATATCTGATGCAGCACCATAAGTCTGTGTAATTAGTTTCTGCTTCATAGATCCTTCTGTGCTCTGATAAGATCAGAGACAGTACTGAATATATTGGATACATATTATATCATTTGGTATTCATGTCAATGTAAATTGTGACACACCCAGAGGCAGGATGCTGTAACGGTTTGTTTAAAAAGTCAGGTCTCAAGAAAAACCAACACATAAAAACAGCTTTAAGATTAAAAAACAATGCTCTTTACTTGTAACACAGGGAAAACAATATTCGAACCCAGAAAATAAAAAGCTAGCTCTTCTTTTGATCTCTGACTAAACATCTTTGTATCTCCTGTCTATAAACACACTGGGCATCTAAACTGCTTACCAGCGTCCAAAAGCAAGTCCCTCACCAAGACTAAAGTCTGTCTCCAAAACCTTTCCAACTTCCCACAATAAAAACTCAGCAATTAGTCATATGCTTCCTTCCCTTCTTCCCCGACCAGCGCAACTCAGAGACTCCAATGCCTATTCCAGACATCAGATGTAGACCAACCCTTGGAAGCATAAGCTTTCTGGTTTTAAATGTCACCCAACCAATTGTGTTTGACCAACTAGTCAGGTGATCAAAGTCAGCAGGTCATTCCTCACAGGTTTCTGGAAACATGTATTTTAGTCAAGAGCTGCTGTGTTGTCTGAACCTGCCATTGTATCACAAAGTACATTCCTTACAGTTACACAGTATTTACAATATAAGAAGGGTTGGTTTCCATTGTATGTAGTGGAAAATTAGCCGTCATCAAAGATGATGATATTTTCATTGCAAACTTCATTTCATTAAACACCAAATAATTGGTTTCATACGTCAGTATTTATTTTTTAAAAAACTTGACTATTTCTTTCACACTCCCCAAGACTGAACTCAGACTCATTGACATGGAAAAATATATATTAACACTCAAATAGATTTAAATTGTGATTTATATTTATTCCTCAAAATTATATTGTTAAGCTAAAATACATTTTTCTTTAAAGTAATCAAAACACATTGTAATCACATTCCCAGAACTGAGATAACCATAACCAACAATTTTACCTGTGGTTCTAAAAACAATACAACTAAAACATTCCCACATGTTTTAAAACATTAAACCTATTCAAATTAAACATCACATGAAACAATTTTAAAACTGTTTTTATTGACTTTTTATTCTGGAAGTTGTACTCTTTACTCTTTACAGTTTCTATCTGCTGACAGAAACTGTGGTCAGACACATCAATTCTAAATGCAACAACAGATGCCTTTTCCACCTCTCAAAGGACATTTTAATCTCTACCATTCCACTTGCCTCTTTTAAGCAACAAAAACATCTTCATTGTAAACCCTCCTGTTGCCTGTTACACCGACTGCCACAGAATTATATTAAGAGTGTAATTCCTCTTGAGAATGTGTTTTTTAACTACCTGTGGCTGTTAGGTATTAACCCTCACATCTTTCATATGTGACCATGGCTCTCACTTGTTCTGGGTAACAACAGATGAAGTGTGGAAATAAAATCAACCTGTAGATAATATTGAAAACCAATGTACTATAAATTCATATCCTAGAGGTAGATTTAGCCATTTGGCCATACACAAATCTACAGAATTACTTTTAAATCCCAGCAGGGATGCCAATGTCACCGAGATAGAAAGAACTGTAAAATTAAACTAATTGGATGGAACATCCTGGTGTGCCCGTGCCCTACGATGGACTGGCGTCCTGTCGAGGGTGTATCCCACCTTGCGCCCATTGCCTGCTGGGATAGGCTCTGACTCCCCCATGACCCTAAATTGGATGAAGTGGCTTGAAAATGGATGGATGGAATTTAAGGTTGCACATTCAAAACTATTCTGTCATAGATCACCGTTTAATTTTTGTTTAGTTTAAGAATAGAAGTGAACAGGAACACAATGTGAAATTGCTTCTTAAACGAAGACAAAGAAAGCCCTCGCCATATTCAGACGTATAAGAGGCTAATAGGAGCAGGTTGTAAAGTTTATGACTCAGAATTATCACAGGTGAAGAAATTACATCTCTGAGCAGTCAGCATTTGATCATGGGACAGCCTGCTTCCTTTTCATTAACATACAGTAAAGCATCAGGCCCGCAATAATACAAAAAGCAATGTATTTCTGCCAGAGTTTTAGGCAGAGGTAAATCAACATGGGGGGAATTCTAAATAGTGCTGGAAGGGGTGTGGTTTCAAACAAACAGTTCCACAATTCAACCAGTCTGCTGCAGGACCAAAACACATGAGACAATCAGAATGGTACTGGTTTACACCCATCACATTAGGTTTACCCAGTTTTACATTCAACAGATGGAAGCATTGAAGAACTTTGAAATGAACCTAACTATGGTGGACACAAAAGGTAAAGGTTAAAGTTAAAGTCCTCTTCCCAGACAGAGCTGAGCACAGACAATGATGAACAATGCAAGAAAGAAATTTGATTATATAAATTTGACATTATTCCTTCAAAATGAATGTCTGGCAAAAATGATGGCAGGTTGAAGAGATGGGCTCTGCAAGCTGAAGTATTAAAAATAATCTTTATATCAGTTTTAAGAAAAAACCCAAGCAGGATGAACTGCATTCAGATGTAACCTTATTCATTCAGCAGAAATAAAGAGATACAATGATAAAATGTTGAAAGAAAAGATTTAATTAATCTAGAAAAACAGAGAGAGCAGAGCTGATAATTTTTTATAAAATCTGAGCAAGCATCCATTGAGTCCAGAGGTTTATCCACTTCAAATACAATTAATACCTCTTTCATCTGCACATTTGAAATTTTAAGATTGTGGAAGAAAGTATCCAGGGGTAACAGTAAGAGGAACAGTAACAGTAGTAACATAAGGACCTAGTCAGTAACTGAGTCATGGGGAAATATAATCAAGACTCCAGTAATCAAATCAGAATCGAAGGACTGATGTAATTAATGAGCTTGATGTTTGCTGGACGTTTCACCATGATCACATGTAAAGAAAGGAAATTCGTCTATTGTTTTTCTGCTTGTTGAGCAGTGAGAATATACATTTCTTTAATAACTACTAAAGAAAAAATGAATCTTCTATCTGAATTGTCAAATAAAAAAATCACAATCCTGGACTCTGAGCCTATTGCGATAAATATCTGGAGCCTGATCAGGGACAAATATCTCCAGAAATAAAGGAGCATGTTCAGAAATAACTATAAGGTTATTATAACTATATAGGTTGAAGAACAAAGAAATTAAATTCATGTATTAACTATAAAAAAGAAACTTACACATGATTTTGAAAGACTGATATGAGACAAAAACTCTAACTATAAAATAGTTTATTTTTTAAAGCAAGAAATCAATAATCGTGTTGGTATTCTAACACTAATGTACAGGAATGATGGCATGCCTAAGGTTTAGAAATATACATGAACACCTCTTCACCTTCAGAGATGTGAAACCTTAATCAGACACATTTTTAAACCTGTTTTTCTGAATATAAATATACTACGAAACTAGTTTCCAAAACCATTTACTGTTTAAGTCCTCTAATTCTGTAATCAGTGAACACTGAGACCATGCAATGTCAGTTCTCATTCATTATTCAATCCAATGTGATAAGGAAACAGTATTTCCGGATGCTTCTGTGATGATCAAAGGAAATTTGTGAATGATTTGGCTTAGACATCGCAGGTGCAGCATATCCTTTGCAAAAAGAAAAAAAATACAATCCTTCTGCAGGCACAGAAACCTCTGCAGCACATGTACAGTACACCACAGCATAATGACACCAATTACATATTTCAAAAGTGGTGCTGGTATAGATTGCTCAAGCAAAGCAATGCTTATACAGACATTTGGTCTACCAATAAACTGCAACATCAGAAGTAAGCTATGATTTGTTAGGGCCACATATGGTTGAAACTGGATAAAATCTTAAAAGGGTCTGGCTAATAGCTTTCCCATGATTTAAAATTCATACAATGCATTTTTTTAATTATAATCAACAGGCATTCCATTTACAGATGTTTAACTACATTAACTGCAGACTGATCCTTCCTCTTGCTTACTAATGAATGTCAAAGTGACTTGAATCAGCATAAGAACAACTCTCTGCCTCTAGGTGTGTAGTCTCTAGCATCCCCATTTCATAACCTCTTATACCGTAGGCATGAAATAGAAAAAGCTCCTAAAAATGCCAACAGCAAGTATCCCCAGACATGTTTTGTAGTATTATTTGTATCGATTCAAATAATGACTCATATCCTTGATCCAACAGAGGTGAAGATCAAAATTCTGTTCCCATGTAGCTGCTTTAAATACATGGCAGTTTTCCATTGAGAAAGAGTGAATATTCATCTTTCATTCAGTCACAGCTGCTGGTTTATATGACCTTGTACTTCAGTTGCTGGTCATTAAATGGGCCACTTGTGTTTTGGCAAACAGAGCGGCACTATGGTCACATCATCTGTCTTTTGAGTAGCTGTGGACAAATACAGGAGTTCTAAAAAAGACGTGTGAGCTAAGGATTAGCATCTCTGAATAATCTCCTCTACTGTCTCTGAGCTACAATGTATTTTACTAACACATATAAGTGATACATTCTTTGAAATTATGCTTTAATATGTACTGTATGTATTTATCATTTTTTTCTGTATAAATATATAATTATTAAGTGACAAATGATTATTAAGAAATTTGTTTTTATCAGCTGTCATGATGGTGCAGTGATTACCATTGTTTTCTTGCTGCACTAGGGCCTTGGGCTCAATTCCTGGGGTGCTATCTGTGTGGAGTTTGTATGTCCTGTGCGTGTTTGTTTGGATTTCCTTCTGGTTCCCTGGTTTCCTCCTCAACTTGAAAGACACACTGGTAGGTTAATTGGGTTCTAGGAAACCTGGCCCTTGGTGTGATTATGTACATAAAAGACTGTGTTTGTGTCTGTCTGCCCTGCAATGGACTGGCATCCTGTCCAAGGTGTACCCCGTCTTGTGCCCGTTGCTTGCTGGGATAGTTTCTGACTCCCCAGCAAAACCTAATTGAAAGAAATGGTTAGAAAACAGATGAAGAGAATTTTTATTTTGCTTCTATACTTTCTCCTCCATAACAGCTATAATTATCTTGAAACATTGAGCATACTGTATGCTTATTGTCATCTTCACTTAAATGCTTAAGCTTTTGTACACAATATATAGCACATGTGGTTAAAACACAGTTCAAACACTAATATGGAAATGTCATATACTACTGTGATGCCAGTCTATGTGCATAAAACCCACACATCTGAGTCGTTTAAATATGATTAAACACATTTTCTGTATATTATTTTGAAACAAAAAATGTGTTAACATATAGGTGACAAACTTATGTAAAAGAAGTTAGATTATTGCTGGCATTTACTGTAATGTAAGTGAAAGTATTTGTAAGAAAAGATGTGAAAATGATCAAATTGATGGTATCACAATAGAGATGTGTTTGGTTTTCTGCAGACTGTTGAATAATTGATTGGAAAATGTGATGTACCTTAACAGGCTCTATAAAGTTTGAAGGAAAAATTTGACTACAGCATTTTTTTTCTATGTTTACAGTTTTATTAAAAGCTACTGTATAATACATCTTGTACCACTGCTTGTAAGCACAAATTAATCTATGTGCCATTCTTCTTGATGTGACTTCAATTGTTGCCTGAGGCTAAACCAGATTGCTGGTATGAATCACATTCTTACATTAAGAACTCCACTTGCAATCTCCAATCAACTTATTTTTCAGGACTGGAATTCAGTGTAAGCAAAATGTGTCTGAGTATGTTATACTTCTCCCTTTGCCTCAGGCTAGTTAGCGCTGATGGTCATTATCAAATGACGGTTTGTAATTTCTAAGACATACAAAATAATAAGGATATTTCACTTGTGTGTTTTCAATGTGAAAGATGACTACATTTATTTCTGGTGCAAGTGAATCTATCCCATGGTAGTGCAGTGCACTGCCTTGAAGCTATTTCAAACATTCTAGGATTTTAATATTCTTAGAAATGTTGCCTCTAAACAACTCTTGAAAGGTAAAATAAATAGCATGGGACAAGACTGTGCCCACTTTGACTGGAAAGAGTGGAAAATTCATGATATAAGAATACTGTCCTCCATGCATTTATAAGGTGTGAGATTTTTCCATGTAAAATTTTGTCTTCACCTGATTTCTGTTCAAGGGGCCAGGTATGTCCGGTGATTTGTGATTAAAGTGGCTAAGCTACTAGTGTAATATGTTGCCTACTCCATGTTGTATTCAATGCATGAAGAAATTCATCCATCCTGTCTTCTTTTTTAATTCACTAGCACCTAGTAAGGGAGACATTGACATTTTATTGATCATGCCAAAAGAGACAGAACAGTTTAATATCCATCTTCATTTTGGTGGCACCCAGATCACACCATATCATTAACAAAAATAGCTTTAAATTACTTAATTGCTTCTATTACATTTTTGAACCAATTTCTACTTGATAAGAAATTCAACACAAACAAGTATTTTCAGTATTTTCCTTAGATGGCTTACTAAGATAAGAGCACCAAACAGCCACGATTGTAATCATCCATACACGAATACAATGATCTGTCCTTCACTTTCCCAAATCTCATGACATCAGCAACGTCATCCTAAATTGATAATCTAGTGAAACTGCTGGGTTACACCTAAACTAGATAAATGACAACTGACCAACTGCCCTGTGTAGTGATTTGGTGGTTTGAAGTGACTGTAACATTACTGTAATTTCAAGGTGTACTTAGTGGCTGCTCAGTAGAGTCAGAATTAACAATAACACATCGATTCAAAGAATACAATATGTAATTCTATCAACACAAAAATAAAACAAGCCAAATAAACCCATACAAGAGGAAATATATATACAGTATATGAATCAATCATAGAAATGGATGATCAAATCACATTTGTTTTTCTTTTATTTTCTAACACTAACATGTGTTGTTGCAATTGTGTGGATTTCTAACACACACTTTGGTAGTTTCCTGCTATTCTTCTTCTGCTGAACACTGAACTATAATTTCTAATTCCAGCTATTTTTTAACTTAAAGGGGGTGTACAGCTGAAGTGTGATCTTTTCTTTGTACTGGCATTTGTATTAATGCTATTAACAGATATGTAAAAATAATACGGTATGTAAAGATAAATAAGGGCAAATGTTGTACATTTTGTATTCTTGTTGCAGCCTTTAATCTCAATTAATGCTCAGCAGTTTCGAAAATACTGATTTTTATAGTCATTACAGTACCAATGAAGTACAATTTAGGGTATACTGTAGATCAGAACCACACTGGCTCATTGGGCCAGAGTTCATCCTGGATTTTGTACCGCAAAGCAGACTAGAGAGCAGTGAGGGATACAAGCCCAATTTAGGGATTAACCCCTCAGCCATGCCAGGACCTGTATTACATCTTTGAGTATTAATATTTTTAAGAATTATTAAGTTCACCTTTTCTGCCATTCGGATGAAACTTAAGTGCATTCTTAAGAACTGGATACAAAGAGATCTGGGGGTAGAATTTGTTAACTTACGTAGAAGACACATCTCTTTCTGCATATGCTGCCCTTTCAACATTTGTTCCTGATCCTACTTGTAAAGAAAGAAACAGACTGCTTTTCAGTTTTATGTGGAAAAATAGACATCAACAAACTCCTCACCCACAGTAAATCAAAAGGCATTCTTGAGGCATTAGATTTTGTCTATAGTAATACATTCAATGTAAATTAGTACTTCGTAACACCAAGTAAATTAGAACATTAATACCGGTGCTGTGAAGTATAAGAATATGCCAGTGGACGCTGAGAACATTTTCAAATGCCAACTGCCAGTTGAGTTTTAGTTCATTCATTTATTTCATGCCATCAGTTTAAAGCATACATAATGCACTCAGAGGTGTAGTACAAAGTCTCACTCAGGCATGGGTTTTGTTTTGAAGGGATCCGTTTTTAGGCTGCAATGCCTTTGGTTTTTTACTTTGCCGTTTGCCTTTGCTGGCACACCTCCTGTTCAAGAATGTTGACTTTATTTATTTTAGTTGTGAGGAAATGAGACGTTTTTACGCTCGTTGTTGTGGATGAATCACTTTAATGTGATACAAGGTTACGTCAGCGTCAAACGCGATTACCTTTATGGTTTTTATAGTAGATAAATTAACATTTACAGTTTCTATAATTATTTTGTGAACTATTATTTTGTACAATTATTACACTTTATGCATTCATTTTATATATGTAGCATTAATTTGTTGCCACTACTGGGACAATATTGTAAAGTTCATTTTAAATGTATCCTAAAATATATTTATTCCCATGGTGTTAGAAACTTTTAGGGTTTATTTAATTTACTATAGGTGCCCTACATGTACAGGACTTCAGCCTTGAGCAAGATGTTGCAGCAGGGATCAAGGACAGACAGTCCCCAACACACACAATGACAGGTTTCTCAGCACTAAAAAATGTGCCTGGCACTATTTCCTTTTTTCTGTGTCCGAACCTATACTGTGTAATCTTGTGTCCCCATTTCAGAGTTCAAAATAAAACCCCTGCTATGGGTGTAAAGTAAATAGTCAGGGCTCATTTAAATTGTTGACAGAAGAAATCAGCCTGTGGATAAAATATTAATTTAGCTATGGATTAGATTTTATAGCTTGCAACCTTATCTTATCAGTCACTCCACAGCACTCTATGACAAATCCAACAGAATGGCTACTGAAACATCCTTTTCAAACTGTTTTTTAAGTTTTTTTTTTCAAAACTATGAGGAAGTCAGAAGGGCAGCTATAATCATAGTCTGCTCTTTCGTTTTACACCAGTTGTGTCAAATTACGCTTAACAGGCAATGGGAACTCCCCGCCACCACCACCAATGTGCTGAATCCACCTGGATGATGCGACGGCAGCCATAGTGCGCCAGAACGCTCACCACACATCAGCTATCAGTGGGGAGGAGAACAGAGTGATTAAGCCAATTCATAGATGGGGATTATTAGGAGGCCATTATTGGTAACGGCCAATGGGACATTTGACCAGGATGCCAGGGTAACACTCCTACTCTTTTGGAGAAACACTAGGATTTGTAATGACCACAGAAAATCAGAACCTCAGTTTTACATATCAACTGAAGGACAGTGCCCTTTTTACAGTATAGTGTCCCCATCACTATACTGGAGCATTAGCACTCACACAGACTGCAGGGTGAGTGACCTCTGCTGGTCCCAATAACACCTCTTCCAGCAGCAACCTTAGTTTTTCCCAGGAGATCTCCCATCCAGGTACTGACCAGGCTCACACCTGCTTAGCTTCAGTGGGTTGCCAGTTGTGAGTTATAAGGTGATACAGCTACTGGCTATAAGTAGTACTCAGCCATCATTTAAAATACAGGGAAGATAATAAAAAAATGGATTGTATAGATACATGACTAAAATGTATTTAATTTCATTATTTGCTTTTAAAAGATTGCAAAAGCAAGCATTTTATTGCAATTGAGTGTTTGGAATTCTGCATCACATACATTGAAACCAAATTGCAGCCTTACATCTGTATTGCAGTGTAATAATCAAAAGGAAACAAAGACCATCTTTATATTAAAAGATAAGTACAGTGCGTGTAACTTTGTCTGTATGCTTCGGCACAGGGATATTTATATAAGGTAAGGAAAGCAATCCAATTGATTACTTAGACTTTACATGCAGCTAAATCAAGCGGCTGTTGTAAGAAAAACTACTTTGATGACAGGGAATAAAAGAGCTGTGAATGTAGTCCAAAACCTTGCCCTAACCTTGATCTAATTACAAAATACCTCAAATCCTAAATTTATCACTAACCCTAATCTAACTTTAGCCCTACTCCAAGTCCAACCTTAACTCAAACCTTTTATATAACCCTTGTACTAGGTTTGTTCCTAGGTTTAAGCCTAATCCTAATTCTAGACTTAAACATGACCTAACCCTGCTTCTTCTGTAACACTAACCTTAAACTTAACACATATCTGAGCACTTTCATTGAGAGGAGCACCAAAACTGGTCATACTATATTAAGTTTTTAAATGGGGTTACTTAGTGAGCTCTAGGATGCTTCAAATGGTGAAAATGTCAAGCCTTCAGCTTTGATAACGTCTCCTCCCTATGCTTGTTATGTGAAGCCGTGAAAACCTCTGAAATAGAATTTATTATAGTACTCCCCCAACAGAATAGCTGACAAGCAAGGAGAAATGTCAAGCTACTTCAACTTGGACTATTTTAGACGATTGAATACACCAGATCAGACAGTGTAGAACATCTTTTTCAGACGCTAGGAGATAGAAAATATGGGCTGTGTCTTGCTTTAACATAGATGCATATATCATGATGGAAACAGGAAGCTGACTTAACAAATGGAGAGATGCATATAATGTAATTCGGCTGTTATTAAAGAGATTAAGAGCATGCCAGAGCATGTGTAGGAGGCAATCCCATTCAAAAAGGACTTGTCAAGGATCTGCTCAGTGTTCAGTTCAATACTTCTGCAAAGACAACTTAACAAATGCAATACAGAAAGAATGAGACATTCTTTTCTATAAGTACACAATTATAACCCACAGCTAGGTGCAATATATTAAGTGAACTACCAATAATGTTGAAAAAACAATAAGCAAGACAAGCTGAAAGCTCCTGTTTTATTGGTATTATTTTGCTATATTGTTATTCTTTCATGCGATAAATCCTCTTTTTAGATTCATGCTGTAGACAACACAATCTAGGTTTGACTTGAGACTGACTGCCCTACATCCCCTTTCATAAAGCATCTCTGTGATGGTTCATTACATCCTTTTTTGATTTCTTTAATAAATCACTGATGGCACAATAAAACAGCAGACAGCACGGTGAGTACAAGAATACAATGAATGAACTAGCATGTTAAACCTTTTAGCAAATGTTTTCATTTTTTTTCCTGCCTTGCGAAGCTCAGACGGTTGTGGGACATGAGCATGATTGCTTCTGCTTTTTCATTCTTTCTTGTCCTCAGCAGATTGTTGGTGCGGCAGTGAATCCCATGTTGCTAGGCAACCGTGACATGATAAACACACACTACAGACTCTGACAGTTATACTCTTTAGGGTAGTAAAAAAAAATACTCCCAGATTTGAAAAGTATACAAATCAAACAAAATGTGGTAAAGCTAGAAAAAAAATTATCTTTAAAAAAGGAAAATTAAATGTGATGGTCATAAAACTTTATTTTACGCAAGAGAGTAGTTGACTGTGCTGCAAAGGGACTGAATTCTAATGCAGTGTATTTGAGATTTGTTCTATAGGATTGTAGGGCGTTTTCCTTTAATCTATACAAAATGTATACATTTTCAGAGCATTACCATGATGCAACATACTTTCAGGAAAACAGGAGGTTGTAAAGGCAGATAGATACCTGAAAACATCTCAGCAACCTTTGCTCACGGAAGATAAAGTACTGAATCATCCAAATAATCCCTGGATGTCATATCCCATCATGTCCCATTCCTATCTGTAAAGTCATCAAAGTTTATTCACCACATCCCACATCTTGATGGTCATCAAAACAGAGACTGGCAAAGGCCCTTTTCATTCTTTTCCTGAAAGTCCAAGGTAATATCATATTCCTGTGATTTAAGGGTTCATAGAAATGAAGAAAAAAAAATCATACCATGTTTTTAACTATCGGTGGATGAGCTAACAGGCAGATAAAATGTTTTTTTTTCTTTCACAAATTACTCTTGTCAATCATAATAAGGGATAAACATTTGGCACGCAGAACCCCTGGATAAAAAGACAGAGAAGTACAGGGAGAGAGAGACAAAACAGATGAAAGATGAAGGAACCAGAAGACAAAAGTGAAAAAGAAAAAACAATATAATCATTCTTCTATTCCTCTAAGCTTGTGCTAGGTGAGAAGACCTTGTTCTGCTCAGTCTTGGAGACCAAATTTTAATAAAGTAATTTGAATCCTGTTTTGGAGAGCTTCCTGGCCTGTTTATTTGAATAAATTTCCTTTATTGTAGAATACTCAAGGAAACGTTTGGTGATGCTCTTTAAAATAGGGTGACTGATTCTCAGTTGTTTTTGGGCATCCAGTTTACATGAAGGGAGACCTAGTGCTAGTTTGCATTGTTTTATTTTGAATGCAAAGTACATCTCTTGTTGACTATGTCAAGGCATTGTACAGTAACTCTCTCATAATGCAGTTTCCTCACTCACAGTTTGGCTATAACAGGTGAAAATAAATTTGACCAAAAATCTCCCAAGCATAGGTTTTGCTATGTAGGTTGATCCATGAACTGACTTCATCCATTCAGACTTTGAGAGCCGCATAAAAATATATGTAGGGTGTTGAAAGTTCCAGGATCACCGTCAGGTCCATTATTAGGAGGGTCAAGAAGGTCAGAGAAGTGACCAAGAATCTAATGACCATTCTGACAGCAATACAGAGTTCCATGGCAGAGAGATCAGAGGACAATAATCTCTTCATCTTTGGATTTGGCCTTTGTGGGAGAGTGGCTAGATGGAAGCTAATACAAAACCTGGAGACATGGCAGACCCTGAGACCACGGGGCAAATGAGTCTCTGCTCTAAGGAGACAGAATCGGAACTCTTTGTCCTGAATGCAAAGCACTATGTCTGGTGCAAACTGAACACAGCTCATTACCTGTGTAACACCATCCCTTACCATGAAGCATCGTGGCTGCGGCATCATCTTAAAGGGATGCTTTTCAGCGGCAGTAACTGGGGCACTTGTCAGGATCATCAACGAATGAAGACAAATACGGGCAAATCCTTGTGGAGAACCTGCTTCAGTTAGCAAAAGACTTTAAGGGCTTTCACACAGGATAACAACCCCAGGCATACAGCCAAACCTACACTGGAGTGGCTTCAGAACAAAAAGATAAATGTCCTTGAGTGGCCCAGCCAAAGCCCAGGCTTGTGTCCCACTGAGTCTCTGTGTAAGGGTTGAAGATTGCAGTTTACTGACACTCCCCATCCAATTTAACAGAACTTGAGCTAATCTGCAAGAATGGGCAAAAATCCCAAAAGCCAGATGTGCAAAGCTTATTCAGACATACCCAAGAACACTCAAAGCTCTAACTGCTGCAAAAGATGTTTCTACAAATCATTGACTCCGGGTAAATACTTCAGTAAAGAAAATATTCCTGTTTTTCATTTTTCATAAATTGTTACACAATAAAATTTCCCCCTTTAAATTATTGAGCATGTTGTGTCAATCAAGAGAAAAAAGAATTCAAATGCATTGAAACATGATACTTTCCTTTCTTAAGCACACAGATTCAAATGACATCTTTTGTTTTATTTTCCATTACTGTATGTGTGCTATTTAAATGTCCTGGATATTACAGTATGTGCATCTACCATCTAAGAATTGTTTAAGATCACTTTCTTGGCCACATACAATTTCTTGTATTAGGAATTTGTCTTTTCACATACCCCAGCTTACTCTCCATGAGACACAGACAGGGAGAGAAGCTTGGGTCAGCGATTTATACAGCACCCCTGGAGCAGTTGGGGTTAAGGGCCTTAAGTTGGGGTTAAGGGCCTTGCTCAGGGGCCCAACAGAGTAAGATTGTGTGGCTAAGCATCTGCGCCTGTGGCTGGAAGGGTGCTGGTTCATATCCCGTGGCCGGCAGAGGAATCCTACTCCGGTGGGCCCCTGAGAAAGGCCCTTAACCCCAACTGCTCCAGGGGTGCCATATAAATGGCTGACCCTGTGCTTTGACCCCAAGCTTCTCTCCCTGTCTGTGTGTCTGTGTCTCAAGGAGAGCAAGCTGGGGTATGCAAAAATACTAATGCCTAATGCAAGAAACTGTATATGGCTAATAAAGTTAAGATTAAAAGAAAAACAGAGTAAGATTCCACCACTGGCCACGGGATTTGAACTGGCAACCTTCTACTGTAGCTACAGGCACAGATCCTTAGCCACAGAGCCACCACACTTCACCCAACCACCCATTTGTTCCTTTAGTGTTATGTTAATACCCTTTGTTCTCTGAGGGCCCAGTCTATAACTCCTTTCGTCTGATCTTGGGTGCAATTATGCAAATGTCAGTTAACCCTACACAGCAATACATGATTAGTTTCTATTAAAATTTAATTAGATAGTAAAATCTTGCGTCTCTCAGCCAGATTTACAAACCTGAACAAATTTAATTAACAGAAATTATAATAATCACTGACATCGCTGACGGTGTAGAGAGGATTAATCAATCAATTGCAGGGTAATTGGTACTCCTGTAACAAATGTAAGATGTATTCTTTCCAGGAAAACATAACTTTCCATGTGGTTCACAGCACAGAACACAGTATCCAGAGGAAACCTTGTATCCAAATGGAATCCTGAAGCAATGGTATGATCCATTAGCAGTCAAAGAAAATATACTGGGGTCCCTGCACATACATCTAATATACTTCATATGGAAGTGTGTACTTTCACATTGACAATATTATTTGCAGAACAGAAGTCAAGACATTCAATATAATTTTATTAATCACAGTGTTTTTGTAGTCAGGTGATGTCTAAATCATTTTAAATCCCCTTTAATAATAATTCCTTATACTGTACCTGTTTTGTGTTTTACATTCAGTGCCCCTTACTGCACTGACATAGTCACCCTTCTGCACAAGGGGCTCACTTCACTGCAGAAGACTGAAAATCCACTTTGTTATAAAATCTAATGTAAATCACCTGTCACTTGATTTGTCCACTCACAGATGACTTAAAACTGGATTTGGCTTATTGAAACCTGGCTACCCTAGCCCTGGCCCTAATCCTCACCCTGGAAAGATGAAATAGACACGGATTCCAAGAATCTGATTTTCCTGAAATACCTGTTCCAATGTGAATTACAAAGACAGGCCACTGTAAGGAGAGCAGAGGGTCTACAAAAGCATACCATGCTTCACACAAAATGGTAAGCATAGTGGATAGTAAAAGACATCTCATCATTATTACAGCATGCAGCATGACCACATGGTATTCTGGTTTTTAGAGCTTTCAGGAACTTAGATTTCTAAGAGATGTTAAAGCCTGATCAGTACTGGGATGGGAGATTCTTTGTTGCTCTGGGTACCTTATAACAATCTGATATTTCTGAATTTCCTTTTTCCGTTTAAATTGGTGAAATATTTCCTCACGTCTCCACCTGATCAGTGAGCTGATAGAGGGCCTGCTGGTAATTAAAGACTGCCACAAGACCCTCGCTGTGCTTGAGTGCTCGTTGAAGTGGGACCCCATCTGCACACCAAGGTCTTTGGAACCTTTGAGATGAAAAACCTTGTACAAATGCGAGCAATGAATGAAATTAAAGATCACCTTACATTACTGTATCTGCTGTCTACACAACTTCAAACACATTTTCCTCTGTTTTGAGGTATCCTAATAGGACAATGTACTGTTCTTACTGACTGAAACTAAAATCGCAAGATATGTCTACTGCTTGAATGAGTTAGCTGTTTTAAGCGGTATTATTACTGCACTCCTGTATTGGATAAAGGGTTAGAAAATGGGTGGATATACAGTATCACGAGACTTATTAAGTGTGAGCTTGAAGAAGTGAAATAACCTGATGGTATTAGAATACCCAATAATACTTAATTCTTTCATGGCAGAGTTTTTAAGTTGTTTTTTCATACCAGTATCTGGGAGACCACACTAGCACATTACAGAAAAAGATAATTAAAGGGGCCTCTATTAGTTTTGGAGGGTGCTGTAAATGTACTGACAGACAAGAGCTGCTCTGGAATACCCAAAGCAGAGGCAGGAGATTTGTATTTCGAAAGGTCTGATGTTGTAAAAGCACCATATCACCCTGCAACTCACAACTGTCAGCCCACTGATGCTCAGGAGGTGTGAGCCTGGTCAGTACCTGGATGGGTGACCTCCTGGGAAAAACTAAGGTTGCTGCTTGAAGAGGTGTTAGAGGGACCAGTAGGGGGTTCTCACTATATGGGATGTCCCTAGTGTGATGGGAACACTATACTGTAAAAAAGGGGCACTGTCTGTCAGATGAGATATACAAACAAATACCTGACTCTCTGTGGCCATTAAAAAACCCAGGGTGTTTCTTGAAAAGAGTAGGGGTGTTACCCTGGTGTCCTGGCCAAATTTCCCATTGGCCCTTACCAATCATGGCCTCCTAATAATCCCCATCTATGAACTGGCTTCATTACTCTGCTCTCCTCCCCACTGATAGCCGATGTGTGGTGAGCATTCTTGTGCACTATGGCTGCCATTGCATCATCCAGGTGGATGCTGCAAATTGATGGTGGTGGAGGGGAGTCCCCATTACCTGTATAGTATTTTGAGCGGAGTGTCCAGAAAAGCACTATATAAGTGTAAGCAATTATTATTATTATTGATGAGGACAGTAGGTTTCACTCCCACATTTTTTTCTGTATCTTTCTTCCTAACAGTGGAAGACTACAACACTTTAAAAAAATGGAGATTTCAACTGTATGAAACTATACTGCAGTCTTGAGCAACAAAAAAGTTGAATCCCCACGGGTTTCAATATAATTTTACTCAGTCACATAAGGGTTTCTGTGGAGTTTTAAAGGCCACAAGCACAGTGGTTCCTGAATATGCTCATTGTTAAATCGTTTAAAGCTTAATGAGGTGGTGAATCTTTTACCCTGTCATTATTATCACCACATTGTAAAGGAACCTACTGTCATTATTCTTCTAGGAGTATCTGTTACGTAAACCGTAATCATATCACTACAATTAGTTCAATATCTTGTCTACTGCTTTTCACCTTAAAAATAGAATTGTCAAAATGTGAGTGAAATATTATAATGCTGCAAGCTCTCATTGAGCTCCTCCTGACAATAGTCTTTCAGTGTGTAGAGAAACAAGACAAACAAAGAAATGTGATAGTGAAACTCACTGAATAAATATAGAAACAGTCCCTGAAGATATACAGTACAGTATGTAAAACCGGTTGTCTATATGGGCTTCTATTCCCACTGCTGTGTACTGCTTGTGCGCTCCTAGATGGTTGTGATGATTTATGGCTTTGTATTGTATTAGAATTACAATGGATTTGTTAAGTAGTAAAGTTGACTGTGTCTCTTATTAAAGAGGCCTAATTGTGTCTTCTTGTTTAAAGTTGCTTTATCCCTACTGTGTAGATCACTAACACTTCTTCTTCCCTTAAGCTGAAAGCTAAGCTTGTTATATTTTACCATCTGGCATGCATTGATTAATTAATAGATTGATGATTTTACTGAAAGCTCAGAAACACCTAAAAAGGTGGATGAAACACAGTTATTAGATAGTATTGGAATCAATATCATGTGTTGCCTATTTAATGCCACTCAGTATATATATGCAGTATATAGGTCCATACCTGATTTGTTTTAAGATTGACCACTGGCTAGAACAAAGACTGTATAGAAATACTTGATACATGATTGCATTTCCATTTCTTGGTTCTTTTGTTGTATAAAGCCACCTACACCAAAAACAAAAAAAATCGTAATTCTTGGCACAAAGAACACACAAATTCTTCCAGGATTACAATATGTGGTGCATCACTACAGATGACATAAAAAAATAGAAAGGTAGGAAAATTATAGAAAAATAGGCTTTTTTACCCCAGACAACATCCCTTCTGTCCTTCTGTACACTGTGGTTTTCTACAATAGTGAAAGAAGTAAATTATTTGATGATTTCATCAAGAAGATGATACCATTTTTCTCCCTGATCATTTAGTAATTTGTCCACCTCCGACACAGAAAGCTTATGATTATGTGAGCAGTCAACACAGAACAGCCTGGAGAGATTGTGTGTAGAGAGTTTCACAAGCAGAAGGATCCTTAGTGAAGTCAAAGTGAATGCTCTGGTGTTCTAGTAAAAGATACTCTAAGTTATGTTTTGGCATTAACATAACTGAAGTAACCCCTCCATCATCATCTGATATAGTGTGTTTGTGAATCAACTCTCAATTAAGGCTTCATACTTCAAATTGTTTACAGTGCATTACGTTTAAATTCATATTGCTATACATAACATATCTGAAAAAAAGTCATTCACTGATGTTGGAATACATTTTGGACTGTCTTAATGCAGACAGTCATACTATGTAGTATTCATAAGGTTTACGTAGCTCATGTCACTACAAAGAAAGCACCTTTGTGAACAGACTACAACGTTAATGGACATTGTTTGAGCACAACTATAAAGTAAGTACTTTTATCCTTGAAGTTTGATGGACAGCTAAAAAATGAATCACTGATTATGCACAATTAAGTGACACCTTCATTGAATACAGTTTTGTTTTATTTTGGGTAGTATCCTGCAATAGGTGAAAGAGAGCGACTGAACATGCTTTGGCTAACAAAACATTTTTTATTCACTAGATCTTTTGCTTTTCAATAATATCTTACATAATGCAGCATTGCAGAATGTTTTGGTGCAGGAAAACACTGAGACAGGGAGTTACTGAACAGAGACTCTAATTTTTTAAAGGTAGGTTCCATAACACTTAACAATGCTACTTAGTGTTACTAGGGACAAAATGTGAAGAGATCTGTCCAATGCTTACACAAGTGCCTACTCAGAGTGACTGCACACATAATGTGCACAAAGAAACAGAAGACAGGCTTTATTTATACCAAAGGGATAGGACTTGCATTGGGGAGACACAAATGTGGACATTCCGATGAAAAGCCATTAACAAAAAAGTGGCAATACCCCAGTATGCTGGAACCCCATAAAAGGGCAGCACATTGGGTTCAATTCTAGACCTATGGCACTATGTGTCTGGAGATGGTTGTCCTGATGTTAGTATAAGATTCAGTGAAGTAATGCATTAGAATATCCACTCAAATTAAATTCTGTTGTGATGGTAGGCCAGCAGAAGATGAGTTAACAGACAGAATACTGTAAGTTATATATAAGTATGTGGAGAGCCTGGTATAGCTATTAACTGTGCCACAGTGATGTGAATTATGTTTCATTTTAGCTTTTTAAAATCAAGTCAAAGCATTCTAACAAGATACTGCACCTTTAGGCATATGATACTCATTTGGAATACAGTGTAAGCAAACAATTGAAGTTCTATGCTAAGAAAATAATCAAGAATGCTGTTGTACAATTAGGTACAAATTTACCAGATACAAACGATTTTTGGAAATACGTTATTCTTGGGAATACTATCATCATTTTAAGTCAAGGTTCCAGATTGTTCATCATTCGGGCAGAGCGGTGGCTCTGTGGTTAAGGATCTGCGCCTGTGACCGGAAGGTTGCCACAATGGCAGACCCTGCGCTCTGACCCCAAGCTTCTCTCCCTGTCTCTGTGTCTGTGTTTCCATAGAAAAAAGCTGGGGTATGCGAAAAGACGCATTCCTAATGCAAGAAATTGTGTAGGGCTAATAAAGAAACATTACATTACATTTTGTTTCAGATTACAAAAATCATTCATCAAGGTGAGATTGGATATACTTTGAGTCCAACGTGTTAGTTAATATACAGTACACATACAGAACATTTCTGAGTTTCAAGATGTTCTATTGATTCATATCTAATAAATTACTTAATCTGAGCACATTGTGTTCATTATAAAAATATCACACTCCTCCATCATGCCCTAGGAAGTTATTGTGGTATTATTCTTGGTTTCTGGTGTTATCATTAGGTCTTCTATAGGAATACTATTGGTGTAAGGTTACTGCTAACCTGGAATTCTGCTTGTCTAGCATTAAACCTGAATATTTATGTTTTCTTTAAAACCAGATGATAATCTCTACTGTAACAGCTGCTTGGATCATCCACAGTCAACATAAGACATTTTAAAATTTTGTATGGCTATAATTAATGTATAACATTGTAATTTGCTCCATCCAAAAACAAAGCAATGGCATGTGTCTGTAGGATGTAAGATTATATTATAACCCTGTGCTTATTTCTTTCATTTCAGATCCTGGAGAAACTTTACTACCACTGTAAATCCAAATTCATATAAAGAGATAATTTCCTAATTAGCAATAGTATAATCAGAAATCTGAATTAATCAGTTAGAGAAATGGCTTTGCTTTTCTTAAGTTTACAGCATAAGAAAATAAGTAGTTTTTGTATGTGATTTCCTTTGATGAAATCCAAGGTTTAATAGGATTTACCATGAGTAACAAGTATTTTAGATAAGATCTTATCTAAGTAGACATGCATTCTGATGATTTTATTTTCTTTTCCACTTAGGAATATTGTAAGACAATAGCATTTGTTATACAGTTAATTCAAAGCGAGTATACCTCAATTAACGACATAATCCACAAACTAAAAAATTAATTTATGTGAATTTTGTAGTGTCTATGGTAATCAGAATCCAAACCAAGTGTTTGTTTAAAATTAAAAGGCTCTGAAACTTTAAAAAACCAACTGTCTGCTCCTCACACAAGTCTTCTATATATAAGTGATAAGTTATTCTATATATTAGCCTACACATGCAATAAACTGAGTGTGAATTAGTGGTAAGCAGGTTTCAGTTCCTCTTTAACTGTTCTTTGTGTTGTTTAATTAGGATTCTTTTTAACATGAACTGTGCATTTCAACCAACCTAGGCTTACACTGGACATGAAACGAAACTGAAAAAAAGCCATGAAGCAACAAGGAAATGGAACAGACATCATGAAGCAAAAACTTCCACAAGCCCAGTAAGCAAAACACCAGATGAAGTCAGAGCGTCTGGATGCGGTAGGACACCCTCTTGTGGTGTTTAAATAACAGCTTCATCAGCTCAATTTGCTGAACCGAGATAAAAGGTTGAAAAGGGATCTCCAGGCCCACATCTAAATTAATAATCAATAAAGCAGGAAGTTTAATATATATCATGAATCCTCACCTGTACAGTATATGGATACTTTTCCACATCCACCATGCTTCATCATCACATTATCACCAACAATCAAAATCATGACATGTTACAGAAGAGACATCTCCTCCTAGAAACCTACAATGTAGAATTCCCAAGTGGAGAAGTCCTGGTCTTTCAGTGAACTGGAATTCCCTGCTGTCTAGGGAGTGAACCTGTGAAATCTGTGAGCCCATGATCAAATCTTGACACTTCTCAGACAACACTGTTTCTCTTGAGAAGGTTGAGGAGTTCTGATGTGAGCAAACACATCCTAGAGGTGGCCTACACCAGTCTGGCAGAGAGATGAGACGGTGTGTGGAAGAGAATAGAGTGTACTCTCCTGGTAGAGACTGTGCTTTCTGTTAGCACCTCCACTTGGTGTGGGAAACTTGGTGTCAGGAGGAGAGCAAAGCTTTCAAGGATTTGAAACATAGGCAGCACAAGTACTGCTCAGTAACAGACCCAGTTGCACCACATCTGTGTTTACAGGAAAGAATTGCTAATAGTAAATAAAGCCTCACATCAACTATACTCCCAGTTTTGAAAAATTACCACCTGGATGACATTTCAGAGTACCAAAGATTATAAAAAAAAAACATTTTAAAGAAGTCATTCACTCCAAGTGCCATTACTACTGTATGTATAAGCTCCTTCACAGGACTGCATGCAGCTCCCACTTGACTCTTATTTTTTTTGTACTGCTTCGTATTGTTATTTATATTACAATGAATGCATACATCTGTAAAATGTACTGGATGTTTTATGTACTCTGTAAATAAACTGCTTCTATTGTTGACTCACTGAGGCCAAGGGAACACGTCCACTGTATTTGGACAATAGATTCTGATTCCAGTTCAATCAGTGTAGTAATTTCTTACTCCTCCAGCTGAACGGCTGCTGCATTTAAATGGAAGGAGAAGCGTGTCCCATCATATACAAGCTGTGAAGTGCAATAATAATGTAAAAAATTATTATTATAAAATACTCATGTAGGAAAAATGATATGTTATGACAAAAAACAAGAATTTGTGCTGTTTTCTACATTTTCGATGTTACAATTTTTCTGAAGTATCTATACAAGCTGCTATGTTAATAATTACTTTACGTGCATTATACATGTACATTAAACCATGTGCACTACAATGTATTTTATCTTTAATTCTCACTTATTCCTTATTTAAAGCCTAAAGTAACAGCGAATTTGCTTTAAACCTTTCATGAATACCATTTCAAACATAATTTAATTAGCAGTTCTCTTGCGTGACGCTAGTAGTTTACTGCAAAACTGTAAATGACCAATTGTACTTTAGGGTATATTTTCAGAATTAACTTTTTTTTAAAAAAAAGGCTGCTTCTAATTATGATTTTGAAAAGACTGGCGTTTTTCTGAGCGTCAACCAATGAAAGGAAAAGTGCATTTGTGCAAAAACAGACACTCAATGTAGACTGACATATTTATAAGGTAATACTTTCTGCTTTCAGTCCACAGGTGCAGTGCTCAAAATTAATATTTTTCTGAATTAGTTCAAAAAACAGTTGAAAAGTTTGTACTTTTGCCAATTGTTTGAAGACTAACAACACTGAAACATGGGAGCGGAGTTTTTATATCGTGTTCAGATAACCAAGATAACCAAGGTTTACAGTGGTATTGCTAGTTTTCCCTTTAAAGCAAATATTTAATTGCACACTAAACACACTGCCTCAAATATTTATTTTGAACATAACGCAGGGAGGGACCAGCGCTGAAAATAGCTGAATTTGGATATATAGATTGGCATTCCAGTCTGCTTTTATACATTCAGTGACTCAAACTGTACGATTGGGGTTTCCTTTCGGGGAGGCGTTTTGAAATGTTTACTGTAGATTTTTTTTCCCGTGTGTCTGGAGTGAGTCTGGTGGGGGAATGCACGCCCACGACCATAAGCTTTAACCAAACGCCCTTGGGCTGTGCGTGTATCGTGAGCTCGGCCGGAGTACAGTAACTGATGTTCAGAGTAATAATGGGTGGGTTCTTTTCTTTCTGTCTAGGGCTGTGGAAACCACAATATTACCCTCCCGGATCCTCACTGTCTTTGTTGTGCGTCTGGAGAGTTTAGTTTCACTTAGCAACCGAAGCACCCATACTTACACGTACGTTACCGAGCGAAAGTGAGAGAGGCAGGGAAGAGCAAGGGCTGGAGATAAGCACGGTTTTATCCCTGGGTGTATGCCGGACCGTGTGAGTGTGAAAGTAAGCCTACTGCTTGCTACCTTCACCACTCGCAGGGGTGCAGCCGCTAAACCGCTGGAGCTCTTCGCGTCCCGGATTCAGCCTGCTGGAGGGACTGTTTCGCTGGTGGCGTTGGTGACCGAACGATGGTAGCAGCGAGATTTCGGGTGTCGGTGTTCGTGGAAGCTGTCCCGGGGTGTGCGGCGCAGGTTGAGAATGCAAGTCTGGATGTAGCTGATTGGAGTAACAGAGTTGGTGATCAGAGAGTGGAGGGGGAGGAGGGGAAAAACTGAAGTGGGTTTTGTGTGTGACTCTCCAGCGGCCATGTTAACCAAGAAACCCTCCGCTGCCGTCTACCCAACTGGTAAGGAGCAAGAATCCAGGAGCTAAGAGGGCATAGAAAACCCTTTTAAACTAGTTTTTTTTACCCGCATCGATTTGATTTACAAATGGATTTGACGTCAGTCTGTTATCTGCTGGGTCTTAAGCTATCTTGCGTTTATTATTTTTAAAATGATTGTTGATTAAAATAGATTTAAAATGAGAGTAGGGAATGTTTTTTTTTTTGGTTGGCAGTTTTTTTCAATGGCGATCCATTTTGCCATTTGTTTTCCTTTAGGAGAAAGGGGCTAAGTGATTTGCATGCTTCTGTGACAAACAGGTTTCTGTTGGATGCCACTTGCTTTACCTACAGTATCTACAAGCTTTATGGAATCGAATACGCGGACTGTTTTATGCTGCTTTTTTTTACAAAACCAATAAAGGCATTACATTCACGTTTTCAGTTCCATTAATGAAGGCGGGGATTGCTGTTTAGATAAACGAAATGCAACTTGATACTTAGAGAAAGCATTGCGGTAGGTTTCCTAGGATTTACACCTAAAATGACCCCACTCCCCAGCGCATTTTTTAGAGCACCGGGTTATTTTACGTGCTTACGACAGATCAGTACCGAGCTAATGAAGACAGTGTAACCAAATGCAAATCTAATGCGTTCATATTACATGTGTTATTTGTTTGGTTTTTTTACACCTTAGGCAAAGGGGGTGAGGGTGTCTGCCAGCTGCAGTCTTCCCCCGGGATCGGCGCTGGGGGTCTCCGGGCCGGAGCAGGAGCCGACCCGTCATCGCCAGCGGGACTACCGCCCCTCAGGCACCCCAATTCTAACACGGTATGCAGTGCAGACGTTCTGCTTGTTGCGATGATTGCTGCACTCTTTTATGTGCTCCAAAACGTGTTCAGAAGCATTAAGAGAACATCGGATTAAGTGCCGGGACTCTCTTTTTAATTTACATCCCGTTTGACGGTGGGAAAGCATAAATATAAAATATCCTGTAAATGCTGTGCAGTGATATAGTTGATAGATACATTTATATCGCGAGGCGATACCCCTTGAGGTCCATACTGACATAATGGTTCTTTTGTTTCAAACTGTTTTTTTTTTACTTGCACTGTAAGTGTGACAGTTACTAGAGCTACAAGGTCACATGAGAAAGAAAAAAGGGCCCCGGAGTTTTGAGAGAAAAAAAGGAAAAACATGAAGAAATTAACAATGACATCTTGATAACGGACTATGTTGCAATTACATATATTGTAATATTAGTTGCCTATGAAAAGTGTGAAATACCATACGAGTTAATTGCGTTCATGAAATGCGTGTATTTTAAATAGAATCGTTCCGATTTTAAAACGTGTTCCAGCTAAACTTTGTTTTTTATATTGTATTTTTTAACTAACTTTTTTAAGGACGTGACATGTACAGGCAAAATACATTATTTTTTTTAAATGACATTCTTACAAGTTTCGTTTTATACCTGTAAAGAAAGGACATCTCTATAAGTGTATTTGGCTGATGCATGTGTCAGTGGAGATAGCGCTTAACGTAATGTCCATTTGGCAAACCCGGCAGGCCCATGTTAATGTGTTATGTTTATAGGGTGACAGGCATGGGGGATGGGAGTCTGTGGATATATCACACAGATGTATCAGCTGTCATTTTGAACATTTAAAGAAACATGCACCAAAAAAACGTTTTAAAAACACGAAGACGTTTTTTTTCCAATATTATTGCACTAACCACTTAAAAAAATATAACGAGAGACAGTAAACACACGCTAAATCCTGTTGGTTTAACACTAATGTATTGCATTTTAATGCTTCTCGTTACACATTGCATTTTTTTCTCTGATATCCAATTGAAATAAGGGAATTGTTTCAAAACGAACAGCCTAGTATTGTTTTGTCCAAACACCAGTACATGCGTATAATTCAGATAATATTACAACAAGTTGAATGCTGTATGTAGACCTCCCGGACATTATTTTACAACCAGTTTATTCTATCTCTATTTTACACGATGCAAAAAAGCAATTGCTCAAGCTTTGGCCTAATTTAGTTTTTTTTAAATACCTGTATGTGTGAGTTTACTGAGAATGTAGGTCTACACATGCAAATTCACATTATGTAAGCTTTAACGATGACATGGATCAGTGCCTTCAAACTTAAAGATTACGCCTAATACTGGAAGATGAGTAAGCTTTATTCTTCTCGCAGCTGTCCAGACAAAGCCTTAAATACTTTCTTTAAATAGCCACACCTCTATATATAATGACTATCTAAAAATACTATCCACCGGTTTCCAGTTTACCTATTTTGGTTCTTTTTTTATAAGAAGTATTGGTTATTTCTGAAAAAAATATAATGGTGTGTGAACTCACAAGGAAGTGGGCATGGGAGAAGAAAACTGGTAAAGGAATAGCTTTGTGTGTTTTTCGGTGGTGGCATAATGGTATGGGGTGTTTTGTAAACACAGTAGATGACATTAAGGGATATCATGCTTCCATTGTGAACTCTACATAATGCACTGATCGAAGAGGCCTCTATCCTTCCAACAGTCGGGCTGGTCGTTGTTCTTTTTCAACAGAAATCAATATTTTATTTCTCCAGTGCTTTGCTGCACAGATCAGTCTCTTGGCGCCACTGTATTTTTTTTGTTTAGAATGTAAAAAATGTAAAGGCATATTGTAGATGTGTAATGAATTTGCTGTACTTCTTTTTTTTTTCATTAAGAAAACCTGCTTCTTTGGCCAAGTCTTTCAGCAGCGTAAAGAGCTTCCTCAAAGCTAACCAAAAGCACATGACATCAGGAGATATATCATGGTTGTTTATAAGTCATGGGTTCACCCATTGGGCTTCACAAGAATGTGCACTGCGAATATTGGACACACCTTACCAGTTTTATCAGTTGTTTTAGCATTGGAGTTTTTTTTTAGATTGAACAATCCTGCATGGTCTATCCAAACATAAGTCCTCAAATAATCACAGTAGACATTAGAGAACTGGCAACAAAAGAGGAATGTGAAATAGTTGTAGGAAAATTTACACTGCTGCTTCTGTAATTATCTGTATTTGAATGGTTGATCTCTGTGTCGCTGTTAGGAACACATTTAATACATACAATGACTGGAAGCCTCCTGTTTCACTAATACAGCCAGTATGATATCAAGTCAAAGACTTCATATCACCTTTGAAGCCTTTAACAAACATCGGCATGAGGTTTGTTCACCCCTAATTTGCAATGAGTCAAGTCTGTGCCACAATGAGTGCATTAATGATTAAAGTTACAATTGGTATATGATGTTTAAGTTGGAAGTAGGTAGGATGAAAATAATAACTGCCTCTGTCCATCCACAAAGTAAGCATCAATGCTCTAATTCTGTTTACTATGTGCCTAAAGATTAACGAGCTGCTTGTTTTGTCTGCTATTGATTAGGCAGTTGGAGGTTTCATAGAAATTTCTGAATGCTCACTGATGTATTTGAAATGTAGGTTTATCCCAAACTCCTCCTGTTCTTCTGCAAACAAGACGTTTCATTGATGCATAGGATGACTGCAAGGGTAAACCTGGTGGAACGATCATAGCAAATGCAGATGTTGGGATAGATCATGTTTGAAACATGAACTGAAGGGGGTTTGTCACCTTGTCTTGACTCTTCTAACCCCCAGTGCTGGGATCTGTTTGGGGGCTGCAGATGCTTGTCTTGACACAAGAAGGGGTGAAAATTAAATCCACAATTTGTTTTGTCTTCTGGGTTTTAATTAGATTAGATGGTCTAGCCTGTTACCCTTTTTTAAGCTCTATAGTACCAAGTTATTGCCTTTAATCCTCATTTTGACGAATACGATGAATTGAAAAATATGAAGTCTCTGCAAATCATTTGTTTTGCACTGGAAAGATATTTCATTCAACGAGAACAAAAAGTAAGCATGCCACTAGAGGGAAACAAAATCAAAGTGCGATGTTTTAGAAGTGCCACGATGCCAGGTCGTGCTTTTGTTGTTCCTCTCTAGCCATTTCCTTGAGATTTCTGTGAGATTCTTCTTCCATGACAGGCAGGAATGTGCAAACTCCTTGGAGACAAAATAAGGAACAGGTTTTATATTACTCTTGCTGCTGCTTCCTAGTCTCTACAGCACTTCTCTTTGCAAAGGAATCTAGCTCAAACCAACGGGGGGGGGGGGGGGGATTGGGGGAGGAAGGTGTTTTCGATTTCCCAAAGGAACCTACATTGTAACTGTTTCCTCTGATTTTGACTTCTTTTTACAAACTGAAAATCTGATACAGATATGCACATTTGTAATGTAAGTATGGCTTCTTAAAATAGAGTAGTGTACTTCTGGATTTGAGTTCTGAATGTACTGTTCTCTTTGTGTACATATGGAGAGGACTATGTTAAAAATGCTTTGCAGATTTATGGTTGCTCTTTTATTGTAGTCCATTAAACACATTAGATTTTATTGGATGTAATTAAAAAAGTGCAAAAACAAAATGGCGTGCGTACAAGGTTATCTTGGTACATGAGAGTGGAGAAAAAGACATTGCTATTCTGAGCTTGTAGGTAAGGATGTTAGTAAAAATAATTACTTCAAATCTGTCCACCTACCTCCTCCCCCACTCTGGATATACCCAGGTTCTGTGTGTAGTGCAAATTCTTCAGATAGTATGGACTATTAGTCCCTTCTCTCAAACAGAAACAACAGGTATTGTTGTTGACAGAGAATTGGCAGTTTCACGTTTGAGTTTAACAAAAGTGTGTCGCTGAAGCAGGAGAACATAACCAGGCATCTGTATGTGCTTTCCACATACCAGTCTAAACATTGTTCCCAGTATGGGACAGCATTCATGGGCATGTAACTGCAAGCAGCATTAATGAAACAGGTGGCGTCCAGTCAATGTATGTGTGAAATTCAAGATGCCTGAAGTCTTTCCACTTCAAAATAAGCCCTTAGGAAAGTTTAGGGAACAGCCAGATTTTTGTGAAAATCTGCCTGGAACACATTTCTTAATATTGTAATGCTTTGAAAACTTCAGTTCCCTATTTAATTACTTAAATTAAGTTTTTAGTAAGAAACTTTGAATTTCAGAATTCCTGTATTTGAAGCAAATAATATCAGTGTGATTATTTTTGGTTATTACTGTCGTAAAGTTGGACCGACATATTCGTTTTGTTTGCAAATGTTTATCAAAATGCAGGGATAAATCCCTCCAAATTTAAATGTATTTTTGTTGTGTTTCAATCTTATTTAACCTATACAAACGTGCACCAGGATTCTTCTAAAATCTATATAAAGTTCTATAAAATATATATAAAAGCTAGGTTTGGTTTAAAAGAGAATTCACCTAAATTATTTTTGCAATAATATTTTGAAGTACACAATGTCGGTCAGTGCTTTGCTGCTATAACTAATTTTACGAGGGTGAATGTGGAAAAGACAAATCTTTTACAAAAGCTGAATTCAATTTTGTTTTCTGTTAGTATTACTTTAAACTTACCATACATTCTTTTTAGCATTGTTTTCTTGATAAACATGGCATATTGGTGCCTTTCTGTGGTGTTTTAATTATTCACCACTTCATTAATTAGAATTGTGATTAGGTACAGTTGATGAAGTGATTTAGTGATAATACAACAGACACTCAGTTGTATCAGTCATGAATGTTAAACAACAAAAAGACCCCACAAATGTTTTATAATCTCCAAAATATAATCTTTCCTTTTTAAAAACATGCGTAACTGGGGAGATTAGTTTCATTTGATGCTTAGTGTACCTTCTGTATACACTACATTTGAATGAGACTAATCTACTAATACCAGGTCAAAGAGAGCATGGTAACTGAAGCTTAACATGACATTCATCATTTATTTCTTGAGAGAGAAAACATTCACACCTAGATTTGTCAAACGACTTTCCTTAGCAAAGGTCATTCATTTTTCCTTTGAATTTAGAATTACTTAAGCCAATTCAGGATATTGTGTGACTAGTTAAAAGATTGTAGTCAGTGTTTATTTAAAAAAAAAATTATTCTCTAAGAACACAACACATTCTTAGCTATGCTGAAATGACAACATAGTTCACTAGAACAGTGTTAGCCTGCAGCCAGAAACAGTAATGTGCTGTAAACGACCGTTACCGCTTGCAAAATGTGCAGTGATGCCAAGATTAGCGTGGAAAGGAGTAAGGAATATTCAGATGTAGTTTTGCAGTCCGCCCTGTGCTGTAGTTTTTTCATGATCTGGCTGCAGTAGGGGCTAGGGGCTCTTCTGAAATGAATGTGTCAAGTTTTGGAAATGGATTCAGCGATGTTCATAATGCAACATGATAACTAAGAATGGGGACAGCGTACACACAGCGGTACTGATAGAGAGCATGTGTTGACACAGCGAAACAGCAGCTGTGCTCTGACCTCCCTCCCTTTTACTTCAAAGTTTGGAGGGTTTTGGAATGAAAATATTTGTGCAAAACAGTAGCTCAGATAGTACAGATTAACTGCAACAGAATAAGCTCATTATTTACTGTAGGTACACATTTGAAAACGGTATCAATGGTGGGGGGAAAAAAGGGCCAATTTGTGGTTACCTGGTTCTCGTGCAGTGTAATCATTTCTAAAATAGATGATAAAAACACAATCTATAAAAAATTAGAATAATGAATTGGTACAGACTTAAAAACAGTGAGAATAAAACACTTGGGTGTGAAGATCAAATAAGAAGGGATAAAAGAGGAGGGAACTTTGGGTTAAATACAATCGTAGTTGTTTAAGGAAGCAATTTCCAACAGCTCTGTGATTGTGAGGTGCTGAAAGGGTAACAATATCTGACATGACAACATAATTCATCCTGATGAGGAGGGCATTCTGTTTTATTCCATGCACAACATATTATATAGGAACATGCGTGAATTTCTATCTGTAAGAGGAATGAACAGTGACAACATGCATAAGGAATTAGAATTAGAAGACGTGTTAAAGTGCAAGACATTTAACCCTAAGCATTTGATTAAACGGTAAAGGGTTCCTTTTAAAACAATACAATTTTAGTTTTGCCAGTAAACGTTAATTTACATTGCTGACTTACATTATTCCAAGTATGAAACTGAAGTCTGCAATCTGTAACAGTATTAATTTTATTGTCTTCATTGATAGTCTCACTAGTAGATATGGGGCATGCTGGACTGATGACAAATTTACATTTTGAAGGAGGTTCATAAAAAGGAATTTATGAAGCTTGACAACAAATAAGTTTTTCTAAGCCTTTTCAATGTTTGCTTTTTTACTAAGTGCCCTTGTGAAATGTCAGTTACACATTCATAAACTCTGAATGTAAAGTGATACATTAGTTTCAGTGGAATTTTCTGTAATGTTCATGTTTGAATGCCGTGTTGTAAACTACACCTTGCTTGGCTATTGCAGTTTTTTTAAAGTCAATGGGTGGTGGACCTGTGAAATTATTGTTTAGTGGTTTATATAAACCATAAAATGCCATCCTAAGGTAGCTCAGAGCCATCATAAAATGTCATATATTTGCTGGTATAGGCTATTTCTTCAACCCAGCATGCCGCCTCATTGCCTCAGCTATAATAACTTGTGTGAAAAGAGCTTAGGTTGTAAGTCTGCTTTCTTAAAGAGGCCAATCAGTGTTCGTATCTGATGTTTAAATCAAAGCCCAATTCTTGTGACGCACTATTAGTCATGTCTAAAAATCCTGCTTGTTTTAGATTATCCATGTGCATTGTCCATGGTAGTTCACGGTTTTACAAATCCTTAGCTGCTCCAGTTCTAGTTTGTTGACTTAAAAGACACAGATTAGATAATAGACTAGTGACATCTTTCCAATCAAGCTCAGGAATAGATTAAACACATTAATTTGCTCACTGCTCTGCTATTCTGTTACTTATTCATTGACCTGAGGAGTAGAAGTAAAAAATGGTTAGAATAACACAACTATATTACCATTTTATGCTGGTGTTTCATTGAACAACCACACCTTTGTTCAAGGTTCTTACTTGTGACAAAGGGTTCTACCTTATAAACACATACAAAGGCTACTCAGGCACAAGAATGGCTTGGTCTTTGTACCCATGCTACCCTGCATATACTGTAGACCAGTGGTTCTCAAACTTTTTGGACCAAGTACCATCCCTAATCCAACCAAAGCATCCAAGTACCACCTACAAGTCATCATCTCATAGAAACCCCAGAAATTATCAATGACCAACATGAGCACATGTGCGCACACACTCACACATACATATAATAAATATTTTAATAATAAACTTTGTTTGATATATTAAAATGTGGCTTCTCAAAGTGTTTTACAGAAAAAAACAACACAAATAAAATAAAAATAAAAAAGTACCATTTCAGTGAGAGGGGTGAGCCTGTTTAGTCTAGCAAAGCAGATGTGAATTAATTTTTCGAGCCTTGATACAATTCACAACAGTCTAACAGATTTTAAATCGTCAGGCATTTTTTGACGGCAAAAGTCTCGCGGTGGATGTTGCAATGAAACCATTAATTTCTGGAGCAACCTCTCTAATTCGTGCAACTACACCGCTGTGTCGGCTTGTCATTGCTCTAGCACTTTTTATCCAGTCGATGCCATTCTAATCGATAAATTCATTCAGAAGCTGAAATACGTGCTCTCCTGTAGTTCCTGTTGGTAGCGGCTTACAGAACAGAAAGTCCTCACGGGACATACCCTCAAACGTATCTAACGTAAATGAGCAAATTGGCCAAATCGACTACAGACTCATCTAATTGCAGTGAAAAACATCTGCTCATCTTAACGCGCTCTGTCAGCGTACTTTTGATATAAACCTTCATTTCAATAATTCTATGAATGACTGTGTCTTTCAGGGGGGGCAGCAGGTCGAGCTGTTCAGCAGTTTTTTCTGCACACATAATAGTGTGGGGCTTACCTGCTTTAGCAATCTGCAAGCTTGCATTTTTCCACGTTTCCGTTTTTATTTCAGTGTTTATTTTAAGTATTTATTTCATGCGCATGGGAGAGAAACACCGAGATACTGTATTTTTCTCAAATTAACTTAGAACAGTTCTTAAATATTTTTCTGTTATTTTTTACGCTTTCCTGTGCTCACAAGATTACCAGCGTTCGTAGCACGTATTTCTATGCATTCCTGTGTTTACAACGTTGGCATTGTTCCAAAATCACGCACATTCTCCTTTCTCCCTATTTGCTGGAGATACAGTAGCTTTTTTTTAAATACAATTGGTCACTTGCGTCCGTAGCACGCATTCCTATAGAGTGGTATAGAATTACAGAGTATCTCTTGTGTCCACTGAAGTATTAGCGCGCACTGTATCGTAGTATGTAGGCTGCGTATTCGGCACATATAAAAATACAAAATATGAAAACCCGTCCCGATTTTTTTCAGCGCACACAACACAGTTCCAGGGTCATTTGGCGTACCACCTGGCGGCACACCACGTACCACTACCGGTACGCATACCACAGTTTGAGAACCACTGCTGTAGACTAACTGCAAGCCATGTGTGGAAGGCAGTCAACTTCCTGCTTGTAGTTTTGGTGGCATTTTTATGCACAACCAAGAAAGGACTTTGAGGTATCACTGATAAATTGTCTGAGATAGCAAACTTGGCTAGAAAATAAAGAATCGTATCAGTTTCTGTTTTACCAGGCAACATTTCCAATCATACATGCTTTATACATCATAGACACAGCCAGGAGTTACAGCTTATTGTATTTTACTCATAGCCGCCATTAGTGTTTTCTAACATTATAACAACTTTGACAGGTGTGGGTGCAGCTTAGTTTGATTGAGAAGAAAGTAAGCTTTAACATTAACAGTTAATGATATTATCATAATCTTCAAAAACATGATCACAACAACAGTTCAAGCTAAACTACACATGATTTGCTGACATGCGACGGGTTAGCCATTACACCAACTCATTTGCCTATCAAATTTAATGTTCTTCATCATTAACATGGTTTGGTCCTAACATTTAGGTGGTAGGATTATCTTAGAATTCTGCATGAAGAAGGAAAGCTTTGAATAAAAAGCAGAAAATGTGAATTGTCTTGAGTTTTACCCAATAGTGTATATAGTTGTTTTATGATTGCTGATTGACTACCATTAATTTGTATTGATGAGTTTTAGTAAAAAAATACTTTGCTTATTCTTTTCAGGTCGGAGGCAATAAGAACACCATGAATGACCACTTGCACATCGGTAACCACCAGCAAATCCACGTTCAGCAGCTGTTTGAAGACAACAGCAACAAACGGACAGTTCTGACAGCGCAGCCCAATGGTCTTACCCCAGTGGGTAAGGCAAGCCTGCCTTCTGTACAAGAGAGACAGCTAGACAGCGCCCATCGTCGCCAGGGCAGTTCCAGCTCGTTGAAGTCCTCTGATGGGACAGGGAAGTCCAAACCCACCCCCATGACGCCTGAGCAAGCCATGAAGCAATACATGCCCAAGCTGACAGCATTCGAGCATCATGAGGTCTTTAATTACCCAGAAATCTACTTCGTGGGTCCAAATGCCAAGAAGAGGCAGGGCGTCATTGGGGGCTCCAACAATGGTGGCTACGACGATGACCAGGGCTCTTACATCCATGTGCCCCATGACCACATTGCCTACCGGTATGAAGTTCTCAAGGTCATCGGCAAAGGAAGCTTTGGCCAGGTGGTAAAGGCCTTTGACCACAAGACTCACCAGCACGTGGCACTTAAGATGGTGCGGAATGAAAAACGCTTCCACAGACAGGCCGCTGAGGAGATACGCATCCTGGAGCACCTTCGGAAGCAGGACAAGGACACCACCATGAATGTCATCCACATGTTGGAGAACTTCACATTCCGCAACCACATCTGCATGACGTTCGAGCTGCTCAGTATGAACCTCTATGAGCTGATCAAGAAGAATAAGTTTCAGGGCTTCAGCCTACCGCTGGTGCGCAAGTTTGCGCACTCTATACTGCAGTGCTTGGATGCTTTGCACAAGAACCGAATCATCCACTGTGACCTTAAACCAGAGAACATTCTGTTAAAGCAGCAGGGCCGGAGCGGGATTAAGGTTATTGACTTTGGTTCTAGCTGCTATGAGCACCAGCGGGTCTATACCTACATACAATCGCGTTTCTACAGAGCACCCGAGGTTATACTGGGGTCACGGTATGGGATGCCAATTGATATGTGGAGCCTGGGTTGTATATTGGCGGAGCTGCTGACCGGTTATCCTCTCTTACCCGGGGAAGACGAAGGGGACCAACTGGCGTGTATGATAGAGTTGCTTGGCATGCCCTCGCAAAAGCTGTTGGATTCATCCAAAAGAGCCAAAAATTTTGTCAGCTCCAAGGGTTACCCCCGCTATTGCACGGTTACGACTCTGCCGGACGGCTCGGTGGTTTTGAACGGTGGGCGGTCACGCAGGGGGAAGCTGAGGGGGCCACCGGGGAGTAAAGAGTGGGTGACCGCTCTGAAGGGCTGTGATGACCCGCTCTTCCTGGACTTCTTGAAACAGTGTTTGGAGTGGGATCCCTCACTACGCATGACACCCAGTCAGGCTTTGCGCCACCCCTGGCTCCGGAGACGCTTGCCAAAACCCCCTACTGGGGAAAAAACCTCTCTCAAGCGGATCACCGAGAGCTCTGGTGCTATTACATCAATTTCCAAATTACCTCCAACTTCAGGGTCGGCCTCAAAGTTAAGGACTAATTTGGCACAGATGACTGATGCCAATGGGAATATTCAACAAAGGACAGTATTGCCAAAATTAGTCAGTTGAACTTGAATTTGTTTAGCTTGGTCAGTTTTGAAAGGGAGCTGATAAGTAATATTTAGATTGGGGGGGGGGAATCGCACTGCCGAGCCTTATTCAAGTTCAAATTTGAAAGTTTTAGATTTTTGATTTGCAAAATCACTATAAATGTAATTGTTGGCTTTGTAGCACTTTTGTCTGGAAAATGTTTTAAGATATTTATTGAGAAGGTAAAACAGGGGACAGTGCTTTTAAGTTTTTGACTAAGGATGGTGTGTAATGTTGCAGGTTGCCAACATTCATACACTCATGCCTAATATATTATCAAGCCCGTATCAGCTTCGAGGTTTCTATATTGTAGCAGTAGGGACAAGTGGAGTGGCTGGCCACTGTTGTATCACAAGCTAGTATGGTTTTTAAGGATAAGAAAGCAAGTCTTTATCCTCAGAAAATTTCCGTTGTATCACATCAAGTGAAGATGGTTTACTTTTGTCTCACTTTGTGGCATACAATGAGAAAAACTAAAAGTTCTACAGCTGATTAAGTGTAAAGGATTTTCTGTGCCTCGTTAATATTATAGTTTACACAGCATGTAAATGTGGGAGTCAAGAGTTTATTTCCCTGTCGATTAGGGAAAAGATTTACAAGGAAAGAGGATGTGAGAGTAAATGCTAGTCGGGCAGGTTGAAGAATGAGGGAAATAGAGAGAAACATGCAAAAAAGTTTTACAAGATGGACAGTGTACGTGCCTAAAACTCTTAACATTCCTTTGCAATGAAACGTGAGGAAAAGGTATCTTTTATTTGCATGATGAGATTAAGATCAGCTGCATATTTGCTTCACAGAAGAGAACAGTATTGACTACGCAAATCAGAGTAAGTCTCCCTTGGCTGTCAATCATTTTCTGCCCTTTGGAGATGTAACCTCTGCAGAAAGCAATGGTGTGTTGCTAACATAAGAATAAACAAATGGTGCTTTACCTTTTTTTTAAGGTATTTTTATTGAGAAAACCTATATCTGTTCTACACACGAGAATTGTTACACTCTCAAATTATCGGGTTTGTATGCTAACAATGCAATAGAATGTTCTTCTAAACTGCAGTGTTCCCAAGTAGTTCTTTACTGGACTCCTGTGGACCTGATGGGAGATTTTGAAATTGGTGTGTGGAAGTCTTGGGGAAATTTGAGTCTTACATCTACAAAGCACAGGGAGCCTTTTAAGCTTGTGATGTAAGATATTTTTTTACGTTCCTTTTAAGAGCATTGGCTATACTTGTGTTTAGTATCTCATTAGGGTAAAAGAGGAGATTTTAAAGGTTGTGGACTTTAACTTAGTGGACCTTCTTAATATTAGAAAGTTACAAAACGCTGGTAAATGGTGCATTATGAATTACATTCATGGCTGCATCTACGACTGTGGAATAATAGCATTCACATTTCATGTGTACTAGAGCAATACTTTTATGGATTTTGAATGGGCTTGTAAGTATTTGGCAAGGAGCTGCAACACTTAAGAGCATGTTCCCTTGTAAGGCCAAAAAGATTGTCTCCAGTAATGTACTTTTTATTAGAAAGGATTTTAGTTTCCCAAATTTAAAAATCTCAAAACCATTATACAAAGGTTTTAATTAAATGGAGGATCAATACTGTAAAATAACACTTACCAAAATTATTGCATGACTAATTAATGGGTCCATCTTTATTGAGAAGACATAATTTCAGTGATCAGAAAGGCACTTTTGGCTACCTGTGAGATAAAAGACAAAACAAGAGAAAATCTAGGAAATTGCTCTATGTTATTCACAAAGATTCCTCAGAACCTTCAGTGAAATCACCTGTACTGTTGGTGGTAGGATTTTTGTACAGCCTCTTTTTAAAATGATTTTGCTTGCACATTTTTAAAACCTTTTTTTTTTAGTATCAAACAGCTAACATATACGCTACTGGAAACAGTCAGGAGGCCTGAATGTGTCTAAGAAGGTTGGAAGTTATGGAGCGTCTTGTGTTTTTTTTTAAAGTGTAATATGGAAGAATGTATCTCCTTCCTTTCTATTATTTTAAAAGAAAAGGTTTAAGTCATACTATTTCTAGGGAGTTACCATGAATGGCAGTGGCTCTGAGATGTACCTTCTGAATCAGCTGATGAGGAGTGTGAAAGTGTTATTAGCATTCCTCTGGGGCAAAGTTCCTGCCCAGCCATCTGAAACACCATACTGCCACTCTGGAAATGAATGAAGGAGCTCAAGTGTGAGACTATTCGGACTAACGGTAGTGGAAAATTGTGCCCTTAGTTTTAAAATTGTGCCTTTTGTTATAAATGCCATTTTATGGACATTTCTTTTCCTTCATCCATGTTCCCTTTGACCCTTTGAAGAATTGATGCACATGTACATAGCATATGTGCTAAAGAACACCAAATCTCTCCAACCCTTGGAACTGCCTCTGTAATGAGGAAGCAAAATGTATTAAAATGGGTGAAGCTCCTTTTATATCTAGAGTGGACTAAATCTCTCTGTGTCAAATCATAGACAAGTCTCAGACAGGTTTAATAGAAGGAGAAAATTTGATTCTTCACTGTACTATTTGCTTTTGTCTTAACATCAGACTTTTTAATAGGTAACATCTTGCTTTATGTTATGAAAATTCTTGGGGGAAAAATCATCCATACTTTTTTAAAGTTTTACCTCAGACTGTTATGATTTATTCTATTGTGATTAAACCCAGGGCATTTGGTACATACCAAAGTGCATTCCTTTGTACATTTCTGGCTATAATAAAAAGGCCAGTGGATTTAATTTTTCAAGTTTGGGTGAAAGGCACTTCAGCCACTTTTTGTCACTCAAGAGGTATGTTGGGAGCATTTTTTTTGCTTGGCTCCATTTAAGAAAAATCTTTTTGACAACTTGAGACTTCAGCAATTTTACTTGTGAATCTATTACAGAATAAATTAATAATGTAGCACACATCGGACATCAGTTCTTTGAAATGGTTTAGATTTATCCAGTGTAACTATCTTGCCACAGATCACTAAGCTCTGCATTGGTAGCAAATTTCTGATAGAACAAATTAGGTCAGTTAAATTTGCTACATTGAAGTACATTTTGCTACTTACTATCAAAACATAGTCCTGGATCCCAAGTTCAGCTGCTGTAGAAACACCCATAGCTGTGGCTTGAGTCCTTTTCTTTTTAAAACCGAGCAACATATTAGACACGTGTTTTTATTATGCTGCAAAAATGTGTACTGTATATATGTGAATTTACTATGGATTGAATGTGGATGTGTACATATGTATTTTTGTGAAATGCTGCTGAAACCACTACACATGCTGTAGTGAATTTTAATCTTAGCGGCCAGTTTTATGATACTGTATGTATTGTACAGCTGATGACAGAAGTCTAAACTTTTTCTAGTGATCATTTGTTAAATTTTATTGTTGTGGCCAGAAAATAATTTCAGAAAATTAATAATAAAAAAGTTTTAATGTCCATCTTTAGAAATAGTGTTTTGGAGTCATTTTTACAGTGAGGAATGTTTGAGGTTGAGAAAATTCGTAGCAACCAGTGGTGCTGAGTCTATAATCATTAAACACATTATTATGTTCAAGGTTCAGTTTGCTCAGTATAAAAGACTGGGGAACTACTGGCATGGGAATACAGGTGTGTGCTTCCTTGAGAAAGTCTCAACAGCAAATAACATTTTAAGTCTTTGACCTCAACAACAGAAACGTTCCTTTGGGGAATCTTGATACAGTTCCCCTTCAGAAGTAGTGGTTAGAGTTACACCTGTGTGTCTGCAATGTAACTGTTCTTTTAGATTTTCATCAAGGCTTTTAAAACCCATGTGAAATATACATCTTCTGCTGTGTTATACGTTTTTCATGGGATCAGCTTATAGAAACCTGACATCTCTATTCGTTCTCTAGACACATTGCTGGCATACCAGCACCTTAAGGGGCTTTAAAACACAAAGTGAAAGAAGATCTTTTATTTCAATGACTGTATTAGGCGAAGTCTTTTAACTAGAAAGCCTTCCTTTGATAAGTTGGAAGAATTTGGGCAAATGAATGATTAATGTTATTCAAACTACGGGTAATCAAAAACAAAAAAGCAAATATTTTTAATATAGAAATGCAAACTAGATTTATCTCTGGTTATGGTTCTGGTTAAGCTGTTAACAGTGCTTAACACTTATGAAGGCAATTTATTTTCCTCATCTATATCCATTCATCCATTTTCTAATCGCTTTGCTCCAATTCAGGATCATATGGGTGCTGGAGCCTATCCTGGCAAGCAATGGGCACAAGGCATAGTATGTCCTGGACAGGAAACCAGTCCATTGCAGGCACACACAGACACCCACTCACACCAGGCCCAGTTTTCCCAGAAGACAATTGACCTACCACAATGTCTTTGGACTGTGGGAGGAAGCCTGAGCACCAGGAGGAAACCAACACAAATGTTGGGAGAACATGAAAGTTCCAGATCCAGAATTGAACCAAGGGCCCTAGTGCTGCAAGGCAGCAATGCAAACCAGTGTGCTGCATATTCCTCATCTATTTAATTGTTGGAAAATTAATGTAATATTTCTTTTTTGAAGCAATTGGGAACCAAAACCAGTCTATTGCATTCATAATCTTGACTGCTCTTTAAAAGCGCTGTTTGCTCTAATTTGCCTTAAAGGTTATGACATTATTTATTGGCATGTGAAAATGTGTCAAGACAATGAGTTCTTAAGTGAAGTTCAGGAAGGACGACAAATAAGCTACTCTTCATCTCTGTTGTTTTCAATTAAAATCAATCCTGCCATCATGTCTCAGAACTGATATATGTATACTGATGAAAACAAAAAACACAACATTTTCTGGAATGAGAATAGTATATTACCATAGTTGTAGCTTATGTACCTTCACAAAAAGATGTCAATTGGTTTTTAAGCCCTCTGACTAGCAATACAGCGTGTGCAGTGAGGCATTGCAAATTGCCAATCACGCGAAAGCTCGTTGGGTGCGCTTTTACCAGGTGAGGTCCAGGTGGAACAACGTCTGATCAGGTCACCTCTAAAAAGGCCTTAATTCAAAACTTAGGTTTCTGCAAGGAAAAGGCCACACTAAGTTTTCTTTGCATTCCATAATGCCTCAAATGTCACCAGAAGAAAGGGAGAGGGCCATTGGCATGCTGCGGGCAGGCATGTCATGTGCCAGCATTGCCAGACACTGGAGTAAGCCTCTCCACTGTGTCCTGATTGCAGAAAAGGTTTCAGCAGACTGGCAGGACAGATGACTGTCCAAGATCCGGTCGCCCTCGAGTGACCACAGCAGAGCAGGACCGACACATCAGACTGGCCCATCTGAGAGATCTGCCACCCGTACTGCTGCTGAAACTGCTGGGAGACACAATGTCCACATCAGTGAGGCTCCATGGTGCTGGCCTTAGAGCAAGGCAACCTGTCAGTGGCCCTCTGCTCACACAGAGGCTGCGATGGACTCGTCAGCAGTGGCATCAGGTCCTCTTTACAGATGAGTCACTCTTCAGCCTGTTCCACGCAGACGGGAGGACCAGAGTGTGGAGAAGGAGGTGTTGCGTTTCTTTTTTCCATCAGTATATATGAAACACAAACTCATCTATTCACATTTCGTCTCCTACATCCCTCTTCCACCCCATTGTCACCTTCACAGCTGCCCCTTCGTCAGTCCACATTGTTGTTTTATGGCCAGGAGGATGGCCCTCAGTCAAGTGCGTTAAATCAAATCTTACAATGCTCAATCAACATCCTGAAGTGCATCTAAGTCTTGACTGTTATTATTGCTTGAGAACTTTATTCTAAAAAAATGAAACAATCCTGTCTGTTTTTGACGGCACAAACGTGCAGAGATGAAAAAAGTCTGTTTACTTCCTGTTTGCCTGGTGATGAGGAATGTTGAGTGGTCACCTGTAATTATCAGCCATTGTCAAGAAGTCACTTTTTGAAAATGTATTCAGTGGAGAGTTTGAGAGGGTGGTGGTTTTTCAGAGCACCTTCTATGACATTCTCTCATTGCCCCCTCATCCCTTGGCAACCATAAAACAAAGTTTAGGGTATTGAATTTCACTTTAGGGGTACAAAATGAAGTGTTCCTTTGTCCACTGCCAGGTGTCCCTAGAAGTATAAGACTTAATGTTTGTAAACATCTACAGTATGTTGAATGGCAACAGCATTTAGTGATTAAATGCTTTTTGTGTTTGTTTTAGGGTGATTGTAGTTGCTTAGTCTCTGAACGTCTGAGCTATTTAGATTAAAGGGTTCATGAGAGACCTTTCAGTGTCAATAAGCTTTGCAAATGCCTGAAGAGAAAAAATTGTATCATGAATTTACAGAGTACTGCAAAGGTGCAGTACAATCATCTGGGTCAGTGGTTCTCAAACTTTTTGGACCAAGTACCACCCCTAATCCAACCAAAGCATCCAAGTACCACCTACAAGTCATCTTCTCATAGGAACCCCAGAAAGTCTCAATGACCAACATGAGCGCATGTGCACACACACTCACACATGCATATAATAAATATTATAATAATAAACTTTGTTTGATATATTAAAATGTGGCTTCTCAAAGTGTTTTACAGAAAAAAACAACAACAAATAAAACTAAAAAAGCACCATTTCAGTGAGAGGGGTGAGCCTGTTTAGTCGGGGAAAGCAGACGTGAATTAATTTTTCGAGCCTTGATACAATTCACAACTGTCTTAACAGATTTTAAATCGTCAGGCATTTTCTTGACGGCAAAGGTCTCGCGGTGGATGTTGCAATGAAACCGTTAATTTCTGGAGCAACCTAATTCGTGCAAGTACACCGCTGTGTCGGCTTGTCATTGCTCTAGCACCGTCTGTACAAACTCCGACACATTTGATCCAGTCGATGCCATTCTCTTCGATAAATTCATTCAGAACCTGAAATACGTGCTCTCCTGTAGTTCCTGTTGGTAGCGGCATACAGAACAGAAAGTCCTCACGGGACGTACCCTCAAACTCGTATCTAACGTAAACGAGCAAATTGGCCAAATCGACTACAGACTCATCTAATTGCAGTGAAAAACATCTGCTCATCTTAACGCGCTCTGTCAGCATACTTTTGATATAATCCTTCATTTCAATAATTCTATGAATGACTGTGTCTTTCAGGGGGGGCAGCAGGTCGAGCTGTTCAGCAGCTTTTTCTCCACACATAATATTGTGGGGCTTACCTGCTTTAGCAATCCGCAAGCTTGCATTTTTCCACATTTCCATTTTTATTTCAGTGTTTATTTTAAGTATTTATTTCATGAGCATGGGAGAGAAACACAGAGACTCTCGGTGTATTTTCCTCAAAATAACTTAGAATAGTTAATTAATATGTTTCTGTTATTTTTCACGCTTTCCTGTGCTCACAAGATTACCAGCGTTCGTAGCACGCATTTCTATGCATTCCTGTGTTTACAACGTTGGCATTGTTCCAAAATCACGCACATTCTCCTTTCTCCCTATTTGCTGGAGATACAGTAGCTTTTTTAAATACAATTGGTCACTTGCGTTCGTTGCACGCATTCCAATAGAGTGGTATAGAATTACAGAGTATCTCTTGTGTCCACTTAAGTATTAGCGCGCACTGTATCGTAGTATGTAGGCTGCGTATTCGACACATATAAAAATATGAAAACCCGTTCCGATTTTTTCAGCGCACACAACACAGTTCCAGGGTCATTTGGCGTACCACCTGGCGGCACGCCACGTACCACTGCAGGTACGCGTACCACAGTTTGAGAACCACTGATCTTGGTAATTAAGATACATGTTTTGATAAAGAAACAATGCCTTCTAGATTTAAGATGGGTCAAGATGTAAGAATAACATTTATTGATGTATATATAGTGTGAGGGACAGTAGCCCCAATGCCAAATTACATATATATGGTAGCTATCCATTCTTCTTCAGTCCATTTGTCCTGGAGAGAATGGCAGCAGTTTCCTGTGCATACAGTATGTACTGTAAATGTCTGATAAGCTGATAATGATTAATCAATCTGATATATGAAGTAAGAGTGATTCTACATTGATTATGTACATTCACCTTTATATATTATTTCCCATCATCATGGCTCTATTGCTTATGACATTAATAGGTATCAAGGATATGTTATGTTTGGTAGTTTGCAATATAATGACCAATTATGGTGGTCAGATTTCTTGGTTCCATCACTTCTTCAGTTGACTGAAAAAGCCTTGCATGCAGTGTATATTATAAAAGCTATTTAATACATATCAAATTTGATAGCCTACCAGTTTTATTTTAGGGTAACTTTATAATCCCTGTATGTCAGGGATGCTGGGCTATGGCTGTTACTACATGGTTTGAGGCTTTGATGGAAGACACCTGTCCTTCATGGTGCACAACAAACTAGACAAAAACTCACATTGGCAAAAAATCAGATGGACTAGATTTCTTTTCCATAGTATGTATTATTGTTGGTTTAACTTCCTGTACTGGAACTGGTGACATGATCAATGTCATGCTCATACAGTGAATGGATCCTCTTTCCTGAGATTTCATCTCCTGCACAGCACCTCATCTAAAACCAGGGCCAGACCTAGGCTTTGTGTTCTAAGTCAAGCACAATGAAGACGAATCTGAATTTATCTACCTTAGTAAATACAGTATAAATGCTAATTGGTGTATGCTAATTGGCTGTCTTGCAGTAGGTTAGGCTCAGTGTTAAGAAGGGTGTTGTGTTTTTTGTTGGATTGTTGGATTCTAGAGAAATTCTAGAGAAATATTTTATGTTGCTAGCTTAGTCATACACAATTAGTGTACATTTTTGAATCTATCATATTAACTCAAAATGAAAGCCATAAAAATGAAGCTGTGGCTCCATGTTCCACAATGTTTCTTGTGTCACTGGTTTGAAGTTCTTCACAGAACGAAGAATGAATTGGATCTCACAGGTAATAGTTCATAATAACTACCCTAACTGGTTTTTCCATTTGACCTAGCATACCATTTGTAATAAGATGAGGTAGTCAGAGAACAAGATCTGTGGCAGACGATATCGCTACCTTTTTCTAAAGATCACATATATCACAAAATCAAAACTCAGACCTCTTTATCAAATTGCAGACTCAAAGCTATAAATCATCTTGCCTTTTGGATGTATTTAGCATGAAACAAATAGAAAAACCCTAAATTATTTCCTGCAAAGATCCAAACCTAGATGGTTCAAAGTAATCCTGTGGAAAATGTTCAGCATGCACGCCACACAATTTGATGGACATTAGAAACCTTTCTTAATTTTCTGGATAGAAAATGTTAAACTCTTCCTCTGAGTGAGCTTTGTTTCAAAGTGACAGCAGTATTTGCTCCCATTATTATGTGAAATGAATGGGTTGGCTGCTGATTCATACATGACAGCTAAAAAAAGGCATTGTGTTAAGCACACACAAACTACTAATGTCCCTGAAAAGGTTATCATCTCAAGTCAAATAAAATCTGATCTTTTCAAAGACTGAAACTGTTGATGCCAATCACAATATACAGTTGTATTTTTAAAAGGATTTCCGGTACTGTTCTTATTGTCTCAGCAATATCTATATTTATAAACATTCTTTTAGGGAACACTAGTACCCAACAACACCCCTGTTCACATAGCTGCACCATGTACATTTAATGTCCAGGTGTGATTCTCCCTCCTCGTAAGTGAACTGGATAAGCAATATTTGAATTCCGCTCCTGAGCTGCTATGTAGAGGCACATAATGGTTGCCAAATGTTGCCAAAGTAGATACTGCACTTCAGTAGTGGATGAAGTGGTTCCTCTTGTATACTGTATGTAAACTGCTATACAAATGGAATGAAATAGACATATATATATAAATACTTTATTTATATAAATTAATTTTGAGATTGGTGGAGAGTGTACCATTAAAATATGTCTTATGTATTAATCTATTTTATTAGTAGGAAATAGACAATGTCAGCTTTACAGTGTGGACATCAGAATGATGCTAATTGAAGTCACTAGGATTTTCTGAGCCTTTAAATTACAGTTATGAAATAATATGACTAGGGCTATAATAAATCTAATCTAAACCCAGTATTTCATAGCAGGTTTCTATTTGTTGGACACAAGAAATGTCACTCAGCAGAAAGTTCCAAAGGCAGAATTGGAAATCATGATTGATTGTCCTGTGGGGCTGAGTTTCTATTTGATGTGGGTCAATGCTTGACTTGAGCAATGACCTTAGTGTGACTCATTGTGGTGTCTAGAGAATTTTGTGAAGTTCATGACTCTTGACATCCCTGTATCTGAATTGTCAGTGAGCCTGTATTTCTATAGCCACAATGTTAAAACATAAATTGAGTGTCAACAGTAATGAAATTCTTAGATTTCACGTTTTTCAGGAATATTATAAGGTCTTAAACCGGCTACAAGAATCTTAATACCTGTAAATATTAACCTAAGGAATGCAGAATTTATTTAATGCAGCTGAAAGAGTTTTGGGTTCTGTGATCAGTTCTGGCCTCTGGTGTCCACACATACAATATTAACACCGGAAAAATGTGAATGTGTCCCTGAAATGCATTTAATATTTGGATTTAGATCCAGTTAATAGTTGGATTTGATTCCAAATGTCACAATATGTTTTGCATGAGTTTTTTTCCACTATACTTTATTACTATATATCACAACATACTTACTGAAATATACTTTCACAATGTGTATGCTTTGCTTCTTAATGTACATAGGTAAGTTTATATCACTTGTGAAAAAGCCCAATAAAACACATCTACAGTATATTCTGTCATCTATGCAGAATTACCAGACATACTGCATTTAACTTGGTCTCAATGTCCATTACAGAAGGAGACACTTTCTAATGATAAGATCTTTTCAAACCATTCTTTGCTCTGTGTTGTAGAGGACAACCCCTCTGGTACTGTATGAACATAACTATTCAAACATCTTCTGAATGATACCAATCGGATGTCTGTGCAAGGAGACCTCAGTGGAAGTTATTCAGTGTGTAAGTGCTGTGCGTTTTTATTTGATTTCTGGAGGGGTTTTTTGGTTTTAAAGCCCACTGAACATTTGTTCTTCTTCTGTTCCCAACACATTTTCCTTTCCAGGACCCAGAAATCAGAGCTCCTAAACCATGGGTACTTCCAGGAGCAGACTTTCACGCATTTTTCTGCACATCTTGGGAAGTGCGAACAATTCATAAGCAGCCATCCAACAGACTTTGGAGCTAAAGCTCCATTAATTATGTTAGATTTAACTTCTGCCACTTGACAGTCTAAGTGAGGAGAAGTGATTTTGTAGATAAGAAAGGTAACAAACAATAACAGGCTATTGGGCCCTTCTAGCATAGCATTTGTGACAAGCAGATGGGCTAGGATGCTGGGTAGTCCAGTCAATCTCTAGTGCTAGGAAAGAGTTCTCAAGATTTGTTTTAATATGAAGAAAGGTAAAATATATTTAAAAGTGTTTGTTTTCTTGCTAGCAAATTTAGAATGCTCAATTCCTGTTACAGTTGTTCACTTTTTCTGACAAAACTTTAAAAATAGTGAGCAAAAGCACAAAACTGGTCACAATGAAAGTCAGAAAAAAAAGAAATGTTTTTCAAAACACTATTCATGTAAAATAAAAAAAAGAAGCAAAACCTGAGGAAGTCCCTGAATTATTTTCTCTCTCTGACAATATTTGCACAATATCAATGTACAAACAAAAGATTTTGATGAACTACTTCAATTTAGAAAAAAATTGGAGCCTGTCTTAACTGCAGTTCCATCACTCCATCAGCTTTAGCCAACGTCTGGAGAGTTTCTGGACTAATGTGAGGTGGCATGTTCTCTCAAGCAGATTAGCATTCTGGTCTTTTGGAACACTCAAAATAAAGAGTGAATGTGTCCTAGGAAATCTGAATTGCAAGTAGCCTATGAAAAACAAATGCTATATCTAAACTTGTGATGACTTATGTGCTCAGCTAATCAATATTTGGAAGATAATTCACAAATTAAAAAGACAACAAATGTTAATCTGGAAAGTGCAAAAATATAACAGCGCTTTTCAAAGTAAGCTCAAAATACTAGTGGTTTCTGACAACAAAATGGTGTCACATGCTAAGCCCAGTTTCCCAGCAGACAGCACTGGATAATAACATCTGCTCACAGTGTTTCCAGCCTTTCATCTGCGCTGTACCATAGGTATTATTTTGGCAGGTTATGCTGCTAACAGCTTGGGTCTGTGAAAGAACACTTGTGATTAAGTTTACACAGCAGGTTTGACAGGATTAAGATATTTTAGGTCCAGTGTGTTGTGCGGATTTCATTGGCACATTGTCGAACAGTTAGGGCAGGGGAGGAGGGGGGCAGCTGTTATGTGTTTCACCAAAGTAGCACATGCTCACAGGTCTGGCCACGACCTAGGATAGCTAATGTAACACAGAATACAGGCCTGGGAGAGACAATCATGAAACCTGCACAGATGCCACAGCTTTCACCAGGAAATCAGACAGAAAATTGACAGAAACTGTATAAGCACTGAATATTTGGGGAGATTCTCTTTGTGTCCTCTCACATTTGTGCATATTACATTTGATATATTACAGAGTTATCTTCTTCATTATAAATTAATTAATACCTGAGATGTAGCCATCCAAGTAAAGTATTTAATTTCCATACTGTAACTGATGTCTGAAGGATTTGGTATGTTCTAGAACACATATCTTTACTTGGAGACTGTAAGGATAATCTTTCAACACTAAATTATTCATTTTATCTGTTTAATTGTTTGTAATGAAGCAGAAAGATTTTCCTGGTAACAATGCATTCCATCCATCTGCACAGACAACAACAACCCTAAAATAACCCTAAAATAATTTCGCCATCTTGGCAGGTGCATATATATTTAACAGCTTAACATGGTTTATAAAGAGGAATGTTAACATTATCTTTTCCATCTGATCCAATGGTTTTAACTAATCTCATGGCATTTAGTATTTCAACTTTGTCCATTTACTTAAAAAAAAGAACTAATTCTTCAATGTGATATAATTTCAGTGCCTACGATAATGAAAATGCTGCTGTATGGCCAGGATGGTTACCAGTGGATGTAGAGAGACGGGAGAGATCCACACCACACAGAATTTTAATTCAAACCTACGAAACCTACAAACCCCACCCACCATCCAACAAGCACATGTTTAGATGAAAGTTAATTGGAAAATAGATGTGCCATAGAATGTTACTCTAGACTGTTTTTTTAAACTTAAAAAACACTGCTTTCTTTTTCTGTGGGAAAAGAAGAGGACACATAGTACGGTATTCTTATTTAAAACTAGATTAAGTTTTCATTTAAAATGTGTTTTATTTTAACAATGAAATTCATATTTAACCATTCATCCTTTATGCATCATAAGCAACTGCATGAGTTTTGGCAGGAGAGGCAAGGCTGAATTGCAATGCAGCATCCTGGGGAAGTACACCCAATGTGCCATTAGAAGCAATTTGCATACGGTTCTAAAAACTATTCAAATTGTTAGGGATTTCCCCCATGTACTGTAACTTACCAAATTATTATCCATTAACAAAGGAGGTGCCTTAGAATGGCAAACGTTACCAGGGCTTTCTTATCCAAGATTTTGTCATGGGATTGTACTTGGAAGGAAACCCACAAGGAATACCCACACCTACAATTTTTCAGTTTCAAAATCATTCAAGGGAAATCAAGTCGGATGTCTGAAAAAAAAAAACTGACCTGACAAAGGTGATTTCATAAGAAGGTTACAGTTTGTTCTTATCTTCTACATTCCCATTGAAGAAATGTTCCTGGTTTAGTTCTTTTGTGAAGTAAAAATCTTCACCGAGAAACATTTTCTGCTTTCAGTTTTTTTTTATGCAACTTAACAGCTGCATATCCAAGAATAAATGTGTCTAGTCACACAGTGAATGTGTGATTTTCTTCAGATCCTTAAAAAAGCAAAGATGGCACATTTTACAAATATCAGGAATAGCTGCATGAAAACCCTTTCTCCTGATTCAGCTCTCTGATAAATGGTTAATGAGCAGTGTGCAGGGTAAATCACTGTGCATCTGAAATTCCTGCCTCAGGTAAACATTTTTCAGGTCAGAAGTGAACTGGGGGTTGTTGCTCTAGGAGTAGTCTCAGTTTAGATTACAACACTCACATGACAAACTGATATTCACTCGTATCCATACTCAGAAAAATAGAAATGACAACCTGGAGAATGAACGACAAAATCTAGAATAATATACACACCCTGGGCAAAAAGGGGAGATCTTAGTAAATTTTATTGCTACTGTATTGGATTGTATTTTATTGTTGTGTTTATTTAAACTTCATAATAACAAATACTCAAGTTAATATTCGTACACTGTACACATACTGGCTCTACTCTTTAGTCTTTTGATTTTTCTAAAACTCTCGATGTTTCACACACTTACTATTTCTATTTTAGCTATTGCAGTTCTTCTAAGCTTAACTGTAACCAGATGAGTACATCGCATAGCAATTATTAACAGGTGTAGCTGGGACCTGTGTGGCACACAGGATTGTGTAGATTTGAGATGAGTAGGAAAAGCAATAATTAAATAAGGTGGCAATAAAGCTACCATGAGTTTACAAGACGGTTCTGACCACACAGACACCATATCTATGTGTAGGACTAGGATGTAGTATTTCAGATGATTTCCATTTTTTCTTGTGCTATTTATTGTATTATTATAGTTTTCCTGTGGAGTAAATATATTCTTTGGCATTGTCTGAAACCCAGTGGACTGAGTTACATTTACTCAACTTACTTGGATGGAAGTAAACCTGAAAGTTGTTATAGTCATAAAGGTGGACATTTTCTCCAGTGGATCATACTTTGCAACTATTAGGAAAAGTAAATCACCCTTAATTCCTTACCAGCTCTGAAGTGAGTGTGTTTATTGTTTTATCTTTGTGCTTTTGCTATTTTTGAACATGATTTCTGTTGACAAATATTTCTTCGGTATAAACTAGCCATGTGTGCAGTTTGCAGAACACAAGTGCAAAGTTTAAATGTTTAATGATTTGCAGATCACAAAACATGGCTTTAAAAACTCTTCTTAAAATAATATTAATTAATTAAATAATATAGTATTACTTTAATAAATTTAGGTTTATATGGAGCAGCGTTAGTGTTGTCAATTAAATTCTCCTTAAGGTAAAGATCTGAGTGAGTGCTGTAGTCAGCGATTAGAGATTCTTGGTAAATCCACTTAAAAGCAATGACTCTGATTTTCAAGGTGAACTGAGAATGCCGGAGTAGTGGCTATTGTGTGTTAGAGTGGAATACGATTTAAATCTATCCCTCTCCTCAATGCTTTATAGACCCTCAAAGAGTCATATTTCCTTGCACAATTCATAGTGTGTATAATAATGTAATTTACTGCTATCTAGGGATTTAATTTCAAATATGTGTGTAATATGGACCAGTGGTCTTATCTCATGAGAGCACAGAAAAATGGTTTACTTTGTAACCATGGTTTAGGTTGTTTGATTTTAATGTTTCTGTACCTAAAAGTGTGTGTTTTGTCTTTTCAAACTGTGTGTAAGAGAGAGAAAAGGAGACAGAGAGGTACAGTACTATACAATCCAAATATGATTAAGTGAGGAAAAATATGTGGTCATAGGATAAAGGAAATATACTGATAGGATGGATCACATATTTTGGGTAAAGCAATTACTTTAATGCCTTGGGGTATTTACTTAAAATATGTACTTTTAAAATATTTTTTTAAATGTGCATATGTCAAATTCTTGAAATTCTGATATCTGACACTTGAGTCATACCCTTGTTCCGTTAAATAGTGTAAACCTATTCACAAACACATTTAATTTTTAGTGTCTCTTTTAGACATGATTTATCGTGTCTATCCTGTAATTGGTTTCTTAGATGTTTTTTTCTTTTATACTATGATTTCCTCTTTCTTAGAAGACATTTATCTAACTATTGCTTGATTGTGTTATTCAAGATGCAATATAAAGTTAAATGGAAGTTCAGGAAGAAATCAGAGTCTTATGTGTAAATATTGCCTGATGAGCACCCTTTCTTGCATCTATTCCAGCACCTTTTCTCCATTCCATCTTCACTCTTGTAGCGGCCTCCCTGGTTAATTCCTTACAAGTGTCAAGGGCAGAGCTAAAGTCAAACATTCAAAAATTAAGTATGCAGCCCCTTCAGATTCTTCATTTTGTTGTGTTAATTAGAATGTGATTGAACAAAAGAATACATTTGCTATACAGTAAATAATTGTATGCATCCTACAGAGATTTCTAGAACCATTTTACGTACAACTTCAGTTTCTTTCCTTTTATCATTATCTGTTTTGATCTTCAAATGTTGAATGTCCATTAAACAGTCCATCACTGAAGAAAAAAAGATAAATAACTTTTTTGATTTTTCAAACTTTATATTGTTAATTTGGTAATTTTTAAATTGTTAATTCCCATTGGCCTTTACCAATCATGGCCTCCTAATAATCCCCATCTATGAATTGACTTAATTACTCTGCTCTATCCCCACTGATAGCTGGTATGTGGTGAGCGTTCTGGTGCACTATGGCTACCGTTGCATCATCCAGGTGGGGCTGCACATTGGTGGTGGTGGAGGGGAGTCCCCATTACCTGTAAAGCGCTTTGAGTGGAGTGTCACGATGCGCCATGTTGTAGCCAATTACCCCCGGTACATGTCTGTGCCGCACCCTTTGAATGGCTGCATCTGTATATAAGTGTAAGCAATTATTTTATTATTAATTTGTATATCATTTTCTTATTTCCTCTTCTTTATATTACAAGAATAGTTTTATGCAAAATAATGTCTGCCTTCTCCCCTTGTCTGATTCATGAGATCTGGCCTCATTCAGTAAACAAAAGTGTAGATATTTTTTCCTCAACTTTGCTCATTCAATGCATCCCTAAACAACATCAGTTTATCTTGACTGAATTTAAGAAACTGATGCCATGTACTCCATCTGAAAAATCTTCATGTAATATGATGTCACAGTAAGTTTGGCTCTACTATATTGAACAGCCATGTGCTATTTGCTTGGTTTCCCACAGGGACTTTCAAGAAAATGGTTAATACTCAGTTCATCCACCCAGGCAGACAAACATAACTGCTGTTAAAAGAACACAGGAATTCCAGGGTCTATAGATGTGGGTTTTAAAAGCCTGATTCATTCAGTCAGGCAAGGTAAAAGCCACACTGTATACTGAAACTGATTAATTCAGTCAGTTCAGAGGTTAAGAGTTTGCCTTACTACCACAATTGAATACAGCTAATAATGACTGAGAGCTGGTGAGCTTAATTTGTCTGGAGTGCATATAAAAAATGACCAAATTGTCTTTAAATTATAAACTTCACTGCAGAACTGTGGATCCCTAAATAACTTGCAGAAATGCAGTAAATATTCACACTTTTTATTTAATGTTCTAAAGCGTAACTGTCTCTAGACAGAAATAGAAAATACCATATATCATTCTCACACAAGTGTACTGTAACAAACAGTATTGTACTTATTGAATCATTCAGTTACAAGACTGTAAAAGAAGAGTATTCATGTCTATTGGAACATATTCAGAACCTGCAAATACTTGCAAATACATTAATACTGTAAGTGAGAGGTAACAAACAGCTGATATAGTGTGAACAGGAATGGCATTAACACAACAGTGGCCCTAACATCTGTAAATCTAAGCAAGCTTAGTGCTGTGTTCTGTGTCTGGACACACTCCCTGACAATAAATCTTCATTCTTTACGCAAATAATGTCTATCTTATTGAAAACTAATCAAAGTAATTCCTTTGCAATTTCCTGTGTAACATAAGAAAGAAATATCTGGCTGAGGTAATTTAGATTTAACTAGCGGAACGCAGAAAACAGTATATTGATTTTTTTATACTCTATCTGCAATCTTGCTGCTCCTCTCTTAGAATCGATAATTATTGAGTTATGCTAATGACTATGGAATTTTTCAGATATAAGATAAGAAATCTAAGTACAAAAAACTATTTCTAAGAATGAAGGGCCAAGATTTACAACAGTACAGTAACTCACTTTTATCATACTCTACTTAATGCCCTTTTCACTTTGAAAGACACAGCTAGTTTCTGCCCATTACAAGACAATTTAATAGGGGATTGCAACATTCTCTACCATCAAAAAGGGCAGTCCCAAGGGTCTGCATGCACAGAAATTCGCCAGAATTCAAGATTAGGAGGTTTCATTGGATGCCTTTTCTGGAAAAGAATAACCACTCCCAACCACCACTAGCATTGTGTAGACCCTTTATATACCAAACAAAAGCCTAACATCTCCCACGTGAAAATATTACATTCTCAACCTTAGCCAATAATTAAGTAACACCCACTGTGGCTATTTACAAATATAAGAGGCTGAGGACAGCTCTCTAGTGGCAGGTCAGCTGCACCTGAAGCTTTTTTAAGCTTGCCTGCTACAGAGTTCTTTGCACTTTGTACATTTTATCTATCCATTTTCTAACCACTTCTTTCAATTCAAGGTCATAAGGGAGCCAGAATCTATCCCAGCAAACAACAGGCACAAGGCAGTGTGCCTATTGGATGGGGGTGGGATGGATGGATACATCTTGGATGGGGATGGGATGGAGGATTCTAGTATCCGACTAACACCGTAGTAGCTAATCTCTATTTGTTACCTTGCCAGGGAGAGCAACTCTTCACTTATGAAGCAGTGGCTTCCTAGTTTGTCATCCCTCTAGTTTAAAGGCCAGGGGACACGTTGGTGGAGGGTTTGATTGAGCTGCATAGCACCAACTGCAATCGCAGCTCTGGTCTTTCCTTCCTTTGGACCTACACTCCACACTGTTTATGGTGGAGGACATAGGACTACAGAGTCTGGCACTGACTTTAGCCACACTTTCTTCAGGATAGTATTGCTCCAGCCAGATTATTTCTTTTAGGGACTGTAGCATGTACTATACTTGTCTCTATTCAACTCTTTTTGCCTGAAGCACCCAAGAGTTTGCAGTCCAAGTTTGCTGGGCGAGTAGAATATTATGTGCTTCCCAAAGTAGCCCCTCTTCATCCAGAATTTTCGGATGATGTTCACAACTCTGGCCCACCTTGCTAATTTTATTGCTAGTAGATAATTGATGTGAGGATTTCAGGGGATCAGGCTAATTGTATCTTGTTGACCACAACTTCTTATATGAAAATTTCCTATTCTCAGTTTTATATGTACTTTGTTTTCATTTGTGTCCTCTGGTTCATATTTCACTTTTGATTCTAAGCAGTCCAAAGGTCTGACTATCATCCCCTTTTCTGTTCATGTAATGGTTGAACAGCAATATCTTTTTTGTGGCATGGTGACTGGGAGTTTGTGGTGTATTGTACTTTTCTAGTTTTGCTCTTTTTCTGAGAAATTAATAAATATTAATTAAACTGAATCATAAAACACGTTGAACGCATTGGAAAGGGAAGCTTTGATTAAAATTCTAAAAAAATATAAGTAAAAATATACCCAATATTCTAAGCAAAGACTTTCTAGTACATTGTGCAATAATAAAATAATAAAATCCCCTCAATTCAAATTTTGCTGTTTAACTAGATACAGTATATTCTAAGATTATTTTGCCTTCCTTATTTCTTCATTGATGGCTTAGATGAAATTGGTATGCGCCAACATAAACACCTCAGTCTTTTTCATAGATTGATAATAGATGATTGATTTTTCTTGCTGCAGCCCAATACAACCTTCTTGTCAAATACTGCTTCAAACACTGCTCTGTCTTAGTTGTCCAATTAGTATTGCTAGTGTTCTGCCCTCTGGATCTGGATCTGGACAAGATCTGTATTACATCAATATGGGCTTCACTCTGTACATTTTCCAGGTTCTATAGCCTCAATGTGATGGGTGCTCTGTGCCCATCGATTGGTGCTCAAGTGGTAGTGGCACTGCCGAGCTTTACCGACTGAGTCTCTTTTTCTATGCCATCGACATGACTTTGATGTCAATCTTCTGATATCGATGTCTATCTTTATTGGTAATAATGCATTCTAACCTTGAAAGGGAATATTAGATTGTCTTCACACCCCTATTTTTACTGAAGAGGAATGTTTTCTGCATGGCTGCCTGCCAGCCTACTGTTCTTGCTAAATGCTAGCATAGAGTAGTCCATGTCACCTCAGAATGTAAGTGAAGAAAGGTGGGCACTACATACAAGGGCTATGAAGGCAGCCTAATGCTTTCATTATAATTTTCTCTACAGCAGTAACATTTGAAGAGAAAGGAAGCCTTTCCATGTTTAATATGCCTTAGGATGCGCTACAATTGAATAATCTTGTTGTATGAAATGAACTAAGCAGCACTGTGTAACAGGCAGCATACAGTACATGCTTGTAATAATGGTCACCTTAAAAAAATATTTGCTCTGTCTGCAAATGTATGAATGCTCCTAAAATAGCTCAGAGAAGATTTATATGTGAAGTTCAACATATGTGCAATGTGCGTAAAATGTCACAAGGTCAAAGAGTGCACAGAAAAAGCTGCTATGTAGTCATGACAACAATAAATTAGCTCTTGCGAATAAAGGCAACAGGGACACTGGCTGATATAATAAAGAAGTTTGAAGTCATCCAGCCACAGCTGTTTTCACTGCACAAGTGCTGATCGGCGCTGGTTCCACATTTTCTGGACTTTTTTAGCATTTGAGAGATCTTGAAAAAATGCAAAAATAAAATTACAGATTCTATTTACAGTATGCACTGCAGATCAGTCCCTGATCTTGAGCGAGATAAGCTTCAAGAGAACTTGCATTTCCAGTAGTGTGTTTTGTTCAGGCCAGTTCTCCTAAGTAAGATATAAATAGGCATGTTATCACAGAAACTGTAGACAAAGATGGAATAATACATATAGTATTTTTTACCAGTCTAAGATACACATTATCAATCTTCATGCAAAATGTCTTTGTAACAGAACTCTATATCGAATTTAGAAAAATGCATGCACATTGAGTAATGAATCAAGTATAAATTGATTAGAATCACTAGAGTGCACCCCAGTACACCCCAATGTTTAATGCACCTAAGCCCATAACCCCTATTATAGTGCGGATACAGTAGATCCCATTTCAGATACATAACCCAGATCCCTAAATACATATCCATCCTTTGTCATTATATTTTAAAACAATATTCAGACAATTGCAATATGAATGTTCAGCTCCTTAGCTAGTTTTAATGTGTTCCAGTGGTCTGCCCAATACAAAATAGCAGTTGCATTTCAATGCACTTCAGTGAGCCCTTGTTGACTTACAGCAGCTGGGAAGTGGTTAGGAAGCATTGGATCCAATATCTTTAGCTGTGAGAAAATGTGCTGTTATTATTACTGTAGGCTGTTTTAACACTAACTCTTCCTTGATATGTTTGATATGTTTTTTCAAATTTTAATTCAATTATAGGATCTACCTTAAGCTTGCAGCCCCAGAGGTTGCCTATTAGTTACATGTGTTTCGCCTTTGAGAAAAGATTAACTGTGTGTCTGTGCCTGGCCTTAATTCCTGGGAGAGGAAAATACATTTTCAGCATTTTATGCACATCTGTGGCTGTCAATCCATTGCAGCTTGTCATGCGTGTTCAAGCTTTCTAAGAAGTCTCAAGTTCAAGGTTTCTGATGAGGTGTAGCAGAATGTATTCCACCCTATCCAGCTGAAGCCAGACAAGAGCCCTTACACATCTAAACAAGGCAGCAAGGCATGGTCAGATAGTACCTGATACTCTGGGTTCGAAGTCAAACACGGCATCCAGCCTTGTTGTTCCAGATGGGCTGATCCTGCAGGAAAGTTCTAGTATCACTCGACAGACAGTACTCTCTCTGGGAACAGCAGCAAAGCTGGGATCTGCGCAATGCTGGAATCACTAAAACATGCTTCAACTGTAATGAACGAGGATTGTCTTAAAAAAATTGTATTATTGTACTGGACACATGGTATAGAATTAGAATAAAGGGATTGTCAAAAAAAGGGTAGCATGGTGGCACAGTGGTTAGTTTTGCTGCCATGCAGCACTTTTGCCCTGGGTTCAATTCTTTGAGTGCAGTCTGGTGAAGTTTGTATGTCCTTCCTATGTTCGTGTGGGTTTCCTCTGGGCGCTCTAGTTTCCTCCCACAGTCCAAAGACATGCTGGTAGGTTAGTTGAGTTTTGGGAAAGCTGGCCCTGGTGAGAGAGCCCTGTGATGACCTGGCATCCCATCCACGGTGTATCTTGACATGGATGAAAAATTAATGGATGGATTTTGAAAACAGAATCTGCCAATCAACATGTTTTTTTTAAAACGCTTGGAAAGAAAGTCATTCAAGGCCCTCACAGAATAAATTTGACTAAGTAATGGAACTAGATTTGGATTTCCATATGTTGGTAATTATCTTACAGGTATTTTTTTACAGGCCATTTGGTACTGTAGATTCCTACAATTATGTTAAACAGAGAATTATCTTGCATTCATGTCAGCAACACAGCTAGAGTATGATAAATAAACTAAATACTATTATAAGAAGTTATTATGTACAGTATATTACACTGTATATGTATTTAAACTAAAGGGAGAATATACTTTATGCATGTCAAATCTGCAATCACCTGTAAATACACATTTCATTACTGATGTTTTTATCGTTCATTTATTTGTGAAGCAGGCACCCTTAGAACCTTTGATTATGGTACAGGTAGTACAAACCTTTCTAATGTTTAACCAAATGTTCAAACAGATTTTAATAGCTAGAACCGACGTTTTCAATGCCAGAAGGCAGAATATAACAGCATACTCTTGGATAGTTATTCAAAATAACAGGAGAGATCACAATGTACAGATCCACAGTTCAGATAATAAATTCTTTACTGGTACGGTAACATTAGATGCAAAAAAAAAACACTGCATATCATTTTAACCATAGAAATACCATTCTTCAAGGATTTTCTTGAAAAAACTAAATAGGGTTCATTCATGGTAAAAGCTAGGCCTGCAGAATATGCAAGGCATTTTCAGCTACACATCAACTTATTAATTTACAATTTGCAGTGGTCTCTGAGTGCGAGCGAACACATTGAATTGTGTCAAAATAGAGTCGTGGCAGGAGCCAAGGAATATTGTACTATAAGCTGCTTTCCAGATGAATCACAGATGAATCACAATCCATCTGTACCACTACAGAATGGAAGCTGAATATGTATTTGCTTGGCATGTGTCATGCTCCTCTCCACTTCTCTCCTGCTCCTAGTTCCCTGTGATTATTCATGTCTTTCCAGTGTGTCCTGTATTGTTGCCTATTTACTTCCTGTGTCTCCTCTGCTCCTCGCTCAGCATTGAGGGTATGGATGTCGTGAGACCTGCCTCGTTTCCAGGTCGACCCATGTCCATGTCCTCAGGGCATTGGTTGCTTTCCCGACATCGACCGACTCCCTGAGCTGAGTGCTACGTATTGCCCCTTTTTGCCGCTACCCATAGGGTCTCAACTGCTCTCCTGTCCATTCCACAGCATGCCCCTCCGGCATCCGTGATAGCATGGAGGTATTTAGAGTGCAACATGTCTGTAATTCTTGTCTTCAAATCCAGATAAAGCATAAACCTGTCTTCCAATATAGTGCTGCTACTACTGATTATGTCAATACAGAGATAACCTGATGAACAGCAGAAATGGTGGTAACATCAGGTTTCCTCTGATCCCTGAAATGGCACATTTTGTAGTTTGAGCAAATACTATGATGAAATAAGTGAATGAATATGAATATGAAGGGATAGCCAACTTAATACTTTGGCTCTAACTCACCTGGCTGAAGAAATGACAGTGCTGGTTGGAGATCAGCAGTGTCACATACCCCCAAAAGGGTCCCCAAAACACTGATGTAGATTTTGAACACTGAGCTAAAGGTGAGTTTGGTCAGAACAAAACGTTCATGTGTATTTCTCATGGAAAGCGTGAGAAGTGCGTGGCTTGTCTGAATAATGAAATGAATAATGAAATGAATGAAATGAATGAGAAGCATGCATGATGCAGGTGATAGAACTCAAGTCAGAGAATAGGTGGCAGCATTGGCGATTAGCTTGAGATTGGAACTCTGTGGAGGGCAGTGGAAGATGCTGGGCTGACCTGGGACAGAAGCCTGAAACAGGAGCAGGAAGAAAGCAAGACAGAATACAGTAGAACGCATTATGAGCAAAAACCCCAAAAGATGAAGATACATCTGTAGCTGGAAGTAATGTTGGGAGGGGCAAGAGTCAAGGACTGATTTTATTTTCTATCAAAATAAACTTTATTTCAAAGAAAACATCTCACAATAAGTACATTCTAGCAATATATTACACACTAATCAACTAAAAACTTTCTTAATCGGATGATTGATCCTTTACCAATCAATCAGCGCAAGTGGATGATGGGGTTGAATTTGCACAATGAAGGAGTTCCTCAAAGCTCTACCACTCGCTTTTGTCCATGCCATTTCCTTGTCCCAGCTCTGGAACTGCGGTTGTCCAGTCCTCCGCAGTAGCTCAGGAAAGAGACAAGGGCTGATACTGCACCAACTGGACACCAACACAAGAGGAGGGTAAATGAAGGTGAGGAACCCATTGCTATAGCAGCCTATGCCACTGGTGTCAAGGACAGCATGGACTATGAATGAGGTGGGTCCAGATCTGGTGCAGACTGATGCTGTGAGTAGAAATCAACAATCAGAGACTCCTAAGGGGATGGAGAATAGAAGAATTGGGAAGATGAGAGAGGTAAAACTACATATATAGCTGTGGCCGTAGGTGTGGTGGGTTGTATGCTATGCTAATGTGTTGAATGCTAATGTGTCATTCCAGCCTTTGATATACTGTAAACCCATTCTTTCATTAAAGATAGCTTTGAAAAGTACATTAAAAATGCTGCTGATTTACATTGATTTAGTAGCAAAATATGTATATCAAACATCTTGAAAATACACAAAATACTGTTCCCTAGAGGTCTTCCTTCCAGCACTGACCAGGCTCAGCCTTGCCTAGGTTTTGAGATCTGACAAGATCGGACTACAAGGTGGTAATGCTGCTGTCAAAGAAGCGTTGCCTGTATTAAGAAAATTAGATCGATGACTGAAACTGACAGACTAGTGTTGGATGACGTTTGGACCAGATTCAAGATCAGCAGGTGATCATCATAAGTTATGGGGGATCAGTTGACTTCCCTCTGCCAGGAGGAGTAGCCAGGTCTGTAAGTGGTGGATAACTTTGACATTGCAGGTGTCTGAGAACCACAGGGCACCACCAGCATCAGAAACACGTGCCCTTTTAATAATTCCACCGTCTTTCAAACAAAGCAAGGCATCTTAAAAATCCACTGCCACGCTAATATTTCTCCAACTGTCTTTCAATGTCATTCAATGTCTTCAGAACCACCTTTGAGTGTAAACATTCAAGGTGAGATTTTACTGATGAAAAAACAGTGGCTTGTGTTAGAGGTCACTATGAGGAGTCTAATAATAACGATTCCTGCCCAGAGAAAATAGTTCAGTTAATTCTGTACCAGAAAGCTGTACTCCAGGAAGATCTTAGCAGTATAATTAAATTATTCGCAGTGATGTTATCGGAAGAGAACAGGCCTGCCTTCAGCTTTCAGTACAAATCAGTGCTAGTAAGTAGTGCTGCTTACATTAAGATGTTTCCTTTACTGTTCAACATGTTTTCAAACCTGAAACTGATGTACTGTAGTATTTCAAAGCAAACCTCTTTCCCATAACCTGTTCAGGTTCATTCCAGACATACTGTGCTTTTTGAGTAATAGAGACAGTAGGAATGACACAAGCATGAGGAAGAGTGTTTTAGCATGTGAATATCCTCAAGGGGGCTGCTGTGTAAGCGTGTATTATTATTATCCATCCATTTACTGTGACGATTGTAATCCCTCCTCTTAAGGGCTCTCTGGCTCTTTCACATTTTACTTGATCACCTTATTTAAGCCAGATGCTCTGGCTACTCCCTGCTCTGCATTGGAAGACGGACGTCCAGAGGCCCGCCTACCACCAAGTCGCCCTACTGTACGTCCACGGCTTGAGAGCATAGGTCTCCTATCGGCATCCTGACCCAGCTGAGTGCGGGGCTCAGAGTGCCTGGCCTCATCATCCCATTTTTATTCCCTCTCCCTGCAACGGATCCTGTTCCGGTTTTTAACTTTGTCTTGTCTTGGATGGATAACCTGGCTCTGGACTTTTGGACTTTGCCCTGGATTTTCCCTTGGACTCCTTTGGACTTGTACGCCAGGACCACGCTCCCCCCGAGCACCAATGCACAGTCTTCATGCCCTACTGTTCGTCAACCTGCCCAGTTCCTCATCGTCTCCTCTCCGTGTTCGTTTCACATACTTCTGGATTATACTCTCTGCATAGGGTCCTGACCAACGCTGCGTAACATTCACTTTCTATCTGCTTTATCAGTACAGGGTTGCAGGGCCTATCCCATCAAGCAACAAGCATAAGGGAGGATATACCCTGGATAGGATGACAATCCATCGAGGGGCAAACACAAACACTCACACCAGAGCCAGTTTTACAGAAGCCAATTAACCTACCAGTATTTCTTTGGGCTGTGGGAGGAAATGCAAGTGAACACAGAGAGAACATTCAAACTTCATGTACATAGCATCCCAGGTCTGGAATTGCACTCATTAGTAGTACTATTTATTATTATACCGTAAAGATAGGTCCCTAGATGCTTACTGGTATATATTTTTATATACCATCAACACTGTTTTAAGACTTTTTTTTAACTTAATCATATGTTGACATATCAAAAAACAAAACAGATATACTGTAGCTAAAACAAAAGTAAAACTACTGTACATGCAATGAATATGTCTCAATCTGCAGCAACACGTAAAAATCTTATATACTTTCAACATTTCAACATTAGTCATGAGTTTGGATTTGCAAGCATAATGAAACATTGCAAAGCTAATGTTTTGATCATGGTTCTTTCGATTTTTGTTTATTAAAATGCTTTTTGGAGGGCTGAATTTACTCTCTATATAACTTGGAGGAAGGTGATTGGACACGCCAGTATACCATAATAGGAGCGTGTGAGCGTAGAGCTAGTGCACACTGCTAGAAGTGCTAAGTCAGTCAAGTAGAGAGCGGGCTATTTTTAGAAATATACACATGAGAGCTACAGTACAGCTGTTATTCCAGGGCTTGGAGCATATGGCAAATGTATAGAGCCTCTTGACCTACAAAAAGGAGCCTGGAATAAGAACACTGGATATCCTGCTGAGTGTTTTCATTACGTGTTTCCCTTTTTTTTTTAAAAAAAAAGGCATTCAACAGAACAGTAACTAAGGCAGTGAAAAGGACGTTTGGCTGTAAGAACAATTGAGCAAAACAAGCGCAGACGAACATTAGTGCCGCACTGCCAGTGACTTGCATTTCCCCCCGGTTTCCTTCCCGAAATAGATTCTCCTGTTTCATGGGCTTTATGCCAGCCTATAGCATTACATTTAAAAGTTGTGCTTCTTTTGTAGTCCCCTCAGTTTACAGCTGTTTATGTCCAGGACTGGCAATAAAAAATCAAAGACCATAAAAGATCCAGCACTGGTTTCAAAAATGGCCCGGCTACGTTCCTGTAGGATTTTGACTCTGTCCAATCCAATGGACTTGACACACATACAAACACAGTTATTTTAAGTGGGACTTCTTACGAGACCACATGGCCTTCTCTTTGAAAACCTTCTCATGTTCTTATTGCTGCCATTGCACAGTACAATGGAGATTTGCGACCTACCAAGTACATAGACATAGATTCTAACTGAGACTGACCTTCCTTGGTAGGGCATGCATGTGTCTCGGTACCTTATGAGCTCTTTGCCCACACACTATTTTCCAGGTACTAAAGCTCTCTGAACCACACTGTGACTGTAACACATGGTTAGTCTGAGACCACAGCAGGCTGCATATAGATATAGCTAAATATTTATATAATTTAAACACTATACAAGTATATTTATCTTTTTTAAGATGTCTTCAATTAGTTTTGATATCTGTAAATCATTTTGCCATATCTTGAAATCGGTCCCTTTTTTCACCTTGCGCCTATCACCATAGCATAGGAGCCATTTTGAGATGTCTCAGAAGGGCTTACGGACATCTTATAGTGACAAAAAAGGTAATTTGAATGCATCTTAAGGTGAAGAGAAACTGGTTCAGAAGTTATTTATATGATTTATGAATTAATGAGGTCTTAAATGAACAGGAGATAATCTGGAGATATATTGAATGTAGTGATTATTTATATTTTAATTGGGAGTCGTCTTGCAATCAAATTGATATATTTTCAAAAAAGATTTAGTTAAGCTGATTTTCATAAATCACTTCTAAAACGTTGTGACACTTCTGAGGGGGCGGTGTGCTGTTACAGGCTGTCTTTTAATAAGTGGGGCTCAGGAACATAGACACAAATGCAGCTCTAAGGTACAAGACTAGTGCTCTTTTATTTACAAGGGGGGAAATAAATCAAACCACCAAAAACGCATGATGACAGCTTAGCTCCTTTTTGAACTACTAACTGATAAAATTTTGTTTCTGAAATCCCTCTCCAATAACACCAGGCTAAGATAAGCTGCTTGTAGGCTTCAAAATATACCCTCAAAATGAAAACAAAAATCTTCCAGTCTGACACAGGGTCCTTTGTCAGGATCCCAGCAGCCTGCTGGCTGTTGGCTGTGTGCTGTTGGCTCACTACTCTTGTCTCTTCTTCTACTCTCTTATGGTCTCCTTTGGAAGTCAATTCAATTCAAAGTGCTTTATTAGCATGACCGATGGGTACAATCAGTGTTGCCAGAGCAAATAAAATAAAATAAAAACAAAAAACAAAAATAAAATCTACAGACATATTACAGACATTTACAACAAAGACATATCACAAAATATTTACATATACTGTAAACATATTGAGCATTATTGGGAGACAGACTCACTGTTCCTCGGACTGTGACAGGAGATCACATATTGGGCTGCCAGTTCAACTGAGTTCCCTCCTCCCTCTCCCAGTAGGATTGGGACCCATTGTAATTCTGGCAGGTGTGGGAACTCTGGGATTAGATTTCTGAATTTAGGGAAGAATGCTTCTCTAATCCCAGAATATCTGTCACAGTCTGTGAGTCCTGTTTTTTAAGGCATCATCACCTGACCAATTGTCTTCTATTAAGTGGTAAGGTGACTGAGGGTGGCAGGACATTCCCCACAGCTTTCTGGGAAATGGATTTCAGGCTAGAGTTGCCATCTTGTCTATCATGGACCATTTAACAGACATCCCAAATCTCCCGGAAATCAGCGTCTCCTCCCTGACTCTAGCAAATTATCCATAATCTCCCGGAAATTGCTCCCCACTCCCTGTTCAACTGGACTATTGAGTTATAGTATTTATAGTGTATTGCATATATATCAGTGAATAATTTAATTATATAGCTGTGATTTTTTTTCACAGGAAGGACAAATCTGAAATCCACCCCCCACTCCCTGAAATCAGTTTTTCAAAGTTGGGATGTCTGATATTAGAATAACTCATTTAGTGAAAATAGTGAAAATAAAGTGATTACAAAGAACTTCAGTTGTATACAGTTATTTTGTATCTTTTAGTAACAAATGTTACAAAATGGCATTTATATGAGGAATGTAATATTTTATTATATTCTGATGGTAATATCTTGTTGCTTTCCCTGATACTATAATCACTACTATTTCTTTCTTAATATATTAATGGCTATTCTCATAATCATGCAACATATAAACTGCAACAAAGAAGCCCCAAAAGGACTTTGTAATGGCATTGATCTATTCACCAATGATTGTCACTTTAAAGTGGGCTACACTTCATAAGTGCGAGATCTTTTATAATATAGTCTTTGTTTAAGACTTTTGGTGAAATAGTACTTCCCAAACACTGTCATTATTACTTTTGCAGAAATAGAAAAGATCAGAAAAAGAGTGTAGCGATAGATCAGATCAGCATACAGTATGAAAGTGATTAGGCTTTGCTAATTACAGTACCTCAAAAAGCACTGGCAAGTAAAGTCAAAAGATGGTATAGATTTACTGTTAAATGTCCAGACTTTCAAAAACAGGATTACCATACTCAGAATTACTGTATGTAGAGTAAGTAGTGATGACTTCAGAGCTCTTTTCAGAGTAAGAGGCACGTTGTTAATGGCTTTGTTTCTTAATGAGACTGATGAGATTGATGAATGCAGTAGAAATGCAAAGAAGGAGGAGGTGTGTGGAAAAGAGAGGTAGGTGGTACTTCACAGGTATCTGAAGAGAATTTCTCCACAGGCCTACATCCAAACTTTATTAATCTATTTCGTATTAAATAGCATTGAATGATGCATAATATCACTTTTCTTTTCTGTGGTACATACATGGAAATAAAATAAGGGTAAGAAAATTCATTGTCCACTATCTTTTCAACTAAATCTTTTCTTTGTATCATGGTCAATAGCTACTGCCCTGAGGATTTAACAAGCACTAAAAGTCAAAGATTTACTTTCAAGCCATGAATCAAGCCTCTCATGTTGATTTTATTTTTATTTCGCATCCATGATGTTCTCTCCTCTGAGCAAAAAGAAAAAAGCTTCACAGACATATAAAGCACGAAACTAAATCCAACCAAATCTCTCTTGTGACAGGTGTGAGGTCATGGCATTGCTTCAACACTACTCAAAGTCCTGTCACTGCATGGTACGTTAGAGGCAGCTTCTCAAGACATATGAATTGTGAAAGACTCCCTTGAAGAAACAAAGGGCAGGTTTGCCCTGACTGATTTGCATCCAATTTGTGCAATTTGTTTGGTCTAACCAGAGTTACATAGGTGCCTTCATATGCTTAACACAGACCTCTGGGCAAATCATAGGAACAAATGTGGAGCCATATAATGACAAAACCTAATGGAAGAGTTTTACCAAAAAGCAATGCTAAGACTATTTCACAACAACTATAATTCAAAACAAATCTAATGTGGTCAGTACTGGAGTGGAAATAAAATGGCAGACATATTTTAAAAGCATTTTTGGGACTGCCCTGTGCTAACACAAAATTTAAAAGGCATTCAAGCCCTAAATTGTACATTTTTCCACAACTATATGTAAGTAATCTTAAATAATAAAAAAGTACTTTGGATATTGGAAAATATTTTGGAATTCCTTGTAACTACATCCAAAATAAATCTTTGAATTAAGAAATTAAAAATAACATACATACAGTGACTGATTTTTGGTACTGCAGCAAAACATCTAACATACTGTATGTTTACTCATTCTAATAATACATAAATACAAAAAACATTAATGTGTTCATGTGTAAAACATAATCCAAGGTATTAAACTGTCTTAAAACAACAGCACTAATTGTGTGTATTTAGGTGAAAGAAAAAGAGTTACAGTGACCACTGTTGCCTGTCTTGAATCAGTCTTGGTGTACAGTATCTGCTTGAGCCCAAAACAGAGATGGAAAGAAAGGAAAGGAAGCCTCTGCAAACGTATGGTCTCTAGATGCCTCACAGTCTTTCAATTAATCTTGTTCAAAGTGACATTTTGCAGTGGGCAGCACTGAAAGTGAATTGACAATTCCCAACTGGGGTGTGAAATGGAAAATAAGTATTGGGAATTTCTTAATTTAATTGAAAAATTACAGGGCCTCTGGGTGGCACAACCAGTATTAAGATGTCTACTGAACTCAGGTTGAATCTCTGTGATCAGACTTCATAATTCATATCTGTGTCATGAGACAACTGTGACTTAGATTCTCCAAAAGTGTCCCCGCATCACTGGGAGTGAAGCTCAGATTAATCTGCTCATTGCTGGCTAAACAGTGACTCTGCTAGACTGATGATTAAAGACTATTTTATTTGCAAATAATCTCGGTTTTAGTAATCTAGGGGTCAATGACCTTTGTATTCTTTGCTTTCTTTCCCTCAGACTAAATATATTGACTCTTTCCCAGAGATTTTGTTTGCACTTCTCTATTGCACAATTTACTGTAATACTCTAACAATTGCCTTTCTTTGTTTTATATTCTTTGTTTTGAAAAACAAATTGTTTATGGATCTGATTTTGTTTGCCAAATCCAAAAATGGTACTGGTCTTTTCATTCAAAATGCAAATCAACCAATTTAGAGAACAGACAGGCTTTAAAAAAGCACATTAGAGAAGTGACCTGATCACAAAGCAGACTAGGTTGGTTATATCACTAAGATACTGTAGACAGAAATTTTAAAATTACGTCTACCTGAATTGCATGAATTGCAAATAGTTTTTATATTCCTCATATGCATCATTGCTCAATTGAGTACTCTGCTTAATTACTTGGAAGTGGAAAATAATACCTAAAGCATAATATCCTTAATTCAATTTTCATGTATATATAATCATGGTTGGTATTTATTTTGTTGTTTTGTGTGTTTTATTTTGTTGGTGAACTAACCTTTAGCTTTTGGTAATAACCAAAATAACTGACAAATTAACAATATTTTTCCCTTGGTCTGATGGATAGTAAAAATAGACAACTGATAAAGTATTTTAATTTGACTTTATTGATAATCTCCCATATTAAACTAAACAGAAGTGTATTTAGTTTAAGGACAGTTGTTTATTGTAAATAAATTGAATCCTGTCTCCCTGTGAACAAGAGTCATGTTATCACACTAAAGGAAAGTTTATTGGGGATTATTATATGAGTATTTTATGCCTTAGAAAGACATTGTAAATCCAGTACTACTGACTAATAATTTGATTGCTGCTATGCAAGCACGTATCACAGTCATAGTGTTAACACATATTGATGGTCTTGCTCTATAATCTTTCTCAAAAGAATATAAATCATGCACTTGAAGTCCAAAAAGACTTTCAAGGACATATTGAAAATAATGACACATTCTATATTCAAATTCACGTTCTACATTCAGTCAGTGCAGGTTTATTTGAAACTGCTGAAGCAAAGAAAACAGAATTCCCAGTCAGGATTTGGCCAGCTGACCCATTGAAGGCATCACCACAGTGCGGAACAGTATCAGCATGCTCACTGTGTCAGTGGTTGATGGCCAACCACAGTCGCCATGGCAATTGTGTTTTGAAATTTGAAACAAATTTGTGTTTACCTGTTGTCAGGATAGACAGCCTGCAGCTGCTGTTACTAAGGACACCAATGTAAATACTGCTTTGTATTTTTAGCTTGTCTTACCAAACCCATTGTTTGAAATAGATAAGATGTACACTGCTATACAGATGCACAGAAGAAACGCAACACTGCAATCTAATGGATTTAATTAAATATTTATACATAGATATTGCAATGAAATAGGGGTGTGAATAATTGAATACATTAGGTTAAGATCTAAGCAGATCAAAATCAATATCAGGTACTGATACCAGCTAACTATACAAGCAAATTAATAAACGGCAAACATTGTACACCCCCTATCATTAGGGAATACAGAAAGCAAAATGTCAAGTGTTTTGGTATTTCTGCAGCACAGCGTAATAACAAGTGATATCAAGACAGCAGATTTAAAAAAAAATAATACACAAATAAAAATACAAACACAACACACAACATTTCACAGCTGTGTTTAATTATTTACAATGCTATGAGTCTCAAATTGAAAATGATGCATCAAAACAAAATGAAATGTTTACTTTACCCAGATGAATACCACAATAGGAAATATGCATTTCCACAAATATAAATCAAAAGTCCATTACACAGAACCTGAAGTTGGTCTCATTAGTTAACAAATTACTTGGAAGTTCTGTAGTGCTGGACTATGAAGGAGGAAATTCTCACAGAGCTAATTGTTTCAGTTTGTTTTTTACTACCTTCTCTATCAACATTTCCCATTTCACAGTTTCTACAGTATATGCTCTTTCCTTTCTCAGGGTCTGCTTTGCCCATGTCTTGTCCCCCATGAAGGCTGTTGGGACTGCTAGATAATTTAACTGAAATGAGTTTAGTACTAATTAAAATTAGTATAAGTGTTAGATCACATGGAACTACACAGAACCAGATTGACCATGTGCTGATCGACACGAGGCACGGATCTGACATACTGGACGACCGAAGTTATCACGGGGCCAATATCAATTCGGACCAATTTTTGGATAAGATCAAATACCGACAACAAATGTCCATCTTAAAGACGAAAATAGGAAGCAAGAACTGAAAGTACAATGGGCAAACACTGGCAAGAGATCCGACAAGAGCTGAAGAATATCAGAAAAGGGTGAAAGATCATCTTAATGAAGAGCGACAAAAGATACAAAACTCTAGTATCGAAGAAGAATGGGGCATAATTAAGAGAACGGTTCTGCGCACATCTGAGGAGGTAGTGGGGCATTGAGTAGTCAATAGGAGAGAGACCTGGTTTGATGACGAGTGTAGGGTGGCGATCGCAGAAAGAAACGAAGCAAGGAAGAAAATGCTACAAAGACCTACGAGAACCAGCATGGCCGAGTTCTCCAGAAAACACACATTAGCCAAGAGGCTATGTAGAAGAGAGAATGGCAAAATCAAAAGTTACAGGACATTGAGGAGTTATACCATAACAAGGAGAAGAGACAAGTGAACCAGAAGATAAAGGGAAATAAAAATGGTCAAAGAAGGGAATTTGATCAGTAATGAAAGAAAGATACTAGAGCGATGGGCGGAGTACTTTGCAGACCTGTTGAATGACACAAGCGGGATGGATAAGACAGGAGAAGAAGAGGAAGCAGATGAAGATACCACTGAGAGAGAATACGAAGTTGGAACTCCACTTACTGTCTTCGAAGTCAAGGAAGCTATACGGAGCATGAAGAATAATAAAGCGCAAGGGGAAGACGAGATAACGGCTGAGATGCTGAAATAGGGCGGAGAAGAACTGGCGAACATCCTATACAAGCTAATAAGGAGGATATGGGTGGAAGAAGATATGCCGGACGAATGGGGCGTTACCCTTGTTTGCCCCATTCACAAAAAGGGGTAAAAACTAGACTGCTCAAGCTACCACGGGATCTCCCTGCTGAACGATGCATATAAGGTTTTCTCGAAAGTACTAGCCAGTCGCTTGGAGACTACCAGTGTGGGTTTTGATGTAACCAGTGAACGATGGATCATATATTCAATATCAGATGCATCTTAGAGAAGTGCTATGAATATAAGATTGATGTCCATAAACTATTCATAGATTACAAGCAAGCATACGATAGTGTTTATAGGGCATACTTGTACCAGATGCTAGGACTGGGACTAGGGCTAGTAAAGATGACCATGGCCAAAACAAGTGGTGAGGTGAAGGTGCGGAACCAGGTATCGCATGAGTTTCAGGCGAGACGAGGCCTTAGACAAGGAGATGTGCTCTCGTATTTACTATTCAACTTGGTTCTAGAATCAGTGATACGGAACATCGATACCAACAGAGAAGGAACATTATTGAATAGATTGGGACAGTATTTAGCCTATGTGGATCATGTCGATTTGTTGGGTAGGAACGTCTGGACACTTAAAGACCAGGGCTGGGCTGACCATCATTATGGCGAAGACCAAATACATGGTGATGACCAGGAAGGGCACCATCACCAGCAATGCACCGCTCGAAATCCAGGGCTACAAGTTCGATAAAAGTCAGTACTTTTAAATACCTGGGTTCACTGATCTCCGAGAGAAATAGAATCAGTTTGGAAATGAGAGAGAGAATCAATGCAGGAAATCAATGCTACTTTAGTGTGCAGGACCTGACGAAGACCAGACTTTTGTTGAGGAGGGTAAAGAAGGTGATATTTCGGACCGTTATCCACCCTGTGGTTACCTAAGCAGCGGAGACAAAGGTGCTGACAAAGTGAGATGCGGAACTCTTTGACAAGTGGGAGAGAAAGATCCTCCAAAAGGTCTACGGGCCAGTCCAGGAAGCAGGAGAGTGGCGAATAAGAACCAACACCGAGCTCTACAATCCCCCAATAACCGCGGAAGTAAGAGCGGCACAACTACGCTGGCTTGGGCAGCAGACAAACGAAACCAGTGGGATACGGAGAGTAAGGAAGGCGGCTTCAAGGGCATCCCCACGAGAGGTGGATGGACGATGTTGAAGGAGACCTCAGAAAGTTGAGAGTAAGAGAATGGCGAAGACTGGCTCAGGGCAGAGATGCGTGGAGGAGGGTGGTGGAAGAGGCCAGGGCTCTACAAGGGCCATAGCAACATGAGGTTAAGTTAGGGTCAGATCACATGGACCTTTGGCCATTGTGGCTGTCTCAAAAGACAAAATTAGAAAAAGAGAGTTTGCACAAATATTCACACAGCTGCTCATTGTTTTACCTTACAGAATAGGGCAACTTTGATGGAAAATTAAAATTTTATTCTAATTAAGTTTTACCATCATCTTATTCTTAAGAGAAGCCCTTATCCAGGGAGAATTCTGTTACGGGTAAAATTGCAAAGCATGTTTATACATTAGTACAACAATGTGAATTTTTTTAAATTAATAAAATGACAATGGGACTAACACAAACAAGATGAGCAGCACAACTACCAAGCACAGAAGTGAAATAGCAAGAATTAAAAGAGTACAGAAATAGTGTCTGTGTGTCCAAGGTCTCTATACCATCTGCAAATTTCTTTGCAGATCCATCTGCAAATAATTATACAGATGGGTCAAATGTATGTGACAGTTCTGGGCAGATGTGACGTTCCTATTGTTTACAGAAATAAAACCCAGTTCCTCTAAAGCTGATATCGGGTTCCTCAGAGTAAATCATCTTAAGTTTGGTGGATGATGATGAAGTAGAAAATGACTTCTTGCAAGTTCAGGAGTTAATATTTCTTCATCAGCTGTAAGATACATTTTAGCGCCAAATAGTCTCAATGGGAGTTTAGCACAGAAACCTTTGATGGAGAAATGAAACAAAAAAAAAGGATGAAACAAATGTTTCCCCAGAATCTACGCACTCAATGTGTGAATTGTTGCTGATAATGAATCATCAAACAGTACCCGCAGCAGGATTATTCCCAAGATCGCATCTTAATTTTCATTTATTGTTATATCATACTATAGAGAACATTTTATTTTTACACAAGCTCTTAATCTAATTTTCTTTATACTGTACGCCCACATTTGTATAGTGTCAATTTCCACATTGTCCCAGTGGCAGTTTTCAAATATTGTATCAGCAGCAGTCAAGTCCAAGCATTTCTACTTCATTGTGAAAATCCATGTCTAAATGGATGCTGGGGGGAAATCTCTCCACCTGATAGTCAAAGGGAAGAAAAGTAATTAAAAAAGGTTTAACATGACTTCATCACTTATGTTTTGGGGACACTCATTTTATTAGGAACAAGTAATAGGTTTATTCCATGCTGAAAAGAGAAGAGAGAAAACACAACATTTTGGCTATGAAGCCTTCTTCTGGTGTGAGAAAGACAGGGCAGACAGCAAAGATTAAATAGCACAGAAGAACAGAAGCTGGGAGAGGGGAGGAGGCAGGAGAGGCCACTCAGGAAGTGCAAAGTGGAGACGGGTGAAGAAAGGTGTGAAGTCAAAGTCTGCATGAGAATAGAGAAGATTACATGAAAATAAGTCTGTCATTGAGAGAAGGGGGATGGTGCGAACCTAGTTTCCGAATGAGTTTTGTTTCTGTAGTTTTTCCACTATGGGAGTTGAGAAACCCTTCTTTGAGAACAGAGACAGAGAGATCAGTGTGATCCCGGCCATCTGAGGTGAAATGAGGAACTATGGGCTTGGAGAAATCTTTAATCTTCACAGCTCTAACATGTTCTCTGAAGCAGTCTGCTAGTCTCTTTCTGGTTTCCTCAACATTGATAGCTGGGCATTTTTTGCAAGAGTTACAGTAAATGAGGTTGCTGGAGGTACAGGATGTTGCCTTGGTGATCTGGAATTGACCTGAGGGGCCCTGAATGAGTGTGTCGTTTGATATGTATTTGCAGGTGATGCAGTGAGTTCTGTTCCAGGGGAAGGTGCCTGATGAGTATGATTGCCGAGTGTGGTCAAGGGTGCTGTGAACCAGAAGTTTGCATAGTGACATACTGAAGATGGAGAGTTTGAATTTGAGTTTTTGGAAAACAAAACTTGCTTCACAAAAAAATAAAATAATTTATTGATGACTAATTATTAAAAACCCAGACCATGAATGATATAGAAAATAATTATACAGAAATGTATAAGTGTCCAAAGAACCAGTAAACATGGAATAACATGTGACAGGAAATGAAACAATCTCTTGTGGAATTAACAAGAGCATATGCTTCTGGGCTTGATCCAGCAATCAACAACGTGAAGAAAATATCTTGTGAGATGCTCAACCTGTCTGCAGGGAGAGCTAGTCGAGGTGTGGCAGCCAGGGATGTCATAATCAACCTGTCTTCCTTCTCCAGCTGCCACAGAAAACTAATCTTCTGGAGACCCAAAAGACCTGGAGTAGGTTTACAACCACACCGGTTCCAGGTGAATGAATATTAGAACCAGACAGAGCTCAGGGATGTCTTTGAGTTTGGAGTCTGAAAAGTACGTGTTTCCTTGTTCAGCTTTGCTTGAGTTTTGACCCCTGCTTTGTTCCTGATCATGTTCCAGGATCATCTTCTCAGTTTTGGTTTACTGTTTGTTTTGGACTTTGACCTGTAACTCAATTAGAACTCTCAGATTCACCCTTGGCTTTGTCTACTACAGAGTCTCCCTGGTTATGAACCTTTGCTTGACTTGGACTATGAATCTGGACTGTGTGTTTCACCAGTCTGCAAGCAACCTGCTCCCTGATCCCAGAGTGAGCTCCCTCCAGTCTCAGTAATGTGCAGGTCTGGGCTGCCTGCAGGCTCTCCAACACATCCACCTACTCACTCAACAAGTGAGCTCTTAACAGTCCTGGATCACGTTCCCAGGCCTACCTCGGGAGCACTTCATTACAATGTCAAGATCAAATTAGCAGGCTTTTAGGAACAAATTCAATGAGAATTGTCAAAGACAGACATTTGTGGAAGACCCTTGAATGTGATCTAGCAGTGGAGTAATAAAAGCTGATGATGACAAACTGTAGAGCATATATGTCAGAAATTGATATTAATATATGTCATTAATTGAGCTTAAAAACAAAATTTTAAGTGGTTTTCTGTGCTTCACTTCTGTAAGTCTTGCTTTTGACCTTGAAGATGGAAAATGCTTTGAAACCTTATCATTAACACAGGAAATCATTGCAAAACCTTCTGACTGGAAAACATAAATGCACTGAGCAGTTATGGTCTTCTTTCTTATGCAAAAAGCTCTAAGAAGAGAGTTTCTCTGCGTTAGTGTTAGCTGCAGATATCAGGGTTTCAATTCTTTCATATCGTTCTAGCTGTGGTTTACTACATGTAAGGCTAAGTTTCAATCCCCAGGGGACCGTCACTTACCAAGGCCTTTGATCAGCCTCTATTTCCTGTTTCTTGTGTTTGTGGTTACTCTTGTTCCTTCTTCATTCTTTGAACTGTTCCCAATTTACAGTATGTTCACAGAAGAACAGTTTTTATTGTGTGCATGATTACACGGGTATGGATTTTGTTCTAATTCAATTAATAAACCATAATCTTAGAGGCTGACATTACTGTAGTTGGCAAGGCCAGCAGGGGGAAATTTGCAGAGCACTGGAGTTCTATGCTTATATTATGAGAGATTTCTTAGAACACAAAGTACAAACTCATTCTAGGTTTTCTTGAGTAATGAGTTGGCTAATTAAGAGAGACAAAAGAAACTCTTTAGTGCACCGGAACTCACCCTACAGAGGTGAAGAGTTAGAAACTTTTAGTGAATGAAGAATGCTTGCATAATTTCATTGAGGGTAATTAGCACTGCTATTTATAATGGCCTCAGTGAAGATGCCCAATACAGATAGGAGGATATGTATCTGGGGCACAATCAACAGAAAACACTAGTGTGGACTGAACAACTCCATAGAGTGGATTGTTTACTACATACATTGTGTGAAAATCACGGATACTGAGTTTCAAATACAAATCACCTGTTTCAGTGTCACAGACTGACAAAAGTGAGGGCAGCCACTTTCCTCTCCATTTTAGGTTTTTCTAAAACAGGACGAACAGTTCAGGAGAAGAAAATCATCACAGATTGAGAGAAACACCGTTTGCCTGGACATCAGTCAGTTAACACACAGAAATGACTGAACCTCTGATTAGATGTGTAGTTGCAGGCGACAGATAGACAGACTGAGGAAGTGCAATGGAGAAAGGAAGTTAGGACAGTACCATGACACCTGGCACCAGACAGTAGCTTCCTGCTATTTGTATCTGTCTAGTTCCTGTGATCACCCAGAACACTCCCACACCATATTCAAGTCCTGCAGATCTGGCCACAGAGAAAATACTGTATAAAAGCCTCAGCCACTGGAGATCAAGGTGCTCATTCTCACCCTCACTTCCTTACCCTGTTTCTTGTTTAAAATAACTACAGAAGCATGGAGGTCTGATGGAACAAACTGTTTGGCAAGGGTGAAGATGACAACCAAACTACTACCAAGAGTTTTTCTTCTTTCTTTGGTACTGTAGAAGGAAACATGCCTGGATGGCTGGAGGGAGCTGATTAAGTACTCATGGGGAGTTTTGAGAGCACCAGCAAGGAGGAGAATCATATCTTTGGAGTTTTTGTGTTTTTTATTTGAGGAAGGCTGTTGGACTGGTTGTTGTTCTTTTTGGAAAGGCAAAGAAAGAGAAGGGACTGTGTGGGTTGAGGATAACTCTCTTTGCTCTTCTGGTTGGGTACATTGATTTTGTTTGTATCACTTGTGAATACTTTTATTTTGTTATTTTTTCTAAGTATAAGGCAATACTTTGTTATATTCGCTAGTGTTTAATGGAGTAAAACTGCAATTATTATGAGTTATACCAAGTCCACTCTTAATTTGTCCATGATGAAAAAATGACTGTCATTATTTTTAGTTCAGGGACAAAAACCTAAGCTGACTGGTCTTACTGCACTGTCCACCACAAGTACGTTTTCATCAGCTGAATAGATTTCAGTGTATTCATGTACTGTATGTACTGCTTAAAATGACACAACTGCACTATTAAAAATTCTGACTTATTTTTAATATTCCACACACTGCTTCACTATTCAAGTATGTACAGTAGCTACTGCACTGTTACAGAGATACTATAAAAACAATTAATCCAAACAACAAGGTAAACTGACTGAAGACTCACAGGTCCTACAAAGACTACATTTCTGAATTAATCCAAAAATGTAATCTGGACAGTTTGGTCCATATTATATAATGAAAGGAGACTGAAGGGAATATAGACATACTGTATACTGTATCTGAGTATACCTTCAGCCTGTTGTGTGTTCTGACACAGTGCAATAAAGGAGAATGGAGTAATGCAGAAAACAGGGTTTATCGATGTTGCAGAAAACCACAATACACATCACCACTTTAAAGTATCTAACTTCACCGATGTCCATACTACTTCAACAGTGTGACTGACCCCTGGACGTCACTAGTGTAGGAAGGTTACATAAAGAATTGGTATTGTCTTCTATTTTGTACCATTAAAAGATGAGCCTATTCCCATGTCTTTTTTAGAAATTCCTGTTCCTGTTCCTGTAGGTAAGCCAAAGCAAGGAAGGGACCGACAAATGTGTGTTGCCTGCCCCTCCTGGGCAGAGTGGTGATGGCAGCACTGTTATTGTGTGACCAGTAAGCACAGTAAACCCTATAGTCCTTTTCACTTCCCACCATTCAGGAGCAGCATAAAACACCAGCCTATGAAAGGGAACAGCAGTAATGTGCAATATCCCTTTTAAGGTTAGTGACCTTTTTATCTGTGATCTCATGGAACCTGTGTATAAATAAGTGGTTTAACAACCTGGCTTTTTTTTTTTAAACGAGGGCATAGGTTCTCTTTTTACATGGTCCTTTTACTGGACTTCCCAAGAAGGACTAAAAAAAGAAATCCTGGCAAATAAGAAGAAACAAACATAGGGCTTTATATGAGCTCTGTGTCCTGTTTGTGAAGGCTATGGTTGAGTGAAATGTGAGCTATCCTGCTCATCAATTGTGTGACAGCTGTCCTGGGGGTTCTTGAAGCTGTCCTGGGGTTTTTTGAAGCTGTCTTAGGGGTTCCTGAAGCTCTTTTACCCCAGTGTCCTCTCTCAGGTCACTGCCTCCAATGTCATTGTGAACAGATGCTGCTACAGCCGACCCCAGAATAATTCCTACTCTGCAGCTCGATAATTCAAGTGTGCCAGACTGCTCGTAACCTGCCTTTCCTGAATCTGTGTCCTCACACTGGGAAGGATAACAGGACAAAGCAAAAAAATCATGTTGATAGAGTTTTTCTCAACAGGAGTTAAATAAACATTTTTTTTTTTATTTTTGTACTGTATTGTAATGTGCCAATCTGGTGCAAATTTACCTACAAAAATACTGCCGTTTTACATGCAGTTTTCCCCTTGCACTTTTACTGCACCATTTTGCCTGTTTAGAGCATGACATAAGAAGAAAGTAAAATATAATGCTTGAATATAAATGTACTGTACGTTTTCACTTTCTAAATCTGCTATGGATGACAAATTATTCAATAATGACATTGCATTCAACAAATTGATCTATGATCATGCTCTATTCCTTTTTCATCTATTGCATATTTCTAAAGTATCAGTAAGTGACGTCCCAATATAAAATATTGCTATTGAGGGGATTGTGATTCACCCTTCTCACATGTCAAATTATTCAGCTGAAACTTAAGCTTTTATCTGACTTCATACTGGGCTTCCAGGAAGAGCATTAGAAAGCTGTGAAAGCTGTTGTTTGAGTGTTTGCTCCTTTATCATCTGTTATCTCACAGATAGTGAGATCATTGCAAAATCCTTAAGGCACAAAGAACACAGAGCCACAGGTGATCTGCTTTACCTGCATGAGTGGGCCATGCTAAATAATTAAACACAGAAGCCAACTGATGTGGGTAGCATTTTGATATATTGTTGTTAACATGCTTTCCTTTTCTTCTGTTCAGGCAATTTGTATTACAGTACATGTGTTTCCTGAACTTCATTCTACTTTTTTTATCGCAAAGATATATGTATCTCCTCTCCTCCTGCATTTCATTTTTTCAGAGAATTTACTACACGAATTAAATACTTTATATCATGATAAACAGTATTTTTATTATCTCACGATGGACATGAGAACAATGGTTCTGCATGAGTTGTGACAGCAGCTCGACTCATTTGTGTGCTACAGAGAGAATGGAGAGCACCCAGGTGTTACCATTCATTAACAGCTATGGAAATAGCTCACTTTTCAAGGTTCTGAAGAGCTGCACCTATATGGGGAAACTGGAGTTTAGGATATATTTGCACATGGCACGCAGTATGGAAGCTGGGCCTTGAGTTGCAGTGTGTAGCACATGCCATGTAGTACACTATTTAGGTCATCCTGCGGTGTCTAAAATTTAAATTTAATGCGTCTGTAAATCTTGAATGTAACGCTGAGTTGGGTTATTTGCCAGCTGCTTCTTATCACTGTTTTGTCTTTCGTGAGGTGCTGTGTAGAAATGCAAGTCTGTCACATAGTGGCCAGCTGACAGGAGCTGAGACTAAGGCTTTTAGAAGAGTTGAAGCAGCCAGTAAAACGTACAGAGCAGGGTGAATGAACACAGAAAGCCAGTCTAACACAGGTCTTAGGAAAGCAACTCAATGTGAATGGTGCTGAGGATAAAAACACAAGACCAAATATAGCAGCAACTGCAGTTTTGGCCCTGTAACTGAAACCATATGTCGATGCATATCTGGTGTAATATTGCACCATTCCAATTTCAGAACCTTTTAAAATTAAAAATCAGAGTCTGAAAGGAATCTTAAAGATGGTTGCCAGAAAATACAAGGGGGAAGCTAAAAGGAAGCATAGGCCATCTCACAGTCCATTAGAGATCATAAAGGTCTTGAGCTAGCACAAACGTTTAATACTTCTTCACTTAACATTATCAGTATGTGCCTCCTTTTAAGGTCTGTGCAACAGATGTTTACTTCCCTTCTATGCTTTCTGGCACTGACACATTAAGAAGCTTTTATAATATAACTGTGGCAAACAAAAATCTCAGCAGAACAGGAAACAAAGAATCGTGTACAGTAAAAAGGAAGTGTATAAAATACATGCACAAACATGAAAGAGAGTATAATGGGTATTGCTTCAACATCAGTGTACAGATGATTGCATTTGAATCTTCACAGAAGCTAATGGAATTAACACTATATCACCATTTCACACCATTTCCTCTCTCCTTCATGGCTCTGGTACGTGCTTAAGTTTCTAACCTGTGTATTGTGAGGTGCAGATCTGGTTAGAATATTGACAACCATGTCTCTCTCATCCTAGCGTTAATCCCGCATCAGCAGGGTCCGCTTGTCGGCACTCCCGTCTCCATTTGGTGGTTTGAACCAAATCTTTGAGCTGACATTGCCATTAAATGCGACCGAGAATACTCCAACCGGCGCGTCGCTCCGCCTGCTGTCGGAGTGGGGGGGGGGAGGAGAACAAAGTAATGTAGCCAATCCATAGAGGGGGATTATTAGGAGGCATAGGAAATTTGGCCAGGACGCCGGGGTTACACCCCTACTCTTTTCGAGAAACACCCTGGGATTTTTAATGAACACAGAGAGTCAGGACCTCGGTTTTACGTCTCATCCGAAAGACGGCGCTTGTTTACAGTATAGTGTCCCCGTCACTATACTGGGGCATTAGGACCCACACGGACCACAGGGTGAGCGCCCCCTGCTGGCCTCACTAACACCTCTTCCAGCAGCAACCTTAGTTTTTCCCAGGAGGTCTCCCATCCAGGTACTGACCTGCTTAGCTTCAGTAGGCTGCCAATTGTAAGTTGCAGGGTGACATGGCTGCTGGCCAACAGAATATCAACAACCATGTGAATCTGTAAAATTGAATATGTTGCTGGAAAAAAGATGGAGAAGACAGAATCAGTTTTAAAAAGGAGCTCATTTTGGGTCTGGTGCTTACATTCAGTTGGAATACGGAATTGAAGGAAGGCATCATGTTGCAGCAATTGCCATATCTGTCTGTGTAATTAACAGGTTTATCTCATTCAAATTAAGAACAGAAGCAAACAAACAGCAGCTGCTGCCAAAACATATTAAAAATAAAGAACCATAACTGCATTCATCATCACAGATGTTGTGAGGATTTCATTTTTTGGTTTATGACAGAACCATCCATTTCCTTGATATCTAATCTACGTGTTCAACATTTAACAACGTGTTATGTCCAGCAGTTAAAAAAAAATCCCACCTTTTATCCTTGTGAATTTAATGTAATGTTTTGTACTGTATGTAAGCTCAGAGTCTGGAATAGCTTCAGCACATCAGAAACAACAGCAACATAACAGAATCAGTAATGCTAAAATGTATCTATGTGGATGTACTGTATCAGTAAAATACCTGAAGCAGCAGGAGTACATCATTTACAAGATGGTAGGAGATTAATAATACAAGTCAATAAAGATAAATCAGTCAGGCTAAATTAATATTTCATAGAATTTTGTAATAGTAGACAATAACATGCCCCATATTGTAGAACATGCTCCATCAGTATCGGGTACATCTTACATAATTGACACTGAGGCTGTGCAGAGGCCTGGGTGGCCCAGAAAATATGAAAAAAATGGAGCTACAGGCGATAGGATTTTTCCACAATGAGTTAATATGACAATGTTATCCATAGACACATAGCTATGATATTTCAATTCTCAATTAAAATTGGAGCAGTACTGTATGTGCACATTAAGAATTACAAATATAACTCCAGTCTAAAAAGAGAGAGACAGTACTAAACTAAGAAAACTACAGACCAAAGTCTTATTTCTTGTACTGTAAAGTTTTGGAAATCATAACTAGGGCTAAATTAGAAGAATACTTTGAAACAATCTGATCTTAAGAGATAGCCAGCATTTAGAAGGAATTTGAACAAATGTTAAAATTGAAAAACGTTTAAATGAACAAACATTTAGAAAGGGTAGGTCCTATGTTACTGGCTTGCTAGAATTCTCCAAGGTAATATATACAGTACACATGGGCTGGGAACTGGTTAATGAACAGAATACATCATGTCATCGTAAGGGGCACAAAATCTTATTAGAGAGATGTAAGCAGCAGTGTGTTGCAGGGAACCCTTAAGGCCAGCTTCTCTTCCTGAATTAGAAAAATTAATTTGATTCTGATATACAGTACAGTACCAACAAACTGCAGTTGTTAAATTAGCACAGGACAGAATAACTGGGGGAGTAGTATACACAGAAACAGAGCCAAAGGAATTACAAAGAGATCAAATGATATACCTGTAATTAATTTGCTTAGAAGGCAGTGTTCTCCAGGGTGGATTACAAAAAAACTATACATATTCTGGCCATTAATACAGAACAATCATTTAAATGCAGAACAAAATAAGTTTAAAAAAAAGTCAAAATGACAAAAACAACAAGGCAGGCAGATGTTAGAAGTATGTACAACCTTTTCCCAAAAGTCTCTGACCTTAGTAACCAGGAGATACCAGACTATCTTCTCAGCTATGTAATACGTGGTAAAGTACATTAGTACCAGTAGTAGTAGTTTCTAATAGTTATTGCAGTCTGTGAATGGAACTTATAGGGGCTTGTTAGACATGGTCCCCACCTTCTTCTTTTGCATGTAAAACATTGTTTTGGAAATTTCATGACTCGACCACTGTCGTTTGACGTCCGTTTTTAGGAGATACTATGTGAGGACAAGAAGTCCTTTTTCTCATTCAGGTTTTTCAGTGCATCACTAGGATTATATGTGGTTCCCATGTAAGATTTCAGGTGTCTTTTGGTGAATAAAAAGAGCTCTGGTCTTTGATATGTCCTAACCAGGACAAGCAAATTGAAAATGGATGGGCAGATAGTACCCTTTGCACAAGCCAAATACATCATTTTGTATTTTGAAATAAATGCTTTCAGAGATAGGATTTGAAACATTTTAAATAGCTGTGCCTCCTATCCCATTGAAGAATTCTTTCTTCATCCCATGCATGAAAATTTTGTTCTAGATTGTTATAATGTATAAAGGTCAGAAGATGTGTGTTTAAAAACAAACCAAAGCAAGAACATTCTCAAAAACCATGCTGATGCCTTACACGTGTCACCTGGAAGATAAGGCAGCTATATTTATCAGGAAGGGAGACTTTTAACAGGTTAATCCAATAATGCTTTGAGATGTTAGCGTCAAGTCTGGTAGTTTTAGAGTCCCTTCTCGTATTAGTTAATGACTCTTGTATATGAGCTCCTAATCACCTGACGTCATTGTTCCACTTCAGGAAGGTTTAGCTGTGTCATTGCCTGAGGCTAAGATGTGCAACTCATTGCTTATCGGATTAATGCCCAGCTAAGCAGCTACTGAGATACACTTTCCATTCAGCGACCTGAAAGTTTCAAGGGAAAGCAGCAAAATCCCTGGGAGTGTGAGGGGAGATTAAATTTACTCTGACATGCACAAGCTCAAATAAACGTGCTTTTGTAAAAAACTCTGTAGTCCTGGGTTACTGAATTTTAATTCAGTTTATGAAGTTTTCGTCTAAGACTACAAAGCAACAGAACTGAAACTTATCATGTCTGTAAACAGGCTATATTTTGTCTCATCATCAACTGTATCTATATAATTAAAAATATATTTTCTAAATCTAGTTGCCACCTGTTTTGATAAAGAAAAAAACTTCAAAAATATTATTTTGTTCTTATACAGATTTATGGGTTTAGGGAAAATAACCTGCTCCAATTGCTTTACAGCAACAGATAAATGTTACAATCTCTCTGGTGCATTAACTTTTTAATCTACCAATTTTGGTTACCAACAGCATTAACAACTCTAAATATAAAAAGTCTTCCCACATAATATGATATAGTAATTCATAAATAGAAAGAATCTTTGAAATGTATTCCAAAGTTATGCAAAAGTTCATATTACAATGTTAATTTGCAGGACAATCATCTGGAAATTTTCACAAAATGCTGTGATCCTTGGGGATGTGATTTAGTTTCAGGAAGTAGTCACAGGTATTTCTATGGCAAGTTACATTTTCAATGTGCACCTTTCTGTTGGTTTAGCTGCCTATAATTGGTAATTCAGGCTTTTTCTGGTGATGTTTCATGTACAATAAACCTGGTGAGAGTGGACATTTATTCATGTGCTTTACTCTCGTCAGTTCCTACTTTTGAACCCTGAAAAGATTCATGTGTGAGATACAGTAAATGTGGTTGAGCAAAACTGCATTTTCACTAAATGAGCCAAGTGACATATATCTGGTATCTGTAATAACTATTGACATTTCACTTTGCTATTGATCTGTTGTCCGTCATGACAAAGGCTTTGTGCATCTGCTAAACTCAGATGTCCTGCTGTGATCTGCGTCTAACAAATTAATGGTCATGATGATGCCTTGGCATTATTCTGTCATGAGTGGTACAAAAATAGACCTGCACTGATTGGAGCCTGTGAAAAACATTTGGAATGCTGAAGCTCAAATTACACAAGCAGAACACTTTTTTCTGTTATGATTCAGTAAGGACCCTATGAAATAATATTATTAAACAGAGATGACTTCATAGCTCCACTTATGGAGATCTTATTATTTTATTCATTGCAATACAACCCTGGATATGACACCAGGCAGTGTTAGCATTCTTAAGTGCTTGTTAGGTTGCCTCGAGAGTGACAGTAATGTGCTCACTTCAATGCTCAGATCATTACTCTGCCACACCAGACTTCCTCAAGTTCATTACTTCTCACTTCTTTTGGGCTCCTGATGCCTGGTATCTGTACACCGAGAACTCTCTGATCACAGGGATGATTTGCAGAGCATGATTTCTGTGGCGTGAAACCTATGTGAGGTTTGAGGTTTGAGTTCTGGCTGTCACTGATGTACAGTATGAGAACAAAAATAATGTCATTTGGTAAACAAATTTGAACCTAGGACATAATAATAATAATAATAATAAAGCTTAAAACAGAAGTCAAGGCAAATAGCTTTGTCGTTTCGTGAATAATTTACTATAGCAAAGTTTACTATATACTTCAAAGTATTTTTTTTGTATTTGTATCTTACATTTTCTTTCTTTCATTTAGCTTATGTACCACTCCTCTCTATGCTTTGCCTTACTTTTGCAATGGTCTTACTATGCTATATATAAATACAGTAATCCCAAGCTTTTTTTAAGGAGTACTACTGTTCAAGCATACCAAACGCTACATTTTTAAGTATTATTTGGTAGTGTACAACATATTTCCCTCTCCCATTTCTCTACTCCCAGCTCCATCTGCTCAGATTCTTCTCAGAGTGCTAAGCAGGAAACACTGACAAAATAGTTTGCACTCCCAGACCAGAAATCTCTCACATAAAACAAATCATTTCAGACAGGTGTACGTACTGGAAATACAAGAAGGACGTGCACTCTGCAAACTGCTTCTTCTTTGAGGAAAAGGATGACAGAATACATATCGTGTGGATAGGCTGTGAGGGTCACTTGACAGGAGAGTCACTGATACTTGTTGACATGACCAGACTAAAAAGACTGTGAGTCCTGGCTTCGTGCTGTAACTATCACTCCTGTCTTGATATCTTCTTTTGATACTGACACAAGAAGAAGCATGCAAGCTTCTTGCGTGCCTGTGGAGTGCACAGAACAGGGCACGATGTTCTGGAAAAGAGTCACCATGTTAACATATTTCAATGACATATGGATTTTGAAAATGACAAAAAAGACTTACACAATCATTAGGGAATGAAACAAATGTGAAAGGAGACCATTTGGCTAATCTAGTTTTTTGATAATGAGTAGTAAAGCTACTTGATCAAAAGACTGCATCTAGCAGTTTATTCTAAAAGATGCCAGAGTTTCAGCTTCTACAACTTGGCCTGGTCACACTCCCACACTCCCACAGCTCTTCGTTGGAAGAAATGTCTTTTGTTCTTGAATTTAAATGGACATCTGCATGGCCACATCCACGTTTCACTTCCCACTAAAAATAATCCAGACAGATGACTTTTTACTTATTTTAAAGATGAACTATGTCGAGCAGCTTTTACCCTCCCAGTCAATAATATCAGGCATTCATTTTTTTTTATAAGTCCAGCTAAAGAGCTGCAAAACATTGGCTCGACTCTCTGCCAATTTGCAAGACGGCAGCTTCAGCTGCATCTCTCCCCAGCCTCCTTTAAGTGTAGAGATTTGTTCCTGTGAATCGTGTTTGCTACAGCTCTTCTTTTCAAAGAACTGAAAAAAATACTCCTGCATATTGATGTCCACAAATATACATTACTACCTGTCCCCATTTCCATTCAGGAAATTCAGAAACCATTCATCATGCATGACTCAGACATTCATTATACAATCAAAGTTAGTCTGATTTGAGATTGTGCTGTAACGGAGGACCCGAAATTAGATCCTTGGTCATTTAGGTTGCAGCTACTGTACATGTAATCATGGCAAACTCCTTTTGAATTACAAAGTAGCATGGATAGGGTATAGTAGTTCAGGTGGGTAGCTGCGTCAGCATGCGTAGGCTGCAAAGGAACAAGTAATAGGTTTATTCCATGCTGAAAAAAAGAAGAAAGAGAACACAACGTTTCGGCCGTGGAGCCTTCTTCAGGTGTGAGAGAGACAGGGCAGTAGGCAAAGGTAAAGTAGCGGGAGAACAAAGGTTGGGAGAGAGGAGGAGTGAGAGGCGGGAGCAGGGGACAGAAAGAGAGGCCAATTAAGAGGTGTGAAGTCAGAATGGGTGCAGAGAGGTGTGAAATGAAACTTCCAACGAATGGAGAAAATTTAAAAGAACAGTAATCTGTCGTTAAGGGAAGGGAGAATGTGTGATCCTAACTGCAGAATAATTTTAGTTTCGGTGGTCTTTCTGATGTATGAGTTCGGAAAACCGTCTTTGAGAACACAGACGGAGAGATTAGTGTGGTCGTGGCCGTCAGAGGTGAAATGAGAAACAATGGGCTTGGAGAGATCTTTAATCTTCACAGCCCTGACGTGTTCTCTGAAGCGGTCTCCGAGTCTCCTTCCTGTTTCTCCAATGTAGATGGCTGGGCATTTACTGCAAGAGATACAGTAAATAAGGTTGCTGGAGGTACAAGATGCTGTCTGGGTGATCCGGAATTGTCCTGAGGGGCCTTGAATGAGTGTGGTGGTGGCTGTGTACTTGCAGGTGATACAGCGAGCTCTGTTGCAAGGGAAAGTGCCTGGTGTGGATGGTTGTTGAGGGCGGTCAAGGGAGCTGTGAACAAGGAGGTTACGCAGATTAGGTGGTCGGCGATATGAGATGATAGGGCGATCAGAAAAGAGGGCCCCAATGGAGGGATCATCCTGTAGGATGGAAAAATTCTGGTTAATGGTCCTGGGGATAGGAAGTGTGTTAGGGTGGTAAGGAAGCACCAAGGGAATGCGGTTGTTAGGGCGGGAGTTCCTGATCGGGTTGATGGTCCGGGGGGTGTTTTTGGCTCGGGCAAGGGCCCTGTCAATCACACTGCTGGGATATCCTCTGTTGATAAAAAATGAGTACATTTCGAGGGCTTGGTTCTCGAAGTCGATGTCGTCGCTGCATAGTCTTCGTAACCTAAGGAACTGTGAAAAAGGAAGAGAGTTTTTAGTGTGGTTGGGGTGAAATGAGCTGTACAGGAGGTAGCTGTGTGAATCCGTGGGTTTGTAATAAACTGAAGTGGAAAGTCGGGGGTAGTTGATAGACAAGTGGATGTCTAGAAACGGAAGAGTGGTGGGTATTCTGTGCTTTAAAAAAAAAACAACAACATCAAAGAGACTACTGATGTTGTTTCACCAAAAATTGTGCAGCTTAATTGTTAGGATTTCTCCGAGTGTTCCTCTTAAGAATAATAAATGGGAAAAATAAAGAAAAATCATAAAGTACCTTCTGTGCTCAAAGAATATGAACATGATATTCTGCTAACCATGCCTCTGATTTCACATTGGGATTCAACAGAAGTTTGCAATCATCATGTCGGAGCTGTACTGTACAGTATGTAGGATATAATAACATGTTATCGATGTGGAACAATCATGTGCATAAAAGGCAAAGTAAAAAGGGTGAGATAATAAGCAATGAATCAATCAAACAACCTCTTCCCACATGTGCAAATTCTGCAAACTAAGACCTTAACTATCAATCCTTGGCATGGCATTAGGTTACAATACATGGATTACTCTGTGTAGATCCTTGCTCCCAGGATAGAAGGGGCAAATTAAATATAGCCAGGCCTTACGCATAGACAGAATACCACATTGTCTGCCAGAAAAAAAAACACTCCTGGGGTGTTTGTAACGAAGGTCTGTAGGTGCAAATGTGCTCATGCATGTCCATAAATGAGAACAGCAGTGCAATGTTGTGTTCTAAAAGAAGGCATATTATCATTTCAAATATGGGTCTCTTACCCCGTCATGGAGATCCCTATCTAGTTGGTTTTATAGGCAGCCATTAATTCAGCAATTTCTAAAAACCTGGAATAATGGGAATAATGGACTTAAGATCAGTTAAACAGGTGATTTGTTAAAACAAGCAAGCAGAGAGCATCTGGAATGAACTGCTGAAGACCTATGGTTTTAAAGGACCAGAATTTCCTTAATTTAAATTACTGGCTTAAGTGGTCAATAACTTACAAGTCTTCCTAATCTTTAAAACCGGTGATTTAGGGTGACCTGAAAGATCTAATGGACTGGGGCACTGCAGGATTAGGGTTGGTGTCCCCTGATTTAGAATGAGCTACATTCAGAAAGGTGTAACGAGGCTCTAATAAGGAATAGCATAACTTCATGATGATCATTTTTGTGATGATTTGGACCGTGTAATTTTTCCCATTGCTCACATTTAAATGGTTGATGTTCTGTATAAAGGTATGTGGCCACAATCATCCTTTGATTTTAAATGCGTGATTACTTTTATTGGAGCTTCCGAGGCTGTTGATGCTGAAACAAAGGGTAACACGTGTGAAGCTGTGTCTGTCCAATGGCAACAATTTATTTGTTGCTATGCACAGAGACTACTGTGTCTTGACTTACTAAATTACTTTTAGGTGGTGCTCATTGAATAATAATAAGTGTCTCGTTGTGATATTTTTTGCATATTTTACCCAAAACCAAATATGCACATTTAACTGCAAGGAAAGACGAATCGGCTAATTTACACATAAACACTTACTAATGTTGGTGCCAAAGTGTGCAAATTAATTGACGTGTTAAGTGACGTCTGTTTTTCTACCTGGTCAGCATTGTCTTATGCAGTAAAAGCCTCTTAAACTGCCCTCCCTTTCGACCAGTATTCTGAGGTCACCTCAGGTCTGGAATGCTGCCTGAAATAGATCAATCCTGACTCTGAATAAGTGTGGTCAGCTGTTGATTTTTATGTGGCCCTCAAGCGCTGGAGTGTTTTCTCTGTCTGCAAGGGAGACCTGTTCGGGATTGGGGCTCTGGGCCACTTCCTGCCTCAGAATGGATACAGGCCAGTGGACGTTCACTGGTGTTGTGATTTACGTTTAGGGCACTTCTGACCAGCCCTTTCTTGCCCAGAGCTGTACATTAACAAATACCAATTTAAACACATGTCATCCCTTTTTAAGATATTCTAGATCAATAGCCCTGCTTGATTAATTTAAAAACAAGCTTGAAGAAGGTTTAAGGGTTATAACATCGTTTGCTTTATTTCTACTTCTCAGCAAGTAATTAACTTTTGTTCCTCATTTAAACCCTATTTAATATTTATGGATGTTTGGAATTATTTTTTTGCCTAACCTTATGACCTTAAAACAGTTCTAACTTGCAAATTGCTATTTTTTTTCCCAATATGCAAAATGCTATACAAATGATCATTTGTTTGCAACACTTTCCACTATTGTCTAAATTTGTCTAAATTCTATTCTGTTGTTTCTTTAAGCTAATTGGTTAGGCCAATAACTAAATATTTAAGCTAATTGTTTGCCACTGTATGTCTGATGTTTCCACATGTATGCCTATGATGGATCTTTCCATGTTCTTGCAGAAAGGAAGAAATTGTTCCCCAGAATAAGCCTGTATTCTACCTTTTCACTGAACTTTTCAAGATGTTCTGGTATTGCACCCCTAAGGCGGTACAGTACACTTTTAGTTGCAGTTTATGCATTTTTTTCTCAGAAAATGCCAAAACTGAAGAGAGGATTACATTTAACTGAATTTGTTCATATCCATCTATCTACTGTAAGAAGCCCTCTGATCTTGACAAGTGTCGCAGCATGACAGAATCAATCCTGGAAGCAAGGGGCACAAGGCAGGACTGAGAGCACAGGACTGCCCTGGTATGGAGATTATGTAGGTCCATCACAGGAGAGTGTGATGCCAATCAGATGAAGACAGCCCACCTTTGAGAAGTGGGAGAAAAACAGAGTTGCCGGCACAAATCTCACAAAATCCTGGAGTCCATGCAAACTCTGGACAGACAGAGGCCTGAGGCAGAAGCACTCACCACCCCAACACTGTGTCACCCATTCTAAACATAATGAGTAAAATGGGAATTCAATTGAATGCATAAGTAAATTCATGAGAACAAATAGAAATTAAAAGATCAAAAGGAAATAAGTTTTTATCAGAGCCCCTAGAAATTATAGTTACAAAGAACTGCAAGACATCCTTTTATCTTTAACTTAAAAGTTTCTCACTCTAAATAAAAAAATCCTCTCTGTCCGTTGGGGCTGAGACGAGAGCAAAATTAATTTAAAAACGTGTTTTTCCTTAAAGGCTCCAAATATTTTGGCTCCTGACAATCAAGTTACCCATGTGGCAGTGCTTTTTAAAGCTCAGGCAATTTTGCACATGAGCCAGATTTTAAAAGAAGGCAGCTAAAGTTGTTCTCTAATTAGGGTTTAACAGACAGGTCTGCTGGATAGAGGATGGCAGGCATCCAACAACCTGTATTGATGCGTCATCATTCCCTAGAGGCAGAGCATGTAACAGACACCACCACGGATTACATGGAACTTGAAATCCCAGCACATTTGGAGGCAAATCAGCAAGCTATTTCTCCGGTGAGCCCATAACCTTGAACAGGAGAGTCGTTCCAGTCACTCTGTTGTTCAGTGGTGCTGAACTGGAATCCGTTTAATTAACACTTATGAAACCAAAACCATTTTTGGTTGCACAGTGAACCTTGATAAACTGCTGACACCTGTTGCAGGGTTTGAACACTACACTCATTTCTAACAGTTAGATCTGTAAGTTTCTTACCTTTTCTTGAGTGGGGGGACTGGGTAAAAAAATAGGATGGCAAATGCTAAACTCTTACTGAGGATGTGGGCGTAATGGGATGTAACAAAACTGCGTTCTTGTTTGCTTTCTCCACAAATCAAATACATTGGTTAGGCATCTTCAGATTTCTCTGTTGTCTTATTTACTACATAGGCTTGATTGTTTAATTCCAAAAATCCTAAATGTCAGATGCAGAATTCAGAATTTTTAAATGCAGCATGTAAAGACCAGGGACAGATATATGTTAGTGAGTGGCTATTTATACCCTAAACAGAAAAGGTCAATGAAGCCCTGCAGAAAGTTGTATTATTTAAAAAAGGCACAGGCTTGCTGTTACTATTTTAATGTGATTAGAAATGCATTATGTAGCTTTTTAACTCTGACATACTTCTGGTTAAATTGAAGTTTTTTCTGTTTTTAGTGAACTAAGTTTTGCAAAGATCCTATGTGATAATATGTTCTTATATTTCATGCATAGAGTTACTGTTTATACATATGGATGGCCTGTTGCTTAGGTACAGTGTGGTAGATAAGATCCCCTTAGACCATACTACAGTATCTTAACATTGTCAGTTACTTTAAATGTATTTATTGATTATTTTGCATCAATAAATGGGCCTTGCACCCTTGGAGGGGGTGATTTTCATCTCAGTGGATGATGAAAGATTAAATGGTTTAGTGTCTAATATACTAACTAGCCTACCATAGCTTGTCCTTCCCTAAAAAGCCATGAGAAACATTATCAGTAGGCTTGGCATCTGTGCTGAAAAATAATATTTACAAAAACATACTGAAGACTCTCAGGCAGATTATAAATGGAGATGCACAGTGGTGACAGATTTGAACAAATTTATCTCTTAAACAAGCAAAAATAAAAACATGTTAGCCATCTGAAAACCAGATGACATGTTATATTTTACATGTTGGCTATGATGACCTGTTTAATTTCTGGATGACAGTGGAGAGATCCAGTAACTATACAGATGAAATATTAAATTAGAAAAAAAGCCTATGTACTGTATATAAAAGAATATTGTAAAACCAAAAGGGGTATTTTTTCTACCCAGTAAATTCAGTTTTATATCTTGGGTAGCAGTGTATGAATACTGTACAGGTGATAGTGTGTTCTAGTTAAATAATTTACACGCAAAGAGCTTTTTGCTTCTTTAATTGACAAGTGAGTTGTCATTAAATTTACTTTTTTAGGTCTCTTTTGCAGATTACACAGATAAGGTTCTTTAAAACCACAGGGGTTCATTTTCCTGGAGGATGAGGATGGATTTCTCTTCAGTGAAACATCATATGTCGAGGGGCTAAAGGTTAATCCACATTTCAGCAGCAGTACATTGGGACTTACACATGAGTACAAGTTGATAAAAAATGTTCCACGTTGTTTGGAGATATTTCCTCAATATACTGTACATGTTGAGCTATAAAACATTTTTTGTCATTTAAATTTACAATCTTCATGGCTTTTACTCTAAAAGTGATATAATTGTGTTTTTGGGTTGAAACTATATGCAGACATTGTAGTACAGTTTGTTCTCTGGTATTTGGAGACTTGCAAATATTTTGTGCCTTATCCTAAAAATAAATGGTGCTTGTGGATACTAGGGGTACTAACTTACATGTTAATCTTGGTGCCATGGAAACCACATGGCATTTCATTATTCATTGTGAATAGTTTTTTTCTTACATTACAAGACGATAACAATTTTTTTGTAATTAATCTGAAAATGAATCATTCGGTGGAATGTTATAATATTCCTGTAACAACTGAGTTTTTTATCAGGAACATTTTTAATTACTCTGTATGTTGAGAATTGACAGGTATTTATTTTTTATAATACACTGGATTTGTTTAGAATGCATTAACTTGCTTGCAGCTGGTAGAAACGTTCTTAACACTTGTGTTGGAGTGTTTGTTTTTGCATTTGCCCTGTAATTAAAACAAATGTCAGAAATACTGGCTTCTGCATAGAATGGTAAGTCCATGTGTGCAATTATAGTATGTGATTTGAATGCTACAGTACATCTGAAATTTCCTATGTGTAACCAAAACAGGGGGTGTCACACAAGTCAACTTTCTGGACTGAAAACCAGATGACACAAAACTTGCAAGAATTTAACCTGAATGCATTTTGCAAAAAGCTTTGTAAAACATAAAATCCTAGGAAGGTAATGATTAATAATGTATTTTTACTACCTCTAATTTATGAATTAGCTCAATTATACTTGGGCACGCAGTGGGAAAATCCATTACTTCCATTAAGTGCTCCTACAGTAACAACAAAGGAAATGTTAAACTGTCACAGGATAAAAGTTTAAAAGTCCACCTTTACTTTAATTCCCCGAACAGCAAACCTGTAAACTAAACTCTAATTCTGAGTGTGATTTCATTCCATTTCCTTTTCTTCTAAAACACATAATGATGACCTTATATTTTCTACCTTATAGAAAATCCTTTGTAGTTGCTTTTACATTGCTAATACAACAAAATTCTCTTCCTGAAAATCTGAGATTTTACATGGAATGTACTGTAGTACAGCTGAGAGAAAATCAAACCCAAAAGCATTATTTTTAGACTCTGACCCTTCATACATTCATCCATGAATGATTATATTGATGTACAGTATGAAAGTTTGTATTTTAGATTTTAGATTGTTTTAGTCTCTCAAAAGACAGAGACCATGTATTTAGTCTCTCGGATTTATACATTCCAGCAGTTAGTTTTACATATTCCCGTGATTAACACTGTGGATTGATCAATTTGAACCTCTAGATTAATTGCTAATATCTTTATTTCACATTGTTCAGAATCTTCAAAAACCACAGCAGTTCAAAGTGAGCTATACATGAACAACCGATATGAAGTGTAATAGCTGATCTATTTTTACTACACCAAGTAATTCAAATTGACTCACTGACAGAAGGTCTTCATCTTAATTTGTTTCACTTTACACAGCTATGAATCTTAAAGGTTACTTTCTATACTGAAAACTACATATCAGGATTGATTAACTGTTATCTTAAAATGCATCTGCCTTAAAAAAAACTATTGAGTGAAAAATAAAAATGTAAACAAAATGTTCCTTCTATAAACAGTATATGTACGATTGTTACAGTTATTGGAAGTAGCTATTGAGGTGTCTCAAGAATCAAGGATCGAGGGACAATGGTCAAACATCTAGCTCATGTCAACATTGTTGTTCTCAGGAACTTCAAAACAAAAAGGCAACTGGAGTGTGTCGCGAAGCATTAAACAGGACCCTATGGAGACCCTAAGGGAATGAAACAGACACATGGGAGAGAGGACTGGGAACTGAGCTGGTAGACGAACAGGGGGGCATGTCAATGGTGCACTGGTGCTCAGGAAGGTAGATAGATAGATACTTTATTGATCCCATGAGGGAAATTGCAGTGCAACAGCAGCTTAACACAGACAACACAGCCACAGTGTAACGAATTATATAATAATAGTACAATACATACAATGCAATACAAGAGTTACTCACAGTCCGGACACACAAAGAACAAACTAGAACAGAACAGTATACAGAAAAATCGGTGTGGTCCAGGTGAAAGGGAAATACAGGGTGAAAGCAAGAGTCCAGAACCGGGTAATCCATCCACGACAGACAAGACAAAAGTTAAAAACCGGATGGGTGCAGGGATGGGGAATATAAAGGGTTAACGGGGCCAGGCGCTCCAAGCCCCGGACCCAGATGGTCAGGATGCCGTTGAGAAGCCAATGCCATCGGATCTCTCCTGGACCTGCTGGTAGCCGGGCTTCCAGGCTTCCATCTTCCAAAGCTGAGCCCAGAATGGTAAGAGCATCTGGCTTATAAAGGAAGAGGCAGGAATAGGAGTCCGGCGCACAAAATCAACGAAAATGGAAAAGAGCCAGAGTGCCCTTAAGGGGAGGGACCTACGATCATGACAGAGTGCTTACTTGGGAGAGAGAGCTGTCTTGATGAAAGGAAATGTCTGGTTTACCTTGGTTAAATTCTGGGTAAATGATTAAGAGTTATCAATAGTTGAGGAACAGAGAATAAAAACAGGCAAGTTGGCAGAGAGAGGGAAGGGCAGGTTAGAGGAGAAGGGAAGAAGAGTGCCAGGCGAGAACTCCTTGCTCAGTACAGCCTTTAAGACCAGATTTGAGTTAAATATCTGAACCTTGCTCAGGTAGGTAGCTGGGTCAGCATGCGTAGACTGAAAAGAAATAAGTAATAGGTTTATTCCATGCTGAAAAGAGAAGAAAGAAAACACAACATTTTGGCCGTGGAGTTTTCTTCAGGTGTGAGAAAGACAGGGCAGTAAGCAAAGGTAATGTAGCAGGAGAACAAAAGCTGGGAGAGAGGAAGGGAGGGAGATGGGAGGAGGGGACAGACAGAGTGGCCATTCAGGTAGTGTGAAGTCAGGATAGGTGAAGAGAGGTGTAAAATTAAACTAAAAATGAATTGAGAGAATTTAGAAGAAAATTGGTTTGTTGTTGAGAGAAGGGGAAAGGTGTGATCCTAGCTGCAGGATAATTTTAGTTTCTGTAGTCTTTCTGATGATGGGGCTAGGGAAACCATCTTTGAGAACACAGATGGAGAGATTAGTGTGATCACGGCCGTCAAGAGGTGAAATGAGAAACAATAGGCTTGGAGAAATCTTTAATCTTCACAGCCTTAACATGGCTGGGCATTTACTGCAAAAGATACAGTCAATAAGGTTGCTGGAGGTACAAGATGTTGTCTGAGTGATCCGGAATTGTCAATGGGCCTTTAATGAATGTGGTGTTCGATATGAACCTTGTTCAAATTGCCATTCTGTTATTTTTAGGAAACTCAGATTTCCTGTATAGAGAATCCTTAGGTTAAAAATGGACTCTCCTGGTTATCGAATGCATCTTAGAACAGGGAGATAGTTTTCCTATTCATATTGTAACATCCAGGTTTAAAGAGAGAGAGACTTAAGTCTAGGTTGTATTCTCTGTGGTGCAGAAGGCAGGTTTATCTTTGTCTTGGGCTATGTTTTGGTTTGGTTATGTAAGAGTACTGTATATTGGTTGATTAGGATGTACAGTAGGTTTTCGAGACGCTTTATTTGTAAATAGTGTAACATGCATGTTGTATGTTCATATTGTGTGTTGTTAAGTGAGTCATTGTAATTATTGATATGTTTGTTGATTAATGTCTCTTAATGCATCTGTACAAATTTGAAAAAGCTTGAGAAATAAAGACAGATTCAATTATAATCACAAAGTAAAATACACTTAGATCATTTTTTCACACAATTGTGCTCATCTGAGGGAGATTAGTGTCAACAGTAAGATTAGTATACAGTTAACTGTATGTTGGAAGAAGGTGCATGTGATGGCTTTTAACATTTCTATCTCTAAGACAATTTTTGGGACCTTGTGGAAACGACAGTATTAAGATCAAAGAAAAGACAGCATGATTTTCAGAACACAAGGCTCCAATTAAGGTGAAGTCATTTAGTCCATATTCTGGTTTGTAATAGCTTATTGACTCAAGGATCTAGTTCAGTTGTCTCTTGAAAGACCCTGGGGAATGTGCATGATAAACATGACTGGGCTTTATTTTTTCCAGCCATACAACCCTTTGTGAAAAAAAAAGAAATGCCTCCTATTTTCAATAGACAACCTCTTAATTTGTTGTTCTCACAGTGATGTAAGAAAAGCAATATGTATCTGAAAGTCACCTAACGTTGTCTGGAAAAAAAATTAAGTGTGTTACTGTGCACCGGAGTGAAACATTTTGTTTACATATCTGTTTATGCCTGACCATCACCCAGGTGAAAATTGTCTGTTTTTCGTCTCATTCCCAAATCTCTTAAGTATAGCAGCAGAGACCATATTGCCTTGAACTCTGTTTTACCTCTGGGCCACAAACAACAAAAGTTAGAAGTATTCAGAAATAGGACAATTGTTTTGATATGAAGATAAAACAAAGTAAAATAATAATATGTTTCCTATACTTTCTTTCTGAAATACAAAAAGAATTAGATATTTGAAGAGAAGTTATTTGTATTTTCTGTATTACATTAAAAACAGAAAAAACATTGATTGAAAATTGTGTCCACTTCGGACTTCCTGACCTCCCCGTGCCCCCATTCTGTTGTCATGGTGACACGTGCAATAATATAGAGCTCTCTTCAGCTGTATTGGCAACCTACAAATGAAGAATGAAGCATCTGAGGACATTGTAAAATAATGTTTTTTAAAAAGTTATTTGATGTAATAGAGATATGCTCCAAACAACTGAAAAGAGAGAAGAAAATGTTCTCTTTTATTGATAAGCTTCAAATACAATTTTCTAAGATTTAAAATGTTATTTTTAAAAAGCTCTTCCAAGAATCCTGCTATAATGGCAACATATCTTGCAAGATAAGCAGTTAACTTAATAGAAGATGCATCAGCTCTCATCAATGAGATGCCAGCCATATACAGTAACTAAGACACATGTGCAGGCTATCTTTGGATAATGTGAAAAAAGCTTGGAAGCTTGTTCTCCCAAGAAACAGGAATGAAGTTCCTTTCTCCATAATTCAGTATTACAGCTAAGCACACCTTTATATTTTTCATATCTCCAATGAAACAAATTTCTCTTACTTTACATTCTATATGATGCGAAATAACAAAAAATCAGTGTTTTAGAGAAATATAACTTTATGTACCGTCAAAACAAAGCAAAAAGCTTCCATCAGCATTCTTTCAATAAGGAGCTGAAGCACTAGTATTGCTTAATATAAGAATATCCTTATCTGTAATAGTTACAATGAATAAGGGCTGTTTAACAGTTTGGGGCAAAATTTATATTCATTACTATATTGCAAATCTTCTTGCATTACAGTACATGACAGACTTAGCTTGTTCTCTTGTAAAAGGTAATTGACGTATTCCTGACTGAATTGTCCAACATTATGTACTATATCATATGTAAATACTGAGACTATGTTCTGTCTCAATGTATAGTTAATTTTATTGACAGAGAGCATTTGCTTGGTTGTGTTCTAGATACAGAGTGTAATTCACAATTTTCATTAGACAATGCAAAACGTCTTGCTACAGGGTTGAAGAGGATTTTAAACATTATTTCAAGTACAACCTGTATGTTTTTGGACAATGGCAATCAATCTGTTATTTTAAAATAACCTGTTTGATGCACTGCCACCTCCCTAAGCCAGCTGCCCCACTGCTCAACAGGTCAGCGGGAGAAGAGGGAAACTGCTTCATCAGATTGGTGACCCAATTGTGCAAGCTCAGAGTTTGATTTACCTTGGACACCAGGGTTAACACCCCCAGGGACTCCTGTTTCCCTGGTGACCATACTGAAGCATTTGTTTGGGAAGTCTGGACCAGAGGAAAAGAGTGCCACCTACTGGTCAAAAATCCACATACAGCAGCAACCTTGAGAGGTCTCCCATTTACAGTAAGTAATGACCAGGCCCGGCCTTAATTAGCTTCCCCTTCTGACTATTGTGCTTAATGTGCATACAGTATGTTCTGTAATTTTTCTGTTTTATTTGTTGACAAGGAACACCTACAGAGTTAAGGCATCTAAGAGCATGTGGGACAGGGGCATCTCTGCTTGATGGCACTGAATCTAATACTAACTAATAACAATTAGTTATTTCACAACCTGAGAACGCAGAGCCATCTGAAAAGTCAAGGCAAGTGGCGACAGACCACTGTCTCACTGCTATTTGGGTTCACAAGCAATTTTCAAATAATTTAAGCTGCACTCACTAGAGCAGCGGCAACTCTCATGGTCTCTCCTACTGTATTATAAAGTTCAAACATATGAGTGGAAGGATGAGTTCAGAATTGAATGTTTTATGCCTCTTTTAACATTTTTAGTTTTCCTAGAAAGCCAGAGGTACAGTATCTGTCACAACTATATCACCAAAGTTAAAAGCAGGTTGTAAAATCTCAGCACATACAGGTTAACAGATCTAAGCTGACCTACACAGTGTATGTACAGGAAGCATGCAGAGGCTTTATTTAGATTATCTGGAAAGCAATACTCCTCAAATGCCAGAGGCCAATATATTTTGAGACAGTTTTTTTTCTTGATTGTGCTTTCTTTTTTATTGCCAGGGTGAACACGTTAATTCTAGACTAACCCTATATATCAACTCTTGTTTCCTGTTTTTCTTCTACCTTTTTTCTTTCTTTATAAACACAACAACAGCAACTACACTGACCTCCATTTGTGTTTCATCTGCCCTTTTTATTTGGCTTTAATTTGTTTAGTTTATGATTTCAAACCACAGATTATTTCACTGATTTCAATGACATTTCACATTTTTCACATTTCAAATCAAGAACAACTCAGACTGCTTTTCATATTTCCATGAGTCAATAAACAATCCTCCTGAGGTAGAATTAAGATGCTCATTAAACTTTATTAGGTCCACAGTACACACAGTTCTTTGAAGCCCATTTAATGGTTTTAAGTTAACACAACTAAACTGGACACAGGCCTACTATAGAAACTTCAGATACTGTACCATGCAGGCCTTTTATGCAGTGATCAATTACAGCCTGTTTTTGCTATCATCCTCTTACCACACAAAATGAAACAAAAAAGTGTATTATTTTTTTATTATGCTCAATAACTTTATAAAGAAGGAAGCTTAATAATGATCGCTATGATGCTCAGAGGATTTGTTTAATCGTCATTGCATCCCACGTCAAGAAAATTGGATTCTCAAGTACACCTGAGGGGCTGAATGCCAAATTGTGCTCCCACAGGGCTTTTAAAGCAGACGTTGGGAGGCCATGCAGAGCCAGAATGTAGATATTAACACCACCAGGGTCTAGTTTTCAGTTGTGGCTTTCTGTTCCTTCAGGTCTGATTTTACAGTTGTCTAGACAAGAGTGTTACAAATTGTATTCTTATACTGGATCAGAGCTGTGTCTGAGCAGCCCATGGGCCAAGCAGGAAGACTGAGGTGCACAGAACAGCTTACCAAGCTTTTGCACAGAGTATCAGTAGTTCTCATGTTTACTCTGTGTGGCAGCTGTGAAACCCACAGCTCCTGACTGCAGCTATCACTCAATAAACACCACTCAGCACTCCTCGGGTTCATTAAGGACACGGTTCATGTTCTCCCTTCAGTAATAAACCTGATGACTAAGGGTGTCTTTCATTTCTCTGATCTGAAGCAAATAATCGACATAATGGACGCACTGCTTTGCAAGATCCCTTGATGTGCAAGTATTAATAGAGTGTTAAGGAGCAAGTAATAGGTTTATTCCATGCTGAAAAGAGAAGAAAGAAAACACAACGTTTCAGCCGTGGAGCCTTCTTCAGGTGTCAGAGTTAACAGAGTGTGGATACACATGCAGGTCACAAAGAAGGTGCATGTGTGTAGTAGGACACATACATCCATCTCTTTTTCTAATAATTTTATCCATTACAGGGTTGCAGGGGAGCTGGAGCCTATCCCAACAAGTACCTGTCCGTCACAGGGCACACACAGATACTAACATGCACACTCATTATATAGCGCAATATTTATAGTATATTGTTACTTAACATACTTTAACTGTTGAACGTTGGTTTCTCTTGCTTTTTTTGACTATTTACTGACTCTGATGACCACTGGCTGCCTCTCTATCTTTATCAAATTAATCAGGAAACTCTTAGTATACTGTATATAATAATATGTTATGCAAGCTGTCACATACAGTAGCTCATTAGTCATTTCAATATTCAATACACTTTAATATTGAATTATTTTTTTTCAATTCAAATCAAGCTAAGGAAAAAATGGAGACTGGTGAACATTAAGATATTCATCTCGTAGATTTAGCTTGGGTATGCAACCTGATCAATTGCACTGACTCCCATGAGTTGAGACAGATTTTTTCAAAGTGCTGAAATAGAAATGACTCTTATTTCTAGTAATTATTGTGCTCACTCCTCTGCAGATAAGTAAAGTAATATTTGTAGTAGAGGGTTTGAGGAGGTTGTGGTTAAATTAGAAGCTTACTGAATATAACAGTCACTTTAGACCATGTAAAACTTTCATTCTAATTACCAGTACAAGATGTGATATCCATATTTACAACATGAACAGATATTTATTATCCGCTAAGATTTTCCAGCAGTTTTCTCACAAGACCGTTCTGGTCGTGCGTAGTTTGGAAGGCAATGGCCGATGTTGAGTAGAAGTTGTATGATTCAAGTGTGGTCAGGCAAAATGCGCTGTGCAACAAATATTAAAATTAGCATCACTTGCACGGGCTAGCTGGCTACATGTCAACTTCCTGCAACACAATACAAGACCCTATCAGACATGCCTAACTCCAGCCAAACAGACTGCCTTCTTTGATGTCAACTTTTGAACAACTAAATTTTATGCTTCCATTAAGATTGCATTCTGGAATGCAAAACATATTACATTTGCATTTATGTGTCACAGCAAGCACAGTTCTTCATAAAGGATATACCGTACTCTGAAACTTTCAAGAATCTGGGTAACAAGTCCCATAGAAGACATAAAGTGAACAACAGTTCATAAAAAAGATGACCTTCCTGGATGTTTACAAGTTCAATTAGAAAATATTCAGAACTGATTTAGTCTGAATTATACTGTAAATGTTCTAGGATGAAAGGATAACAAAATCCTGTGTGCACATTGTTTTTTTTTAATATGTAAACCCTCCAGAACAAATTCACTAGAGTTCACATGTACAGTTTATAAGTGTTTTTTAGTACAGTAATTTCTGGCCCTCATTTTTGAGGACTCAGTTTAGCAATCATCTTGAGTGGAAAATGAGTTGCCATGGAGAGCAAAAAAAAAATCGAAGCAGACATTATAAAGACAGAATGTGCTGCACACAAGACATTTATCAGGTTAAAAAATAAGAATGGTGGAAAGGATATACAATACTTGCAAAAGTATTCACACCCTTGCAATGTTTTCTCATTTTGTTAAAATGCAAATGATGTATATATATGTTCTGAAACTGAATATGTTAATAATTGCTCAAAATGAACATTTCTGTAGGTCAATTAAATTAAATTTTAGCACAGAGAAAAATAAAAATCTTAAATATGATGATTGCATAAGTATTCACTCTCTTGGGCAATGGCAAACCTGTATTAGTTCACACAAAATTACTTTAATGAGCCACATAATTAGTAGAATGCTCTGTGTATGAAAGTAGTGGTTCACATGATTTTAGAGTAAATGTATCTGTCTCTGTACTATTATTTATTCAGTCAGGTAGTGACCTTTAAACAAAAATTCAACCATGAATCTAAACAATTCAGATATGTTCTAGAAAGATGCAGATCAGGAGGTGGGTATGAAAACATTTCAAAATCACTTGAATATCCCTTTGAGTGGTGTGATGTCAATCAGTGGAAGGTGTATTGTACCATCCAGACACTGCTGGTTAAGGATGCCAAAAGTAAAGACCAACAGCATGAGTTCAATGACCAACTTCGTCATTTACTCCTTAAAGCTGGGCTACGAATACATCACAACCCATCAATCTGCTTGAATTCTGTATACATATCTAACAACGTATTGCAAAAATGTGGCAAAAGGTTTTGTTGTCAGATGAGACAAAAGTGGAACTTTTTAGTTTAAATACAAAGTGTTCTTTCTGACGCACACTCAACACAAGGCATTATCCAAGCAAAACCATCCCTACTATCAAGCATGGTGGTGACAGCATTGTGTTATGTAGCTGCTTCACAACCTCAGTAAAGTTTATCAGGTTTGAGGGGAAAATGGATGGAGGAAAAATACAGACAAATACTAGATTAAAGCCTGCAGAAATCATACAAGGTGTGGCTTAAAATACTTGTACTTAAGTGGCCCAGTCAAAGGAAAAACATATAATCTGCTTTAAAATGAAATGGATGTGTACACAATGTTAGACATTTTGATCATTCATATATAATTTCTTTTAGTTTCTTGTTTAAACAAAATTAAAAGTTCAGGTGTCATATTACAAAGCTGAAATGATGGGACTCCCCCAGTGTTTCATTTTGAACAGATACTGTAGCAAGCTGTATACTATGTATATGAAAGCCTAAAAGGTTTTATGGTTAGACAAGACAAAATTGGTTTGGTTTAAATCTAAAGCATTATATCTGATACAAAGCCAAAATATTCCATGTCAATACCATTCCTATTGTCAAAGTTTTTGGCAGCAGACTGACAAGACCGACAGGGACGACGAATGAGCGGAATAAGTTCTGTCAGATCTTAGAGGAAAACCTGCTTCAGACCTTAAACCATGAGGAACATTCACCTTTCAGCATGACAATGACCCAAAACACAAGCTATATTGGAGTGGCTTAAAGTAAGTGTACTTCATTGGTTCAGGCAAAGCCCTGTCTTAAATCTATGAGAACATCTGTGGTGCAATTTAAAATTGCTATCCATCAACGATCCCCACCATCTCTGTATGGCTTGAGCACGTTTGCAAAGAAGAGGCGGTGAAAGCTGCACCATCCCTGTGTTGGTAGATTTATCTTAAAACAATCTGTGCTGAAAGAAGAAGGGCCCCAGTACCACGAGGCAGCAATGCTAACCAGTGCGCCATCGTAACCATCCAAAACATGTTTACTTCATTTGCAATTCAGCAAAACAGGACATCATTGAAAGTGGTGGAATACGTTTTCAAAGTGCTGTAGTTATTTGTTTCATTAATAGAACAGAATTGAAAGCCGCTGTGTAATTTATGATCCTTCCAATGTCTTTCACTCGTTTGTAATTACAATGTGGTATCATGCACTTACCTACAGTACCTGTTTAATCCTTTTTGATAAATTGATACATTGCATTTTTTAAAAACAAAACAGCTACATCTTGGTAGAAAGTAAGCCTATACCATATGTCACATCTTGAACCGCAGCCATTAAGCTTGTATCTGTCCATGGTCAACAAAGGTTGAGAAAGGAAATTATCCAGAAATAAAAACCAACTCAGTGATAAGAAGGATTAGTCATCTCTCGGTAAGTGACATGTAGCAAGTCTCTTCCCAGTGGTTTCATAGCTTTTATCCAATTTAAGTTTTCAGATGTCTATCATACCCGGCTTAAAAAAGAACACAAAGTCTCTTTAAGCTGAAAGCGCTCTTATCCAACAAGACAGAATACAGCATAAACAAGAAGTGGAAAATAAAGTAATAAGAAGAAAATACCTAGTAGATTTGGAATGCTAGTGGAGACATTTTCTTTGTTCAAAGTGAGACTGGTAAGGTGGGGGTGAGTTTTAAATAAATAAATAAAAGCTTTATAAATTATTCTATGTGCCTTATATTTACCCACAGGCTATTTCCATTCATTTTAAACATGTAGGAAATTGCAAAAAGTAAATTACATACTTGCACAGTGTTGCCAATCAGTTGTACACTGTCCAGTAATGTGCAGGCATTTGAATATTGAAATATCTATATTACTGCATGGAGTTGAGTTAATGGTGTTCATTTTCACATTATAATCTCAACTGTGTGATAGTCCACAATGCCTTCTCTAATGCTCTTTATTACATTTGGTGCTTTGCTTGTGCTTTATGAATTTATTAATTAATTTCAGTTAAGGTTCAACTGTATGGTTTACAGTGTCTGTATTGAATATTTTATACATTGAATTTAGCTTCTTTTTGATCTATAAGGAATGGGAAAGCAGTCTAACTCAAATCTAATTGGGCAGTGCTGTCATCAGTACTATTGATTCTATGTTAGCTTTTTTTTATTGACATTATGCCAAGTATGAGTCCACCAAAGGAATGGTTCTCCAGGCCCATTCACCGCTCACACTGCTACATTTTACACTCAACATACAGGCAATCAAGAATTAGTAATAAATAGCTCTGGTGCATATTTTCCTCACTAACTTGCCACTGTGGTTTTCTTTGAATTACAACTGATTACTTAAAGCCACTGTCTGAAATATTTTATGCCCCATAGTGCTATGGAGGGGAATACTATTAATATTTGTACCATATATGCTTGGGATATTTCTGATATAGTGACATCAAGTTGTCCAGAAGGTTAGATTGACTTGAGACTCTTGGGATATGCTAGGCTTGCCACATCAAACAGTACCCTTTATGGCTTGTGGGGCACCTGTGTGCTTGGACAGTTACCAGTAAGAGTCTAAGAATCACATATGACACTTATCCATATGTTCACTCTGCTGTTGTCTTTGTGGGACAGGACTCCCATGCTGGTACAGGGATGAAATATGGAAGTTATGGCAAAAACGAATATAAGCAACATGACAGCAGCTTATGGTGGTACAGTGGTTAGCAACGTCTACCATGTCAGGTGGGACATTGTTGTTGTAGCCTGAAGCAAGATATTGTATTTCACTGAGTTTACTCCAGTAGAAGATATCCTACTGTACAAATGTGTGCAATGGTAAATACACAGTGAGAGAGCTAACATTTTAGGTGGGTGATAACACAACACCACTTCCTTTGAACATTTAATGGATTAAAAATAAGTACAACTACTAATAAGTAGAGTTTAAATCTGAAAGGTAAGGTAAAAAGAAAGGTAAGGTGCTAAAAGGTAAAAACCTCTTTTTGTTGTTCTCACACTGATACAGCTCTCCTCTCAAACTGCTTAATAAAATGTAGGTCTAGCTTGCTTTTGGTTCCTGCTGCATATGTTACACCACAGTGCTTTCAAGCTCAAAACCAGGTTTTATGTTTTATTCAACACAGACACACTCAGCCCTGTATTTTACCTAACCTAACTGGCTTCTAATTGAAAAACTGTTGATACAGGAATGTGTCACCAGTTAATTCCAATAAACACCTTTTCAATTACCTACAAAAAATATATTTATTGTATCACATACAGTATAAAGTAGAAATTGATACTCCAAAGTTACACAAGAAATATTTAAATTTTAAATTCAATCAACACAAACTGACATTTTTTTATACTGTAATTTAAAGCTGATACCTCCATATTTGCATATACTGTAAGTGTATGTTTATATAATAGCAATGGCCAAAGCTTTTAGCATCTTACTTTGCTCATCTGGTATTGGATACAGATTACTTCAAGCATCTAGACTTGGCCAAGCTCCATGTTCAGAATGGAAATCATTACAGAGCACTTAGTAATGTGTTCATGTTCCTGAATCCATGATTGTGCTTGTGCCTTTGCGCCATTTTATTGTTTTATTACTGCAGCACAAAATGCACGTTGTTGGACCACATGCAGAAATCAAGACATCACATTTAGAGCACCAAAAAATAATAAAAATCCCCCTGAATATAGGATGTTCATTCATGTATGATCAGAAAATATCATATAGCATTGCAAGAACAGGCAACCACAATCACAATGACGCGCACCGGTTATTTCAGACAGCATATCAATGGGAAAACTTAGAAAACCAAAGAAACTGTAGAGAATCCAGGACCCAAGAGCTGTGAAAACATGCTAAGCTTTGCATTACCATGCAACCTATGCCTAAAATATAATTATGACCAATTTGTATGAAGTTAAACTAATTGTTAAATGAATGGGACTGAAAACAACAACAAAGAATAAATACATTGTGGTACTTGTATCAGCATGTGGCCATGTAACTATTTGATTTTCCTCAGAATTCTGTTTTAAAAGTATTTGTTTTAGCTCAGAGATCCTTCCCTGGTTAGGTTAGGCAGTTTGAATCTTGTATTTAACTTGGCATTATTAATGCGACCAGTTTCATTGCTCTTTTTCTCTTTCCCATTCTGCATCTTTTTTTTCCACCCCCTCTCTCTCCCGACCTGTCCTCACATGGTTCAGGGGGCCGTCCCGTTATTCTGTTGCGAGCAACATGCTTAAACAAACACGCTCTGCTGCCAGCTCTTCGTGGGCTCCGCACACCCAGACCGCCCATTCACTAGCACAGCATGTTCTGGGGGAAATACTGCTGCGCTGCAGCGCCACAGAAATATTCATGGAGGAAAGCCAGAAGGCCAGAATGACCAAAAAAAAATGCTTGGCTAATTAAGGCTTATGTATTTCCACACACACCAAAGGGTACCAAACAATAAAAAATGAAGAAAAACAGAGTGACATGGCAGTCAGCGATGCTGCTTCCCAGCTCCTGTGTCCAGTGTCGGATGCCATGTGTGTGGAGTCTGTTTCTTCTCCTTTTGGTCATGTGGATTTTCTCCCGATGCTCCGATTGCCTCTCACAGTTCAGGACATACTGTCCAGGTTAATTGGCATCTCTAAATCATCCCCCATGTGCATGTGTGAGAGTGTGCCCTGCAGTGGAGTGGTTTCCCATCCAGAGAGCAGGGCTTTTAGGGCTCTGGCGCTGTACACTGGGCTACTTTGTAAATGTTATTGAAAATGGATGGATGCATTAACCTCAGTCCAGTCTTTTTTTACATTTTGTGCTGATTGCTTGTAGTAATTCTTGGGGCGAGGGCTGTCTTTTCACACAAGCCTCTTGGAGCCAGTCAGTTTTCTATCAGTAATTCTGAGGCTTTGTTTTCCTCTCAAAACCTTGTCAGTCACCCATCCTCAGGGGCTGTGGATCACTGAGGCATTTTGTCAGGATTTCCATCTATATTTCTGTGCAGTTTTAACACGTTGTAATTCTGATAATAATAAAAAATTCTGCAACCAAATTGTCGGGTGTGTGCTATTCCACAAATCCCCAAATTAAATGATGTCCAAGCTCGATTATTAATCTTTTCTTCTGAAACTTAAAGATCAGCACTACTCTGAGAGGCATGTAAAACAAGAATGTAGAATAATAATAGAAGAACAGTAAATTCAGTCATTAGCCATGAGTCACTTGTACCAGTCAATGTAGTGAAAAGACTTTATGACAAGATCTTTATGCAGCTCAGCTTATTAGTTACAACTGCCCCATACCAGGAGAAGCAGAATCAAAATGGATGTCTGACTGGAATTGTTGTGTAGGTGTGCTAAACCTTCTGGATCCTACACTTCACACTGATCTCACTGTGGAAATAAATTTGTTGGCATACTCAATTTTATATACATAATTGTTTCAGTGCACAATATGGGGTCAAATATAGACTACATAATACAATATGGAAGTAAAAAGAATTGCATGGTTGATTTAGTTTGTATAGAGTTTATTTTTTCACCCATGTGGGGCACAGCCAAGCACAGAAAAATGAGAATAGTAGTCAACAATTTTCAAAAATGGCCCTAGTCCTTCAGGAAGTTGAGATATCACTGGGTTTTCTGTTTCAACCCATGATAACTCCTCAGCAGGGATCTAAGGCTAGTTTGGTTCAATCTCTAGATCTTAGCAGTGGTTAGACTCAAACCTGTGAATTTTATACAGCCTCTCCCCTAAGGCCCTGTTGAAATAATTTCCCCTGTGGTGTCTTCAAATCACCTAAAGTGTTGATAGAAATGGTAGGCCACTGGCCAGACAGAAGGAAAAAGCCCCCAGAACAAAAGTGTTCTCTAATGGTTTGTCACTTTGCGGTGGGCGGAGGTAGGGGGAACGAAGACGAAACCGCCCGTGTGTGTTTTGCAAACCCTTTTCTTCAGCCTCTGTCCTCTGCTAGTAGGGTGTTTGCACTATGAATTAATTGAACTCTCAGAATTAGTGAGTCTGTGTGCAACTACATGCACATCTACTTTAAAAGTGACACTTTTATGGTTTGTGTGGTTTCATAGACTTTTTAAAGCACCTGCTAAACATTTCCTCTGAATAAGTGTGAAACTATAACGGATGGCTGATGTCACAGAGCTGCCACTTCTAAAAATCTTTTAACTCTACTCTAAATAATATTCTTCCTCAAATTCTGTTTTCATTCACACTGGAATCAAGCATTATTCTATTTCAACTTGACCAAATTCACTGCTACTCTGTGTTCATTGATCCAGCTTAGTATTAGAGTCAGTGTCTGTGCCACACTAAAAGTATAGAAGGCAGGATAATGGCAAAAATAAGAAAGTTAAATAAAAAATGTACTGTAGCTTGAGGTACATTTTTCTGATCTGAAGATGCTGCACTGCCTTGAGCAATCATTTTTATTTTAAGACGCTTGTACTTTCAGCATTAGGGAGTTACCCATGGACTTCTAAATGCTAAAATAAAAATTAGCATTCAGGATCAGTTTTCTATCCTATTACACTGGTGCTCGAGTAACTGATTGTATTCCAGAACATTTAAATCTCTCACAAAATCATTCATTTCAACCTCCGTAGCAAACATGCAGGCGAGACAAACTACGAAAGACAAATATTTATTTCCGGATCTTGTACAGCAATTTCCATGGCAGCAGTTTCTGCTGTCACTTTGTCATACAAAATGACAATATAAACAGCTGCAAGGGGATACAATTTGCCAGAATGTGAAAATGCATCTTGGGAGACCTGCTCACAGAAGAACGGACGTTACAAGGAGAACCCTTTCACTTTGCAATGCTTTTGTCTAGGACTACATTTGCCTTTTTTACAAAGGTTGTCTATCGCTGGCAATCTCCAGGCAGATTCAGATGTATTTTTCCATACAACATCACCTGGAAGAAGCAGGAAATTACATATTACCTCTCAGCACTGTGGAACAGGATGATTACAGTGGTAGCAGTGTGGTGGTCTGTGTCTGTGGTATTGTGTCTTCCTGTGGGTGGGTCCTGGATTGGTCAATGACACCAATATTAGAGGTACTGTCAGCCCAAGTTTAATTTTAATGGAAAATAAATGCATGCTCACAGTAGGATCAATACCTAGACAGCGAAGATCATAGAATGATCAGCAAGACCAAAAGATCTGAACTCCAGTGGGCTTAAAGTCATAATTCATTTTGAAGAATCGTCCAGCAGCTCAGATGTACCCTGGTGAAAGAAAGGAATATGTTGCCTGCAGTCTCATTGAAAAACCTCATTTTCAGCATGAGAAATGAAGTGCATTTTACTTCAAGGGGTCACACAAGAGCTCTCACCTACCCCCATTTTCATGACTTTCCTTCAAGTGTTTTTGAGAAATGTATTATTTGTGTTTGTTCCTTAACGATTGGACACCAGAGCATATGTGGTCTGTGTGGATTCCTGCTGTTGTTTCTCCTTTTGATGTAAGAGTCTTGTGTTACATAACTGTTCATTAAATCTACTTGTGAGAGTGAATACGAAAAAAAGAGAAAAAAAGTTTTTCAGATTAGAAATAAAGGAAAAGAGAAGCCAGAAAATAAATATTCAAAGTGTTTGAACGGTGGCAGTGGAGCAGTGCTTCTGTGGCCCTGGGATCTGCTCCGGCATGCTCTCCTATTTCCTCCCACACTCCCATAAGCTGGTTGCTTAATCAGCTTCTGTAAAAACTGTCGCTGAAATAATTACAGTGAGTATGTGTTTGTGTCCGTGTGTGCCCTGCAATAGACTGGCTTCCCATCCAGAGTGTATCCTTCCTTGCGCCCAGTGCTTACCAGGTTAGACCCTGGATGCCCTCAATTTCCCCTGAACTGGATAAAGTGGTTAGAAAATGGACAGATGGATGGAAGATTCTTAATTCTCTGCAATGGGCTCTTTAGCTGAGCATGAGGCGGATCACATTACCCTGCACATTTCCTGCATATCAGCTGGGACAGACACCTTCAGAACAAATTGTTACTGGAGAAGTTACCTAATAAGAGAAATTATGTTTCTCAACAGTAATAACAAAGGACAATCCACTGTATCTACTGTTATGCATAAGCTGTGACAGTTTATTTGTCTTTCCACCTTTATCAAAGGCAATGCCGTGAGATTCGTGTGGCCCTTACCTATCCTCTTACATTGCTTTCAAATCTCCAACTGAGATACTAAAAATTAACAAATGTAAAGCTCAGGGTACTCCCCTGAAATGTCATAGTGCAGTTTAATTCTGCAGAACGTGTTCTTTCTCACTTTATATTTTAAATCTTTGCCAAATCAATTATATCTGTTACTTACAAGTTCTAAGTAATGCTTTTTTATTGTTTACAAAGGTCAGCTGACATATTAATAAGAGTTTGGGAACTTAATAATGAAGCATTACAGGGATAGCTGTATATCATTGACTAGTGGAGAGAAGGTTACCATGGTGATGAAAATATACAGGGGGTGACTGTGCCCTTGACTTCTCAGTGGTTTGAAAGCATATATTATACAATACTTGTTACACTGACGTACGGCAAAGATAGTCATCAAAGAGCTTCAATTAACTCAGTGGTGAAAGAATTACATTGGCCGGGGAAATTACAGGTTTCTGTTTTTTTAACCTTACTGTGACACTGAAATTGACTCCCCAACATCTAAAGAGATGATCATCGCCAACATCCGATTTCTCTTGTAATTCAAGCATTATCAGTGTCATGGTAAAAAATAATTCTCCAACCTGCCTTTCTAGAAATGGCTTCTGGTGTCAACCTATTAAAAATTCTATCCATACTCGGTTATGTTCTGGAGTGTTTTGTGCAGTTCAATTACCTTGAATTGTTATACCAAGGAATGAATTGTGTATACGTTTTTTATAGAAGTGAAGAAGGCTCTTTGCCTTCTTTAGAACCCTTTGTTTGAAGAGGGCAGCTAGATTTTTGAATTGCCCCAATGATTTTGCTGTTTATCCCCACTAATTTTCCCAACTTATTACAATTAATGGTACTGAAGGTGCCATACCAACAAATGAGACAGTACATAAAAACACTTTCAATTAGTGATTTGTAGAAAAGTGTTAAAATAGTTCTGTGTACCTAAAAGGAGCAAAGTTTCCTAAGGAAGAAAAGATTCTGTTGGCGTATAAATGGTGTCAAAATATTCATCCCATCTTAGGCTTTTGTCTGTGACCAGACCCATGTACGTGTAGTCACTGACAACCTCAACAGTCTGATTATTAATTTCAGTTGGTTGGAAGGTTGTTGCATTTTTCCTAAAATCGATGATCTGCTCTTCTATTTTCAAAACATTTAACTTGAAAGAGAACTCATCATACTATTTAGAAAATAATTTAGAATGGGTCCATAATGATTTTCTGGGTCCTTTAATAAGCTGACAAGGGCTGTATTATCAGCAAATTAATGAGATGCCTGTCTGTGTATTTGCTCTTACAATCTTTAGTGTACAAAATGTACGGGGAGGGAGGGGGTTATCACTGTGGTGATCCAGAAGAAATGAAGCTTATTTGAGGTAAACATTTCCCCCACTTTGACCTGCTGAGACCTGTTTGTTTAGATGGATAGAACCCATCTTATCAAATTGTTTAATCTGAAGCTCTTTGAGAGATGAAGTATTAGCAAGAAAGTTGTATTGTATTGAAAGAAGAGGAAAAATGAATTAATATAATTCTCACCAATGCCTATGGTAGATTTAACAGTGTGAGGTTGGGTGATTTACTCCTCTCCTTTATCCATATGATAAGTGCAGGGGGTCAATGAGGTCCTGTGTGTTCTTTGTAATGTGTTGCTTTACTATTCTCTGGGAGTTGTGTGAGAGCTACTGGCATGTAGCAGTTAAGCTCACTTGGCCTGGCAGTTTTTTTAATAGGGAATGACAGGTTTCTTTCACAGAAAGAGGGTGGTTTGTAAATTTAAGGACTGAAAAAACAGACTATATTAAATATGACAACCTCTGACCTGGGTTACAACTATTGTCACATCAGGTGACAAATACATTTGTTCATCCAGTCAATAATGGTACAACCTAATTTACAGATGTCTCCATACAACATTCTACACCTCTACATAAAACATGACAATTGGAGTCGATTAGAGTTCATATTTAATCAATACCTTGATTATTCTTTCTTAAGGTTTATGCATCTGGTACTGACGTATTGTATACTCCTATTCATAGAAAAAATATGAGTGGATGAAGGTATCAAGACAAGGCCAGAGACTTATTTGCAAAAGCAAACTCTGGTTTTTCTTAGTCATTTGTGTTGTATATTTGGTGCTAATACATTCACTGGGGTACACTGGACAACAACTGGACAACAAAAAGATGACTGACGTTATCAAAATGTTCTATGTAACAGTAAGGGTCAAGATAATAAACACAAATCATTCGATAATTATATGAATTGAGAGCACATTGTGCATAATGTCTTTTTTACTGTAAATATTAAAGGACACTGTCATCTGGTATCACTGATTATGACAAAAAAGACAGATGTGCATGAAGATATTATACATAAAAATATCCATTTTCATTTGTCAATGCTTCTGCCAGGCCACTGGGGCATATTAGGGATGTCAGTGCACTGAGGAGGGCTGACAAATGCAGGAAAAGACACAAGAGAGATGACTTTCCTGGATTAGGCTTGCATGCAGTTCCCTTTCTGTCAATAAATGAGAGAAGTGAACCTTAATCCATAACAGTTTATCTTGCTGATGTACAGCATCTGAATTATGCAACAGCTCATACAATGCACACCACATATTCAAATAGCATTGCTCAGGTCCCCTAATAATTATCACTACCAACTGTTATGCAAATGCATTCAGCAAAGACAAGCGGGCATTGATGATAATCAGCAATCAGTTAAAGTAGTAGAAAGTCTAACCAAGGAGAAGAAAGCAAGATTCTCTTTTTTCAAAGGTTTCATTACACTTTAGAATTTAGTGAATTTAGTGTTGAAATTTCACGCCAAAGGTGGGCTAGCTGCTGGAAAGGCGCTTGGCATCCTTGGGTTTGGAGGACCTCAAAAAAGGTTAGCACATTGGACAAAAATTTTGTCCAAAATGCTGTTTCAGTCAGACGTTATACTTTATTTGCTCTTTGAAATGACCTTTTTGGTTGGTTGGTTTTAAAGTATCCCTTGTAGCTCAGAAAGGACTCTTCAAAACTCTCATTTCTTGACAAGTCTACTCAGGGTACCTAAGTAGTGTATAATCAACGTGTCGACTGATGAAGGGAATTAACGAGAACAGAAATAATAACAAGAACAAACCTCAGACCATCAGTCAAACATGTGATCTCCCAGTCCTGTGATAATAAGGCTACTGTACCACACAATTACAGTCACGGTAAACACTAAGCTCACTCCATGCAGTCAATCTCGAAAGCTCTACTCTGCATCATCTGGTAAACTAACTTTATTCTGCCTTACATCTTGAGAAAACCATACACGATAAAGATTATTTAATGACCATAGCCTTAGCAATTAAAAAAGAACAAATATTTCCTTTCAAAACTTTGTAGCATAAATGATAATTTATTTCACTTATTTAGTGTTTTTCTGGACAATCCACTCAAGGCACGTAATGATCACTCCCCTCCACCACCACCAATGTGCAGTCCCACCTGGATGATGCCACAGCAGCCATAATGCGCAAGAATGCTCACCACACACCAGCTATTAGTGGGGAGGAGAATAGAGTGATGAGGCCAGTTCATCACTCTATGGGGATTGGGATAATTAGGAGGCCATGAGTGATAAAGGCCAATGGGAAAGTTGGCAAGGACACCAGGATAACAACCCTAGTCTGTTTGAGAAATGCCCTGGGATTTTTATTGACCAAGAGAGTCAGGACCTCTGTGTTACGTCTCATCTGATGGACGGCATCTTTCTGCAGTATAGTGTCCCTGTCACTATACTGGGGTATTAGGACCCACACAGACCGCAGGGTGAGCGCCCCCTATTGGCCTCACTAACACCTCTTCCAGCAACCTTAGTTTTTCCCAGCAGATCTCCCATCCAGTTACTGGCCAGGCTCACACCTAATGAGCTTCAGTGGGTTGCCAGTTGTGAGTTGCTGATTCGAACTTAACCTAAAAACAATGGAGTTGAGCATGAAGCAGGTGAGGAACAGATTCTTTCCATCAATGTCACAGAAAAATGAAGAATTTCATAATTAACTTTGTGTGATGTTTACTGAATAAAGATGTGAAGTATCTTTGTGGATCTTTTTTTTTTTCAGAAGAAAATTGAGAAAATTCAAACAGGTTCAAGGTTTTCTCAAAATGAAGTGTTTAAGTAACAATCTATCAATGTCGGAGATGAAAAAAACAGGGAAACTATATTTAAAATAATATAAAACAGAAATATGTTTTGTAATATGTTTCCATGCTAACATTTCTTAATTTTTTCAAACAAATTAAAATAAAAACCAAAAAAGATTTACAAATGTAAATGTAAGAGGTGTTGAAATGTACTCATATTTGTTACAAAGAAGTACAAAAGTTAAATTAGTTAAGATTAGAAAGTGTAAATTATACTTTCTAATCTTAAAAAATCTTAAGAATAATAAAAAATAATAAACATAAGCTTGGTTCAGCTGCACAGTACATTCATTAATCCCACATGCTAAATCCTGGACAAACATTGTACAGTATATACAGTATAATGATTATATACCCTTAGTAAGACAAAAACAGTTGGGCCTGCTCTGGAAATTACTGTGTTGACTGACCTCCAAGAGTTCCTGGGTTCTGCCTCTGGTGTTAGCTGACCTGGTTTCTTTACCACTTTGTAGCCTTATCTAGTCAGATCCCAGAAGCTAAGCAATGTGTTTCTTAACCAACAAATAGAAAATTACTTTGCAAAAAATATGCACAACAATAGCACCATTTCCTGGTGATCATCTTGTTGTAATGAACTTACACATTTAAAAAACAGAGAATCAAAGTTTTTTTTTTTGTATTTTTGTATGGTTTGTGTATCATTTTGAAACTGTAAGTCATAATAATGACTTCAGTTGTGACATGAGAGCTTTTTTTATTTTCATTGCATGCCTTTTGGAGGACATATACTGTAATTCATTCTATAATTTATTTCCTTTGTTTCCTCTGGTTGTCTGTTTTGTGTTCAGTAGTTATTGAACTAGGGCTCATGGGATGCTGATGTTAACATTGGTCCGTTAGTAAACCGTCCTGTGAGATTTTCCAGAGCATTACTCAGCTTGCACACAAGAGAGAATTGAAAGTCCTAGCATTTCATTCCATGCTGAAGCTCTATGCCTCCTTACTATGTTATCTGCTGAAACAGATGAGGAGTGACTTCAAGGTTCCTTTTTTTAATCTTCCTCTGCCTCAGGGATGTATGCCAAAAATGAGGAAAAGCTAAAATTACGCTGTGTCACTGGCAAAGCTGTTGTCAGTTTCTGAGTCTGGAAATTAACATGACATCAAACTGAGACCGAGCCACTACGTATTATGGCTCTGAAATGTTGTGGATTCTGTGTCTGGTAACTTTATTTTTTAAAACAATGTATACCCACCCAAGTTGGAATTGGGAATTGTTTTGAGGCTCTTTGGCAATGACTTGGGAGAGAATGAAACATGGACCTCTAAAACACCCACAGAGCCATTAATTGTTTGACTAGCTACGGTATGAGCTTCAGAACATCAGAGAGGATGGCAAGTTTCTTTCCTAGGTGACTTCACTGCTAGGTTGGAGGCACCTGACAAATCACAATGAACACTGTTAACGGAACAGTCAGAACAGTGCTGGCCACCCAACCCTATGCAAGCATCGCTCTACAAATTGGGAATTTCCTCTTGAGTGACATGGCTCCTGGCCTATAAAGCTCAGCTTGCACTCAAAGCAAGTGCACTCTACTGATCGAGCTACTCATTTATTTTGTTTGAATGGAAGTTCTAACTGAAGTTTGGGACGGATGACAACAGCCTTGTCACTTTCACCACAGCTGTTCTTCACTGGGGATAAAAACACACAAGAATCAAGTGTACTGAAAGGATAATGGAATGTTTCAGTTAAAATTGAGCTTAATCCGCCTGGCAGAGGGCTAACTTCCTGTTCATAGTAGCTCATAGTCGGCTGGGATCCACATGACAAGGTGGAGATAGGGTGAAGAAGGGATGCTACAAGACATATTCAAGGGATAATGTACAGTATTTTTAATATTTTAGGTGAGGAAATGACATCAAGAGTGATTGCAAATTACTGACAATTACTGAGCCTAATTGAACTTGAATGTTGTCATCCCTCCCAATCTTTCAGTATAAAATTAAAATATAAGAACTCCTGAGGTTATTTTCAGAAAGCCATATATACCACATACTGTATATATTTCACATTTGTTTTACACATGTTTAAGATAAGATATGTTTATGCATGCACCATGCTCCAACCAAATTTCTTCCTACCTGTTATGTCATCTGTCCCATTTAACATTTTCTGTTCACTCTTCTCTCCATATTTCTTCTCCCTTTCTGTGCCCTGCCTTCAAATATTCTCCTTTACTCTGCTCATTTGTCTCGTGGTCTCTTTCCCTTCCCCCTCTCTACATGATCATCCTGCTCTCTCTTGTTCTTAAAGTTCTTAAAGAATTTCAGACCCCAGCACCCTGTCAAGCATGCTGGGAAAGAAGCTACAAAGCAGCCTCAAGTTGTAAGTAAGGTTACCGTTTAACACTGTCGGAAATTAAAGAGTCAGAATCAGTTCTAATGTGCATATTAACAAATGGCAAGGATTTATGATTTTTGAATGTATATGTCTATAAACTGCAGCAGTAGTCATATTCTGACTAAAAGAAATAAGGGAGACCATTTTGCTTTTGGTGACATAAGACATTATCATGACAAATTTCCCTTTTTCTAATTTTTGTTAATATTCAAGACGCTTTGTTATTGCCAAATGATTACCAATGTCAAAAACTATGTAAAGAGTTGGTAAACCCACTAATAGGCATTTCTGAGCTGAGGTCACACATACAGACATTTATGCATTGTTTTTAATTTATTACATGTTTGCAGAAAAGTCCCTTTTATTTAGTCATACATACTGTCTGAGGAATGGCACACAGACACACTCATAATAATATTAATAATCACCCATAACCATAAAACACAAGTGTCTGTTTAACTTTCCCCCTGAACCACATTATTCACGCCGCCAAGACTTTGAACAAATGAGTTTTAGGAATGCCAGGATAATCTGGAAAACATTTGTTCATCAATGTTAGGAATAACTAAAGGAACATCAAAATGTTCATTATGCTTAAATTTTGGCACATCTGCGACATTGTTTTCAAATGTTTCTTTCGTTCAATGATTTTCATGCAATCCCTTTCTTGTTGCCTTTACGTTTGTTCATGACACTTTGCCATTCATCTCACTTTTTTTGTCTTTGGCCTCAAATTTCCCCACAGACTGCTGACTGTAATGATAAGTAGATGTGAATTTCTTTATGAAATCATCATTGCTTTATCGCTTGGTGCTAAAATTTTATTACACAATAGGCTATTACAGTTGCTAAAGTAATGCCTGCCACTTACAAAAGACCTTTGCTGTCTATGACAGAAATTTCTCATAGACTTTTATGCTTAGTTTATCATTTTAGCTCCTATATACGCTAATAATTTATTTGATAAATCCAGTACAATTATGGGTGTTCTATTGTTTGCTTTCTTTTGAAAACAAACCATAATCAATTTGTCATGTGTGGGGAAAAAGTTAACAGTCAGTTTCTGCTAATACTCAATAAACTGTGAATTCAGTGAGGTACTGACACAGGCTAAGAAGAACCTGCTTCCTTCAAATAATGGGACAGGAAAGACATGAACTCGTGTTTCAGAGTGTTTCGGACATTGCTGAGAATGTATACTAAGCATCAAAAGAAACTTGATTCATTGATCATTCTTGTCAGACAGTGATCCATTCAATGGATTTGCAAAAGCACAAAATCCCCTTATTAGTGAGAGAGTAGACTGGGCACTGGTGATGAAGCAATTTAACCTCTTAAAAGTTAACCTCGCTGAAAACAGAAAAAAATTGAGAAAGGAGCCAATATGTTCGATTATCAAGAGAACAATGCCTTTGTGCCATCGATATACTGAACTACACCACCTCAGGTAGACTCACCAGAGATGGAGCCAAGTCATCCTTGGTTCGTGATGAATCATGGATTTGTGTACACCACCCTGGTGGATGTTAGGAAATTGAAAGCAAACTCTCAGAACAATATGCTAACTGTTGTCTTGTCTAAGTGGCGTTGAGGTCTACTGTATGTTTCAAATATATGGGTTCCACCTGTAGTGATCTGTGGTAACCTCACTTTTTTGCCCTTTCTGTCACGTGATCACATCCTGATGTGACACAATTCTGGTGCACTTCCTTGTTCTGGTCCTATAACAACAGCTTTATTGTTTGATAAGAAAGTTACAGTTAAATTGTGGATGACCTACTCAGCAGACTTGAACCCCCACTGAACATGACATCCTATGCCTATGCCTATCCCATGCCATCAAGGGCTCAGAGACTTGTGAACGTGCTTACCCAGATCCTATGAGAGAAGTGGGGCGATCTACAACATCTACAACCTGGTAGAAAGCATGCGTCGCAGAAACACAGCTTCTATTGCTTCCAGTAGTACAGTAGCTCACTCATTACTTGTGAGTGGTTGTCACAGTAGATCACCAGTTCATGAATGTTGTTAATGATTAATTTGCTTACTTCATCTTTGTTCAATAAAATGCCAAGGCACCTGCTACAAAAAAAAACTTTCCTGATAACTTTGTGAATGTGGCTCACTTATAAGGGATACATTTAATTTCATGCTCAGTTTAGCACCACACTGACTTTTTTTGTACTTCTTATTAACAGCAATTAGTAAACTGAAGACAAATCCCCTAAATGGGCTGCAAGGCTGATAAGACTATCATGTTCTTGCTCAGTTGTGCTTGTAAATAATTGGGGTAATTAAATCTTTGAAAGATCATTAATTAATGATGTAGGTCTTGAGGGACTTTGTTATTTTAAGAAGACTACTCTGAAAATACTGTGTAATTCTTAAAATTCTGTGTAAAATTAAAATTATTTCCTTTTGACTTTAGACCAATATACTGTATGAAATTTAAAAAGGAAGGAGTTTTGTCATCAGGATATTTCCTAGCATTTGATCCAGTTTATTTAGTGTAAATATTTTTATTAAATTTCATATATATATTTAATTTTAGATTACATATTCTATGTTCTGATCAGAAATTCACAGGCAGACTAGAAAGAGAAATATTTTTAAGATTAAACTAAAGACTACATTGGCATGTGAGATGTACTGTACTAGATAATGAAAAAGATGGTTCCACGATATAAACTATTTCATTTTTTCTTTATTTTTTAAAATATACACTGTATATACTTGTATATGTCTTTTTTTTTTGCCCTGCATATAGTTAATCTCTGCCTGCTTACTATGAAATTCGTTCGCATTTTGATCGCGTTTGGTTAAGTGAAATGAGCTGTTTCTGGGTATAAAAACACCTTTTCCTTTTTACTCGTGAAATTATACCTCAGCACTAATGTGTCCGTTTACAAGTTTTTTTGTCGGCTTTTTGTGAAACGAACCCATTGCGTGGAGCAAGATTTGCTCGGGTTAGAATGCGTTCGTTTTGTGTTTGCGCTTTTGGGGGGTACGCTTAGCATTTGTCAGTATTTTAACAACTAGAGTTTGTGGTCTTTATCTGCAGTAGTGTTTCCTGTTTTCTAAATTACATTTTCACTCTTCAGACCTGCTGCTTTTAAGCGCCGCCGTGAATGACGTCAAAACAGAAGTAATGCAGTTGGTAGAAATGCTAAAACAGTACTACTTGGTATGCTTGAGGACTCATTTGTGCATGAAGGACTGAAGTACCGGATTTTGAGAGGCTGGAGTTGATCCGTGCTCTTAACAAGGTTGGTATTAAAAATTGTCATTATGTTTGTACTTGTTGGTTATGCAAAGTGGAAACAGGAGTATTTAACCTGACAGCCCCTTTCTGCAGGTTGTGTATTTTCAGTGTACATGAGTAACATTTCACTCACTTCAGTGTCAAGTTGAAAGGTCAAAGTCATGCATAGTGTAGCACAATCATAGAAATAAGTGTGTCGGTGGATCGTTCTCATAAAGGTTCACCTCATATTAGTAGCTGTTTATTTAGGAGATTTGTAATATTTTACAGTTCAAGTAATACATATATTACGTTTATCTATTTTTTTAAATATTTTAATAATCATCACTTACACTGTTCCTAACTTAACAGTATATTTTATACTTGCTGAATAAATTCATTAATCAAGTAAACGGTGGGTTGGTTGATTTCGTCCCGTAGCGTTAGACAATCTGCATGTTTTGAACTATAAAATAATGATTTTCACATGTTTAGGCCATTTTTAATTAAATTATGTACGGAATATCTAAATATAGGAAATATTTATAGATTTTCAGTATATGTGATGAATTGAGACCGAACGTATATTAGAACAAAAATCTGCGTAATACTATACATACAGTAAATCACACAGATTTTCTAAATTAGAAATATTAGTTCATGCAAAGTTGTAGTTGGGGGGGAGGGAGAGAGAGAACGTACTATACCGTATCTGTAGTGTCCTTCATTTAGATAAACATTAGTAATACTGCCTTCTAGCGGCGACTTTCAGAACTAGCTAAAGATCTGCTAGTCGATTAGTTTTTTGATATTTAAAAAAATAACCTCTCAGCGCTTCAAATGTGCTTTTTTTTAACTTATTTTCAGAACCTGTCTTATTTATTGTGCAGCATCCACCAGTCATAGTGCGCCAGTACACTCACCACACATCAGCTATCAGTGGGGAGGAGAGCAGAGTAATGACGCCAATTCATAGAGGGGGATTATTAGAAGGCCATGATTGGTGAGGGCCAATGGGAAATTTGACCAGGACACCAGGGTAACACTACTTTCTTTTCGAGAAACGTCCTGGGATTTTTAATAACCACAGAGAGTCAGGACCTTGGTTTTACATCTCAAGCCTGTTTACAGTATAGCGTCCCCGTTACTATACTGGGGCATTAGGACCCACATTGACCACAGGGTGAGCATTAACACCTCTTCCAGCAGCAACCTTAGTTTTTTTCCCCAGGAGGTCTCCCATCCAGGTACTGACCAGGCTCACACCTGCTTAGCTTCAGTGGGTTGCCAGTTGTAAATTGCAGGGTGACATGGCTGCTGGCCAAGATCTTTGACTCTGGGACATGCAGTTAATCCTGTTGATCTGGTAATCTGGCTTTTAAGGCCTGATTTGAACCAAATCCACTGTCATCATAGTCCTTTGGAAACGAATATGCCACACCTGCCTAACGTATTATATATTTAACATTTCTTTCTTTTTAATCATGGTCCCCAGTTCCTATCCTAGAGATCTGGCGTGTATGGATAATTTCCAGGTCTCTTTAAAACACCAGAACCTGAAGAGGTGTGAGAAGTTGTTAAATGGGTCCAATTAAACCAATAATGAGCTGATATAGGAAGTTTCAAACCCAGGTGGACTGAAATCCTGTAGACACACTGTTCTTCCAGGATAAATATTGAGGATACCTAGTTTTTAAAACACAGTATAGGCATTCAGCAATATTTGTTTCACATTTCTATGTATTGTTGATTCTGCTTCTTGTCATTGCAAAGTTTTTGAGATTTTTTTGGGTTATTCTTTTGGTTAGGAATAACCAGCCTGTGCCAAGCCACAGTCAGTTACTTAGTCTTTGTAGTAGGCAAGAAGTATTTGATTGAGTTTAAAAGAACATCAATTTGTGATGATAGAATAAGTAAGCATAAGAGCAAACAGCATGCAATCTCTGATTGTACTGTATAGCATCCAAGCAGCATGTTGGTACTCACTGAACATCAGTCAAATCTAAAACAGAATGACAGATATTCTTTTGTTATTTTAATTAGACCAAAGATGTTACTGACCGAGATAATTGAAAATGAAAACATATAAAGCAGATGAAAGTTTAAAAAGTTTTTTTTTTAGAGGTTTTAAAGAACAAAAAGAACTGGCTCAATCCAGGGAAACTCAGCATTTCATTCAGTCTATGACATATTAAGAGTGTTTCTCATAGTACTAGATCCAGAAAGACATTAAATTCTTCTGAAAGAATATCTTGGGAGCAAAGATTAGTTTATTTCCCCAGTCAATGATCTTGTCTTGCATCAGTTTACTTGCATTCCAGAAAAAAGCCTCTAAAAACTAACTCCTTAACTCACGGAGTCACTAAATCTTCTGTTCTTGCAGTAATATCTCTAGGTACAAAAGCAGCTCTTCTGCAGTTTCCCTCTTGTGGCTAAAAAAAGTAGAACAGCTCAATTTATTTACTGTACCTTTCGCAGTCAGGAAGTTAACCAAACTGTGCTCTGCTATAGTTCTTCTGCACAATATACTGTATTTCCACACTGTGAACTTGTAGTCAGTGATTATTACAAGTTAACAAGTTTTAACAAGTACCAAACACAGGCCCATCAAAGAAAAGTTTAAAAGAAAAGCCTCAAGATCCTAGAAACCTAGGGCTTGATCTTAAAATCTAGATCATGTAGACATGTAAAGGTAAATCCATAGGAAGTCACTAGGGTTTTGCATTTGCTTCATTAAAAAAAAGATCCATTAAATCCATTCCATCCATTAACATCCATAAATTCTCACAACATTTATAGTGTTTTTGAGTGGTTTATATGAAAGAAACAATGCAAAGTAGACGTTAAACTAGCAAACAAAACATTTTGAGTACAAGAATGACCAGACTGAGTACCTGCATTTTAAATACCTTTAGGTTAGTATAAATAGTATAAAATAACCCTTAATAACATAAAAAAATCAAATCAAAGTTTATTTAACAAATGCACAACAATACAGCGTGCAGGAGTAGTTGCTGGCAATGAAATGTCTTTTCCGCGAGCTCCCAAAAATCACAAGAATCACAGAAATCAGAAAAATCACAAAAACACAAAAATCACAAAATTGAGGTAATGAAAATAAGGTTACATAATAATAGATAATGTAATAGAAATGGAATAAAACTCAATATGAGTAGAGCTGCTATGTGTCCATATTCTATGCAATATATTATGTCCAAGTAGTGCAGTGTGCTGAATACAATGAAAACTTTATGTCCATGTAGCCATTATGGGTGATTTGCTAAAGGAGCTGCAGGTTGGCTGTTTAGCAGTCTTGTTGCCTGGAGGTAGGAGAACCCTTAGGTTAGTTTGGTAGTGGGAAGTATGGAGTCTGATATCTTTTTTTTTCTCTGATTTCTAAACACAGTTTCAGATTAAGCATTTTGAGGAGCCACTTTTAATCTAATAAATACTTCTATTTATTATTATTGTTGTTGTGATGGTGGTTGCATTGGTAGAATATACATTAATTAAGTAATGGCTTAGTAGGTGAAATCTATTGCCATTCCTAACTGTGGTAAATTTACTTTTATTTTCTACTGCTAACTGACTGATGACTCAGTAGTGAAAGTGAGTTTTTGAAAACCGATTGCATTGCATTAAGAATAAGGGGATGTTTCCAGAAATAATGGTAAAAGAACTGCTATGGTGATGCTTTTATTTGTATTGTACATACTGTAGCCAGTGTGTGAAGAGGGCATCATTTTAGCCACATGAGGGCGCAAACACCCTCCGTGGAAGAGACCTCTGATCTTGTTTTATTTGGGTGTACACATGGGAATTTTAGTGAGGGAAATGCCTAACATAGGAAACCTAATTAAACTCAGGTTCTCCAAGATTCAGCTGAATATTTAGGAAGTTCCTAAAGAAGTGAGCCTCATTTTGTACCTAGACTCTGGAAAAATAAGACCCCGGGGAAGAAAGAATAATACTAACTGTTCCTGTGAGAGGTTACCTAAATGAGCCTTTAACCAAGCAGGACTGGCAGGTTATTGTGTCTCTGGCCAAACAGGTCCAGCAGACTAAGAACATGACTTTTGGAACTTTGTTAGTGGCTGAAAGCACTGCTTTTAAATGGACTGATAGCAGGCCCTGGTAGTGGCAGAGCAATTATAATATAGGAGGATCCCCTACTACTGTGAATCTCATACCGAGAGAAAAGGGACATGAGGACTGTATTGTAGACTCCTGTGCAGATTGAGAATCCTGCCGAGGGGAATTTTGACGTCAAAGGGATTCAGCTACATTGAATGAGTAAGAGAGCTTCACCATTACCTCTTTCTTCCAAAAGGGGTCTACAACAGTGATATGTAATCCCAGAGGCTGTTAGGAGATGCCCAGGAGATGAGAGACAGAGGTTTACTGTATGAGTCATACCTGCAGTGTAAAACCCACAGAGAGACAGAGGCAGATAGCTAAAGAGGACCTCTACCGAAAAGGAGTGATGGGTAATGAAGTTGAAAGTCTGGTAATGACATGGCCTGGGCTCGGTCATCTTTATTAAAATAAAATAAATAATTGCAGCAGAATGAATTCCAACATGTAAAGAAGCATTTTGTCTGATTACTGTATGTACAAGAAACTGCTACTATACTTTTATGTGTTGATGGGGGAAAAAGGAAGATGGAACGCCCCAAGAATAGGCAAGACCTTAAAGTAGTTGCAACAACACATCTTAAGTGATTATAAAAAGTGAGATTTACCTCTGAAAGTTTAAAAGGTTGAAAGTGGCCCAGTACTTATGGCCACTTTAAATCACTAAGTTAACCCCAAATCATGTTTTGCTTCTAATGTGATCAGATTCATTCATGGAAGTACATAAAAATAAAACATAGTGTATTGTACTTTTAATTCATATTAATCTCGTGTGAAGCATAACAGTTAACAGTTCTGACTTGTGCAGTGCCCTCAAAATGCATTGGGACAACAATTAGTGCCAGGTCAGATCAATTCAATTCAAACTTCACTGTCCTATTAGGGAAATTTGCTTTCCAGCACGCTCCCAACATAACAAGATAATGACAAAATGTTTACCAACTAAGAAGTCAGTGCAACAGTGTTGCAGCAGGATAAGGGAGAAGATAATTATACTACATTGTTTGAAAGAGATATTGCAGTGGGGATGAAAGATTTCCTGTGTCTATCAGTATTGCACCTGGGGACACAGAGGCGTCTCCCAGACAGGAGAAGTGTGAACTCGCAGTGGAGGGGGTGAGAGACATAATACACTTTATTTTCTTTACCACCTGCTGTTTGTACCGGATATATAAAGAGGTTTGATTTGCTCCAGTTTATTTGCTACTTATTGTGATTAGTCTTTCTAGCCTATTACAATCCCTCATGCTGATGTTACTAAATCTACAAATGAGACAGTATGTTAAGACACTTTGAATAAAAGACTTATAGAAAAGTGTAAGGATGGCTCTGTCTACCTTACAATAGCTTAGTTTCCTTAAAAAAGAGTCACTGTGCTTTACAGAATAACAACAACAATAAATAAAAAGAGTACACAAGATAAAACTCAATTACAATATACAGAGGAGACCGTGGACGGTGGTACTAAGAAAAGCAGAGGGGTGAAGAATGGAACCAGTTAAGTAAAGGCTCTTCTAAAGAAGAAGGTTTTGAGTGTTTAGAGAAGGTGACTCTCTGATATCCTTGGGCAGAGAGTTCCAGAGCTTGGGGGCATAACAGGAGAAGGTCCTGTCACCCATACAATGTAGACGGGCTCAGGGCACAGGAAACCAGAATTAGAAGAGGAAAAGTTGCGATGTGGGGAGTACGGCGATAATAGTTCAGACAGGTTTCTGAGGTGCCAAGCCATGCATAGCCTTATAGGTGAGCATGAGAATTTTAAAGTCCACACGGAATTTGACCGGAAGCCAGTGCAAGGACTCCAGGATAGGAGTAATGTGATCACTTGCGCTAGACCTGGTTAGGATTCTGGCTGCTGAATTTTGGACATACTGCAGTTTGTTCAAAATAGATTTAGGTACCCCAGCGAGTAGAGCATTACAGTAGTCAATTCGAGAGAACACAAATGTGTTCTGAGAGACATTAGTCTATCAGGTGCAGTATATACAGAACAGCAGACAAGTCAATTGACAGTAAATACAATAACAATAACCAGTGTAATATGTGGTACCAGTGCAACAGTACCCATATCTGTAAAAAATTGTGCAAAGGTACACACATGAGCAAACAGTGCAAAATGTAAATGCAATGCAAAATGCAGTGCAAATGCAAAAAACAGTGCAGTTATAAATGGTGTTGCAGCATTTGTCCCAGCTCAGGTTTTTGTCTGTGACCAGTCCCAAGTACTTGTAGTCGCTGATAATTTCTACAGTATGACTATTAATTACAGCAATGGTCAGAGCCAGTTCAGCCCTGTGAGATAGTCCAGCATAACATCGTAAACACTGAGATGTGTGACTTGGTGTTTTTGTACAGTAAGATAACACGTAGATAAAGCATTCTGGTAATTTTCCAGATAATTGTCTCCTACCACTTGTCCAGCATGTGACAGTAATTCTTAGCCGAGGGCATCTGGAAGAACAAGAATTGTACCAGAAAACAGATGCAAGGTCCACCTTGGAGGAGAGAGTTTTTTTTTTTAGTTTCTTGAGTGCTGTTCTTGGCTCCAGTATCTTAGAGTGGCCACATTTCAACACCTGAAATGATACACATATAGGACTTGGACACCATCCGCTGTAGTGCAGTAAAAAAGAGTCCCCATCCAGGTCACGTATGAACATCTGTGAGTTACTGTGCCAGTCAACAGGACAGCACTGATACCTGATACCTGATACCTCTGTGGCCCATGGGCACTGCAGAGTTTGTCCATGAGTCTCCTAATGCTGCCTCCATTATGGCAGACATTCTCAGAAATGGCTGAACCAGGTTGCTGATCATCTTCAAAGTATGTTAGTCAAATCTAACAGATACAGGGTCTATGCATCTCCTTGAGTGCCCATGAGTACTACAGAGCTCTTACCTATTCCAACCCAAGAGGACTGGTTTTTGAAGTGAAGTGATCTCGCTGCTTTATTTAGTAAAATTCCCTAAGCATTTGTACATACAAACAGCAGGTAACAAATAAAAAAAAATGGCTGCAGTTTTGTATTGTGTATATATTCAAGGAATTTTGTAAAAGAAGAATGCAGTACATTATCTCCTCTTATAGTTATAAATAAATGTTCTGTGTCAATTTAGGCCTCAAACAGCTTTTGCAGAAAACATCTGTGTTGGCTCTCTGAGTATACAGTCATTACAGAAGACAGCATGATATAGATCAGTATTAACAATCCTAATAAAACAGACCGTATAAATGAATGCTGTGGACACAATGTGTGAGACTTATACCACTTTCCAGCAGAGGGCAGGCTATGCCTATTTTGAACACTACTTTGTAAAATGAAATGCATAGTCGGATTTTACCAAGTTCTCAGATGTTTCTTCATGAAATAAATAATTCAAAACTAAACATCCATTTTCTAACTGCTTTATCCAAATCAGGGTAGCAGGGAAGTCAAAGCCTATCCCAGTAGGCGACGGGCGCAAGGCGGGACACAGCCTGGACAGGACTCCAGTCCGTCACAGGGGCAGACACACACATTTTACACCAATTCTTTGCCAAAGCCAACTAACCTATCAGTATGTCATTGGAAGAAAATGGTACTCCTGGAGGAAACCCACGCATACATGGAGAGAACACACAAACTCCACACTAAAGTGTGCACCATACTAAAGACTGCACCACTATTTTTCATGTGTTTCTTATTTCTACAAATATATACAAAAGTGAATTCTTGTGGTGTCTGATATTACTTCTACTTCAAGTTAATGGGTGTTTGAAAGATTGGAATTACTCTTGAACAAGGTAATGCTATATAACTGACTGCCCATGGGATATTCTACTGAACTCTTTAATATCTATTTTATATCTATCTACTATTTATATATTGCTTCTTGGTCAGATTATTTGCGAAGGGTTATTAGCCTTGCGTCTCAATATTATGTGAATTTATACTCGGACTTATAGACCAGAACAAATACTATTACTGCAGTTTCTGCACTTACAGGTGTGTATCTGGTATTAAGATACGTAACGAATACAACAGAACTTACTGTGACTGTTTGACTAAACTAAACAACTGATAATATATTTATAGGCCCTGGATAGCTTCCCAAAGTCAGTGTCTTAAACGTTGTTGACATTTAATGATGCTAAGGTTAAATACTTCATACTGTAGACGTTGTGTTGACTGTGTGTATAACATTGCTCACTTAAGGCCCTTGCTCTATCTGAATGTCAGATATTGATACAGTATGTGCCTTTATTCAATCAAGACTGGTTTGCTGTATATTGTGGTCCTCCCTAATGTACTAAATACTTTATCTTAAGGTCTTATTGCAAAAGTATAGTCCAGATCTTAATCTAAGATCTGGTGGATTAGTAGTTCTTGCTATACTGAAAACTAGGCTCCACACTGTGGGTGACAGAGCATCTCATATGCAAAACCATGTCTCTGAAACTCAGAGCCTAAAGCCATTAGAAATTCTTTTTGAAAACAACGATCTATCTTTTCACTAAAGATTAATGTAGAACTTAGCTTGGTTATATTGTGTCAAATTAATTAGCTCTTTTTTCTCTTTTACTTCCAATTTTACTTCTGTTAACATTCAGATCTGAACTATGTGATGTTTTACTTAATAGTTTAGATTCGTATTTCTAGAAGATGATTTAACTGATTTAAAATACCATTAAGCTTTTAGCTAACAATGAATTGGTACACTAGGGGTTTATACAACATACAAGACACTGGGTCTCTTGAAAACTGCAATCAGAGTCTCTTGCTTTAATGGATCACTTAGTGTTTAATGTATTGTAAGAGTAAGATTGTAGAAGAGTGTGAACATCCACTGCATGGCAGTATTGGACTGTTTTATAAAGGTGTAGTGTAACCGATGCCATACTATTAAGAATAAGCCACATATTGTATATCTCTGCACACAAGGTAAATGGTTTATTGTCAGGAAAAATAAACGTTTTCCTTAATCAGGCCTTTTGGAAATCCAGAAACAAGTTAAAAAAACATGTACCATAAATTCATCAATAGAGTTACACAAACGGGCATGTTGAAAGCAGGACTTTGAATAGACAAATGCACCCGCAAGCGTTCAGTGCTTAGTTTAGCAGTTTTGATTTTCATTTCAACTCTCTAAAGTCAACACATGATGCAGGATCCTTTTTCTTGATACAATGTGCTTGCTTTTCAGTAAACCCGCCACATACAAAAGTTATTTTCTGTATTAATGGCTCAATGTTAATACCTCTAGGAGAGTATCACTGAGTAAAGATGTATATGTAGTTTTTCTATAGCTCTACAAACAGTTCAATGGACTCTTTTGGCCTTGATTTAATCTATATCACTGTGTCTGCAAATTATATACTGTATTACAATTCCAGGTCTTGCTACGAGATTCTTTTATCAACCATTGAGAATCTACTATCAAGAGCTAGTTTTTGTTGTGGTTTGCAGTTGGAGACTAAATAGAAATGTTTTGGTTCAGGCCTTCAACTTGATTATTCTTGGAAAGGTTGTGACAACATATGAAACCTATTTTTACACATTCCTTAGTTTTTCAGGCATTTATTCATTTATTCTCTACTATGCAATGCAAAGTGACTTTGAAAAGGCAACAAATGCCTTTGTTTCCAATACTATTGTTTTGCATTTTTAGTGGTTCTCAGTATATGTGGAAGCTTTTAAACACTCATGTCACAGAAAGAAGTGATTTTGCTGAGCTGATAAAGACCCATCGTGGGTTCATTTTTTTAAAAGAGACAGTATGAGGGAAAGTACAAGGATGTAGTTGATACCAAATTGCAGACAATGGTTTGTAACTGAAGTAAAGACTACAAATCAAATTTCTTGATCTTAGCATATTAGGTGTTTTTTTTATATGGCAGATTTTTCATTGAAGGATTGTTGTATGATTCTAAAACCTCTGTATTACAGACATCAGTACTATAGCTTATTTTACTCAAAAACAGTGTTTAGATGTCTAATAAAAAAAAAACAGGATCTAAAAGGTTGGTCACAATCACATCCCTTTAATTCCTCAAACAGGCACAGTTACAAAACAAGACTGTGAATATCATAGAAAGCAGAACACTTGATGTATGTATAGTGTTACAGATAGTATTTTACCAAAATTCACCTTGTTCCCAAATGAGCGATTTTACATCCGCTTTTACAAATAGAAGTACCATTTAGATACTCAGCACATCGTTCAGGTGTGAACAAGCTGATGTTTGAAGAGCAAAGATGAGCCAGATACTTGTGCTCAAAGAGTTAAGGCTCAGGCTGGAACAGACTGGGAAATGCCATGTCATCAAAACTGGAAAATCTGATAGAGCAGCTGTCTCAATACCGAACTCTGGAGTCCTCTACTTATTACTGTAGCTTACCACAGGATGCAGGTTCTTCCTTTTGAAGTGAGAAGACACTTTGAATCACTTTGAGATGGTATGCACCTTGAATAGGCACTCCATAAATGTGTTTCTGTACTTTAACCAGTCTTATTCTACATATGTTTACTGTATGTCTGTAGATTTCTGTTAGACAGCTAATCATTCATCCTTACACTTAGATTGAGCTGTCTCAAGGATCCAGGCCCATAAAATGCCACAGTTCACAATGACAACAGTTCAATGTGCAGGGAGTTTTATTTCAGAGTAGTCTGCAATTCTTGCAAACAAAAAGACTTTCAGAAAAATCATTTTTGTCGTCGTCACTACAGTATCTTTGTCGTCGTCACCGCCTTCATCTTCGCCTTCGTCTTTCATTCTGAATCCTACATACACTGCCACCACATAACACGGTACAAGTCCTTTTTATACTAAACAGACATTAATAGAATCCTTGCGAGAATGTGGACACTAACCCATTCACCAGTAACCTGTGAGTTACTGTTTTTTCAGTAACTGTTTTTTCAGTTTTGAGAATGCATGTAATGCATTTGCATCTACAAACTGGAAGGTTGCTTGTGGGAAAGGTAGATTGACTTTTAAGGTTCTAACAACCTTCCTTCTGTATTGTTTTTTAGGTTTCAGCCCTATGGTTTCAGACCACAGACTGGGCTGGGTCACTGAGAACTGTGGTAAGTGCTTACTGGCAATGTTCCGCCTTCATGTTCATTAAATTGCATGGCTCCTTTAAGTGTTGACCTTACAGTAACACAGTTTTTTTTGCAAAAGAAAACCAACTGCACTTATCGTCCTATAAAGCAGATAACAAGCTTCAAAACACTAATTTCTTAATCAAACATTAAATGGATGTAACAATTCATACAATGGATTGCATTGACATAGGGATTTTCATCCCATAGGATTTCACAGCACTTTTTGGGGGGAGAGCACCCACTATGTTCTTCATTGAAGTGCAGCCCTTGCTTCAGCTGTATGCCAGGTACTCTGTGCCAGCAGCCCCACTGCATAGCAAGTCAGCTAGAAAAGACAGAAGGTGCTTCACCAGATCATTAAGAGGGAACTTTAGCTATGTCAGATTGTGCAGGCTCACAATGGGATTTAACCATGACGTCAAGGTTAACTTTCCTTCCCAACAGTACCAGAGGATTTTTAGTGACCTTGTAGAAGAGACCTCAGTTTAACATTTCATCCAAAGATTGGCACCTCATATACTGTACAGTAGCATATTGTCTGTCCCTAGTCACCATAACTAACCACATACAGGAACAATGCAGTTTTCCTTAGTGGTCTCTAATCCTTATACTGACGAGGTCCAGTTTTGCTTGGCTTATGAGATCTAATGAGGTCAGGCTCAGACCTGGTAATGTATTTCCATATGATGTGTGCTATGAATGTATGTTCAGAAGAATTTTTTGGTTTACAAATATGCACATAGATTTTTTTGAGTTGATTTGCACCCAAGTTCCAGACAGGACCTGAAATGCTATTGCTTTGCACCACATATTGTGTATATATTCTTTGTGCCATCAAAATTGCTCTAACTCACAGCTGAATTATATGATACCCATGTTGATAGTATGAGTCAGAGTTGAATTAGTCTATGCCAACTGTGAACAGGAATCATGAAATAACAGGAGGCATTGATTGCTGTCAACCACAAATATGTTGAAAACAATTTCAGAAACGTTCGATGTCAGTGTTGTTTCCAACATCAAAGTTCAAGAGCTTTGCTGCCAGAGGATTGAAATATGCTCCCCCACTGGACATGCAGAAAACTGGTTCGTGATCCTGACATAAATACAAGCTGGACAGTTTGAGATCATCGGGAGAGTTCATCTGGATATAGGACCTTCCAGCCATTTGGGTCTATTTTAGCCCACAGTCCTTAAATATCATCTTTGGTGGTGCCCTTTGTCCTTAAACCCATATGAAGCTGCAAGCTTACATGTGGGGCAAAACAATAAAAGGACCATAAGACAAAGACAGGACTACATTGCACTGGTTTGCCTCCACCAGAACAGCCTAAGCGAAACTGATGTGTAGCTGCTTAATGCCTTTCCAAAAAAGGCACCATTTGTGATTTCAGTTTTTTTTTTGTTTACCAATAACATATATGCACACTGCACACACATATGAGCTTATCTGAGGTCGGTGTGGTGAGTTTTCAATATATGTGCTGGAAATACCCCTGGTTGGCCTCCTGTACCATATTCTGTGTGCTCTTGGGTTCCACAGAACATAATGCTTTTTTTGTGTGGCCTGTTAACTGTAAATCAAAAGCTAAAAAATCTTCAGTCAAGAGCTTTTCAGATGGCCTTCTCAATTGAGACAGAGTGAGGAAGTTCTCAAAAGGGGAACAGGACAGGGAACTTTATTGTACATACTGATGACAGGACAAATTTTAAGGATTCGTGGTGCGAGATACTTTACATTTGACACTTAATGTTATGAAACTTCATAATGGAGGTTTCATTTCATTTCAAATTTTACTTCAGTGATAAATGGACTGTGCTTTTCAACAAATTCATTCCTCTTCTAGTTTCATCCTTCCATTGTTGGGTTGCTTCTGTTTTAAATAAAACTACTATTAGATGGTTTTTCATTAATCAAATGAGCAATTCCCAAGTCATTGACTTGTATTTAATATCATTGGCTGAGTGTTGTCTTCTGAAATGTCAGCACTTGGTACAGTCATTTTTTACGCACTACATTACTACAGTATACAGTAAAAGTAAGATAATGCTCTACAGTCTTTTTGATAGGAAAAAGATCAAAGGAAACAAGAGAGTTCAGTAATGTTCTGATGCTGACTAACTTTTTTTTCCTGTATGCATGTGCTGGGGGTGATAGTTACCCAGTTCATTATGTATTGGGGGCACCCACACACCTGGCACCTGCCATACTGCATACTGTAAGTACACTTTGTATGCTTTGCTTTCATGAGTGCAGCTAAAAGAGAATAACCACACAAATTAAAAAGTAAAAACAGGGGAAACAGTAACTCATGATTAGACAAAGGCGTGAAAAGCTACTAAAAATATCTGCTTTATTGCATGTGGGAGGTTCTGTAATATACTATTACAAATGAAAAAATGCACATCTTCTTAAAATACATGATACTTTCAGAATTATTCATGTTGCCATGCAGGGTTATGTGCTGCGGTTAAGTCTGGAGCATTTCCACTTTACTGAAACTTTGATTACACATGCAATTGAAGCCTCGTGTTTTGAATGGATTAGTAGTGTTTCAGGGAGCAGAAAGTAGGCTCGTCACTTTATTGTCAGAAGGTGGTATCAGGAGACTTACAGCATTTGTGCTGAATCAGGCTTATCACAGCAATATGACAGGCTCTTGCTGTAAAATCGCTTCAACTGCTGGTGGCTTCAAGGCCTTTGTGGATGAAGGCAATATATCCAGAAAGGCAAAAAATGTACGTTAATCTCCTCTCAAGGGGAATTGTGCAATAAATGGTCACCCTTGCCATCAATCCAAATTATAAATCAATATTTTGGACCATTCTGGTGTAGGGAAAAGGATTTTATGAATTGGTGAATTTGTGACAGGTGTGTAACAAACCCAGTGCATGAATTCCAAGGAATGCCATTTGGTGTGAGGATGCCATGATGCACACAGACTGTACAGTGAACAGCCCAACCCTATGAAAACTGCTTTAATGAGCTCTGCTATCTACAATACAGTATATGTAAGACTATGCAGCTGATACCTATGAGATACTGGACAGTCCCAGCAGAAGTCTGCACGTCATCTTAATGTCCACCCAGTGGCTGTTTTAGGATGACTGGTAGTGTTGGAGATCGTCCTTCTCCCACTATCCCATGTGTCGCCACAGCACACGGCAAGACAGGACCAGGACATGGTCCACGAGACCTTTGAATTTGGTTTCAATCTTTCAAAAGCAGTCGTCAGGCATTGAAACAGACCAATTAGGGATGGAACAATCTGAAGATGTGTGGTAGATTGCCGTTTGCTGTGCAATAGGCCTTATCAGGTCCACATCCTCACCATCAGCTTGGATAGCAACATTGTGCAGCAGATGATACTTTTCACCACCAAAGATGGGAAGATGTAATTTTCTCTGGTGAATCAAGGTAATCTGAGCTTTGGTGATGGCTGACTGTAGCACCTATGACACAAGCCAGAACAACTTAAACAGAAAAGATTGGTGTGAATCAGGGCACATCTTTTATCAGAATTTGTGATTCACTCAGGAGAACTGATGGAATCTGTTCTTTGAATGTGTTGGGTTAGTGTGTCATTGGTCCTTATGTCCTGTGCTTCAGTCTACCCCTCTGCTGTTCAGCGCTTTGAATCTTGTCATGCAGACAAGATTCCTTGGGAGGGGAGGGGGCAATACCTGTCCCTCTCCTTCCGTGCTCAGAAACAAGAAAGGAAGTGCAGGCTGGGTAGGAGTAAAATCCAAACCATGTAGCACATTTTATTGCTAAACGCAGTATATATAATATAGTCAGAATGAACAAGTCAAAACCTTTCCAAAATAACCACAGTAAGTGACCAAGTTAAAGACTTTAATGTATTTTATCAGCTTTTTTGTATTTTATCATTACAGTATGTGTAATATATTTATTTCTTAAACTGTTGATAAAGTTCAGAGATGTTATGCTTCTGTTATACTTATGCTTGGCTACCACAATGTCCCTTTAGGTTTAAAATTCCATATTGATATTCCATATTAAGCAAATTTAAACATGCACAGTAGAGAATAAATGAAGCAAGCACTTCACTAACATCTATGTACCACAAGTGCCACCTATGGATCTTTGGCCAGTGAATTATATAATGTAATGCGCCATCTTACTTTTGACGTGTTTGAAAGAAATACCATGCATGCTGAGTGGCTGCATCTGTATCTGTCTCTGTCCCTCAGTGGTCAGGACCAAGAAAGGAAGTGGAGGCTGTTTGGGAGCTAAATCCAAACCTCGCGGCACATTTTAATGCTAAATGCAGTGTTATACGTATATCCCTTCCTGTCCGCTAGATGTACTGTATTTGTTTACTAATTAACAAATGAGGGTTAGGCAGCAATTCTATGAGCACTGTAATTATTTTACCGACATTCTCAATTCCACGTTAACAGCATTTTCCAGTTATTTTGACTTTCCGAGTTTATCTGAATTTGGGATTCAAGCCCACACAATATTGGACTTGATTAAAAAAAGACTAAGCCCATTGTTTTCCATCCTGCCCTTATCAGGAAAGCGGCTTGTCCCTGTGAGGATCCATCTGGAGCATCCCAGGAAGCACAGGGATCAAGGCAAGATGGAGAGCATGCGGCTCTCCTCACCCAACGTCCTCACTCAGACCAGCAAATATCCAGCCGTTTGAACCATCTGAACATTTGCTGGATTAATTTGAGTGATGTGGCATGTAGGGCTTCATAGAATAGACAAGAGGCACATGCTCTATGGGGAGGAACAGGGCAGCTCATTTTAAGCTCAGCTCAGTTGGAACAAACTGCCTTCCTTTGTTTCCAAACAATTATTCTAGGCTGCAACCTTGGAAATCCAATACTAGCACCCTTCATTGCCAACACAAGGGATTTCCTGTAACAATTCAGAGTTTGCATTTCAATTGAAACTGAAAGGTATTGGTACAATAGTAGGGGGTTTTGGTGCTGGGAAAAACAGAGGCACCATTTCTTCCCAGTCAGCAGAAGACGAATCACCAGGTGCGTGCTCAACTTTGACATAACCTACTCAAAGCACATAAAATTTCCTGTCTATTCTTTTGCTTTTAATTGCAGTGTGGGCAAATTCCATAAAGTTAATTTCATTATATAATGGGAAGTAAACTTCTAGATGGTAATACAACATTTTCCTTTAACTACATCTGCAAAACAAGTTTGTAAGGTATTATGAAACTCATTTATATTGTGAAACATCTTTTTTTAAGTTTTAAATTATGTGTAATTTGTAATATATACAATGCCTTGCAAAAGTATTGAGCCCCTTGCACAGTTATCACTGTTCACTGCATTAAAGCTTAGTCATGACACTTTGAAGCAGCAATTAATATAATTATATAATTAAGTATTTATAATTTGCCATGTATACAACCTAATCCACATATTTGAAACAACCAAGAAAGTAAATAGATTATTAGAGAATAATAAAAACAATAATAATTTGTTGTTGTTGTTGTTGTTAGGGAAAGTAATTGTATAATTATTCAATCTCTTTCTTGTGGCATACCTGCAGTAAATTACTTTAAGGAACCACACAGAACATTGAGCGACCTCTGCCTGTGTGCAGTTATAGTGGTTTTCATGGTTTCCGAATAAATACACCTGCAGTGATGTTAAAAAGAAAGAACACTATCTTAAGAGTCTATGGTTTTACATATTAAGACGTATGTGATCTTAACTTAGTCCACTAACAGTGGATAAATCTAACCACATTAGACAGATACCAAACATTCATTTTACTTTGTAAACAAAAAAACAGCCAATATTCAAAAGCCTTGCTTGAAAAATTAAGCAAGTGTACCCTTACTGCTTATGTACCAGTTAAGATTGTAGTTAATACCAAATTCTGCTAAACAAGGGACCATGATTAGTTAATCATCAGGAAGTGCTTCCACATAAAATCAGAAACTAGATGTTTGGTCTTGAGCATTCACGTTTGTGATAATACATTATGTCTAAGTCAAACTACTGTACAGTATATCTCTGCCGGTCTCAGAGAAAGAATCTTTGCTGCTCATCTCTTTGTGAAGGATTATAAAGCTATTTCCAAACAATATGAAGTCCATCATTTCACAGTGAGAAAGTAATTTACAAATGTTGAAAGTTCAAGATGATTGGCCATCAACTCAGAAGTGGGCATTCCAACACATTCACTCCAAGAGCAAGCTGTATAATGCTTCTAGAGATTGCAAAGAACCCCAGAGCTACATCTAGGAATTTACAGGCCTCTGTCAATGTGATAAATGTGAGAGTTCATTATTCTACCATGGGGAAAATACTAAACAAGAATGGTTTTTGTGGAAGAGTAGCTAGGAGAAAACTCCTTCTCTCCAGAAAGAACGTTGCTGCATGGCTTAGGTGTGCAAAACAGCTCCTAAATGAAACACAAGACTTCTGGAACAATGTCCTCTAGAGAGATGAGACCAAAGTGGAGTTGTTTGGCTGTAATGCAAAACAACATTGTAGCACAGTGTATGCCAGAGACAGAGGGGCAGGGTAGCAGGGAGATGCATTCCTTGCATTCTCATGAGGAAATCACTGAATTGGTTGCACCTGGAATCAGCAGCTCTTTATAGAAGCTGTACCTGAAGCAGTAAGAGCTTGTCTCTCACAAAACTCTTACGGTTGTTAGGAACAGTGAGAACCAAAAAGAGACCTAGGGGAAAGCCAAAGCATTTAAGGAATGCCTTATTTTGACCACTTGCTCCGATAGAGCATACAAAAGGTTCTAACCGGTTAGCTGGTAGCAGCCTCGGTCGCTTTCCGGGTCGGGACGCCGGTAAATCAGAAGAAGGTTAATGAGCGTCCCCGGCCAACCGGAATCGACCAAGTGGGGTTATTGCCGCTGCTACAGCTAGGGCGCTAGACTTTTGGCATCAGGTTTTGTGGCAGAAGGTCTTGGACATGCTATCCTAAAAGGAGAGATCTTTCACAGACATGCAGGGCAAAAACCAAACACTGCGATCCACCATAAGAACCTCACACCAACCATCAAGCAGGGTGGGGGAGGCGTGATTTGGGCCTGCCTTGCACCCGCAGGGCCCAGATACCTCACAATCATTGAGTCGACAATGAATACCTCTCTCTACCAGCGCATTCTACAGGAAAATGGGAGACCACCTGTCCAACAGCTAAAGCTTAGCTGAAAGAGGATCGTGCAACAGGACAGTGATTCAAAACACACCCAATCTATGACCTAAAGAGAGCCGTGCATAAACGAATGCTCGAACATCACCATACTGAAGCAGTTTCCTAAGAAGGAGTAGGGCCAGAATTTCCCAGGCAATGTGAGAGACTTGATGAGGACTAGATGAAGGTTAGATATGTCTTAATGTGTAAAACCATAGAACCATAAGAGAGTGTCCTTTCTTTTTCACGTCACTGTTTCTCTGTAAGGTCCCTCAGTTAGGTAGTGAAATTCAAGCCAGGATTCCACCATGAAAACCAAGGAGATTTTCAACAACTCAGAAGCTGTTTTATAAAACCGCAGATCAGGAGACGGGCATAAAAGCGTTTCAAAGACACTTTATCTCTTTGTGTATGATAAACTGAATTAAGATGTGGGAAGTCCAGACAAAGCCTAGATCAGCCCGTCCCTCCAAACTGAACTATTGGGCAAGAAGGAAACGCTGAAAGGTGCAACCGTGAGGCCAGAATAGACTTTGAAAGAGTTCAGTAGCTGAGATGGGGGAAAATAAACATGAGTCAATGATAACCTTGTACCTTTAATTCAGCAATGCTGGGCCTGTAAGGGAGAGTGGAAAACCAATCTCAAACCCCTTAATGAGTTTGCATCAAAGCATCTCAGTCATGCCCCTATGTGCAGCCATGTAGTAAAAGGTTATATGGTTAGACAAGACAAAATTGCCTTTTTGGTCTAAATATAAAGTATCACATTTGAAACAAACTCAACATTTTCCATTACTAAGTCAATACCGTTCCTACTCTCAAAGTTGTTGGTGGCAGTATTGTGTTATAGTTCTGCGTCTCATCAGTATGGACTGGGAAGCTTGTCAAGACTGACAGGAACTTAGAGGGAGAAAATCTGCTTCAGACCTAAAACTGTGATAAAGCTTCACTTTTAAACAGATCAATGATCCAAAGCACACGGCCAAAGCTGCACTGGAGTAGTTTAAGAATAAGAAAGTGAATGTCTTTGTGGCCTGGTCACTGTCCTGACTTGAATCTGAAGAAAGACTAGAAAATGGCTTTCAATAACCAATCTCCAGGCAACTTGAGATAGTTTGAGTAAATATGCAGAGAAGAATGTTCAAACTTTGCACCAAGTCAATTTGCAAAGCTGGTAGAGATTAACCCAAAAAACATTGGCTGTTTTTGAACCAGTAATTTCTGCTAAAGGTGCTTCAACCAAATATTGAGTTCATTTATTTTAATATTTTTACAATGAATTTATTTCATATACAGTACCTGTATAGCAGTGATACTCAAATCTGCGTACATACTAAACCTGACACTGAAGGGGCTATTTCTGCACTGTCTAATTGCATCTATGACATAAGAACCTGGATGACTCAAAATTTCCTTCACTTAAAATACAACAAAACTTGCATCATGCTTCTCGGCATCAACTTTTAAAAGCCAATGCAGTAATCCTATCTATGGATGACACTGTAGTTGAAATTCAATCTAAATTGAAGAACTTGGAGTTTATATTTGATCCACACTTGACATTTGACCCACATGTGCAAAATATTGTAAAACCATCATTCTTCCACCTCAGAAATATTGCGAGTCTACATCCTATGTTGTTGCTGACTGTGGCTGAAAAGCTGGTCAACACTTTTGACATCTCTAGAATTGATTACTGTATCACCCTACTAACCAAGGTATCTAAATCCACATTTAACCCATTTCAATATGTCCACAATTCAGCAGCCAGCATCCTGACCAGGTCATCTGCAAGTGATTGCACTGGCTTCCGATCCAGTTTTGTGTTGACTTCATAATCCCCATGCTCACCTATTAGGCTCTACGTGGCTTGGCACCTCCGTATCTGTCATACTTACAATCTTTCTGCTCCCCATCTCACAACTTTGTGAATTAGAATTTGTCTGATTCTTGTCCCCTATCTGTCCCCCAAGCCTGGGTACACTCTGTGGGTGACAGGACCTGCTCCTGCTGTGCACCTAAGCTTTGAAATTCTCTCTCTAATGATATCGGAGGGTCATCTTCCCCGAGCACTTTCAGATCAAGACTCAAAACCTATTTCCTATAAGGCTTTTCTTTAATTGGTTCTTTCTGCTCCTTTACATTCCTACTGCACCCCACACCCTTGTTGTAATTTTGTGTTAATTCTGTTATTTCTCGTCTTTGTGTGCTTATTATGTAAAGAGCTTTCAGAAGTCACTTTCAAAGGCACAATATGAAATAAAGTTAATTTTTTATTATATTTCATTTTTTACTCTTTAGGTTTTGTCTATTTCCTGTAACAGCTTATGTTTTGAAGTCTTCTTCAGTTTGAGCATTTTGTTAACAAAACATTCACAAAATGTGTGTGTCCTTGTGTAATTTCACAAAAGGGAGACCAAAGGTATGTGTCACGCCCTCTGCAGCCAGAGGGCGCTCCTTCTCTGACCTGTCCCTAGTTTCCGGTCTGCTGTCCTTCCTGTCCCTCTCTTTCCCTTGGGCTATATATTTCCGGGTCTTGCACTCTGTCCTCGCTCAGCATTGACGTTTGGATGTCCTGAGTCCCGCCTAGCACCAGGGCGCCCCACGTCCGCTCCCTGAGGGCATAGGTTTCTATACGGCATTCCTGAACTCTTTGCACTAATGAGCCCGGGCCTTTTTCCCATCTCGCCGCTACGCATATGGGTCTTTTTCCGCTCTCCTGCTCCCCACGGTTAGTCCCTTTGGACGTCCGTGACAGTATGTTCTGGCTACCCCCTGCCACCCTGAATGGGAAGAAGCAGTTAGAAAATGGATGGATGGAAACCACAGGAAAGGTCTAAATATTTATGCAAGGCACAATAGATGTATTTGCCCAGCATCATAAAATACATACAGACTTGATGATCCAAATGTCCTTCTTGTAGGTAATCTATCGCACAATGTATTAATGTACATACAAATAATCTATATGAATTCTGTATATTGTATATTCCTCCCACAGTCCAAAAGCATAGTTTTAAGTTAATTGACTTCTGGGAAAAGTGGCCCTGCTGTGAGTGTGTACATGTGTCGGTCTGCCCCTTGATGGACTGGTGTCTTGTCCAGGGCGTATCCTGCCTTGTGCCAGTTGCTTGTCAGGAAAGACTTTCTCTCCCCTGCAACCGTGAAAATGGACAGATCAATTCCTATTCAATAAAATGTTGATTGCCTGTCACAAAAATACTTTATTTTGCAGATAACTGTTTTTGCAGTTACAGTATAAGAGATAATGCATTATGATGCTCAGTATACATATATAGTATAGCATATATTGTTTTCTGTATGTTTTCCTTCCTTGTTTTACCTACAGATGACAGATGATTTTTTCCTGAGTTCCATGATTTAATTCCGTTCATCTAATTTGTTTTAAATTAGATTTTTATTTTCATAGTGAATCATTAGTTTTACTACCAGTCTCCGGGGGCTCATTGTCATCAGACTCTGGCATGTGTCATGACTTTACTAAATTTGTGGCTAGGCTGAATTTTCAGTGTGTAGGACTATGAAGTCACATCTTCAGAGGTCATAGAACAGCTTAAAATAAAACTACAAACTGGAGGAGGTCCTTCACCCAGCTAGTGGATTAACAGTCCTTGGAATCACATTATTAAGGAATTCCACACTGTCTTCTTCAACGGCTTAGTGTTTCTTCCCGATTTCAGTTGCTGTCTGTGTAAAAATGTCTCCTGTTTGGCCTTGTATTCTCCTAAATATAATTCTCTCCTGTGGTTCTCAGATTGACTGTAATTCTGTTGTCTGTAAGATGTCCCCAGGATGCACTAAACCAAGTTCCCACATGATCTTCTCTTCAAGGCTCAACTTCTTTTAAACAGGTTAAAAGATTATCTTGGCACACTCCTTGTTCTGGCTATTCTACTACAGTCCTGTCTAGATCATTAATATATTTCTTGTATCAAAGCTTTTTCAAAGAAGCTTTGAGATATTTTAAGCAGAACCGACGCAAATTCAGACACTTCGCACGCTTCTTACAGTCACTACAGTTTCTTTCACAAGAACTGGTAGGCAGTCTGTTGCCTCATAGCAAGTGAAGGTTTCAAAGTTGTAACACTGAAGTTCATTTCTATGTTTTGCATCTTATATATACATATGTGTTTCCTAGATGACTACTATTGTGATTATTAGGATTGTAAAAATGCATAATGAATGAGTCCATTGACCATTGTTGTTACATGTAAATACATAACATGTATTTCATATCAATACACATCATGTCTTGGGATGATATGTAACCCAAGACAAATAAGTAAACAATGAAAGGACAACAATGTGATTTTGATAGAAATGTAAAAGTAGCTCATGCAATGATGCCTCACACAAGTGCAGAAGTAGGGCACCTAAGATTCCATCGAAGTCTGTGGTTATTCTATACTGTTCTGTTGGCTGCAAATATATAGCATACATTGACCCAATTTGTAAAAAGCACTATGAGCTGTGGTTCAGCATGTAAGCATTAAGATTGCTTCTGTGTGAGAAATAAACCACTGAAAATCATTTCAGTGACTGTTCTACACTTTTCATGTTTTTACACCACACAGTTTTTCATTAAAAGTACGTATGGTAATGGTAAGGAACAGGGCGATGCGGATAATGAAGATACAATTATTTATAGTTATAATTAATTGAGTTTGTATTTACATATAAGGTTATGTTTCTGTTTGAAAGATGCTTTGCAAAAGGTAAAAGACGGAGCCAGTCCTTTGTGTCCGATCCATCACGTGTCAAGTTAAATTTGTATAGTTAAATAAAAAAATATTTATAAAGCAGCATTGTGTCTCATGGTGCTGCTGAAAGATGAAGATATAATATATATTCAGAAAAAGAGAACTATTCAAAATCACAAGTAAAAAGACATAAAGAAAAGGTATTTAAAGAGTTAAAAAATCGGGTGATTTTTAAAAAAAAATATTTTCGGAATCCAAGGGCAAGAAATTGCACACTCTAGGTACATACGATATGAAGTAAAACAATCTGGTTTGAGGCCACAGAGCGGCAACCGCTGAGTATAAGGTATGAGGGCAGGAAGTTAAAATCTGCGAAGGTACCTGTTATACAGCAGGCATTTTCAGTTTAAATAAAGATACCTTCTGTTTTTTTACAGGGCACCAGTGCATTGATTATAACACATGGGTGGCATGATTACTTGACAAATTCAGAGAGCATACAAGCTGCACAGTTTTGCACAAGGTGAAGCCTTTCAGTTAATTTGGAAGAGGAGTCAGCAAGCTTACAGTAAGCAATCCCTGACAAAACGGAAAGATATGGACAAGTTGAATGGCATCAGCCGCCTTAAGAAAAAAAAAATACAGTGCCATGTATTCAACTCCTGCCAATAACAGCATATTTTGATGAGTAATTTATAGAATTGTTTTTGCACATATTTTTATTCAAGACACTTATAAGAGATCAGTTTATTGGCCATATACAATTTCTTGCATTAGGAATTTGTCTTTTCACAGACCCCAACTTGCTCTCCATAAGACACACAGACAGGGAGAGAAGCCTGGGGTCAGAGCGCAGGGTCTGCCATTGTACAGCGTCCCTGGAGCAGCTGGGGTTAAGGGCCTTGTTCAGGGACCCAATGGAGTAGGATTTCTTAGCCGGCCATTTCAAACCGGCAACCTTTTAGCTACAGGCACAGATCCATAGCCACAGAGCCACCGCACCACCCAAATGATTATGAGTAGAAGGCTGAATTGCTGTGAAACATACAAAGTCAGATTTATTGATTGTATAATCATTTAACCTGAAATTAAATATCTACTGTATCTGAGGGAACATAAAGAGACAGATGCATTTATTCGGATGTCAAATTAGTCTACTTTGATTACCCTAATTTTGTGAACTTTCAAACTATTCTTTTGCACCTGCAGTGGTTTAGGGCTGCCACAGTGAAGGGGTTGAATACTTATACAACTGAGCATATACAAGTATAAAAGTCAGATTTATATAAGTCTTTCAGCATTTTTTGTGTAGATTCAAAATATTAAGTCCTATTTGAGAGTATCATGAATGCAGACAGTGGGGTGAGTGCATTTGCATAGTATCAATTATTCAGGATTTAATACATTGGTATCATGCTGTAAGCAAAGAAACTGCTGGTTGCTAGTGGGGGGCATTTGAGTCTATCAGCCTGATAATGACATCCAATGCTGAATTTCTCAAATTTCAAGCATTTGACCTAAAGGTAACATACAGTATACAGCAAAGGAACAAGTAATAGGTTTATTCCATGCTGAAAAGAGAAGAAAGAAAACACAACGTTTCGGCCTAGGAGCCTTCACACACCTGAAACGTTGTTTTCTTTCTTGTCTTTTCAGCATGGAATAAACCTATTACTTGTTCCTTTGCAGCCTACGTATGCTGACACAGCTACCCACCTGAACTAATACAGTATTTGTAAAACCCATTAGAGACCCCTAAGGTGCAGTAAAACTAACTGCTGTGGTGGAAGTTGAATGACCAGGCAATTGTATGTAAATATAAATGAAAGCTTATACTGTATACTGTACAGTATATAAAATTTGTGCTCCAGCTAAATATGCATTTATTTTCATAGAGATGCTTTAGTAGATTTTCTTTCAATGCAACCATGGTTTCAGACTGTGAATATGAAGGGAGTTTGTACTAATAAGCATTTTCACTAAATTATGTTGGAATATGCTATTAGTGGCTCTAGGCTTTTAATATGAATTTTCCACTCTTTGCATATAAAAATCAGCTCTGCATTAGCTGCTCTGCTTTAAGATGTTCGTTTAGACAACCTAAAATGTTTCTGTTTTAAAAACCTTATTTGTTAAAAGTAACTTTGTTGAAAATAACAAAATAATATATTTTTACAGTAAGAAATCCTAAAGAGAGTTGTTGCTGGATAGGACATTTGTGTTCTGTGCAATCCGAAACTATAGCATCTTGCAAAAACTGACCACTCGTGAAATTCTGAACCAAGGGAAGGTGTTTCTGTCATCTTTTTTTTTTTTTGGGAAATTCAGATGAATAATCATTTGCTTGGGTTTCAATGCATTTCCCTTGCATCTGTGTAATTACAGAATGTTCACTCAGCATTTGGTTAGTAAATGCGGTCTTTCACTCCACAGAGTACTTCACCTGATTCATCACTATTTTCCATCAGCCAAGGCAACTTCTACAGTTACATTTTCAGCTGCTGAGAGAAAAGTATCAAGATGAAGTTTATTGCTTGATGAATTCTGAATTTCTAACGAAGCTCGAAAAGCAGAATTCCTTGTTTTCTGTCAATTGCAGATAATGAAGAGAAAGTGCTTGTCTCAGATGCACACTCCTGCATGTGCACACACACTCTCCTAATGAAGCTTTGCAGGGCTGCGGCCTCTGCCTGAAACTGTTGTGCTTGCTGTTAATTCACAGGAAATGACAGCTGTGGGCTGATTGACAAATCTCACATGAAATGTCACTATTTAGTGCTTTCCCCATATGTAAATTTCTAATGAGGAAGGTAAGGGGCCAACATTTGCAAGCTAATTATTCTACAAAGGATTCTACAAACCCCGATTGCCCATTAGATTTACTTTTATTGTTTTTACTCATCAGATAACCAACAGCTTGAATGAGATTTTCAGGCTCCGTTTTGCTGAAAAGTTTGTGTGGGGGGGTGACAGACAAAAAGCTCTACTCCTCTAAAATATCTGTGGCAAAAGGTGCTGCAATCCGCTCCAGTCTGCTCAACACTGTCATTTTATTTTCCTAGAAATTCTAGAAAACTTAGAATTTCTTAGTGCTCTAAATGTAGTTCACAACGGGGTGGGTGTAACAGCCATTTCCAGAATGTTCTGTATCCTGCTAGCCACTCCTAAATATGATGGTTTGTTCTTCAAGATATGGCAAGAAGGGCCATAGGGCATTTGAGCCAGCATGCCAACTGATAACTCTTGTATGATATAAGAACATTAGAAAGGTTACAAATGAGAGGAAGCCATTTGGCCCTCTCATTTGTACTGACTGTTGGGAGTTAGTAGTTAATTGATCCAAGGATCTCATCCAGCCTTATCTTAAAATAAGACAGAGTATCAACTTCAACAGCATGGCTGGGTAGCTTCTTCTGTTCTCCCACAGCTCTTAGGGTAGAGAAGTGCCTCCTGTTCTCGGTTTTAAATGTACTTTCACATCCAGCTGTTCCAACTGCTTTTCTCTTTCACTGTTCATTTTGGAGATAATCTGCTGGATTGCCTTTGTCAGTGACTTTGAGGATTTTGAATACTTGTGTCGGGTCTCTTTGTAATCGTCTCTGCTCAAGACTCAAAAGGTTCACTTCCTCAGCCTGTCAACGAAGGGCATTCCCTTTAAGACCTGGAATGGAATGACTGATTCCAGTGCTGCAATATCTTTTTTGGTAACATGGTGAACAAACCTGTACACAATGTTGTAAATGATTATCTACTACTGTGTGTTATGCAATTTTAACATAACATCCCTTGTTGGAGTTCTGCAGTTCTGAACGTTTATGGGTCATCATGTCCAAGAAGACAGTATTTTTAGATTTCTAGATTTTATTAGAGCTCCAGCTCATGCTAACTGCATAACACAACAATTGGCCAGGCTTTCTGTCTCAACTGAATGGAAAACTGTCATCACTGATCATGCTATATCTAATAGTGTGGATTCCTGGATAGTCTCTGTTATTTTCATAAATGGAAGATTATTGTTACATCAGTTACATTACAAAAAGCAGATTGTGCACAGATTTATTCATATACTGTATAAATAAATTCCTTTATTTTCCTGTTAGTTTCTGGCTAGGGTCTCTTCTATGAGCATTATCCATTTTCACTTCATGTTCATGTTTTTCTCCATGTGTGCCAGTTTCCTCCCGTCTGTAAATACATGCCTCCAGGATAACCTAGGACAACTTTGATTGTGTGGTCCAATTATCCCTTCCTCCATGTCCCTGGGTTGGACTGACAAAATACCCTCACCTTGAGCCCTGTATTTACAGGATAATCTCCTGGATGCCATGCTTTCACCAGGACAGTTGGCTTTTGGGAGGATGGGTAATATGAAACAATACATTTTATTTATCAGAACTTTTAAAACACTTAAATGTTTTATGCAGAAGCAAGGGTGACCATATTGTCCGACTCCATGTTCAACAGGACACTTTGAGACGGGCTGGGATTTTAAAAGTATCCCTGGATTGAAAGTTTTGAATTTGTAAATCCAGAATTATGTCTTTGCTGAGATGCAAAATTTTGCATGATGCTCATGCACAATAAACATGTATCTACACATGTAACCTTACCTAAAATAAGGCTTCTGAATGCATTGGTAATATTGTCCATCTGTCCACCATTCTATCATTGGCAGTAGTCATAAGCAGTATTACATGTGTAGTGCATTGAGCACCAATTTTTGTCACAGCAAGGCAGTGAGATGTGAATCGGCAGATCTCAGATTAGGAATGAACTATAATCCTGCAAAACCAGGAGTTAGACCATGCAGTGCTGAATACATGAGCAGAAGAAATGTAAGATGCGATTTAATCTTAACAGAAAACAAGTGTAAATTACAGTATGTGGAATGATATTTATTTGCTGATGCAAAGCAGTTTTAGTTGGCAGGAGAGCAGAAAAATGTTGGGACAGGTGCCCTTCCAATGAAGTCCCATTTTGTTAAATTAGAAATGATGCATGCATATTTTTTTTAGAGTGAATACCTTTAATGACCGCTTGAATGCTCAAGCAGAACATCTCTATGGAGGAGTAAAGTTAAATGGCAGCAATATTGTCAATATCTTAAGTCAGTTGTGTTGCATCCCTATTTTGATATCAGACGGACAACCTTAAAGTGATGGAATGGTCACAGTCTGTTAAGTAAGCAGAGAAATGAACCCTAAGTTAATGAGACCAAATTTTTCACCAAGAGTAAAATGTGTAAATACTTAATAGCTGTGGACAGAAGTCTCAGCCCAGAGCCATGTGGAACACCCTGAACTAAGTGGAGAACATCAGATTTTACAGGGACAAAATCGCATCCAAGAATCAGATGCTTTGTGAATATCTGAGTATTTTAGGTAGGTTAGTTTCGGCTTAACCTGCATGGTTAAGGGGCAGACCACTGGTCACAGGATGAGTAGGCTTGAACCCCCATTAGGCTGAGGGGTTAACCTAGGCCTGCAGGTTAACCACCTGCAAGGTGGAGATGGGGCGTAAGAATGATGCATGAGATAAATGCGAAAAGAAATGTTTACGCTAGAAATATATTGCTAATTTCCTTAATGTTTATGACTAGGAACAGCTGTGCCTGTTTGACTTGTCGCTATGCCTCCCAAGCCTCAGTTAATGACTTAATATTTAAGGCAGCCAGAATTTATCAGCTGGCGTCCATTAGCTAAACAGGAGTCGGGATTATCAAGGTAAAACCCCAGGATTGATTTCCTTTTGATAATTATTATTAATAATAATAAGATTAATATCACATGCTTCATATGACTTTGGTGTCTGTGCCACCTCAAGCTGGCACCATCCAGTGTATTCAACACCTGCGGGGTGGGTTTCTCTTCAAGGGGGGCTGTCAAGGTGGCAACGTTCAGCACCATTCAGCCTGGTGTGCAGTCTCAACTTTCAGAGCCAAAGTAAGAGCCAGATTAGCACAGGATCGGTTGCCTCCTCTCTCTGTCAGGTCTATGGCACCTGCCCACCCTAAAGGGCTTGGGATGTCATGATAATGCTCATGCAGTCACCTCACCTGATCCATTAGGTGATTTTGGACCTATAAAATAAGTAAAGTTCACAAGCTTCACCTAAATTATAGAAATAACAGCCCTGAGATGTTAATTTTTGAAGCTTGATTACTTAGGAACTGCTTGCAATGATTGATTGCAAAAGCTGTCATTTTTTTTTGTCTCGTCTAAATTCCTGACAATACTGAGAAACCACTATGTTTCACAGAATTGTCACTGAAAAGTTTAATTTTAAGCTTGTCTTTTTAATTTAACTATAAAACAAATGTTTAAATTGCCAGGTCATTTTATCAACACTTTTTATTTTATTACTGTGCTCCAAACATCGGAAAGGGGTATTCTCCATTCATCATTAAATATTTCAGTTGAAATTGTTTTTAAGTTGTGTTGCAGCGCAACAAAATAAGTGTGAGAATTTAATTTCCAATAAATCACGTCTATAGTTTTAGTGGAGGAATATTCACATTGCACAGTTTCCTGTGAGGACAGTCACTCTCTAGATGTAAGCAAAGTGTAAATGGTTAAATACCACAATGATTGCAATTATCGGAATTTTAACTAAGGTGTGGTTTCAAAGATTTTCATTGCCCTGGCGTCCCAGACTTTGACACTGCAGTCTCTCTTTATACATTTCTCCTAAGATGTACTTATAATAATTCGTAAATGGACAACAAAGAAGTAATTAAATCTCATATACTCATTAAAGAGTTTATGTACTCTACAGTGCAATTAATGTGATGCAAGTTCTAAAAAATGTATGAATGAAATTTGCAACACCTAATCAAACATGTTACTGGAAACTGTCAAATAAACCTTAAAGCTCAGCTTTAATATTTTCTTTCATACATACAACTAGATAATCCACAGATAATATCACATTTTAGGATTGAACCTGTGAAATAAATATATACAGTAATACAGTATATTCATTTGCAATCCTTTTTGCTTTTTCTGCATCCTGCTGTTTGTAAAAACTAGTTTAGATTGCAAGATAAATAGCTGTATTCTGACTATATTAAACCTTGTTAAATAATAAATATATTATAAACATAGAAGCAAACAAATAAACATTTTCTTATGTCTACTTGTTTCCTGCCATTTTTACCATAATTTTCTTTTAAAAATAAAAATCCTAAACCAACCTTATTTGTTACAGCTTAATTTTAATTTTATTTAGTTTTTAATATTACTTCTCTTAATAATCTAACTTTTACCATGACTGTCAGAAGTATAATCCTTCAAGAGGAAAATGTGGTGATGTATAGGTTTTGTAGTTTGGGGTCCCAGTTGCAGTCTGCTTTCTCCCCCCTTGTTGCTGTTTTTACACCCTCAAGCACAGTACTTTTCATTCTTGATGTGATATACTGTAGCAGATCTTCAGCTTCTAAACTGATTAATTGTGGTCAAACATGCATAATCCATGATTATAATGTGAGCACAATTCCACACATTTTCATTTTTTGGTTAGCAAATTGTGTGCAAATAGTTATATTCTCAAAAAGAAGACAATAAACACAGAAAGTGAAATTTGACAGTTCAAACATTAGGTTTTGAGAGAATGAGTAAGAATATGTTTAATTATTTCTTCAGACAAGACCCAATAAAATCTGCATAAAAAGCTTAGAATGTATATACTGTACATGTTTATATACACACCGTGATCACTGTTCAGACTGTGTTTTGTTCTCAGGAACTCCTGTGTTTCTGCCTCCTGATGTTGCCACATCTACGTTTGAGAGAGCACACTTGCATGCTTTGTTCCACAGGTGGGTGGTTTGACATTGCCTTTCACCCTCTCTGACCACTCCAGTGGCCTTTTTCACTTCTGACTTGTTGAGCCACCACATGCTCAAAACAAATAGCATTTCAGCTAGCATTCTCACCTGTACTGAAATCTGTGGGCTGGGCAGTGTGCAAAACTTGACCAGGCTTGGGCACAGGGCTCAGCAGTGCATGTGCAGGTGAAAAGAGACGATAATTGTCACAGCAATGACACTAAAGGAAAATCACACACTTTAAGGAACTTTATCAATCCAGTAGTTTTTAAAATTGTTCAAGCATTACAAGCATAGGAAGCAGCTCCTTTCTTACTAGTATCAAGTCTTTGCTAAGATAATCAAATGGTTTGCCTATCTCTCACCCAAGTTGAAAATTACCATCTCTTGTTATAGATGTTATCATTAAGCAGTAACCTGGTGTATTTTTAAACTTATCTAGTCTTCTACAGAAGAATCACAAATGTTTCAAAAGTATTTTTTTTTATTTTCTTAACATGGAAGTCATTTGTCACTCAGAATTAATTGGAAGAGTGACAGTGGAAAGTTCCAAACACATACCATTCATTAATGTCTCTTATGAACCACCCTTGTGATGTGAAGTTTAGCCTATGATTCAAAATGGGAGCATTTGTCTCAGACAATTAATTATGCATTGAAAATTACTTCTAAGAACTAAAAATGAAACATAGTTTAAGTCCTTTTATGAGACTATGACCAAAGGAGCAAAGCTTTCTTCCCAAATGCTGTGTATTTTGAGAACTGCAAAAGTCCTGTCCTCTGGTGATATGACATATGAAAGTCTGCCCAGAATGACTTTCAGACCAGTATGTAACAGAACCTCAGTCTGCCCAACGAAAGACGGGTTCAGTCCATAATTTATTACAGATCAGAAGTGCGAATAAGGCAAAAAAAAATTAAATAGTACCAAATAATAGTAAAACTGAAATGAATCCCTTTTTCAACTACAAAGACCTCTAAGGTCTATGTTAGAGGCAGGAGCAAAACCTACAGAGAAAGTCATCATCATCTGTTAACAAAAAAGCTCAATCTTTTGTGTGTTTGAAATTAAAAATAAGATTAAAAGATTAAATTAAAACCTAACTTTAATTTTATTTGCCTGCAGCCTGTTTGATTTTTATAATTCTGAATATCATTACCTGGTTTTGTGAACTGCCCTTAATGCTCACTGGCCTTCAGTAATACATTACAGTGATGTGATTTTTATCCTCATTCAATAGTGCACGTTTTCTTTTGATTGAAAATGGAGTGATTAAGCTGTGTTACTTCAGTTATTCCATGCTTCTTAGGTATAGATTCAGTTTTCTAATAAGCCTGTAGAAACCCACCCTTGAATGATTCTTATAAATAGCATCCCTGATTTTACATGGGTATACACAGGATTTACCATTTTCAAGTTCTGATTGTGGTTTTATAGTCTTGTGAGTGACAATTTTACTGAAGTTCTCACCTTAAAATATATTTTAAAAAACAAACCCACAAAGGAAGAATCAAGATAAGAGTAATAAACATAAAGATTGAAAATATACCGTGCATCTACTTGGACACTGAACAGCAGGTTGTACACACATGTACAATACTATATGGGTAAGGTTCTTTGTCTGCTTTGCTTGCTACAAAAAAACAGTGTAGAAATTCAGTGTTTTAATTTGCATCCTACCTCTTTGCATGACAGAAGGTGTTATTTAAAAATAAATACAGATTGAAATGACAGTGTAGGGGTAGAATCAGAAGATTGCAAAGACCCTCTGACCCATTTTCTGAGGAGTGCAAAAACGATACGCTGACACCCACATGGAAATTTCACCAGTCACCAGTCACTCTGCTTGGCAAGCTTACAATAGCTCTAGACCCTTAAAGTTGTATTCTTTATCGCTCCTCTTTCATTCAGGTCTTGATCTTCTGTTAAGTCCCCCGTCGTTTACAAATTTCAGCACTTGGAGAAGTCCAGGAGTTAATTATTAATGTTCATATGTGAATAATGAGCCAAATGACCTGTCCTCTTCTTCAGGCCCTTCTTGTGTTTTCTGTTCTCTTGCACTGAAAGGTGGTTTGGAAAATGTGATGTCATCACCTTCTTATTGAGCGGGGTTCCGTTTGGGGCACTCTGACCTGTTTTAGTGATTGCAACGAGTGGGTAACAGCACCACCTTTGTTGGAAGCACTGCAGTTTTTGAATCAGCCATTTGTAAAGGGACCTTGGCTGGGTGAGGGCAGAACAATGTGAAAGGAATGAGATATTGCTAAGGGAAAGCATATTAAAGGCAAGGGAAACTACAAGAGTAACGTTGGAATCTAACTTCTTCAAACAGGAAGAAGATAAATCCTATAAGTTAGTAATTGTGATACACGCATGGTTTATATCCAAAGCAAAATTTAAATTCACATGGGGGCCACCGTTGAAACCTCTACCTGAGATTTGAGCCACTACTTTTTGGTGTTGTTATGCCTTCTTTGTTTTCACCAGGTAGGAAACTACAGTATTACCAATTTGAAGTGTAACAGGGCTTATTTAGCTCTTGTGTCTGTTCCAGAAATTATGTCACCCCCTTGAAACTATAATAGTAGGGAATTCCCCAGCAGGAGAAGGGAGTGCCAGAATTTCCCGCTGCCTGGGGAGTGGCTCTGGGTGGCTCTAGAGGCCAGAGACGCCTGTGAGCATTGGTGATCTAATCCGGGTGGGATTGGAATCGGACCAGTCGCAGTGTCATGCTGATTTCTGGACCTCATCTGTTATGCACATACAGTAATCTTTGTTTTACGTGAATCACACACTCTCAACTAGTGTAGTGGCTTGAATAACATAGTGTATGCGATGTAAATTACGCAAAGCCTTTGATGCTGAAATCAAAGGTTTGGGAAACTTTGATGAAACTGATGCCAATCTGCTCCGTTGCATTCTATGAACACATCAAATCCTCACTTTTGCTCTTAACACACCCATTGTATCTGAAGCTAATACTGTAGGTCAATACAGATTGCAGAACATGCCCTTCTATGGCATGTTTTTTTTAATTAGAAGAATAAATAAATATTTCTAATGTGTTCTTGAGGGAAAAAAAATATTTGAGTTAAGTGCATGGTTCAACTTCATAAACTTTTCTCATTAAAATATTTGTAAAGTGTAAATTGATGAGTTTCTAGTGGTCAAAGTAAGTGTGTTTATCAAAGGAAAATATTACTATTTATTACTAACGGAAAGTTGCTGTGTGGGGTTAGATATAATGTGTCAGAGCAGTCCTGTGTGGGAGGAACTGCTTCTTTTTCTTTGTTAATATACAAAACATTTAATCAGACAGGCCCAATTATCTGTTCAAAAAGGGAAGAAGCAATTTCTCATTTAATCCCAGTCTTAGTTTTTTGAGTGTTTATCCAAATTCCAGTCTTTGTGATTGAACCTACCATTACCACAGAGATAAGAGGCTGCCTTTATAAAAATCCTGAACATGAATCACGTTTTACTAAGTACTGGAAATGAAAGTCTGTGATGGCAGCAGATCATGCTGCAGTGCAACACTAATAAACTGCATTGAAGACAGATGCACTTCTGTATTAATAGTCAAAATTGCACCCCGGAGTGTGTCATTCTGAGAAAGTAAGAAGAGATATTGTGGAGATAAGTTACACAATTATTTGTTTGTTTCTGGGTGACTTTAAATAAAATATGAATAATATAAATTCTGACGAAGCAGCCTTTTCAGTTTCTAGATCTGATGGTCTGATATAAAAGAATAGCATTTGATATCTTACAGATGAATTATCTTTCAACTTTATCACAATAACTACACAACAGGAAGGGGGAAAGCAGAAATAAATGCTTTTGCTTATTTTTAATGTTAATACATAAGGATAAGTAGCATTTTCATTTATTTATCTTCTATTCCATGAAATGGGTTTACAGTGGATCCTTTTCTTTTGAAACATGAAAGGAAGTATTTATGAGAACTAAAGAAACTGTTGCAATACTGGGAAATGGGAATAGTAAAAGTCATTTTGCAAGAGAAGAAACTTTCTCGATGGGTAAGGAGTCACTAAGATAAAAAGCATACAACCCAAACCCTTTGTTCTAAACGCATATCATACATTATGCCTAATGGGTTGTGGCCTAGTTCTGGGGGGTCCTGCAACCGTGTACTCTCTGTAAATACTCACACAGAAAAACTTTGGTTCAGTACCAAGCAACTGAGGGCTTGGGTACACAAGAGGGTCTCTTAACTTGCATTCTGCGCATGAAGGGTCATCCGTCCAGCTTTTATCACAAATCCTCTTAATCCTGCTACGGGTCATGGCATGTTGGAGGCTATCCAAAACCACAGGATCAAGGAGAAACCACAGCCTGTGCTCAACATCTAGATAAACGAATTCAGCAAACCTGCAGGTCTTTTTGGGAACTTGGACAAGCACCTGGAAAAAAAAAACCTATGCAGATGTGGAGGATGAACATGCAAACTCTACATACAAGGTACCTGGGACAGGACTTGAATCAAGCATCCAAGCATTGTGAGGAACAATAAACTTCATTATCTAGTTGTAAAATAAATTAGACAAATTCAGCATTTGTCTCTGGTCTTGAGGAGTTTGGATAACATAATCCTGGTAAATGTTGGCTGTTGAGTTCTACAGCTGTGAAGGTCTGTACTACTGGCACTGGACACTCCTGTTGGAAGATCTTAAGCCTCTCACAGGAACTTAAATCTTGTTATTAGCCAGCAGTTAGCCACTGCCTGTTTTGCATTAAACAATTCATTTACCTCATCTCAGTTATCTTCTGTTCTGCAGATCCTGTGTTTATTCATATCAGTACCCTCCTACAAGTCACAGGGTGAACCTGCAGTGGCAGACACAGTCTGATCATTTTTAAAGATAAGAGACAAATATCTTACACTGTGAGTGCTGTAGGTGGATTAAACAGGAGGAAGTGAAACATCATTTTTAACTAATCTCAGCTGATCATTGTTATGTTTTTTTGTTTCCTGCAGACTGCAGTACAAATTCAACTCTAGTTGTGTGTTTTACAATGATATTTATTTAAAAAAAGATGATAAGGTATCCCATAAAAATCCTGAAATCATGTTTTACGAGATAAGGTAGGGAATTTGATTTTCTTGCATGGTAATAATGTATTCAAATACACTGTGAACAGAGTGGTTACACAGGAAGAGGTAAAGTACTGTGAAAGATAGCCTGGTGGGTTGATTTAAATGGTACATTGCATCATAGGTCTTTTCACGCTAAAACAAGTCAGTTTATTTACAAGATGGCATTTAAATTACCGGGAAATATGAAACTTCATTCCTAGAAAGTTGTTTGTTGTCCACAAGACGATCAACTTTAGTCAGGAGAGTGGCAACAATGCAGCTCAGCCAGGAAGGCCTTCCTATAACACAAACGCCTTTTGTTTACTCAAGCACTTCTCATCATGTCTAAGAATCCCACAGCCTTGACACCGGAGCTCTTTCACCAATCAGGCAGAAGTATAGCCACCTCAGAGATGCACTGTGGAAGCCATTCTGTGCCAGCAAAACCACACACTAACTCTATCACCGGAAGACACCTGAATTATACTTTTGAGGCTGGGGCATTTTACATAAAATAATTTTTAGCACTGTGCTGGATTCAGCCACTTGTTTGCTTTCTAGAAATTGCGTAATCGGAAATGAGGCGGTAGGCATGTTGGGTTATAGGTTGCATAGAAAGACCAACAGACACCAAAACAGTGCAGACATATTACAGCATCTCAGAACCAGTACAAAAAAAAGACCAGGAACTGGTCATTCAGAATCTCATTGAAAAGAACTCATTCTCCTTGAACACTTTTCTGCCACAGTGCAGTATATTGATCTTTGGTTTAGATTTTTCCCTCAACAGCAGGGGATATTAGCTAATGTCCATGTGCTGCACATCTAATGAAAAGCTCCTTGTTGGTCGTTATCTCTTAGTTTTCATTTCAGCGTAGCTCAGTGAATGAATTAGACTTTTCTATATTTGTTTTCAGTTGCAAGTTACAATGAGTGAATCGCAAAAACTCATGCTATTTATTTATCCAGCAAATAGAAAAACATTTTAGGAAAAAGTCTAAGTGCCTTATTAGCTTGCTTAAAGCAGTGACACAGTGGTTAGCATTACTGCCTTGCAGATCTGGAGCCCTGGGTCCAATTCTGGACCTGGGGTGATCTCTGCATGGAGTTTGTATTTTCTCACCACCTTTCAATGGGTTTCCTACAGGTGTTCCAGTTTCCTCTCGCAGTCAAAAAGACATAATAAGTGATTTACCTTCTGGGAAAAATGTGCTTGGTGTAAATGTGTGCATGTCTGTGTCTGTCTGCCTGTCCGCCTGTCCAGGGCGTGTCCTGTCTTGCACCTGTTATATTCCGGATAGGCTCATCCTCTGAATTGGAGCAAACGATTGGAAAATAGGTGAATACTGAAACCCAGAAGACTGAGGGATGCTGTGGACCGGGGCTAGAGAACACAATTCCAGTACACAAGTGAGACCTGTATGGAAGGGCATTTAAAACCAAGAACAAGAGGCACTTCTTTACCCAAAGTGTTGTGGGAGCATGAAACAAGCTACCCAGCCATGATTATTAAGCTGCTACCCTTGTTTCTGGATGCATAAGATCTATCAATTAACATATCACTACTAAATGGGCTATATGGACCAAATAGCCTCCTCTCCTTTGTACAGTAATTGACCAACCAGAAAGCACTGTACGAAACCAGTCACGTTCACCCTCAGGGATCTAGCTTGAAATTTAACAATATACCTCGGAAAGAAATTCTATTTCAACCTTCAAATGCTTCCCGTGGGTAACAAATGCAGAGTCATTTTAGCCAGCACTCTGCATGCAGGGGATGATCTGCTGCACACACAGGGAGCTGCACATGAAAAACGTCAACCTGCAGCCAGTGTTGAGAAAATGATGTTAACACTGCTCCCACAAGTGTCGGGCATTATCCAGCCTGTCAAACATTACAAATTTGGTTTTGCAGGAAGTGGCACTGATAAGGAGGCTCATGCTACAGAAGGGGAACCTCCCTTTCTCTGTAAAAATGGTTTAAAATTAGTTTCCCTACAGTATGTCAGTACTAGATCTTGACATTTCTATTTGGCTTTATTAAAATTCATATACAATGCTTTTATATCACCTCTCCAGCACACTATTACTAAATGTGCTGTGTAAGTTGGCACATTTGCATCTAAAACTTCATTCTCCATTTCGAAAATTTAGAAAATTAATGTTTTAATAGACTAGCTTTTTATTTCAGATTGCAGAGAAGCTCCTGTACAGTATACTGTAGCTTCTATGAATTCCACATGCAGAGCTAGTGTGCTATAAGAATACATTTATTTCCTGTCTTTGTGTAGCCTTCTGTATGCAGCGTTTTTCTCAACTGTCAGGCCTGTGGTCTATATTAGTGTGACATGGATATGTTGATTATCGTAAACTAAATATTTACTAGAAGTCATATGGCCAGGGGGTTTCTAAGTTAAGTCATGCACAAACCAACCAATGGTTGCAGAGTAGCAACAGTTCTCTGTGCTAACAATCAAACGTTTTCTTTTTCATCCGGGCTCTGTGCTTCCTTAGACTCAGGTCCTTAAAAGGCAGATTCAAGCAAATGAAATGATTACTGATAATCAAGATTGTTCAATCATTTGCAAAACACTTGGGAAAATGTTAGAAACCATGCATTTAAAAAAAATGTTTGATACAATGAAGAAAAAACATTATTTCAGACATCATTTTAAAGCTTTGTGTCCCACAGAAATGTGTGAACTATTATTTTAACATTTTCACAGGAGGATACAGGTGCTCTGCAGAAAATAAACACCATCTTAAAATATGTAAGTATAGGAGATTAGCAAATCATTTATGGAAATCACAAGATCAGGTAACTTAGATAAAAATGTTTCAGTATATGCTTTAAGGCTCTTTCTATGATACAGCTCTGTTCACACTAGAGTCTTTTCAGATATTTTTAATCCATTTACCATCTTAGTTGGGGGTGGCGTAGCATAGTGCTCAAGAACTCATGGCTGTCATGTTGTGGGTTCAAGTTTCTGCTGCAAATACTGCCATTGTACCTTTGACTGAGGTATTTAACCCCGGTTAAACAGTTCACCCAGCTGTCTTATTGGGAGCCATTCTCTAGTCAATGAAATGCAACAAAAATCAGGATGCGTTCTGGCCTGATGAGATGGTGTGAACTTTTCCTTTTACATTCAAATTTGCTGAAAATGTGACCTTAAAATTGCTCCAAATAACTGGAATATTGTCAACATGTAAAAATGTGGAAGCATGTTGTGAATTTGTATTTGATCAGCTGTAATGCATAGTCAAATTTGCTTGGAGGTTTTCAGGTTTAAATTAAAATGATGCAAAAGACAAGACAGAAATGGAGAAATTGATGTTTTAAGGGTCTGGCCTGAATAACTAAACAGTACTATTGTGGACATAACAGTGCATGGTAGATAAAGAACACTCTACACAGTTGTAGCCAGAATCTAATGCCCTATGTACTAAAGTAGGCAGATCTTTAATGTAATTAATGTAATTTAGGATTCTTGTGACCCTGAATTGGAAAAAGCCATGAGAAAATATGGGTGGATGATTTCGGAACAAGGGCCTCCAGTTTGAATTTCAGCACCAGTTTGTTAACTAATTCAGCATCGGGATCATAGTCATTGATGGCCTGTATTGACATATTTCATTTTTTCTTGTGCCTACACTGTACTGTAGGTCTAAAATAACCATAGAAGCAATCATTTTATGAAATGCAAAGTCCATGTGTACAGTATATGTTAAAGCGGATACAATGTCAGCTTCACAGAACAACTAACACGGTATGTTATGTCTCCTTAGCAAGTTCCCCTTTTTCCAATTTCCTGTGCATTAACCAGTCCTGTGGATCTTAAACATAGATTGTGGTTTTCTCTGTCAAATGTACAGTAGCTGCTGACCTGTATAGTAGAGCATACAGCACCGGTGTAACCTGGGAAGGTATTGGTGACTATGTTACAGTATGTATCTTGTGTATCTTATCTCATCCTTTTCCTGCCAGCATTCAGTAATTATTTGTATGTTTTCCCATACTGTAGGTTTATGGCAGGCCTTCATAACATATCATTTGCCTAACTCTATCATTAGTGCCTAACAAACCATTAGTTCATTTCTTCCTGCTTTGCATAAACACATCTAAAAATGCAGTGTGTGTTAAAAGGCAGTTGTTTTTGTGCCTCTACTGTTCCTCCTAACCACGCCTCGCTCCATTAAATCCTAATTTTCCTCAGAATAATGAGACTAGTAAATAGGATCATACGGTATTAAACAAATAAACATCATTGAAACCACTAAGCTTTTCCACTAGATATTATGGTATTATTCTCATGGAATCCCCTTTTAGCATATGAAATCTTCAAAGACAGAGTGTACAAGTCCAGCATTCTCTCTAATATCTAGACACAAACAACTCCCACTGGATAACTCCCGTGAAATGAAAGTGAAAGGAATGGAAAAGCATGATTCTCCCACTTAAGTTACATCAACATACATTACTGTACAACACCTAAATTAATATGCAACTCTTCAGTGTATTATACACAGATGACAGTTTTCATCCAGAAGGAGTATGGTCCAGTTTCAGGCATGATCCCAGCTGAGGTCCACTGCTGTTTGAGTGCAGGGTGGCAGTTCAGGTCTGGCTCACTGTCCCTTGCTTTCTTCACAGCTCTGTGGGTTAACTGCCCTGACCCAGCAAAATTCAGTGTGCTCCCCTCCCTTCAGAGGGACTGATACTGGCCATTGAGACTCTACAGGCCTTGTGAAATACATACAGCACCGTGGAGCAGGAATCCTACCACAATAAGAGCTGGAGCAACCGGTCCCGTAATAGAATAAAATTACAGACTGCATCGCAATGGTCTGACGACAAAGGGGAGAAGAAGACATGTTATGAACTGGAAAACAAAAAGACTACAGGATGTTATTTAAAAGCATCCCCCCGAATCCTTTCAAACGGGAGATGAATTAATGTAAAGATGGTGGGGGAACTGGAGCAACAGCAAGCAGTGGGTACTGCAAGGCAGGATACGCCCTGGATGGGACACCAGTCCCTCACAAGGCACACACAGACACAAACACACACACTCCCACCAGGGCCTGTTTTCCCAGAAGCCAATTAACCAACAGAATGGTTTTGGACTCTGGGAGGAAACAGGACCACCCAGAAGAAACCCGTGCAAACGTACTGTACAGACTCCACAGAGATAGCACCCCGGGTCTAATCACTGGAACACCAAACCCTTTCATTAACATATCAATTTTATTTTCAATACTATTTGAGTTGTTTTTGCTTTGGTTTAGTAATTCAACTGTTTTTGGCTGCCTATACAGTAGCTCCCTCTTTCGGTTAATTAGTTCTCGATTGATTTTGCACTAAAACGATTAATTGTGTCAAGATGTTTTATGTTTCGGTTTTGCTGTTCAGGGAAGGCTTTCAACCTCATTTTCTTTCCTGTCCTAAATAAGCTGCGCCAGCTTCGAGACCTTCGTGCATCTTTTGGTGTCAGTCAGGTTTCTTAGACTTCTAATACAATGCGGCTGATTCCATTGCACAGATACAATGTAACTGAAGCCACAACTGCAATTGCATGGAATTAAATAGGCTGGCTGACTACTCTAGAGGAGTCAATTAAGTAAGGCATTTGTCACACTCTCAATGCATCCCACTGGAAATCAAAATTACAGAAAACAAATACACTTAAAGCAAAAAAACACCATCTAAGGTGTTCCTTTCACGACAGGTTATACCTGAATTATTTTTTAGTATGTTGCCCAGCATCCTTACCGGTATCTGCAAAAGCTTTCTGATGAAAGATAATCAGGCATTTGTGTCAGACATTTGATAAGTTCAACCAAGTAACACCTAATTGCCATTTTTGTAATTAATAAAAGCATAATTATAACAGAAATGCTTTCCATCATGAACGATCAATCTGATGTATTTCCCTCTAGGTCTTACATTAGGTTGACTTTGGAACAAAAAATGTGTACTGTCAGGCTGACAGGAATAACCAAAACATACATTTCTTCCATCTTAAACAGCAGAGTTCAGTATGTTGTCACAGAAGATACTATCCACATTGGAGTTAGAATGTCCTGTTTCTCAAACTAAACATTTTACATTTTCTCATTACAATAACTGTTTATTAGAATGGACTACACTGCACTATTAATCTAACAAATCACATGCACTTTACATGGTTTCAGGCATAAACACCAGTACTTCACAACGAAACAGTACAAATTTTATGTTCGATTCATCTTAGACTATGGGTAACTTTGTATTTCTTATGCATCTAAAACCTTGGGGTTGTCAGATCGTGAATATAATGTACTGTAAATGATGAGGAAAACAGCTTTTTTTTTCTTTGGAAAGATGAATATTTTTATAATAGAAACGTATAGTGAAGACAAGAGGGTTCAGTGCTGCATCTGAAAAATTAATAGTTGATGCATTTTAAAACTGAAGAGGCACAAAACGCTATGAGCATCTGGAACAAATAACCCAACAAGGTTGTGGATGGTGACTCTCGAGACAGCTCCGGTACCATGGAGGCTTAGAATTGTGGGTTTGATTTAATCAACCAAAAATGGCTGTCCAGGTGTGAACATGTGCTTGGCATTTTTTTCCCAGGACTAAGTGCCAGGAACAATACAGGATCTGACAGTTGTTGTTTTTTTCTTATAAGAGCAGAATAATGAGAAAAATGCAGATAGTCTAGGAGGACAGACTTTATTAAAGGGTGAAAGGAACAAGGAAGGAGCAGTAGATGACAGGTAATAAAAGCAAGAAAGCCAAAATAAAATAATTATACATGCATAAATTGAAAGAACAGATGGCGTTTTATTCATTCACAAAGGAGGATATAAAAACCAAGCTTCCCCTCCTCTTACAGATGGTTTTCAATCTATCCAATGAACTGGATGTGGATGCACCTCTATTACAAGGCTTACAGGTGGCTGCATATCAGTTTTGTGTCAAGTGTGTTTTTATCTGGTTTGCTGGTCTGGCCCCTTTCCAAGATCTTGTATTTCTGGCTCTTCGTTTGAATTAGCATCAAACTCTAAGAATACTTTTCCTTTCTTCTTCTTGTAATTCGAATGTGACCGAGCTACTGAAATTGGCATTGTTTCAAATACTGCAGCAATCACAGCGCACATCTAGACAATACAATTCAACACAATACATACACTGTATTTCTGAAAACCATAGAAAAGCTTCTCTAAATCAAATGTTTTAGCAAATACAGCCATTTTCAAATGACCTTTAAAAGAATATATGTGGATACTTCAAATACAGGGAATGGTTTTCTTAAATTTGGAATTCCGATAGAAAAACTGTCTTCAGAATAGTTTAGGTGGGTTGCCAAAAAATCTTCACATTACATACTGTATTTAGAAATCATGTTGCAATGGAGAGGCAGCATGAAAAATTGTCTGTATTAAAAGCAATAATAAAAGTACCTCAAACGTCCAATGAAGTCTTTCTGGTTGGGAGGTAAAATGTTCAGGTTAATTTAATCCAATAATCCAATTGTTCTTGCAGATTCATGAATGCAATTACAGTTGTTATTGTAATTCCTGGCTGTTTGTTGTAGCAGTTTCCATCCATCGGGATTTAAAAGCACTTCTTGGCCTTGGAGTGTGCACATTGACACGGTACAGGTAATAAGAAATCAATGAGCTGAAAAACCAGCCAGTGTTTGGTTCGCATATCTTTAATTGTGTAACATTTCATACAGTAGATCACAATATTGCCAAAATCTTTCAAATACATGCCAGCTTGTGTCCTGGAAAATAAGCTTAGATGTTAAAATATTGACAATATTTTATCTTTTTTTTTAAGTGACCCACACTGTTATTAAGCACACAATAAGAAGTACCTTATATTCCTATGATGTTCTAATAGTGCTATTTACTGTGCTTGTCCCTTTCTGGTTTTTTATTATATAGTTTAGCATTTAATTGTTAAGATATTTTTGTCAATTGTGATGTGAGTTTGTTGACAGGGGGTTTTGGGATTCAGGATTTCCCTAATCACACCGTAAACGGTTGAATTGGGGGGCAGATTTATGTTTACATTGTTGTATAATGTGTTTAGCAAGTTAGGTTGCTATAAACAAAGAGTGTCTTAGGTTACTGTAGATAATCCATTTCAGAGTTGGCATGCCTTCAGTGTTTACCAGTAAATGAAACTTCTTCCTTCTTCCGCAACTTCTTTGTTGTATACAGTAAGTCAGGTGGAAAAACGACAGTATTTACAGATATCAGATGTGGAAGACTTCATGTTGAGGCTCTAAGTATTAATGTTTTGTGCATATTATTTGATATGTACAGTAACTTTATGAATGTTGTATTGTTTTTTGCCACATATCCCTTTAGGCCAGCTTTTTTCATACTACTGTATATACATGATCCATCTTGGCTTAAACTGAATATAGTACTACATTTAAAGGCCCTTAATTGAACAAATGGGTTGGATTAATTGCTATACTCCTTATCACTCAACAGGTGATTTAGGGTGACTTCTAAAACATAGTGCATTGCGGCTCACCAGGACCAGAGTTGGGGACCCTGTGTTTAGTGCAGGGGCCTCAAACCCTAGTTCTGCAGGATCTCCAGACCATTAAGTCTTATATTTTGTCCCGAATCACTTTTTTAAAGATAAGGAGCTCTTGGAAGCTGGTCAATTAAGTGATCTCCAGTTCTCAAAGTCTGAAGAACCTTCAGACTTTTTTCCAAACAGTCTCTGACACATTTAATTTAAAAGGAAACTGATCTAAGTTTAATTGTTCCAAGTCTTTAGATTTTTTATTTAATGGCCTATAAAACTTGCTGGATAAGGGATCTCTAGGAGCATGGGAGATATTTGGTGAAGGGTATCATATATGTTCAGTAATAGCTAAAGTCAATTGGAAGTTCATACTCCGAATTTTATCATATACTATTTGCAAGTAATGACAGCCTGTACTTTGATTACATGCTGTACCTTGTACTTGAGACATTGGTGGCCGAAATCTAAATTGGGTCTTTAATCAGCCTAAACACAGATTCACAAAGAGGGTAGCTCTGTCCTCCATTCAGTGGCTTATATCTGTTAGGGATGCTGTCTTGCAAAGTAATGGTGTGCTTTTCACAAGACAAACAAGCATGGGCCAAAACGTACAGCCAAAGCCTCACTGGAGTGGTCACTGGAAAGTCAATGTTCTGGAGTGGCTCAGTGAAAGCCTGGACCTCAATTCAATCAAGAATCTGTGGTAACATTTAACCAACAGTTCCGCTCCAACCTGAGAGAGTTTGAGCAATTTTGCAAACAAGAAAGGGCTCAAATTGTAATCTCTAAACATGTAAAGCTGATAGAAACTTATTCATGAAGATTTATGGGTGGGCAATTTGTCTTTGTAAAGAATTCACTAGGATCTGTAGAACTTTGTTTTTACTTTGACATTACAGAGTGTTTTCTGTCAGTATGTCAAAACTTCCAGGTTAAATGCACTATGATTCCATATTGAAACACAATAAAATGTGACAATGTTGTATTTGGCAACTCTAGGTTACATAAAAATACCCCTTTATCACCTTGTAGCGGCGAGGCTTAATAATAAGGCAGAATTAAGTGTTTCTGAGCTTCCCAAATGAGGCCCCATTTCTCTGTTCATCTCTGTGGTGCAGCCACAGAGAAACTATTCATGCAAAATGTTTTCTTTTGATAAGGACAGCTCCCACAGCGGGATGCACTTAGCTAAGCCTGGCTATCATGATCAATGGTCATCCATTGGCGCCTATCTGTTTAGGGAGTGCCAGTTGGACATCTGGACTGCATTACTAAGTGTCAGGAGTAAGTGACTCATATCTCACCTTGATCAACCAATCAGAGACCGGTAGGGCTGAGTAACCCACGTGGGACTCTGATGCCCATGGAACTTTCAGCCAATCAATGAGCTGAAGTTCCTCCAGGTAAAAACAGGCAACACAGAGAGCCTGAGAGATTCAGATTCAGATTCAGATTCAGATTCAACAATTCTAAAGGGAATTCAAAGGAGAATCCCAAGGGCAGGACATTCTCGCAGCGCACCTCCTGACCATCCTGAGACTCAGCCCGGACAACCACGGAACGGCCAGTGTGTCCGAGTGCCAGAACTTTCCTTTGTTCTAAGAGTCTAGAGTGGAGGTTGCCAGAGAGTAACCAGCAGCAGGCCTCGTGAACAGGTCGGAACTGTGGAAAGCTGAATCACTATTCAGAACTAGCTCTTCATCAGGAACGAACCGGTCCTCTTCCTGACTTGCTGGGACCCACAGTCATCTTTTCTCCTGTGCACAAACTTTGCTATTTAATGCCAACAATGAGCATCAGCAGCGCACCGTCGCAAGCCGCACAGCACAGCCTGGCACGGAGCCAGAGAGCGCGGATTGGACAGCAACAGCCTGCAACTGTTTCTTTGTGCCCGCAGGAGATCTGAATCCCAAAGATTGGATGAGTATTCAACTTCAATGCATTACAGCTCGAGAATTCAATTGTTATCCAAACCAGTTGATATCAATTTAATTCCTAAGAGTTATGTACTTGTTTTGAGTATCTAATGTAGAAGTTGTAACCAAGTTCACTTTACGAAACGGTCTTAATGAATGATATACTGAACATATGTCCTCTTGATATATGTAACACTTTGTAACTGACTGAATATATACCTTTTGTATTCTGATAACCCTCTCGATAAGATCTGTTAGGTTTATATGCATATTCTATGTATTAATAAATGTATCCTCGTGTATTAGTACCTGTGTGTGCGCGTTGTTTGAGTTAAGTCGCATGGTTGGATTCTAAAGCCATCAAAAGAATCAACTTTGTGATTTACTGCTACAATTAATAATTGTCTCAGTAAATGCCCAAACCCTACAGAACTGGTGCCTTCAGAGAGCCACTATGATTACATATTTGGCGTCCCTGAACCGGTTTTCCCTACAACCTGCTGGATTTTGGCAAAGATTCTGTCATCTGTGATGATATCATTCCTAACACTAGGGCTGCTCTGAATTTTCTGTAGTCTACACAGGGGGCAGGAAATGATTTGAAACTTTAAGGGGATATTTTACATGAGGTACATGTAGTGAAAAATAGCTGTTACTTGTTAGGAATTAACTACTAAACAAGGTTTGGAACACTGGTTAGGAAGACAGAACAAGAATAGACCGTTGACCTGCCTGCACACACATACAGCTCACAAGCCCCCCCTTCACAGACGTCGTCCCCCAGTCTCCCCAGCTACTGAGCGGCCGTCTGACTCATTTCATCCAGTCTTCGTGGGCAGAGGTTCCAGTAGCCTCGTCCTCCTCAGGCAGGCCAAGGCCAGATCTACCTCTCAGATGCCTCAACCACTGAAATATTAGGAGTTTGTCTTAGGCTGCTGAACCTAAATTGGCATGTACCTTTAATGACCTTTAGTGGGTTGTATTGAAGCTACATTCTTTGACTGAAATTTTTAATGAAAAATGTACCATTTCCAGTACTCAATGGATATAGCTGTTCATGTAATTCATGACGTTTGACAGTCCATTAAATTAAAAAGAACTGATGCGTAGAAAAGGGCTGAATTGTGCCCACTACAGAAAACAACACACATTATCTTCTTTGATTTTAGTTAGCTTTAATCTTCACTTGCATTGTAACAAAATTTCAAGCGTGGCTGATAAAGTTAACATTCCTTTGAGAGTTTCTCAAAATAAATAGCTTGCAATTCAAACTTTGCATTAAAAATGTTTTGCGTTTGATTCGTTACATTGGAAAACGGATTACATAGAAAAAATTGAGAGCCTAACTTTCATTGAAAGTACTGTACATTAGCTACTACAAGCAATTACAAGCGTGCTTCTTTGTAAGATATAGCATCAAAATTATTTTTTTCATTTGGCTATTTTGAAGTAAAGCTACTTTACAATTAGTTTTGCAATATAATCACATTGTGACTCTTACTGCTTAGTTCATGCCGAACATTATTAAAGAGCATATTAGAAAATACAAAATAATGTAACCAGTACAAACTTGTTTCTCGTTTTACAAGCAATGTACAGTAATACTGTCTTTTGTCTCACTTTTCAAGAGGATTAATGTTTTTTTATTACAGTTGAATGTTAAAATCTACTTACTATATTTTTCTAGACAAGGACAGATAAACTAGTTAAGACATAGCATAATAAGTTAAATTGATACACACAGCTTAATGTTACAAACACCGAATCATATTCTACTAAAAAGGAACAGAAATATCACCGTGAACTCCAAAAATGCAGAATTCACATTTGCTCAAATACTTCTGTAAGCCTTTGCAAACACATGTTCCAAAGGCAAGAGATGCAAAGCAGAAAAAACACAAGTCTTTACTGCAGATTACGGGATTTCTTACAGAGAAAGCCTTTGGGCCGGTCACTGTCAGCTCTGGCACTCGAAATCTGTTTGCAACCACAATACAAATCTCAGAATCCGATCAAATATTTGTCCAACTCTCATTACTCCAGGTATTATTAAGTATTATCCATGGAGTATTTTTCATAAGTTTTAATAGATATTATTTTAATAAGTATATATATTAAAAGTATATCTTATGTGTTCCATTAAAGAGCTTCAATACACATTCCTACTTGGTGACAGGTTGAGATTTTTCACTGTCATTTTGTTCTCACATTTTGCCAAAGTTTGTTCACAATTAAGTGAAGCAAAATTCCATGTGTGACCTGTCACTGAAGTAACAAGAAAGCCCCTGAAGTTCGACAATGGCCTTTTCTTGGATCTTCACATCATTCTTCTATAGGATAGAAAAGGAAAATTACATTAAATTAAGATCATTTCCTTTTCCTGTCCTTTGGTGTGACGAGTATATTTTAGCACTGTATTGGAGTGCCCACTTATAAATCTGTAACTGAGAAAATATGGCAAAAGAATATTCATTTCCGAACCAATGTGTGATGTTTTTAATGTCTCCGCATGTTTATAATATTCAGTCCTTGCATTGATAAACAATTTGATTGTATGAAAGAATGGGGCACTACTACGATTTTTAAGTTTACCTATAAAATTAATATTTTAAGATTTTTCCAATCATTTAGACAATGAGCATCCATTAATTTGAATATCAGTATGGTTTACCTGATGTCTAGCACGCTGAAGCTTCTGAATCTGAAGTTTTGTCACTTCACGTGGCGTCAATGTGTTCACACAGCGAGTCTGCAAAACAATGCAGTGGTTTGTTAAAAATCGTTGATCTTAAAGCAATCTAAATGTATTATTATTTAATTATTACCAAACATGACTAATGATTATTAAACCAGACTCTGAAATCTTTAACACTATGTTTATTAACAAATATATGTCTTCAGACACAAGTCAGAAGACATATATTTTATAATGCTTTTGGTATTTTTAAACCAGAAGCTTAATATACTGGACTTAATGTTAGCAAGACGTTATAAAATGATGTCTGCTTAGATCATGAACATAATAAATCATGTTAATCTACTGTAATTCATCATGTTTTGTTGTATACATTTCCATTTCAGTTTTAAAATCATTGAATGTATCATTCCAACTTTGTTATTGGGGAAACACAATTCAGAACATTGGCTTCTCAGGTCTCTTAGTTCTATTATCAATAGTCACTGAGCCACTGTCTAGAAGCTATAATTTTCTAGATGTCTCATCCATTTACCTCATTTACTGGCATCTTCTTTAGATTTTCACAGGGGATCTTCTCCTTATAAGAGAACACACAGGAAAAATGTATTTTAAACAAAAACTAATGGTTTCAGTAATGCCTTTTTTGTTGTAAATCACAATAACAAAGATTTCCTTGGTATCAACTGCACTTCAATGTTTAATAGTAACACTATTAAGAACCCGCTCAAAGCTCATCTAACAGCTGGTAGCTATCCAGCTACACTTGCTTAGTTTATTAGATTAACTTTATGGTGCCAGACATTGCATTTTTGCAGTATTCTGAATATACTCTCTCAAGTTAGTTTGAAAAAAATGTTAAGAAACTATGATAAACATAGTGTATGGTATTAAAATAATATGGTATAATGTGTTCTCCTATGGTAATATAACTTTATATTACATTATGTATTTTTGTTTATAATGAAATGTTGTGGTATATGTAGTATTTTACCTTAGAATCTCAAGGTGTTCTGCTACAGTAAACTGTAGTAAATTTGTATGTTCTTACTGTATTTGTTTTCTTTTCTTTTTCTACCTGCCTTATCTTCTGTCTTTTTGTCTTTATACAAAAGACGGTAATTTCCCCAGTCAGTATTTCAGACATTTTTCTCTGAAAATTGATACCATTTATCAACATGTTTTCATGTTGTAGTAGCAGACGTTTCACTTCCAGTGTGAATGTTTATATTATACTGATTGGTTGATGAAACTGTTAAGCTGACAATGTCCAAGACGGACAGGAGTTCCATCCAGGTTGCAGTCCAGTGCTATGCTTCTCAGATAGGCTCTAAGTTGCCGCGACCCTAATCATGAATTCTGTAGGTGGCTTTCTAATAAAGGATGGATGGAGTATTAGAAGATTGCTCATGCAAACAAAATTGTTTTTTTTTTATTTGAAGGAGACTCAAAGTAATGGGTATTGTTTGTATTGAAATGAGCAAGTAATATCTAAAAATCACATACAGTACTGCAACACAGAAGGCTAATAGCGGATTTTGATGTAGCTTCAATACCAAGTTGGCCATTCCAGTCTGTTAAACATGCAGAATTCCTGAAGGTCTACAAACTTACCACTTCAAAACATTGCTGCAGTGAATAAATGGTGTGCATTACGTCTTCTTGAACTGTGTCAGTGAATGTTTTGTGGCCTTTGTAGTTTTTCAATACCCCTGTGTAAAACAAAATTATTTCCTTCAAAATACAACCGTGCCATCTTGTCCCCTTTGAAGAAAAAAAAAAGAAAACAGTTTTTTAGAATGTTTCAATGTCTCCGGTTTTTTCTTATTTCAAAGCAGAATGCTGTGACTTCAACTCTGTATTATATTAACGAATATGTCAGGGTCTTCATAAACTTTCAGTAGTCTGCTAATAACAGCAGTAGTTGAGTTACAATCAGGGAAAATGATATGCATTCCTGGTCCTAGGTCTTAGGAGGTCCTCTAAAAGGACCAGGTTATAATTTATAATTAATATATTTATAATTTATAATTATATAATTTATTACTCAATGAGTAAAGATATTGCTAACCGTGCTAACAGAGACTAGTTCTTAAAGAGAACAGTGGAGTTAAATGAAGTCATCAAGATTTGAGGGTGGACTGTAAGCCAAAGACACAGTGGTCCTCCATGCCCAGGAGCAGATGAGCAGTAATGTTCGACGAACACAAGACTGTGGCTCATGCACCATGTTGAACCGAAACCTCATGTCAAAGGCTGATGTTTGTCAGGGCTGGCCAACAGACCCTTGGTTCACTGAACCACAGTGGTCTTACCTATCCACACCTGAAGAAAGCTCCACGGCCGAAACGTTGTGTTCTCTTTCTTCTTTTTTCAGCATGGAATAAACCTATTACTTGTTCCTTTGGTCTTACCTATCTGCTGGCTTTGCTACAGATGCTGTCACTATGAGAATGCTATGGTGTTTCACTGTGCATTGCTTGCTTATACTCAAGCAGTGATGTGAACCACAGTATACAATACTTTGTCTTTCAAGTATGCACGAACTTACTCTGACTCTGTCAAATATTCCATGGGGAAGAAGAATGCTTTCATCATGGGACGTTTCCTTAAAATAAAATAGAAACATATTAACATTGAGAAATTTGTATTAATGACACCAGCATCGGTGCAATGATTGATCAGTAAAATGAAGAATATTAACATGATATCCTAGATTATTTGGTATTTTGTAATCTGTCAGTCTGTGTTTTCAGCCACTATTGGCATGGCACACTATATTGTGTCCACAGAAACCACTAAAACTGATTTTGGTCCAGAACTGGCCATCCAAGCATATGCACTTGAAAAATCAGTACAGCTTCAGCAGTAAATGTAAAACTTTGGCAATGTAGATTCACATAAAAAATGAATAAGCTTCAGTTTCCTCTCCTTTCTCGGTCCACAGAGAATGAAATAATTGTTTGTACAGGATTACCGACAGTAAATACAATCAAATCTTGGCAGAGAAGTGGCTAGTCCTTAACAAAGGAGAAGGCAAGGACAGCAGTGTAATTATTAACGTTACTGAACAGAAAGTACTTACTATGCCGTTTGCAATGTCTGCAGTTAAGCGATCCAAAGTCCTCCTTTTATCCGAGCAGTACATGTTTAGTACTTTTTGTGCGCGTGGGCATCCACCTGGCTTGATCAATGCAGCAAACACCTGACACTGTACCAGCAACACAAGCTGAAGGATCTGAAGCTGAAGGAATCGATTCATTTCGGTTGCTGTCTTTTTCTTCTTTTGCCAAGCACTGAAAATAATCCACTCCTGTCATTGAATTAGAAGCTGGCTTTTAAGGTGTTTCCTTGTGATGTCACTTGGACCTTCCTCTTTTCTTTACTCAGAGAAGTGTGCCATAGTGGAAACAGAGTAATAAACATGGCCCCACAACCTCCCATTGCAAAACTTGAAAAAATGGAACCGGACCCTTTATGAGATTTCGGTTTTGTTTCTATTGCTGGAAATACATCCAACTTTCAAGATATTTCCATTTGAAAAATTAGCAAATTTGCATTTGACTTTTTGGTGACTTTACTTCTTGTTTAGAAATGTTATAGAGCATCTTATTTAGGTCATAGCATTTTAATGGGCTTGGTGGTCATGTCCTAGATTCTAATTATAGAAAAGATGCATCAATTTAGGGCACCTTACACTGTCTTTAGGCGTAAAGGAAACTGCCTATTAAATGAGATGCTCATGATCGGCGTTCTTCCTACTCATGCTAGGTTTTGCTAGACTTAGTTATAGATGTGTTGGGGCTAAATGTGATATATTTTCCACAAACTGTTCCAGACTGAAGCATTTTCTTTACTACAGGTTCACTTAAAACATGGTTGAAACTTATAGTCCCCATTATAATAGAAAAATGTTTTTAAAAAAAACATTGTAACAGAAAATATCAAATTTATTCTCATGGAAGTGTATTTAAAATATAGGGAATGTATGAATTACCTTTACCACACGTACAATTTTCTAAGGAATTTCCTTGTTACAGTTAATTACAGCATGAATTACTGTTACTGAATGGAAAGAGTCCAAGCCTCTGTTTCAAAAGGAAGGATCAAGACCAATTGTTTTAAAAAGAGCAATATAACAAGCCCAGCCCCAAATGCATTGGGTCATGTGCATGAAGTACAGCTTACTACTTCTGCTCTCTTGTGCACTACATAATGAATGGGTTGCATCATGAGTATCAGTGTATTGTTATGCCTGGGGTGATGGCGTTTTGCTATCAAACATAGAAAGGCTTCAAATTAAGGGTATTTTTTGAGGTGTTGGCCTACCTGTGAATGGCTAAGAGATACTATAAGTAAACACAGATTAAGACTAAGGCGGGACATAATGATATGCCCTAGTTAATTAACTTCAGAGTCCATTATTAGGACCGCCAGAATTAAAAATAAAAATTCAACAATACTGGCCATTTCTAGGGAGGTCGTTGTGCCAGGCTTCATAGGAATGGACCACAGTACAGGGATGACGAGATACAAAAAAGAGAGAAAATGGGACAAAAGGAGGAAGATTAAGAGACACAAGAAGAAGAGAAGAAGGATCATTCCCATCATGCATCTTCCTCTTCTTCCTCCAAGGCTTGAACTGTGCAAGAAATCCTGAGTCTGAGTGCTTAGACCCCCTGCAGTTTGCATACCAGCGCAACAGGTCCACTGACGACGCTATTTCCCTGGCTCTTCACACGGCTCTGGCTCATTTGGATGATAAAGACATGTACGCCAGAACGCTATTTTTTTATTACAGCTCCGCATTTAACACAATAGTCAGGAAGTTTAATGACCTGGGCATCAACGCCTCTCTATGCAGGTGGATTATGGATTTCCTGACTGGCTGAACACAGACTGTGACGGTAGATGGAAAGCTTTCTGACCATCAGTATAGGTGAATATAGGTGCCCCTCAGGGCTGTGTGCTTAGCCCCCTGCTGTTCTCCTTGTTCACCCACGATTGTGTGGCCAGACAAAGCTCCAATTCCATCTACAAATGCTGATTACACTCCCATCATTGACCCAATCACTGCTAATGATGACACAGCCTACAGGGATGAGGTCAGCAACTGGTGTCTGGTGGAGTGGTGTCTTCACAATAATACCTCCCTCAATGTCGGCAAAACCAAGGAGCTAATCATTGATTTTAGAAAGCAGGGTGGGCACCACACCCCTATTGGCATCAATGAGGTGGCTGTTGAGATAGTAAGCAGCTTCAAATTCCTGGGTTCCTTCATCGCTAATGATTTAACGTGGTCCCAACATGTAACTACAGCTACAAAGAAGGAACAACAGCACCTTTACTTACTCAGTTGAAAAAGTTTGGTCTATCTTCAACTGTCCTTACCACATTTTACAATTGTGCTATTGAGACTGTAATCACATGTTGGTATTACAGTGCGGTTTGGCAGCAGCCCGTTGTCTGACTGGAAGGCCTTACAGGGCTTGATCAGGTCAACCCAGTCCGTCATTGTAATACAGCTCCCCTCTATTTTAGTCTTCGCTTTCTCAGGAAGGCTGGAAGTATTGCTAAGGATACCAGTCATCCTGGTTTCTCATTTTTCTCCCCTCTTCCCTCTGGTAAGTGTTATAGGAGCATAAAGACATGCACGTCCAGGTTCAGAGACAGTTTCTTCCCACAAGCTGTCAGAATACTGAACTCTACCCCTACCACTGGCTCACACTCATGTGTTTTTTTTTCTAAGATGTATGTTATTTAACTTGTTGTTGCTTCTGCTGCTGTTCTGTATTTGTTTTTGGTATTTCCTTAATATCTTTGGAGCATACATGCAAATACGCATTTCATTGCGCTTATGAAAATATGACAATAAAATGAACTGAACTGATTACCAGTCCATATTACCAAACTAAAATCCACTCAACTGCTAAGTTTCTGATGTTTTGCATGTTAAATAATAAAAATGATTACAAAAATAGCTACACATTTACATTTGATGGAGTCTGCTAGCAGAATCTGTATGTTACTGTTACCCATATAGTGGTAGGAGCTGTGAACTCCTACTGAATTCACATGCTTCGTTTAACACAGATGCTTCTCCCTCCCTGTACTGATCTTCTATCTTCTGTACTAATCTCCTGATTGGGACGGAATGTTTATACAAAACTCCCTGATAAGAAAGGAATGTTTTGAGTGCTTCCTGGGTCCTGGAGTTTCTTGAGAAAGCTACCTCAAAGAGAGAAGGGGGAGGATGCAGAGAAAAGTATATATACTGTAAGCTGTGTAGAACCATATCTCCTTTGAGCAACAATAAGCCTCAAATGTGTTGTTCCTTGTATACATACAATAAACCTTGACGAACGGATACTTCAGGCTTGAATCTCTTGGTTTCTACACATTATACCATCATAGAATAATGTGTTAATTCATAGAAAATAATGGAAGCCATTTTAAATTAATACATTCATAAGATACTGTACAACTAGAGTAGAAAAGAATGGGAAAAAAACAGACAATAACATCAATCCCTCTAACAGATTTTACAAAACAGGTATATTGTAAACAATAAAAGTTGAAAGTGAAATTGTCAATTGATTCCAGCTTGAACATGACTTCACAAGTGACTGTAAACAATTTTCATGGAGAAATCATGCATGAGGTATTTGTTTTGATTAGCTTGAATTATTTTGAATGGTTAGCCTTTCTGGCTTCGGTAAGAGAAGATATTCATCGTCACACACTGAAAGTGGTTGAGGTTAAAGGTTTATTAAAAGCCTATAGTAAAAACTGTTTATAGTAAAAAGCCTATAGTAAAATCAGTAAAGACCTGATTTCTCATTATGTTAAGTATAATAAAAACATACTGTACAGTATCTGATGGAGGAACACAGAGGCTGAATTTATATTTTGTGATGTCCAATTAAGTTTCATTTAAGAAAATCAATGTTACGAGGTGTAATTGTAAAGCTTAACTTGTGAATAATTAAACATGTAAGATATCTTCATACACACGAAATTAAACAAGTAGAGATTCATAAGGCACCCAATCCGTTTTTAATAAAAACTTGAATCGATGATCTTCATCTTCAAGAGTACATAAATAACAACTTGTATAACAGGAGCACTACAGGGAGGAATATTAAAGAAAATAAATATTACCGATAACATCTGACGTTGCTATCCTGCTTAGAGAAACACATGGAGAACACATTTTAACCCCCCCTCCCCTTCTCAGGGAGTTTACATACAGTATACAGTATGTGATGCAAATGTTTTCAGAAAGTGGGACTTGTTTCAAAATGTTTCAATGGAAATTATTTTGTATACAAATGTATGCAAATGTTTTCAGAAAGTGGGACTTGTTTCAAAATGTTAAAATTCTTTTGTATATAGTATATTAAAATATATCTTTAACACTTGGGTAGAAAACCAATACACAACATAGTCTGGTTCTCAATGATTTTCAGTCCATTGATAATAAAATACATAAGCTAGATATCCCATGAATGTAGGTCAAGAGGATTTCCTTTTTGTGTTCTCGCAGTACCCGAGTACACCACCTGGTAGCGCCGTAAAAAAATGTCCTTGTCATTGCTTGCCCAGTGACAGGGTAATACAATAATAACATCGACGTTTTTAATTATATAGTTATTTTTATTTAATGGTAGTTTTCAGTATTCAGCCCCTTAACTGTACAGTTAATTTCACAAACTGAACAACTTTGACATTTTTTAGGATTCTGTTTAAGTCCCACTGCAGAGCTAAAAAAAAGCTAAGTAATGCCATCGTAAAGTCATCTGATACTTAAGAACTAGTTCCTTTCATGCAAAAATAAAACAAAACTTAAAAACCAGCATAGGTATGCACAGTGTCTATTAACAGCTCCTCATCCACTTGTTAACGAAGACACTTTCAGGGCAAGTGCTGACGAAAACATTTTAATGTGGTCATAAGCACTCATCTAAGGGTTTAAATAACTTTAGGTTGAAGTACTATAAACAATGGAAAGCAAAATAGAAGACTTAACATTCTGTAAAATACTATGAAAAGACTATTTGGAAGTATTGCAGTGTGTGAAAAGGCCGTGGGCCTGCACACAAGACCGGTCACAATTGTGATAATGAACACACCCTGGTGAGTTAATGTACACAGACAGAGCTAGATCAAACAGCTCTGATATTTAAAGACTTACATTACACAAGCAGCACTTCGCAGAGCAGAAATCATGCTCAGAACTTATTCCAGGGAAGCCCATTCTAGTCATCGAAAAAGAATCCCTGGTGATGCATCCCAGCACTACTCAGCTAGTGTCCATTAAGCACAAGCAGCATGCCCCATTTATATAAAAACTAAAAGAAAATAAGCATTCTACCAGGTCTGCAGAGGTTCTACACAAAAATCCTTCTTTGTCTCTCTGCGGCTGCTCTTTTCATTAAAGTCCCTTCGTCTCCCTCATAGCAATTAGCAGAGCAGTAGCAGAATTCGCAGATTAGAATTACTGAACAGTCAAGACTATGGGGTGTGAAATGGACCAAGAAATAAGTGACAGAAAGAAAACAAAAGGGAGAGGAAAGAAAAGACTGCACACTATGATACTTGCCAATTATCATACGATATTAGCCCTACAAGTCACAATGCAATCCTCATACACTCAGATCTTTAGGCCTGTGCCTTTTTATACCTGGAATCATTTACATGCTGCTGAAATAAATAAACTTTAGGACTGGCAAACATTGAAAGATGGATTTGTTTTCTTATTTTTATTTCATTTTAGTTCATAGACTCTATTTTTATTTTTTATTTTGTTCCTACCCAGTCAATTTGGGTTAGCCAGTTGTTGCTTTGCAATGTACCTCTTGTACTTTCTGTATGGCAGTGGCACTTAAGGTAGGAAGACGTGCTACTCTGACTGGCTACCACTTATCAGAATCATTCATCTTTGAGGTGATACTGTCCCCACAGTGGTCTGCGGAAGAGTTCATACTGATTCAAGGTGTAGTGTATCACAGTGATGTCACTGCAAGCCAGCAGCTACCCAGGAATTTTCTGTTTTCCTTTAGGAGCCATGGCAGGCAAACTACTGTACAACCTTGCTGGTTTCCTGTTATTTGCACCTCACTGCTTAGGGGATTATGATCACAGCTGGCTAGTAATGTGACAGAGACTCATATTAGCAGCATTTCAGCAATACAGTTCAGAGCTCTGCCCGAGCTTCTAAAGAATCAGCATTTTCAACTAAATAATCCAATTTAATTCAGAAACAAATTCAGTATTTACCATTCTTTCAGTTCTTATTCAAACTATATACAGGAGCTATAGTGGTTTCTGCTATGTTGTTGGTCAATTCTGAAATGCTGACCAGCTGATATAAATATTTTTTATTTTAATTAACCAGTTCCAGGAAAACACAAGAACCAATTATCTTCAGGAATTGTGTTCATTACTTTTGTAAGATAAGAACAGAACGACAGGTGAATTACCTTTGATGGAAAAAAAAGATAGCAAAAATTATCCCTGCCAACTGGAGTTTTCTGTTGAGTTGTGTTGTCTCTCTGTTTTTACTCAGTAACAAATATCTGAAATCCACATAAGGTGGTGCAGAAAGAAAGCAATTTCATTTAACCTTTTTTTTACACTGCACTGCAGGAAAAATGTTTTCTACATTTTCTTATAGTGTTCATACATTTCAGTGGGGAACAACTGTAACGAGATTGATGTACATCTGCTTCTAATGCCTGGACCAGGTTTTACACTGAAGGAGAACATTGCATTGGTGTTGATATGAGACAAGAGCTGAGTCTCACAACAGATCTTGCGCTGTGGATTCACAACCCATAGTAATAAACTGCTGTACATTTTTTTACAAAAAAAGACAAGACCATAGCAAATAAAAACATCCCACAGAAGATATCCATTCATCTTAAATCATATCAAGCAATGCTACTGTAAGTCTAAGTCCAAAGCCATACCAGTAAGTTAATTGGCGTCTGGGAAAATTGGCCCTGGTGTGAGTTATGTGTCTGTGCTTGTGTCTGTCTGAGCCCTGCAGTGGACTGACATCTTGTCCATGGTGTACCCTGCCTTGAGCCCATTACTTGCCAGGATAGGTTCCGGCTCCCCTGCAGTCCTCAATTGCATGAAGCAGTTCACATGACCTCTGTTACCTCGTGGCTTGGGGAGTTCAAGGGAAGCCCAGTGGTTTGAAGTGAAACTCAGACTTTTTATTTTTCACCGACTTCAAAACCATTGTCTGTCCCTGTGCTCTGCAGTTGTATTATTCTGCCCAGCTCTCTCTGCGATTGTTTTAGAAGTGCCGAAGTGCAGATTCAGAAAACGCTGCTGCTCGCCTGAGAGCTGGAAGCACAGGACAAGTTTTCCTGCAACGTGCCGACGAGTCAGTGTTCTCTGAAGCTCAGCGTTCTTGTAGCCTCGGGGCAGCGAAGGCAGCACAGTCTGAGAGCCTAATGAGGGCGGTGTCATCTTGAGTAACTGGTTTTGTCTCTCATCTTTACCAGCAGTAGCTGTTTAATTACGCTCACCTGTCTTATGCGTGTTGTTAGCACCTCTTGTTGTCGTGGATACATGTGCCTTACAGTAATATGTTCACCTGTTTGGAGGCAGACAGGCTAGTGATTTGCTCCATAATCTACCTGTACTGTATAAAACAAAAGGGGCAAAGAAATGCTGTATAGCAACAGTATTCCTGGTCAGCTAACACTGAGACCACAAGAAAATAATTTGACAGATATTTGACAGAAGAACAGCTCCAAACAAGAGGCCATTGAGACATATTTTTTACAGCTTTTAATAAACCACTTAACATAAAAAATGAATGGTATCCAAGTCCGTGAGAGTATCATAATCTGCAGACATTGTTTAGCGTCATGTTACAGGGCTCATTTGGCACACGGCCTGTTGTAGAAGGTCACATTGAGTGCCATGGATCCTGCGAATTTTCCCACAGTGCCCTGCAGAATTGTCACTGCAATGTCAGGGGTGGAGCTGTGTGGCCATGACATATTCCCAGCTGGGGCAGAGTTGCATGTGTGTCTTCATTTCACAGGCTTTGGAGACCTAGTATAAACGTCCTGTAATCACAAGATCTTCAATGTCGTAAATTCCCGTGACAGGAGAAAATGCTGTGCGTGTGATTCCTCAGTGTGTATTGTGGGTTTGATGAGGTCCCTTGCAGTGCTTACAGAAAGACCCTTAAGGTATAAACCAACACTTGTACCTTCCCCCTCTTTTACCTGTGTGAGGGATTTTCCACTGCTCTTCAGTGCTACAACACCATTCTTATCTCTGCCTTTACCTAAAGCAAGATCTGCTTTCTTTTTCTTTATAAACCAGGCTACCCTGGGCTTTTCCATGGTGAAAGATCAAAATACCTGTTTCTTAAGGCCTCAACAAGACAAAAATACCCAAAAGCAACAAGAAATAAAACTATTGTCTACTGAAAGAAAAAGCCATTTACATAACTACTGCTATTTGATAAGAACAGAATGACAGGAAAATTACCTTTGATGGAAACAAAGATAGCAAAAATGATCCATGCCAGCTGAAAGAATTAATGTTTCTGTGTCACTGCATTTTTTTAAAATTGAAAACCTGTGATTTTCTGATTGTTTCCTCCACCAGCTCAACAGAGCTTATACCCCTGAGATGTAATGTACAGTAGGTGTCAAACTTATCTCTCCATAAGAACAACAAAGGAATTTCATTTTGCATTGCAGAATGCAGTGAAGCTTCCTTCTTGAATATTCTTGCAGAGAGGGGCACATATATTTCCTGAAAAGAGAACCATTTTTCAGTCCCACAAGAACATAGTTAATTCTTTCATGCAAATAAATGGTTTTCAGTAATTCATTTAATTAAGTAGTTTCCCTAAATAAGTTGAATTCTGTCAACTTACAGTAAGTGCACTAATTTGTGCAATAATATGTTTTCAAATTGGGCAGCACGGAGGTGCAGCGGTTTGAAAATGGATGGATGTTGTCAAATTGTAGATTCTAGGTGAAAGAACTCCACAGGTATCTAGGAAGGTAATGAGAGGGCTGCTCCACTGACAAGATTTGGAAAAAAAACATGACAGAGTGGATATGTTGTTTTTTTATATACAATTTAGTTTTTCCATGTCCAAAATTCTGCATTTCTTTTCCATGGCATGGCCTGAGGGTCCTTCCATACAAACATCTTCCACCTGTCCTACAAAATAAAATCTGTCAGAGAGACGGGGGTTTGCCTTACAAATGTACGGTAGATATCATGTTATTTCCACGTAACAAGAAAAGAGTGAAGGACCAACTGCCAAATCAGAGTCGATTATGATATTAGTTGGGGCATTACCACTAAGTGCTCCTCGTCTTCAGGAGGTTTCAGCCTCATTTGAGATTTTTAATAATTTAATAATATTTCATCATCAGCCACGTCAAACGCATGACCAGGATTTACATACATTCTCTGCGCACACTTGAAATTACAAGGGTGGAAAATTTGACAAGATTCTCAAAATCTGCATCAGGGAATATCTGTACTGTCAATGTGACAAAAAAAAACTACTGTACAAAGGTCTACAAATGTGCACGTTTACAGGTTTTTAACAAGCTAGCCAGTTAGCTTATCGTGTGGCCCGGTGAACTTGGAACACTTGACAGAACCTAGTGATTGCGTAAATTAAGCATTGCACCTTTTCTAAGACGAATGTCATTGCCTTTCCACCAAAACACATGCAGCAAGTCACAGTTACTCCAAGTCACTGTTCTCCAATGTTCCCACCCATCGGACCAAATGAATATGTGGTCATGTGTAATTAATTGACCAATTATGTTTAATTTACTGAAAGATTAATTGACACATTTATTTTCTTTTGTTTGAGGTCAAATTTAAGGTCACATCCTACCTAACATTGCCCACAGGATTATTAGGGTATATATTATGCTCTTTCTGTAACGTATTTTTGTCCGTGAAGGGCTACATGGACTTTAATCTTGAATAAGAAGGAGCGTATAACATTTTAAGGAAAGTTTAAGGTAAAGCCTTACAGCCTAACTTTTCTAGTCAGTGACAGGTGCTTGGAGAAGCTGTTAGTGCTCAAGATTCCTGACCTCCTTTTGAAACCTTGAGAAAAGTACTTCAGTTAAACTGTGCCAAAGACCTGCTGGGTCCCCTCCAGGCTGCCATTGTTCTTTGTATTTTTACAATCGTATCATTTTTATTTGATGTATTGTTCTTTGTATTTGATTAAATAAAGCATTGCATATAGTATTTAGTGTCAACAGTTCTTCACAGCAGAAATAGTGGTCCATATACAGTATTCATCTTTGCATCTCAGTTTCCACCTTTGCCAGAGCACCACTGGAGCCTTCTGAATCTACTGAGGGCTCGATCGCTGCACATCTTATCATAGCATTCAAGAGTAGTGCAGTTTCATTGTTACCTATCTATAATGTGGCAGGGGTGGATGACTCGACAAATAGGAAATTGCACTTGAGTTTTTTTTTCACCCTTTAACGTTTTTTAAATAATATTATAGCAAATCACGATAAATCCATCCATTCTCTAATCGCTCCATCCAGTACAGGGTTGCAGCAGAGCTGGAGCCATTCCTGGCAGCGGGCACAGATGAGACACACCACTGGATGGGGCGCAGAGCCAATTTTCCCAGAAGCCAATTAACCTACACACAGGTCTCCAGTATGTGCTGAGAAAGGAAATCAGAGCACCCAGAGGAAACCCATGTGAACATGATAAGAATGTATACAGGTCCAGAATTAAACCCAGTGCCTCAGCCCTGCAATGCAGCATATTTCACAACTACATAAATGTATGATCTTGAGGATAGATAACATATACTAAATAACTGTGACAACTGTGATAAGTTCTGTGACAGTCATTTATGTACAGTAAAAGTACAGTACAGCTCTTTTCAAGAAAAAATGACACGAATGTGTCTACAAGTAAAAAGGCTGTACTTTGTGGCGGGAATAAAACAGGATCACAGTAGCTAACTTCCTGTGTTTTTGTGCCACCCAAAAATTTTTTTTCTCTTTGCTCTGAATGTATTGTGTTCTGAAGGTCAACACAGTGAATGTCTAAACCATCAACACAGAAGAGTGTAGGTGCCAGGCAGACAAACAACCTTTTCTTGCTCAGTTTCTCACAACACACAGCACAACCACACAACAAAAGTATGAGCGTTATGACCAAAACTGCACTCGCGTTCCTGTGGGAATGTGCTTTGTTTGGTGTGACTACTCGTTTAAAACTTTATTTCAGCTTCTTGTAAGTAACAGAGATTGTTTTTAGCTTTGCCTTTGCCATGATGATAAAACTTAAAACAATTTCTCTTTATAAAATAAACATAATTCTCTGGAGGCCAGTCGCAAGACTAATTCAAAAAGATTCTAAGAAAAGATTGCAACCTTCAGCACAAAGAAAGTTTTCTTAACGACTAGTGTTTATTCAGAGTATTGAAATGCACAGTATAAACTCCTTACTGTTTTATTAATGCTCAGGAAAATAATATTTTCAATATGCTAGTGTTTAATTAAAGTCTTGGGCAAACTATACGCTCCTTTGTGTCAACTGTTAGAAAAACATTAACCATTCAGCTCATTTAAAAAGTCAGATGTGCTGTACTTATCTTTTGATCATGCCAATAGCCTAAGAAATTCTAGCAGTGGTTTAACACTGTCCTGTAAAAGCCCTATAGTCTGCACTATAATAATGGGACTGATTGTGTTCCGGATGAGCTTAATTATGGGTGGTGCCTGACTGGGTATGTGTGCACCAGCTTGCAGAGCAATTTGTGAAGGCAGAGTGCAAGATGAGTGTGCCAGTTCCCTGACTGGTGGGGAATTTCCAACCCGTCCAAGTCAAGAGTGGAGTTGAAGTGAGATAGTAGAGCTGGTTGGCCTTAGGGGCTCAGGAAGCCGTGCTGTGTGGCTGTGGTTACAGTCTGGGGTGAGGCAAGACTTGCCTGCTATCAAAGGACCGGTGAGCCTTAAGGCACATTTTCCGTCCCCTCCTTACATATGGTTCAGGACCTTGAGCTGCCCTACCCACATTCACTTTACTGCTCCACTCTCTAATACCCCCAGTCTCTTGTCTGTTGTGTTCTCTCCTCCTCTGCTGCTCGAATACTCATGCCTTCCACTCTCTACTGCCTACTCCTCTTGTGCTGCTGCCCACCAGGTGTGGGAATAACGCCCTACATACAGTATCTTTCACTGGTCTCTGCTCATGCAGTTATTTTTATCTCTGAAGCAAAAAGAAAAAGAGGGGAAGCCTGTCTTTGTTGGTGGTAACACCCTTCTACATTGTTTCCTGCATCATGTCAACAACAGCTTTGTACAGGTCAGAAAGATATTCGGTTTCATCTACAGTGAACTGGCCTGCCAATCTTCCATACCTGTGGTTCTTTTTTTCTCTGAAATGAAATCATGTGTTTAGATGTCATTTAAATACCTGTATTTTGTCTTTAGTCCATTCTATGTGTGATATCAACCTCCCTGGCTAAAGGCAGCAACTCATTTATTAAAAAAAGAACATAATATAAGAACATAATAAAGCCACAACCTGAAAGAAGGTCATTCAGTCTGTCTACCCCACTTGGCACTTCAGTAGCTCAATCCAGCTGCTTCTTGTGTATTCAAAACTCAAGCTCTCAAGTCTTTCTGATTTTGTTTTCACATTAATGTTTCCATTGTCTGTCTGTTGTAACATTAGTAACATTAGTTTTATGTTATACCTCCTTATTCCCAGACTCTATATGATAACAAGTGAAAATATACCGAATAACTGCTTAAGAATATAGACCTTGAAAAACTGTGAATCTATAATGGTAGTAATTTGGGGACTTTCACTATACAGTATAGCTTACTAAAAATAATTTTAACATTGGTTGTTAAGGCAGACATAATTCTTCAATGTTAATTTAGTAGACAATTATTAAGTGATCTCTGAAATAGAAGGTGAACAGAAACAGTTTAATGATGGTATTCTAGTTAGTAAGGTGTAAGTGAATAGGAGAATATTCAAACTTTTATACCTTCATACCTAAACTATGTACAGTACACTATGATATCTTCTATTTTCTTGTACTTAATATAACACAACAGGGAAACTTTAAAAAACTGATTCAAAATTTCACTTTTATGTATGTGCGGTACTTTTAAATGTTAATTTAACCTGAATACAGTACATACAGTATGTAGAATTCTATATTTACATAAACTTGATTTTTGCAGTATTCTTACAAATTCAAATGCATTCTAAAACAACAAAAATAAATTTCTTCCCCAGTCTCTTATACAGATCTGAACAGCAGTTAAGCCTTTCGTGAAATTAATATTTAAAATCAAATTATATGTACAGTATATAAATCACTCTTGAGTGTATGTGTCTATTTAATCATCATTAGAGGTTTATCATTGGCTGGGATACAGGTAAAAAATAAAAGAGATAAATGTTCAGGCTGCAGTTTTCTAAAGAGTTTTTATATACAGTTACAAACATTCTCCATTATTCCTCCCCATCTGGAGACTTTTGTTTAGCACTCCACCAAGCACAGAGATTGAAAGAAAGCAGTTATCACCAAAATGTTTTTGATATGTTCTAACAGAATTAAAGACATCTGAGCAGTGACATAAACAGACTGCTGAGCAGTGACATGTAAATCTAGGAAAATATTTTTGCGTTTGAATAAAGATGATCACAGGAATGATTTTTTTACTAAAGTAATTGTTGTGGTGTGGTACCTAAAAATTCTTTAGTGCAGAGATTGTTCAAGATATTAGCAGACATGGATTTAGATAACTAAGGTCTTGCTTAACTAACTTCTTAGAGCATATGATACGAAATATTTCTATGTTCAGAAATCCTTTAATTAAGTTTTTCATAATCTGTTAGTTATGGAAAACAAAGAGCACAGTTAAGGAGTGAATGATCAATCTGGAGTGATTAATTGGTAAGTAAGTAATGTGAGTGGAGTGACAAGGATCTGTGTCAGGATAGGAATACTTGTCTTCCTAATTAATATGATTGATTTAGATTCTGGTATAGTTAGTAAATTAGTCCTGTTTTTATAACAAAAATTATGAAAAAGGTTTTTATAAAATAGCACACTAGACACCTGGAATCTGACATGTAATAACATAAAATAAAAGTGCAAAATATTACATTCAGGTAGCACAAATATAAACTATACATATTGTGATGCCATGAGGGTCAGCACACAATAGGGGCACAGGTTCTAGGTACTGAAAATGGGCACAACCCACACATAAATCTTAAAGCTAAACAGTAGTTTACCGGTTGAAAGCTACACTATATAATCTGTACTGTATCTATACCATATGTGTCCCTACTGTTGCTGTACCCGGAATAGCAGAAGGGTAAACCAGTCTACGGTTGAGGAAAATACTCGCCAGTCTTCAGTCCTGAGGCTGGTTTGGTGAAAACCTGGGGGGTTGGAGCTGGGGGGTTGGAGCTTCCAGCCTGACTGTAGTGAAATGAATAAACAGCCCGTGCTGTAACAATGCTTGTGGTAATAGCAGCAACCTGTTCTTTAGCCCTAAGGCTGGGTAGAACAATAAACAGCCAGCACTGTAGCAGGCTGCTGGTGCAAGTGCAGCCAAGCTGCTTGTTTGCCCCTAGGCTGGAAAAAGAATACATTTTAGCCTGGACTGGGGCAAAAGTGAAATATACAGCCTGCATTGTGACAAGGGCTGTTGCAGTAATACTAACACTACTCTTCAGCCCTAAGGCTGAGATTGAGTGATGGAAAAACATAAGTGAAAGTCTTCAGCATAGAGGCTGGTTTAGCAGAATGTAATCTGGGGCAGAAGCTGATACGATGAGAAGAAAGTACTGTACCTGTATTTCTGCTTCTGGTTGTCTCTCCCCCATACTGGTTCAGAGGTCTATTTATCTGGCCTGGAGCAGGGTGTTTAGTTGATGCGTGCTCTGGTGATTATCGGTGTCCAGTTTCCTGTGAGCTGTGTGCCACCCTCTTCAAAGCTTCAAGAAAATATAGGAATCCTCAGGGGAAAGTAATGCCCCTCTAGGGCGCCTTTGCAGCATCACAATACAAAATGGGAAAGTACAAACAATTTATCCAGTCATGTTGTTGAAGCTGGTATGGTGGCAGCTTTCAAGAAAAGCAACTAACTACCAGAAGGGCTTGAACAGCTGAATGGCCTCCTCTTGTTTTTAATTCTTCTGAATGTATGTTATTCTGGAAGCAATGAGTGTGTAGAAGCTACTTATGAAAGACTTGTGAAGGCTTGGGTATTCATGGTAAACAATTCATGTCATCTAGATGATGAAGGAAAGCAATAAAAATGTCAAACAGATTTAGCCTGCTCTCATTTATATCTGGAAAATGTGCAAAAGTCTGTGTGAAACAATGTTTAAAGCAGCATCTTTTTGTGCAATGTTTTCATATAACACAACAATGCGTAGGCAAGATGAGACAGGCTGTTTTTCAAAGAGCTGAGTAATATGCAGAGCTGCGAGATATTTCCTCAGATCAGGTGTGATTTTTCCGCTTCCAGACATTGGCTTTTATTTCTGCACATTGACTAGATGCTGTTACAAGAGTTCATTTGCCACTTTTGTCTAGAGTAGGGCTTAAAAACAGTTTGCAAAAAACAATAAATACCACAGTCAAGCATCATCCTACTGGAAAACACCTTTCATGTGTTAAATTTCTATAGGAGTACATCTTTAACATATACCAGGTAAAGACTGATATCTCAGTTTGTTTCTGCTTTCAGGTTGCCAACCCCCATATTTGAATGGGCACATACATCCTTTGTTTTAACCATTATTTAATCTTGATCTCCTCTTCCTCAACTGTGGTTTTAAAAAATGTTTTAAATTTTTCATCTAACAAAGGCTGTTTTTTCTGTCTGGGTATGTTCAGCCAAGGTCTACCCAAAGCATCCTGTTGCTAAGCTAAAGCCTGGTGAGTCAGAAAACTCTTTCTAAGAACAACTAAAGCGTCTGGTCTTTACAGGCTGTCTGATTTTGTAGATGCTTTTTTAGTCACAATAGAAACTTAGCTCTCACCAAATGAAGATAATGGTCTCCAGTCCCTGCTTCTACTTTGAAAACATGTATATTTTGCATTACCTCGGGCCTCTCAGAGGCTCCTCCCTAAAACTTTTTTTTGGTTTCACCTGATGGTGGGAGTGGCTATAGCTGAACCCTGGGTTCATCACTAATCAAGCAAGCCATCAGTGTAAGCAGGTGTCTCAAACAGAGCGACCCAAGGCCAAGGCCTCATGTACTGTATGTAATTACATGAGTTCTCTTAACTGAAATTAGACTTTGACCACAAGCTGAAAGAATAAGGATCATTATTAATTCAATGTTTATTTGATTTGCAGAATACTACCTCAGTGACGATAACTGGCATCATCCTTAGGTAGAAATCATGTATGTGCCAAATAAGTGCACATGGAAAGAAAAAATAAAGAAAGACTCGTTGTCTCCTGGGATGACATTCCATTCAAGTCTGAAGTACCTCTCTGTTCAGAATACAGTATTGAAAAAAATCAGCCCAATCCACTTCACTGGTGAAGCCAGCACCTATTACTTAAAGCTTGTATCTTCAAATTAACAAAAGGAATAATGCATGTTTGTAGTTTTTAAGTTGTATTTATCATCTGTTACTGTTTGTAGCCATTGAATTAGTCACATCTGTAAATTCATATTTGATACATCAATGTAGGAATATCCCTTGGTCTATCATTTAGCAGTAATGGATTTTAGTGTTATTATTTTGCATTTTCTTACAGTTTACTAAACAGCTTTCTAAAAATGGATTTCCAGTGGTTGCCATTTAGTTGTAATAAATACATACTTGCTAAGTAAATTCACCCCATAGTAGAAAATAAGAAATGTCTGTCAGAACACCAAGCATTATCTATTGAATTGCTATATCCTTACAGATGTTATTGTATGGAAAGGATCAGCGTAAAATGTAATGCTTTTTTGAACAAAATGTATCTTATATGTTGAAGATACTGATTATTAGAAAGTGTATATTGCCTTGAAAGTGTCTGTCAGAAGACACAAATTGAAAGTATGTAGAAGTACAAATAAAACTGAGAACAGGAAGCACTTCTTTATCCAGGGGCTTGTGGAAGTCTGGAAAAGGATATCCAGCCATGCTGTCAAAGTCAGTACCTTGACTCCTTTCAAGAAATGGCAGGCAGAAATCCTTGGATCAATTAGTTCCTGTTTACCAAACAGGCTAGATGGGCCAAATGGCTTCTGTTCTTCGTAACTGTTCTCATGTACATTGCATTTGATGTCTTCATCCTTTGTGTTTCAACAAATCCTAACTGACTGAGAAGGCAGTACTGTTTTTCATTATCAAAGATTTTCTTGAAGGCCATAAAGATATCATCATTGTCATTTTTCTGTTTCATCTGTTTAACATTTAACAAGGAATAAACAAAACCTCTTTTCCTTGTCTTCACCCTCCACATCCACTTAGCTGTCAAGTGCTTCCTCCCAATGACAGGACACATAAAATGGAGTTTATAACTGGAGTTTGAGAGGAACGTTGCAACCCATTCTCGCCCTGGTTCCACTGTTCTATGTACAGTATATTGCCCTCTAACGTTCCTTTTGTGTATTTCTTTCATACCCTCCCGCCACTCCATCTCACTCTTGCAGAGGCTCCCTAACTCATTCCTCGCAAACGTAAATGGGACATTTGGCAGCCTTATCCTTTTGTTTGGGCTTACATTTCCTCAGTTAGGTGAGTTGCACCAAATAACCTCTATACATTTCGTCTTGCTATCGCATTCATTATGATCTAAGCGAACTACAGAAGTACAAGTGAATATAAGTCATTGGTAATTAATTAAACATCACAAATAGGTCAGGAAAAAGGTCCTGTTCCGTCACTGGGGCGTTATAAAAAGTAGGTAATCTAAGAATGATGCGAATTGACTTAAATTACAATAAGCCACTTGAAAAATTAAATTTCCATCCAGATAAATCCAGACAATCTACTATAAATCAGTTTTTCTATCCCAATTTCAGATTGAGATCACTGAGTTGATGTGAAACAGCAGCAAATTTTTCTGAAGCTGATTATAGTACAGTCATTGGGAGAAACGCATACATACTGTACACTAAAATCTATTCCTAATCTAATTCCTAATTTCTAACTTTAAAACTAAAATCCATCGATTTAGTAGTATAGTTTGCATAATACATGTAATTGCTTGAGAATCCTTAAGTTTACTTTATCATAGAGTGTGTGGTCTTGCATGTGTTGCTAAACACACAACTTTTGATATGCCATTTAGATAGTCTGCAACACCTATTACTTTCAGTAAGAAAACATCCCATTAATTGGTGATCAGTTTTACAACTATATTGTTGTATGAAGATGTGAAAGCGTATTTCCATTATAATGATTTATGCCTTTTCAGTATGTTTTCAGTTTTTATTAAATTAGTCATAGACCATACATAATGTGATTTATCACAAAAAAGCTTTGCATTGTCTTAATTTTTTTTCAAGTAAAACCTGTTACATTTCCCTTAGAAAAAACAGAACAAGTTGCATAAATAACTTAAATATAGAGCTGTGTCCTAGATTTTAGTTACGTTATAAATATAAATTAAATAAATAGTTTTAAATTAATCTCAATAAATATGAACAGTCAATGACGACACTGTCAGCATCAAGAATTAACAAATCACTGCATTCTTCTCCTTAAAAGTTTAGCTTGCCGCCTTCTTCTTTGCTTCTCCTTCTTTTCATGCATTTTTCTCCCAACATTCTCAGCTTTCTGCAGCACCTGGTTCAACTCAAAGACAGCCTTGCGCTGGACTACTGGGTCATTCACCTGAAAGTGAAAAAAAAAATAGAAGTGCATTAAAATCTGCTGTTCTTCTGACAATTTCTCCAATAACTATTTCGGAGGATTTGTCAACGTTTTTTAGCACATCCAAAAAGTGTCTTTTGATAGGAATAGTAAAAGTACAAGTTGGGTGAATTTCCCAATTCAAGATTGTGAGCTGTCATTTTCATATCCTTGCTGCCACAAATAATTGAATGTGTTATGATTGTGTTACATTGAAATGTGATGACCTCCACCTGCTCATGCATTATTTAAAGACAATAAGCTTCATGCCACTTATCCATCTGCTGTCAAAGGAAGGCCCGCTCACAAGAAAGGAAAACTGGCGTGAACTTTCAACCTCGCTGGATGAAAAGTAGTGCACAAATGACTGACGCTGCTGCCTCCAGCAGTGTAGATCTGCAAACCCATTGCAAACAGAATTTCTACAAGATTTCTCACACAAAGTTAAATGTGCAGTTGGTCCAGGGCTTGTCAAACAAAGCCTCAGGATGCCCAGAGGCTGAGTCACGATGGTCACAATATGTTGATTGTGCTAAATAAAGGGCATGTTGTGCAGAGGGTCTGCAAACCACAATGAAGAAAGGCATGCAGCAAGACATACAAAGTATGCAGGCTATAGGAGTGTGTGTCAATGTATATTCAGTCTGTGGTGTTTTGCAGTTTTTATGATGAAATGAAGGATACAGCAATCACATACTAGTTGGTTTCTTGAGTGACAAGGATTCATAGCAGCAGTAAAGGGGGCCCCAAATATTTGAGACTCCTAATCCCGCATGGGGTGAACTTGTCCTACAAAAAAACTACAACCATGTCTGCCTCAGCAATTCCATGCTAAGACAACAGACAAAAGCTTTAAGACAAGCTGATTTTTCCCCTCACCTTAATGTTCCAAAGCAGTTCAAGTTGCTGCTTCAGGTTGGTTGATGTCTCCTGGAACGTTGCATTTTTCAGATGACTCAGACGTATCTTTATATGATGGATTCTTTCAGCCAGAGTCTTGTCCTCTTCTACGTTGTTCATGTTGTCAAAGATCTTAATGTACAGATTTAGTATTTCATTCAACAGCAGTTTCTCTTCGCTCTCCTGTGACAGACAGAGGAGAAATGAAATTGGTTTCATGTTGCTCCACCATTCTGTAGCAATTTCAAGTTTCTTAAGAAATCAAGTAGCATCCAAAACTTACCTGTTGCTCAAAAGAATTGAGGGCTTTAATGAATAAAGCACCACCCTCAAGCAAGTCTGGTCTACTTATGTCCTGGAATAAAATGAGATCAGTCAGTCTAGTGTAATAATACAGCTATTCACTTGTAAGCATTCCAATATTTTTTAATTTACAGAAAAATCCATTTTTTTCATAATTGATTTTCAGTAATATCGATCAAAAAAAGGATGAACATATTCCAGCACAAATTTTCAACAGAGCTTTTTTCTTAATGGTAAAAACCATTGAGACAAATTCAGCAGCAGAAAACAGAGAATGTATATGAATTACTGCAACATTAAGAAATAATTATTTGCTTTTGCCCCATAAACGTTTCTGCGGTTCCTCACTCATGATCACATTTTTGCAATTCCAAGGTCTACAACACAGTTTAAATGTATTGGTCCATTCGCACTTTTATATCACCAGGAATATGTTTGAAGTAATTCTAAAATCTGCTAGTGTAAAATGTCACACGGTAAGTTTGTTTTGATTTGCTGATGCTGAATTTGGCTCCATTGAACCCTATTACTGAACCCTTCTCAAGAATTGAACCATTCATGCTGATTGTTACTTTTTAAACAGAAGATCTGATATTCCCCCACTATGCTAATTGCGATGCCTTCACAGTGCAAGCTAGAATGCTGCTCAGTTCACTTTCAAAACCCTGTGCAGAGCAATGGCCAGCTGACAGCTACTGGATGAATATCATGAAATGAACAGCGACTGTTCTGCGTCACAAATAACTGCGGTACAATTACCAATATTCAAAACGAAGATCCAGCCTTTGTTGCCATTTTCGAGATCTGTTGTTTTGTTTTTGCGCAGCAAACTAGATTACGAATGTGATTAAGGTTTTCTAAATTGCTTTTGGTTTCATGAATTATGCATGAAACTTTGTGGAAGATGACTGAATGTCCAAACCCATACTAAGAGAAGTATGTGCAGTATATGGTCATATAGTCATATAGTGTTATATAGTCACATTCTTTCTCTCATCATATGAATTGCACTGTACAGTATACCACTTCTCATAAACATCACCGCATACTGCATACATTTTATTTATACTTACAAAATGTGTGGCTAGAACTCTGATGTCTTCCTTCACATCTTCTGGCACTAGGTCGTTGCAGTTGCCATTTCCAAAACATATTGCGCAAAGTCCACAGAAAAGCAGCAGCCTCTGTAGTGAATTCATTAGTTCCTAGTTTTGAAGTCTCACGTCTCAAACAGTCCTTAATCAGAATGTAAAGGTATCTGCTTGTGTTGAATCACCTAACTGTCTAAAAGTTGCTTGCTCTCTTCTTAACTCAAACTATCTTCTCTGGTGAATGATGCCAGATACTGCATACATGGGTATTTATAGTTTTCATAGTTGAATGTTGTCAGAGGGAAGGTGATGCACTTGGGGTTTTGTGGGCTTTACATCACATCATATTTCCTTTAAATCACAAAACCCAGTGTCGCGCTGCACTATAGGTGACATCTTCCCCCCCAGATCATTTTTATGGATTCTCCGGAGCATTTCTGAATTTCATCTTAGTGGTTTTTGAGGTTTGACCGTGATGCACGAATACAAGAAGGGTGTGGGGCACCCCGTTCTGATCAGAACGGTGGGTTTCTGCTTTGTCGTTAGTGGCTGATGACGGGTGGAAATTTGGTTTTCTGGCCCTTAGCTTTCTAGTGAAATGAGTGTGTGTGTGTGGACGGGCACTATAATGAAAGTCACACTTGAATATCAGTCGTAGACCATTGATGAAAAGAAAGAAGAAAAATCTTAACATTCGTCGCTGCCCCAGGCTGTCTAATTCAAAGAAAGGCTGATACATCAGCTTTCTTGCAAAGCAGTTCACACCTACTGTAACTCTTTTTTTCACTTTCTGTAATACACAATGTTTGTCTCTGAAATCATATTTAACGTGCCATGTCACATAATACCGATTTATTAATTAATTATTTGGTGATAATTTCTGCAGTACGAAAGTCCTCTTAGAAAGAAATGTTGGCAGCTTGCTTAGTATGAGTCACTTTACATTTCACTTTGCTGCACCCCACAAGCAATAATACGAGTGTGCGATTCACCGAGATTTGCCGTCTTTAAAATTGTGGATGTATTCTTCTAGAAAATTATGAGTATGATATATGTAGACAAAGAAAAGAGATATCTAAAGAGTGCTACTGGTTTATCTCTAATTTGTCTCTAGTATGCATCTGCAGAGCACCCCTTCCTCTTCATAAGCAAGGTTTCAGCCTTTTGAGGTTTTCACACCTCTTAACGGCTAAGTGCTTGAATTCCTTTTTCTGTAAAGAGTGAGTTACATTTCTTCACAATACTTTGTATTCGTGCTTCAAGCACATCACTAGCAAGTGAAGCTTTGAAATTCAAAGACAAAAGAAAAGGAATTACTTTTAAAGGGGGGTGGGTTTGGGGTGGGGGGTTAACTACTATGTAAGCTGCAGACTTTCTGACAGCTACTGTAGGTAATCTGTTATATCTGAGTGCCCATGTCTACCATGCAATCACCTCGTTATCTTTATTAAACACCAACAGCTTGCTGTTCCTTCCATTAAAGGTAGGCCCAATACCAAACATATCGAAACCACAGCTTCTTTGACGCACTTTTTAAAGAGACATTAATACTTCCAGCAGGTGATATGCATTCAAGAGTAACTATAGTAATCTAAATATTTAAAAACATTAAAGTAAAACATTAAAGTAAACATTTCTCCCACAGAAATGTCTTTTGTACCAGTTGACACAATGACTAAACCAGAATGATTTTCTGGTCAAAGTCCGAAGCTTCCAGGATTGGCTCCAAGTTGCTGTGACCCTAGCCTGAAAAGCCTGGCAGTTTGATAATGAGTGGATCTCTGTTATGTACAGTAGTATGCTACACCAAACAACAGCATGTTTGACACACTTGTTGGGAAAAGCATGCAAAAGCATCTGCAATAATCCAAATAAATAAACAACAAAGATTTGAGAACATCCCAGATATTGCACCCGTAGGAATGTGTACAGTACAATGACAAAACAAAATTGTTTGGTTTACAATTCTAGTGAGAATTGCTTTACAAGTCTCTCTTTTTACAATCTGCAGATTTAATTTGTTAGTACTTAACATTGTCATTGAGTCTGGTAAGGATCAGATGGGTCTTGTCTTACTTGTGTATTTTCTAAACACAGCTAACAACAAAGATCACACACTTTCAAAATCAGAACCAAAATATGTGGAATTGCTAAAGTTCTTGTAACTGATGTCTAGTTAGGTGCTGTAGATGGCAATGTCAGGAACATTTGACACAATCTTACACACTTCTTTATTTGTGCCAATAATGGTCTGTAAAACTATCTTTTAGTAATTAAACTTAAAAAGTTCCGGAAAATGAAAAACCCATTAACAATGAAAAGCAGTAGAGCTCAGTCTGAAGGAAAATGTTTGGCATAGTGTGGAAGACCGTTTTCCAGAGACATCCTGTGGTAAAGTTTACTGCATGGAGCTTCTTAGCACAGAAGATTTCCGTCGCAAGAGCGATTTTTGGAATTTCTTTGAAAGGCGTTTGGGCTCTTACCTCAAGTCTTCCTCAGCTGCGGCTGTGTGTGGTGGCAGAAACCCCAGGCAACAAGGCTGAGGTGATAACATGACATCTCCGAAGACCTGAATCTCAGCAATATGGGCAATATGGAAACTGAATCCTTCAATATTATGTCATCTTGCCGGTTTAGTCATTTTCAAACTTTTTTGCCTTTTGATTGTGATTTAGCTGCTCTTTTAGCCGCTTGAGCAGAAAGACGGAGAACACTGATCTTCTTTGTAGCTTGTTTAAAGTTATATAACATATATAGTAGTTTTGAACATTTAAGTAGATCTACCATGTTAAATAACTTATTAATCTGCATAATTTCATAATTCTGTATGAAGACTGTCTACTGCAACACAAGGTTCTGAATGTGAGTTGTTCATTTATAGTGTATTAATGGCTGATATATAGAGTGTTTTAATGGTGTTGATTTTCACTCTCTAAGAAATGACTTATCTGCATATCGTCGGTAAATACAGATCAGTATTTTGTGGCTTTTCACAATGTGGAAACATTAATAAAAATATTTTTCTGTCATTTACATGTTCAGTTTTATTCTGTATTTTTTATGTTTATAACAAACAATGTTGCTTTAGAATGTAGAATATAGAGATTAGATAATAGAATACATTATACTTAGATCTGCTAAAGCATAGCCAAACTTTCTTCCTTTATGATATATCTATTTTTAAAAGAACACACATATTGGTATAAAAGATTCACTTTGGTAGGTACAATACAAAAAATGTCTATCCTAATATAGCATATAAGGAATTTAATTGCTTCACTTTCTTTTTTTTTGGATAATGTTTCTAAAGACAGGGTTGCAAGTGGCTGAAATATTATGAACAGACATTAGGTTTATCTCTGTAGCTCAGCTAGAATATTTTAGAATCTGGACGAAGTGAAAAGCTGACAACCAATGGCTGTCAGCTACTGTACCTGAACCGTGCTGGGGACAGACATGGATTGTTGGGCTTGATTTGGCCCAGGTGTTACAGGAGCAGCTCCTGTACCTCGTCAGCTGCCTGTGAGCCTGCAGCATTAAAGATCAGAGAGCGTGAATAAGATGGCTGACGTGCAACTGCACAGTCAGTGGTGTTGAGTTCAGATGATTAAAATATATGAAGGCAAAAAGAAAAAAATAAGAAGGTATTTTCAATTTTTAAATAATGTACCTCAGAATCCCAATACGTTCATTTAGCAAAGCAGTGTTACCTCCTTGTAGACTGATCTTCATCAGATGTCAGAAGCAAAGTAGTTCTGGGCTTGGACAGTACTGGGAAGGGAGACCTACATCACAAACAGTGTCAGTGGGGCACTAGCTCTCTTCCCCTTGACCCAGAGGACATTGCCTCAGTATTGTGACAGAGGACACTTTGCTTTAGAACTGAGTCCTTCAGATGTGACATCAAACCAAAGTCCTGGCTATTTGGTTATTAAAGATCCCGTGGCTGTTTGTTAAAGTAAGCTTGTGAGCCCCAGTGTCTGGGCTCAGTTGTACCTTGCTCTTCCACAACCTGGCCTCCCTCAAGTCCCCCTTTAATTCAACGGATGATCTGACATGTAGTGAGGATGCTGGAACTAGTCACATTCTTTTAGTCAGAGCATTTAATTGATATTTCAAGCAACGGAAAACCTTCAGACTTTAGCAAGAAAAAACAAGACAAATTAAGATCTCAAACCTGTGATAATGGGACATAAATGTGTTTACAAGATGCTATATTTGCACCTCACTGTGCTTCATTCCATGCGCTTATTCTTGTTGTTTGATACAACCAAAGTTAATATCAAACTTCCTAGATCCGTGGGCTGCTTCTGTCATTCTTCTGCTGTTCGGCGTTACATTGGAGGTGAAAGCGGTGCCCCGTAACAGGACGAAAGTAGTAGCTTTGCCTGCAGTGTAATGGCACCCATCCCAGAGTGAAACAGCACCCAGAGCAATGCGTGAGACGCCAGCAGCAGCACACAGAGAAAACGACTCTCAGGCGAAACCTGCCCATGACGCACAGTGATGTGATGTGTGATACCTGCCACTGTTTCTTATAACTCCCTTAAGGTAACTCAGTGGAAAAAGCAAATGAAAAGCTGTGGGACGTTATTCTGCGGAAGGTTCTTGCCCTTCCTAGAAGATGACTACAAATAGATCGTTAGGCAAAAAAAATCCCTTATGTCTTCTAAATAATTATAAATGACCAAATGCAATAGTTCAATTTTAATCATGCCTCTGTGTTCAATTGTTTATCATTGCTACAATAGTTCCTTTAAAATCTGTCTAATATGGGTTATTCAGCACCTAATATGGTACACAAAAGCATTCAAACAGCTATTCCCATAGAAGCAGCTGAAATTCCCTTAATGCATAAATAGAAATTTAAAGTAAAGTAGTATGCAGACCAATTCAGATCATTTTTTCCTATTTACCATTGAACTTCTTCAGCAAAAAAAGGGTAAAAATATTAAGGCAAACTTCAATATGTTTCTATATTGTTAAATTTTATATTTATACAATACATATTATTATATGAGAGTGGGTACAGAAGAAAATCTCCTCTTGCAAAGATCTCACAAATGTTGCAGTGTCACACTTAAAAAATGTATTTTCACAGTTATTGAATGCATTTCAAATATCAATAAAGAGCTCAGGTTAATAATCACATGTTCTTGTTTTCTAGCTTTTAAAGAATAAAAAAAGTAAAGATGGTAACATTTTTTACTTCCCAGATTTGCATGCCCCACTTACTCAAGCAGTACTTGCAATGTCTTTTCAGCCATTCTTAGATTGTAAGAAGGTCTCATCAGATTCTTATGTCTCTGTATAGCATGATGTGACCATAAAACTTCAATTCTGCAAAGTGCTGTAGTCGGGATTTACTGTATGTGAATGTCAGAGATTTTTTGTTGTTCAGAAGTTGTAGTTGAAAGAACTGATCTAAATGATAATGAAACCAAAACACCCATATCAAGTGTTGAGGTTAGATTAGATAAGAGTGATTAGAGGATTAAAGTGATCCTTTAAGTGAAAACAATGTTACAGTTGTTTATTTACTAATATGATGAGTACTTACACAGTATACAGCACACATTTAATTCTCCATTTACCACTAATCTCCGTATATGGTAATGATACCTGTGTATTTTCTCCTTTAAAATTAAAATAAACATTGTCTTGCAAAAGTTATAGCCACAGCAAAGGGGAGAAATTATGCAGTTTATTTTAGTTTTTGATTTTTCTTTACAGTTGTTTGTTAAATTTAACTTCTTTCGTCTACAAGAGTGTTCAGTTTGAACATTCATGTTCTGACTAAAATATTCATTTGAAAATAATGTGTTCCTCATTTGAAATAGATAAAAAAAATCATCATTGAAAGGGAATGAATTGGTGCACGTTTGCAAGACACTGTAAGTTCTTTAAGGGTCTGATTTGCAAGGCTGAAATCCAACAGTGTCTCAGATGGGGTCTTCTGTGTTTTTTTGTGGCTTGTTACACATGTCATTCCCTGGAAATGATAAATTTGTATATATTTTAAAATAATTCTAGGTATCCTAATAGTATTTATTTTCTTCTTGATTTTAAAGTTTCTTAATATTAAAGTTCTATAGGAAGAATCTACCATCCTTGTCCAGGCTTCCACAGTCCTATAGGGCTTATATCTAGTATTTAATAGCAAGGGTTTCTAAAATCCTAGTCTTCACCGTTGGTTTCGGGTGAAAAAGATATTAACCCAGAAATGGCATGTATTAGCCTAATTGATATATAGTGAAGAATAACCATAATTCCAACCTAACACACACTGCAAGTTAGGCTGTGTAGGCACAATTTTCCTTATTCAGTAACATCAGTCATTTGATGGAGTTTTATTTTTATTTTTATAGTATAAAGCAGACCATAAAATGGTTACTGTTGTTCTTTCTTTCATGAGTATAAGATTGAGACTGAAGTGTGATTAAGAATTCCAATGTGCGTGTACATACTGTATGTCAATAAACTACTCTACTCTACCCTTTACTCTGAAGGTTAATATTGTTTATATATATATATTAATTCTCAGGACCAGCTACTGTACAAAGATGCAGAACATGAAGCTGAAGGGATACTGATACAAAAAGTAGCACTGCTGAGCAGCACCAGAGTCTTGTCAGTTTTTGCACTCAGACCCCTGAGAACTTTACCACAACTGCACCCCAACTTGCTGTGTGCGTGCAGCCACCCTATTCACACTGACCTTTCTCTTTGATATAGTTTAGGCACTTGCTCTGTTTCCTGATAAATCCCATTCCACTGTGTATTTAATTTTTATGAAGCTGTCAATTCAAATGAGATAGTTTAATGAGTAGAGCTTTGTGTGCATATGTTTCTGCCAGATATTCCTGATACATCGTTAGCAGCAAGTACACCTTTGTTAACAAATGGGTTTTCAACGGTTTCTTAACAGAAACACTGAGGTACATGGCTAAGTCATTTGCAATCCACACCCCCAGTTTTTAATTAAAACACGTTTCCAGCCACTAATCACAAATTATGAATGTACCACAAGATTAATGCTTTGTGTTTGTCCAACACTTCTTGCAACTACACCAATAGAAAGCTGTCATTAAGCACTGGGTTTGTAACCTTTCATTTAGTTCTGGTTTTCCCAATTACACCAGTCCAGTCCATCATAGACCTTTATTTGAGCCATTATCTGAACGATGTTACTGATGTTGCCATCAAAAATTAAAATCCATTTGGCCTGAAATCCATAAATGGAGTTACTTGCATGTCTTTCATATATACAGTAACTTACTACAGACTTGAATTTACTTCTTAACACTCATAGGAGTAGCCATTGACTCTTCATTTTGTATCTGAGCTCTTAATTGGAATAATTACAGTAGTTGCCCGTTCTTTGTGTTCTGAATTGTCAAAGGTCCCCTGAGGACTGGAGTTGTGTAAAGTGGTACAGTGATATGAAACTCTTCGTTCCCAACCAGGAACAGCCAGCTCCTGTCCCTTAGAGCTGCGGGGTCTTCTGGGTTTGAATCTTAATAACTGTATCTTAGTCATTCAGTTCAATCATTTACCAGCTGTAAAACTTTAAGGACTGTCAGATATGCATTGGTTCTCCAGGCATACTGTATGGCTGGCAGTCACTATCCTAGAAAGAGAATAAGGGTAATATGATATTCATGAATAAATCTGAATAAGAGTACAGAAAATGAATCCTTACAAATTTTGATTAATGGTGTTGTATAACGTACCTTTAGGAGGAGTTAAAGATTCTAAAGTTGCCCTTCCACTGTCACACCCTCTACAGCTAGAGGGTGCTCCTAGTCTGTCCTTTCTCTAGTTTCCTGTGCTTTGCTTGTCCTTCCGGTGTATCTCTGTCTGGGGCTATATATTTCCGGGTCACACTTTCGTCCTCGCTCAGCATTGATGTTTGTATGTCCTGAGACCCACCTAGCACCAGGTCGCCCCACGTTCGCAGCCTGGGGGCATATGTTTCTATACAACATTTCCTGAACAGCTGAGCCCGGGCTAACCCCCGTCCCACCGCTACACATAGGGTCTTTTTTCGCTCTCCTGCCATTCCACGGTTTGTCCCTTCTGACATCCATGACACCACTCCTTTATACATAAATACCCGCTGACTGCCCGCTACTGTGCATGTATGTTTTTTAACACTCAGCATTTTAGTCTTATCTCAGACCAACCCCTCCCCACCCTTGGTTGGTGTCCAACTGGTGAAGTGTTGGTCCCTGACATGTATCCCTCCCATAGCTTTCATCTGTGAAAGTAGCTGATATTTCTTCTCTTTTTAGAATACATCCTCATTCAATTCTAGCAAAATTCAGACAAACTCTCTACTCTTTCCTTCCTTTTTCTGTGTCTGACTACTCTTCCTGGTCTCTTTTGCTGCCGTTATACCAACTAGCTTCGTGTTTGAAATCTGCGTTGGTGTATTGTGGATCCTTTTGGGGGGGTTGTGACAGCCATAATCTTCGGTCAACGCTATTATTTCCTAAGCCAGGTGAGTTAATGCCACAATAATAAATATACCTTTTATATTCACCGGCTCATTAAGCAGTTTTTAAACTGACCAAATTACTGAAATGGTGTTACTTAACAGAAATTCAGGAGGAGGTGAAATTCTATCATCACATTTCTGTTTCTCTATACATAAATATTTGCTGAACCTCTTTTCAAGCCCTGATTATCACTTCTTTTTATAAAAAAGGCAATAAAATGTGTTTGGATGTACTTTAAAATGGGTATTTAAAAAATGTATGCATGCTAGAGTTTTGCGTCAAAATCTCGAGAACCTGCATTTTCTCATGACTATGGAAAATATTTAATAACTAAATTCTGAGTCATTTTTTCAAAAGTCATAATTGTCATTTTAAGCGATCCTTCTTTCCATTTAATGTAGTTAAATGTCATGTATTTTTATGTCTTATATTGTCAGCAATGGCCAATGAATAACTCAGTAGTGTGCTGTGGAACATAAAGAGATTTATTTTGTTTAATGGAGAGAGTCAGACCCAGTGATGACTATGATTAAGACAACTGAGACTAGAATATTTTAATATGCAATGAAATTCCACCACTAGTAGAAACAACCTGCTGTATGATGTGGTGATGCTTTATTTTAGGAATAACCTGTAAGTCAAGTGTTACCTCTTTGTGTGTAGCATCATTAAGGCATACCTTATATGATTCACTAATATGGCATATATATTATATACATTAGTAATTTACTAGCATTCAGAAAGCCGTTTTGGTAATAAAATAGTATGGTCTCCCTTACAGTTATCTAAAATGAAGTCTTATTCTGAACCTGAATGGGCTTTCCGTGTCAGACTAATTAAAGACTTTTGGATTGTATTAGTAATTAATAGCCTAAGTGCCCACATAAGGCCTAAGTACAATATTTTTTATTACTGATTATACGTTTTCATTCATATCTACTAAAATCTGCTGATGCTGATGTATGGTGCTTATTTTACTATGAAAATATGCTTACTCATTTTTCTCTGAGCAAATATTATTTCCTATTGCACTGCAACATGAAAACCAGCTTTTCCGTTAAGTAAACTGTGGTTTACATAATGTGCAATATGTCTCAAGTGTAAAATGCCACAGGTGGGGTTTATGTGATGTGACAAAACTGTGATAGAAACAAGCCTTGTGGAAGGTATTCATTACACCACACAGAAGAGATCATTACCTCACAGAAATCATTACCTCACATTCTTGTCAAGATTCATAGAATGTGACTAATACCTTGGCTTTTAGCTATGTTTTTAGTATTGTATGTGAAGATTTTGAAAGTACACATATACATGTATGCCACACTCTGTATGATACTAGTAACATTATATTTACAATATATTAGTGGTGTTACACCTAATAGACTTTACAAGCCATGCTTGTAAATTAAACATTGTTCATTAAACATACATCAGGGACGACAAATAAAAATATTTTCCCAGTAGTCTTGTTGATGCATGTCTAATACACTATAAATATCGTAAATACAGATGGATTTAGATAGTCACTGTTCATATTTTGTAGTACTACAGCAAATATATATTGCTAATATTGCAATATTTATTACTGATAAATATTGCTAAAAATATGATGTGGTTCATATAAAAAGTTATTGGTTATGTTCTATTAGAAATGGCTTTAAAATGATACAAATTATATTAGAGTCAATAATTATAATTATACAACAAGATACATACATTGAAATCCTCCTGAATAAATCTTTAAACACTTTGTAGCTTTATTTTGGAGTATTTAAACTATTGTGTGTTCAGAGAATAAAGAAAAATAAATTCACAAGGAAAAACGGCATCAAAGAATCAGATGCTTTGCAAAAGTTGTCTATTGAGTATTTAATTGGTGGCTCTGTGGCTAAGGATCTGCGCCTGTGACTGGAAGGTTGCCGGTTCAAATCCCATGGCCGGCAGAGGAATCCTACTCCGTTGGGCCCCTGAGCAAGGCCCTTAACCCCAGCTGCTCCAGGGGCGCCGTATAATGGCTGACCCTGCGCTCTGACCCCAAGCTTCTCTCCCTGTCTGTGTGTCTGTGTCTCATGGAGAAAAGCTGGGGTATGCGAAAAGACGAATTCCTAATGCAAGAAATTGTATAGGGCTAATTAAGAATCATTATCATTAAGTACTGTATAATAAGTATAACCAAGTTTACCTCACTTGGTTAAGAGACTAGCGTGAGAAGGCTCAACACCCCCAAGAGGAGATGCTGCATATGTGGAGACAGGACAGAGGAGGGATGTGTTCAAGGTCTGTACAACAAAAGTCAGTAAGGATTGTGATTTAAAAAAGCTGGATGAGATTAGTTTGTCTGTTGTTATGCCTCCTAAACTTCCATTTCACAAGGAATAATGTCATTTAAGAATCTAAGGCTTTGTGAATGCTGTCTTTTTAAGTAGTATTTAAGCATTGCATAGTGAATAGTGCTCGTAATATTGCATTGTGTGTAATATTAAGAATACGTTTGAGCTTAACCCTCTTAGTTAATAGGTAGCCTCCTGGCAATAGGATGAGGAGGCTCAACCCCCAAAAAGAAACAAGTGAACCCCAAGCCACCAATGCAGAAACAGAGATGGAGGAACATACGGGCACAGTATCAAAACACGGTGATGAAACCAATTCGGAGATGGGGATTATTAGGAGGCCATGACTGGTAAGGACCAATGGGAAATTTGGCCAGTTACACCCCTACTCTTTTCGACCTCGTCAGGACCTCGGTTTCATGTCTCATCCGAAAGACGGTTCCTTTTTACAGTGTGTCCCCATCACTATACTGGGGCATTAGGACTCACATGGACCGCAGGGAGAGTGCCCCCCTGTTGGCCCCACTAACACCTCTTCCAGCAGTAACCTTAGTTTTTCCCAGGAGGTCTCACATCCCAGGTACTGACCAGGCTCACACCTGCTGAGCTTCAGTGGGTTGCCAGTTGTGAGTCGCAGGGTGATATAGGATGTACTGTATCATTATGGTCAAGGTCAGAGAGCTCTCTGAAAACTGCAGGTAAATGGTCATTGACCTCAAGCTGGGGACCAATTCTTTTATTCTTATAAAAGACTTCACAAAAAAGTCTACTGGTGTAGTGGTAAAATAATACAGCGATTATTAAATAGTACAACTAGTACAGTTTCAAGTACGATTTCGGATTATATTCAGTTGTCGTGTATGTAGTGGTGTAGGAGTATGGTCATTGTGCGTACAGGAAGACATTAAGACAGATCATAGTATGACGGAAGGATTTTCCTCCTGGAAGTCCATGTAAAGCTCACTAATCCAAGGGAAGGGCTAATTACACACACTGTACTCCCTATTCCTCATGTGGTATATCACTCCCACTGGATCTGAAGGATCTTATTAGACCAGGTATGTCTCATTTTCACTCCAATAGGGTTTTATTTTAAAGCCATCACTTTCCGACTTATACACACTATCTTAAGGAAAGGAAAGTTGTGTGGTCTATTTTGCAGAGCTCCTACAGTAAGTACCAATGAAGGTGGTTACTGTAGCCAAAGCTTGCATTTGCCAAATTAAACTGCAATGTGACACAGCCTGTATGGTTCTTGCCTGCTTATACTGTATAGGTTCAAGCCTATATTGCAAAATGTCTATTGTAAAACGATTAGTTTCAGGATATAGAAGAATAACTGTTCTGGTAGACTTAAAGCAGAATAGTATTTTATTAGGTGGTGTTATTCATTAATACGTCAATTTAAGATAATCGGATGTAATTATTATCAGAATGGCTTCTGAAGGATTGTCAGGAGGGAAGCATAATGGCGCATTGCTACTGTCCCTCGCAATGGTTCAGTTCCTGTGGTGCTACAGTATCTGCGTGGAGTTTGTATGTTCACCTAGTGTTCATTGTGTTCATTCTGTGGGTTTCCTCCAGGCACTCTGATTTCCTCCCACAGTCCAAAGACATACTTGCAGGTTAATCAGCTTCTGGGAGAAATTGACCCATTTGTGAGTATACCCTGCAGCTGGCGTCCTGTGCAGGGTGTACCTTGCCTTGTGCCAGTTGCTTGCCAGGATAGGCTCTGGCTCCCTCATGACCGTACTGGATAAGGTGAAAGTCAAACAACAAACTGTAGTACAACAGGGGAAACTACCTGAGTAAAACCATTTCATTCTCTACATTTGTGTGCCCCCCCCCACCAAACCAAAAAAAAATGGTTTAACGTCAAATAAAAGTGCAATAATAGGTGTCCAACAGTTAAAACAATGAGACAGTGGGCAGCACCATATTCTTTTTCTTTTTGACACTGCTAAAATGCTACAAATGTTCAATGATTATAAGGAAAAGGACAATAAGCCATTAAAAAAATATATGTTATGGGTCTCCTAGGTTCCTCCACCAGTAAAATCAGTAGCTCAAAGTGCAGGTTGCACTGCTGTCCAGCATGCCCAGTCCTGAACTGTGGATATCAGTTAGCTAACTCTAACAGCCTTGATAGCACAACTTCTCACATATGGATGAGCACTGGCAACATTTGTCAGCTTTAGTTATCTTTTGCTTGCTGCCTGGGACCAGTATCTACAGGGTGTCTGTGTACTATCACAATCAAGAGTGAGTGGGGTTTCAGTCCACCAGGTGGCGCTGTCTTTTCTGTTAGGCTGTAAAGCTGGCAGCAGGTGAAACAGACAGCACTTGAACCAGTGGGCATGTCAGAGAAGGGAATGCATAGTTCCCCACCCCACCCCCATGCTAATGCAAGAGTACCATTGAGCTGAGCCCATCAACAATAGCTGACTTACAATTTCAAGAAAAAATGAGAAAGCAAATACTTTGATCACTTAAATTACCGGAATATCAGTATTATTCACGCATTTGCAGACACACCCACTGAAGATTTTAACTAATTCTCAAGAAGAAGGCAGAAACATTTCTGACACATCTTCACTCTCTCCTGGCACACATGCACATTGAACACTCACACAAGTAAACTCATCCACCTGATTGAAAGCGGAAGGTGTTTCTGCGATATATTGGCCCTTATTCACAACTTTTTAAATTGCAAAAGGCAGCTGGAAGCAGCATCCCATTAGACAGATGTAATAACTGTAACGTGTAGTCACATGAAGTGATAAAGGTGATTTTCATTAAGGTGAACGATTTTTATGTAAACTGATTCAATGGAAATAATTAGTAATCTCAGCCTTTGAAGCCTGTGATGCTTACGTACTGTATGATGTCTTAGACTTCCATTATCTTCAGGATTACCATCTGATAAGGAGCATGCTCTTATGCGGAAGTTACACATGACTGTTAACTAAAGGCCTGTAGTTATGATTATGACATTACATTATTTGATTTCCATTACACAGGTTTGCATAAGGTGCACTCATTTTTATAAATGCAAATTTACTTATTGTCATATCGCACTCATCTGCTTACAGTGATCATTTGTAGACTGTTCCGAAATCATTCTGCATGAGGCTTGTCATTTCTTCCAGGTATAGTGCCTCAGTTATTCAATTTCCCATTCTAAAGATCCAACAAGAGAAGAAACAATATGTCATTAATGAGGTGGCAACGGATAAATCCGTCTATGCAGAAATGTGCATTGGGAAATAGAATGTTTGGCAGGATGGATGGCTGTTAAATTGAATAAATACAGAATGAGGCCCAGATGGTCTGAATGAGTAAGTACTCCTCAGAGGTAATGAAATTCAATGTGATAGAAATGAGCTAGTGGGAGCTAGATCTGAGTGTAATTGATTATTGCTCTGGACTAACTGGGAGGCCTATAAAACCTAGATAGGCTAGACTTTGGTTAGAAAATGCGGGAGAGTGAGATATCCAGAAGGGAGTGCTTATTCGTAACGGATTGAGGTGGTCACAGGCCTGTGGGACTTTGCTACTGCAGTGGGAATTTCCCACTTTACCAAGGAAAATCATGGGTACTGGGCATTTGGTAGTCTTTTTGCCAGACTCAATAAGAATTAAGTATGGTGCTGATGAACAGGTTGGGCCAGTTGAACCAGTGCTGAAAGCAGGGGCATCACTTATCAGGGTAACAAGTTTCTTCTCATAGGCGAAAGCACTCCAGAATAACCCTGGGTAATTCCAGAATGTCCCTGTATCTTAGCATCAGCAGACAGATGGGTGGACTCTGAGTGTGTGAGATAACAGACAAACCGGCTGTTGCCATTTCTGGGCTGCAGATTTCGCTTATATAACAATGTCACTGGCCAAACAGGATTAGTCGGAAATGTTAGGGGTTGTATGTAAGGATCTGGTGCTTGGTGAAGAGTAAGAGAAGGGATGTGTTGTGAATAGTATTTCACAGTGAGGGTTAAGATCAACATTCCACCATCTCTTTGTGAAAAAAGTAATTAGTGAAGTGAAGATTGAGGAATGGGTTATATGGAGTTAATTGAGCTAAATTCTCCAGTGCCTGCTGATTAAGATCAAGAACAAAAAATATAAGAAGCAGGGTATCATGGAACAAATGTGAATGCTGAAGTACCTGGTGATTATCAAAGAGTTATACTCTTCAAGTCAAGCGTCCATATACAGAAATGTTAGTGTTAGCTGTGAGTTATTAGTGGAAACGTGCAAAAAGCAACCGAGAAAGAAAAGAACCGTGCAATTTTCCCTGAGTGGCAACCAACAAGTTAGATCTAGGATTCCAGAGGGGGTCTGAAAGATCTCCTCTGGTGCCCAGCGTTGCACACTTTATCAAGAGATCATAAATTATACAATGAAAAGCAAATTTATGCTACAGATTCTACCATCCCTGAATACAAACTCTCTATCAGCTTGCATTCTGGGTCAATGGTAAGAAATTAAAAGCCTCTGTAGTAAATATTTACTCTTCTTAACAGTGGTAGGATCGGTAAGATAAGAAGCAGAACAAAAGTGCATGTAGTGGAATTTCACACTACCTCTGGCACCTCCGAGCAAGGGAAAGGAACAAAATGATACATAAGAAAGCATTTGTGAGTTCTAGCGGGGTAATAAAATGTGGTCCAGTAAGCCTTTACTAAATATTATCCTCGATGTAGAAAACAAAAAGGGTCAACATTTATTTCTTTATTATTTATCCTTATTTCAATCACTGTGCTTTGCATTTCTTTTGTTCAGTGCCAGCTTCCCAGTAGGTCTGTACTGCACTCTTGGCTGGTAGAAAGATAACTTAGCACCCAGCCCTCCCACAGAGGAAACTACACTTACACATAATCGCAGGGTGCCAAACTCAAACCAGATGGTCTGGGCAGCTCTTCCCTTTTCGAAGAGTGACATCTATAGTCCAACCAGGGTAAAGTGAGCCTAGTGTGCCACTTCAGGTTTTCCAAGTGCATAAAGAATCTAGGATCATCAAGAGTCAAGGGCTCTCAGTAGTACATGACTATATTTTCCTGCCTTTCCAATTTTTGATCTCTCAATGTATTTGATAGTCTGATGAAGTTACTGCAGGTTTGGCATTGGTGCCCATATCTGTCCTACGAATTCTAACTCTGGGGGAAGCAGTATTATGGGTAGATTAAATAGACCTCTAGTGGTTTGTTTCTTCATGTTCTTGGGAGACAATCATTTAGAAAAGTAAATTACTGTCCTTTTTTTTAATTTGCTGCAACCGCGCATCATTAAAAAGGTCAAGGGAATTTCTTTTTAAAGGCAGAAAATTTGAATCTCGTGACAATGTGCTGCTTAAGAGGTAGATGTTACTAAAAGCCTGAGTGATCTCTGGCTTTGACCCAGTGGTGAGGAGCTTTGCAGCGATAGAAGGCAGCTATTTCAGAATGTAGTCGCGAATGTGTCAAAGCGAAACTCAAGAGGACACAGCGCTGTGCTGCAGCTGAGGGTGGCTTGAGCATTCCTGCCACCTTGGTTTGCGGCATTGTGACAGTAAACTTTGAACATGGGGGTCTTACAGCATGCAGCTGCAAAAAAGTAAAACAATCTGCAGAAAGCGGTGATGCCATACAGAGAGGATGAGACCATGAAACCACTGCAGTTTCCCCGCAAGGGCAGTGTAGCTCTTACAGCAGCTCTGCTCCAGATGGGCATCGTCTGTAAGCAAGTGCCTCTGCAGCAACAGCGAGAGATATTTTGGTAACACCCTGCAGTTCTGGGAAGCATCATTCTATAGCTACAGTATGGTAAATGTTTCTGCCTTTAAAAGCGAGGTCAGCTAAAGTTCCCACCTCTTTAAAAGGAAATGGGTATACAAGAGAAAAGAAACTGTCCAAATAAAAATTTAGACACCCAACCACTCTGATGCAAAGCTGTTTTGACTAACATCAGTCAGGAATTAATGGAAATCTCAAAACTGGGTAAAGTGGTTAATGATTGTGATTAGAACTTATGATTAGTCTTTTGCAAAGACATAAACTGTAATTCCTCAGTTCTCCAAGTGCTGTGTCTGTTGGCTATTCCAGTTCCCTAGAAGCTTTCAAAATAAGAGCAGACCTAGAAATCTGAATGCAACGTTCGTTGTCGTTGCGTAAACATTTGTTTTCATTCGAATATCCACATGACAAGATTATTGTGCAGCTCTTGTTTTTCAGTTGCATTCTTAATAAAAGCTTATTAAAGCCATGGCATAAGGAACATCAAAGGAAACTTTGCTTTACTTTTGCTTATGCAAGTATAACAAAGTCTACAAATTTGGAATACTAATTGAATGCTCTGGCAACAGTTTGACTTGACTGTGATATATGCAAGTAACTTAGACTGTTGCATAAGCACTAAACGATCTCATCAGAGAGAGTTGATTGGACACTGGGAACGAGTGGATGTAACCTTTTGAATATCAAGCCTGGTAAAAAAGATGAAGAAAAAACAGAAATGAAGCAATGTGTCCCACTTTATACCACCTGTAGGTTTGGAGGCTGCACTAAATCACCCAGGCAGACTTTCCAGCGGTGGAGCTACGTCCTCTTTAACAATGAACCAAGGCTTTGTGTAAAATAGATCACCTTGATGCAAGCTAGATGAAAGTCACATCGGCATCGGAAAGTCGGAAAGTCACTGTGCCGTCAACAAGCCAGTTGATGTAGAGGTCTGAATGTGATGGTTTGTGCACAAACATCGATTTGCTTCAGATGCTCCTCTTGTAGCGATTGATGGCGACCTGGCTGCACAGAGCTACATTGCACAAATCCTGTGACCTCACCTGTTGCACGTCCTGAGGGCTCATCCTGGTGCAACAGTGCTCCTGCGGGACAAAGCACTTCCTCTTGCTGCTTGTCTTACAAGAGCTCTCTTGCCTGATAAGAAAGTGACAGTTTGCCATGGGTTCCCTAATGAACATGTGTGGGATGAGCTGGGATGACATTGGGCATCTAGGGGTCAGAGACCAGTGAACAGATACGTGATTGTACAGGGGGTATGAGAGAAATGGGGCAGAATCCCACAGGATGGCATTTACAAACTGGTGCAAAACATAGCTTGTATTCAATCCAGCAGTGGCCACACAAACGGCTATCCTGGGAATACAAGTAAACCCAAGAAAATGTAGCCCATTGATGACAAATGTACTGTAAATCAACACAGTACATTTTCCAAATGTCATGTCTGTGCAATAAAATGTTGACGCACCTACTTATGCATCATGGCAAAAAACAGGATTGCATGACATTCTAGTGCCTACAAGTGCTACGTTTCTTTGGATGAGCTGCAGTATACCTGTGGTGAAGGGTGGCATGGTAATTGGTTTGATTCCATCCTATCTCTGTGATTGCATTAGCTTTTGCCATGTTCTCTGGTTGTTTGGCTTCCTCAGACATACAGGTGAAGGTCTTTGTTTTAGCTCTCCTAATTTGTCCCAGTGAGAAAAGTTTGGTGACCCCCACCTCACTAATTCTCCAAGAGCGAAGTGATTTTGATGTTTCTCTCCCCTCCAGCCAGATGTAATGCATTGCTTTAATCTTGCCCTCTGTTACTCACCTGTAAAAATTGCCTAAAAATAAAACCAAGTGGCTGAAAATGCAATAAAAGTGGAATTGTATGAGTTTCTAAACATGATACTTGTATATATTTCAATTAACAATGTTGCGGAGCTGAAGAAGGAATGCAGTCCCCCTGGAAGAACTCATTGTGCTACTACACCTTGGAAAAGAAATATTTCTGCTTCATAACACGAAGGAACTTTCTGCATATCAAATCTTAATTCGTTAGCAGTATTTTATAAATTCAAATAATGTCTTTCAATTTTTCTAAGGTTTTAATAATGTTTGTGCGAATCCAAAATTCTGAAGAAATTTAAAATACAGTGTAGTATATATAGAAAGCTACCGATCCCAACGTCTTAAGCGTGGAGTCTGAGATATTTTTCAGGAGTTAGAAAATCGTAAGCAAGTTTGAACAATTTTCAATATCTAAACGCAATTACAAGTTCTTGCCACTAGAGGGAACCAAGTTCAATGGAATGTGCTAACGGCCCGCGCGATGCACTACAGCAGGCGTTTCTTTTAGGGTGTGTGAAGAGAAAGAAAAGTAACATCTGAAAATGATATTCATTAGTAAAAGTTAATATAGTAGATCACCTACGCAGCTACACCTAATATATGGTGAATGTCAATCTTACCATATAACAATTTAGGTATTCTAAATTACAAAGCACATGAACAGCAAGGTTTTCTATAGTAACATCTTGTGCTAGTCAATATATACTTCAGTTTCTTAATAAGATATCTTCGGTATGTTTTTGACGTGTGGGAAAACTTGTGATGTATCAAATGTCAGAGCACAGAGTCTCCCCATTCTCAGACCAAGATATATAGACAAGTGGCTAATGTACAGGCAGCGTTAGAATATTTTCCATTCTGCCCAATTCAGGCTCCAGCCAAAATAGCCCAATCTCTCAGTCTCTTTCATTTTAACTGTAAAGGAAAAGTGCAGATCAGCTGACTTTCTTATTCAAAGAAATATTTGAAAAAATTGTTTTTTTTTTTAAAAGGAAGGGACACATTACATAAATAGCAATAACAGAATCTATTGTTTTAAAGGGATGTGAAGGTACTATATTTAAATATAAACCATATCAATAATGATAAATCAAGGGTCCAAGGTACCTATGGGTTAGTTTACATAATGAAGCTACACAACATGATTTTGAAAATATTTATTTAAAAATAAGCCATACAGTACATTGATAGTGCAACAGGTTTTAAAAATCCAGACTTCTGAACTGTAAGGTATAAATAGACACACAACATCAAACATCTATTTTTTTTTTAATTGCTAGACTTCAATTCCTAGTGCATTCACAGATATTTGGCAACTCTTTTGGTTTTCTTAAATATCATAAAGACTAATGCTTGGATTGTGTCATAACTTCAGTCCACCCAGCAGACACCGAACACAAGCTCTGTGCCTGGCGGTGTTTTTTTGTTTGCTAAAAGTTACCTACGCAGTGGAGACCTGCAGTGGGTTGCTAATGGGTTGAGCTGCTGATTCAATCCAGGCTAGATGTTTTGTCACCATACCTCACCCTTTCTGCAACCCCCACAAGTCAAAGTCTCACCGGAGGTTCAGTCGAAAAATACAATATGTAATAAATAACGAAGTGCAGTCAAGTCTCACTATAAATAAAGCAGGAGTTACAAATGTGTTCTGCATTCTAATAATAAACCAGCAACTTTAAAATGCATTATAAATACATTAAAAAATACAAATATATTTGTTCTGCATCAGTTCACAGTGAAATCGGTATCACGTAACAAACAATACATCTTTAAAGCAATGAGGTACAGTTAGCTACTGAATGTGCTATAATTAAAACTTACTCTGCGGATACTGTGGATGTATCGGGTATAACTTGATATTAATTCCACCTCCCTTTAAAGTGATATTGGCATTCAGAAAATTCAATATTCAATAAATGCTTAAAGAGCGTGGACATGTTATTTAAAAACCAACAAATACAGATCTCTCTCCAAGCTCCAGAAGGCACTGCATATAAATATCAGACCAAATTGGCCATACCATTGGAAAGGATTAATTATTTGGACTTCTCTAGCTCAAGATTATGCTTTAATTACAACACTTCTGCATTATTGAGCAAATTCATTAAGCAGCAGCGACATTCAGTCCTGTTATCACTGTATTATTGCCGGCACCAATATACATTTTCTATTCTGTCAGTCTTGTACTATAGGTTGAAGAGGTAACAATAAGGCTCCAGGGATTTTTTACTGAGTTCATTACTCAGTCTTGTGGCTCACAACAGTTTCGCCAATGTGGATGAGCACCCAGCATGCAATAAATTGACATATTTAAAGACAGTTTCTATTAAATTAATAACACATACGTTTTGTAAGGCTACTTCCTTTTGCTCTGTTTTTATTCCTTCCCTGCGTGCATGTAGGTGTTGATCCAGTCAATCACTGTTTCCAGCTCGCCAATGGCCTTATACACTCCTTGATCTGCCATCTGTCAATAGATAATGACAGGACACACATTTGAAACATGATACCCTCCTTTGATGTAGGACCAGACTTTCGTCTTTTTTGCAAGACACAATCAATTTCCCAGTACTAGTAAATGCCACCTTCCATAATCTCTCATATCGCAGCACTCCTGTGCTTTCCTAACATTGCAGGAAATGTGAACTCCTCCTGGTGGTTTTAAAGACTGTAATACCCATCATCCAGTAGGTGTCACTACTAGCCCTTTTATTCCAGTTACTCTCATGACAATTTCATTTTGAACTGGATCACAGCAAATACAGTCAGCTCTAAAACCCTTAGCTTCAGAGCCAATTATCTCTGCTGTAAGTGACTGAGAAAGCCAACCAGGTACAATCCAATGGCTCCCAACAACAGTCTGTCTCTCAGCTCCTTGAGCACATGATTAAACTCTACTTACCTCCTTGTATCTCTTCTTCATTTTGTTCATCAGTTTGCGTTCTCTTGAAGAACATATGCTGGGATGTAACCTCAACTGCAAGAGAGACATTGAGTTTTATCATCACCCATGAGTTACCCAGGGCTCTTCCACTCAGACCATTGCACGCAATTGTCATTAACAAGACCATTTGAAAGTCGATCAGACATTCTTAATACATCCATCCATTTCCTAACTGCTTTTTCCTACAGTCAGTAACTGGGGAGCTGTGGCCAATCCCAGCAAGCAAGGCAGAATACACCCTGGAAGGGACACTGGTCATTCACAGCAGTCGCACAGACCGAGACACATGCACACTTACACTAGGGCAAATTTTCCCGGAACCCAATTAACCTACCAGTATGTGTTTGGACAGATAGGGCCCCTGAAAACCGAACTTAGGGCCCCAGTGCTGCAAGGCAGCAAAGCTTACCACTTTGTCACCATACTTAATGCATGCAGTCCTTCAATAAAACTAAGAACAGAGAGCAATAGTGACAGTATTGTCACAGATTGTATTGTCATATTCTTGGTAAGGGCTGTGCCAGGCCAGATCCTATTTCAGAAGCACAAGCACAAGATGCAGCTACACCTTGGGCAAGACACCAGTACATTGCAGGGCATGAACTTGCATGCTTATGTACAGGGACAGCTTACAATCACTTACAATGACTTAACCAGTGCCTCTTTGGAAGGTGAAGGGAAACAGAGGTACAAACCCAAAGAGAATATGCAAACTCTAAACATAAACTCCACACACTCTGGAATTTGCCCAGACTTCAAGAGCTACCTGCCACTCCACCTTTAAACTACTGAAAATCAATTGTTTTGGACTGGCAAATTAAGAATGGTGACAAAACATTGCTCTGATGTTCCTTACTTCACACTTTCAAATGAATGACATACACTATACGCTACACTGATCTAACTACAGCTCTGGTATTACTATTAATGTTAAATAGAAGCAAAAGTGTTTTCAGTTCTTTCAAAATCTCCAGTTAACAGTAACTAGATTTTTAAACTAAAACAACAGTTAATTTTTTTTGGGGGGTTATGTTAAAATACGTACAGCTGATGACTTCCAAACGAATACTGAATACTCACACAGTGTCCAAGATCTTTGTCCAGTCTTGTCAGGTAAATTACCAAATTGTCAGCTTTTAAATCCACTACCTCCACTTTTTTTAAAACATCCTTGAGATAGAAGTCCAATATTTCCTTCAAAATGGGGATTCCATGTGGGTTTGGTCTCTGACAAAAAAAACACAGCTTTTTAAGTCTGAGGAAGAGGTAGAGTTTAGAGATAGAGGTTCATAAACCTGTAAAATTGTGTCATGAATGCACCAAATTGATTTTATCTTTACCTTCAACGACGGACCAAATTTCGGCAAAAGCTTTCTTTCTTTGATGTTATCCCTCTGCAATAAAAAAACAGAGTGAACAGGTGAGGTACTGTATATTCATACATATCCTCTTTAATGTATTTGAGAAACGTTTTTATACTAATTTAGCGCTACATCAAATCGCGCATTCGCCTTTACTTACGGGGACGGAATATTTTAAATTAAGAGACATTTCGAATAATTCTTTCAGCATCTTTCCAGGCAGGTGATTCTGGAGGCATTTCTGACCGGCGATGCCTGTGCCTTTGGCTTCGCAGATGCGTTGCCACGCCATAGCAGAAAATATCAGCGCAGCCGCAAAATGCGCTTTCATCCTCTCTGATCTTGAGTGTCAGTGATGAGGTCTCTGCGGGTTCTGCAGCGCACCGCCAGTCGCCTTGTGTTCTACTGTGAACTCTTAGGATTAACGGAAGGTACACATCTACCACAGTACAGTACCTTCGTCTTTTTATAGACCTGATTTCGCTTTCTAAAAAAATTCCCACACTTGTGACGTGGTGTTAGATACTGTAGGTAGAGTCTCTTACCGGCATTCAACGTAAAAATTTCCAAGAAATCCCCACATGAAGCTGAAAAGCGGCTACAAAAAGCCTACGGCTATGGATTTTAGGATCTTCATTTATAAAGTGTTACGTGGTTAAGTGGTTTGCTTTCTAGTGAAAGCGCGTCTTACTGAATTTTATGTTTGAGTTTAAGTTATCTCGTGAACACGTTTTCCTCAATATGTACATAGAAAGTAAATAGTAAATCCACAAGTGAAAGCCAAAGCTTCCAATTAAACAAAGTTTTCAGGTGATCTAGTGAAATCTAGGAAATGTTCTGAAGGTTCCTGGTGTCTGACGCCCAAGTAACTGACAGTGACAAAAGCAGACATTACAAATGTCTTTCTATCTGAAAAAAAAAATCTGTAATTTACTGTAGATCAGTCGTAAAGCAAATTCAGTAATCTTTCGCTTCTCTACCTCACCAATATGTTAAGCATTTCGAGATCATTTTGGATGAAAAGCAATATTTATCCAAATATCAGTTGGAAGAAATGTGTGTTTGTGGATGTCGCAGATGCAAACATGAATCACACAACAAACAACTCCCAGTTCAGTGGCATGCTGTGGGAATGTGGCACGCACAGCCATTACCAGAGAATCTCTAGTCCCTGAATTCTCCATCACTGCACCCATGATTGACCAGCTCTGCTCATGCAACAACCCAGGTACAGTAGGTCCACCTGAGGGATCCTTTCTGAATCACAACAACTAGTTTCACGGAAAATACTGGACTTCACTGAGGACTCCTTAGCCCAATATCTGTCAGGAGGTAACCTGGGACCTCTGGTACAGTATCCAAGTAAACCTGCAATAGATTCATCGTGAGACTCTGTGTCACAGGTCTACACAACCGTCATTACAACATGGACAACAATCCATCAGAGAGCATCAAAGTACAGTGTTTCCTCACTAATCACGGTTCTGCCATGGCTGAGCTCCCTACAGTATAAATACAGTATACGAAAAACCACAAAGTGATTGCTAAGAGAACAAACAGCAGGCTGATAGTGCACCAGGGCATTATTGCCAACTTTATGACTTGACTTACTGTTTTCAATTTCCCTACAAAGTGTTACATTGGCAACATTTTCAGAGCTTTGTAGGCAAAACATCATGCCTTATTATAGCGAAGCCAGTGTTAGCATAATCACTTTATATTTCCGCATGAATATGTTCATCCCCACTCAAGAGTCACTGGGTAATTCCTGTTTAAATCTGGAATCAATGACAGACCACTGTGTCACCTGGTCTTATCTGATTAAGACATGTTGTGCCACAAGACCAGTCATCTGCCTAGCAGGGTTTTACACTGTCTAGATCTTAAAGCAGGGCAATGTCACGTCTGTGACTCTTTCAGCACACTGAGCCCTGTTTCACTCTCCCCCTCTAAATTCCTCTTTCTCTTTCCCTCGGTGGCAGGGAGATATCAGCCTGACAATCTGAGTCACCAGAGTGACAAATCCAGCTCACCCTGCTCTCACCAGGACTCGACCACCTTCGCCAGCAGGTCCAGGGCACGCATAACGCCCTCCCTTGACAGCAGATGACCACCAAAGGACCAGTCCTGTGCCTCAGCAGAGTTTTACTCTGTCTAGATTTCAGAGGTGGGTGATGTCACTTCTCATACTGAGCCCTGTTACACATTGGAAAAGATAAACACTTTGAGAGAGACTGATAATTTAAAGGCATTTTATGAACTCAAAAATAAGTTATGTGATATACGGGCCTTGAGATAAGTATGGCTATATTGAGAATAAAGATTTTTAGAATTCATGGAAATTTTGATAGGTATTTTTAAAGAGGGCTATTTTCATATTTTAAACTCCAAATACTGTACACACTCATCCCAGTGTTTTGTTTTTTGCTGTCAAAGCTTTTAACAAAGTTGTTACAGTGAGGTGCAGCAGAGCAGCAGTCAGCAATATCTGGATGAACGCCAGTGACATCGACACAGAAACGTGGCAAAAACATGAACACAATTCAGCATTTTTCATCAAAACGCATATCTGGAATTTGCATGACTCATACTTGCATTGGGCTAAATTTTGCATTGCAATGCCAAATTGTTACATAACTAGCTTTTGAAGAAGATAGTATGAACTGTTGGCCTTCAATGGGTAATTGAGTAGGAAGCATAGCTAATACCTCAGTAAGTATCTCTAACGAGGTCACTGCTCCTCTTATGATTCATTTGAGAGAGAGGGCTGACCCAGATAATTTAAATGAAGGAATTAATTCCTTCACTTCACTGCGACCTAAAGCTTCTACTCCAGACAGAAATCAACTTCTACAAGTTTGCTCACAAACGCAATGCAAAAGTAAAAAAAACTTTGGCAAGTGTCATAGATAATGAAATATAAAGAAATAATTGCAAAATGTTTTCAGGCCGTGGTACAATCAAAAACAAAATGTTTGCACTCAGAATCGAGCTCTTCATCAGGAACTGAGCTTACTCTCGGCTTTCACTCAGGTCCTTCATAAAATTTAGAGGTGAGCTGTCATCCTTGCAACGCTCTCTGGCTTTTGTCACTGTTTCTGTAGCAGTTTGTTTCAATTTTACAGGGTCGGGCTGCTGACCCGACGACCAAACCTCCTCCTTTCTCAGCGCGGGTTTGGGACCAGCCATGGCGGAGATAGTCACAGGAGAGCAGGTGTTGAAATAGTTGGAAAAGGCAACAAAAACGTGATATTGTAGATGGAAATACACATAAAACCGTATCTGGCAGATATTCTAAGTGACACCGATAAAGATGATTGCACACACTTCGGTTCCCTTTACATGTCAGTGTGAGATATAGTCCAGTCTCACATGTTCTCAGCTGCTCTGAGGGACAACACAAGCAAGCAGGTCACTGAGTGAATGTGGACCTACTCTGTGAAGAGGTTTGGTAAGGTAAGAAGATAAAGGTTTGTCAATGTGAACTGAAAATGAAAGCATGGCCAGGGATCATTCAGCTTATTTTCCCTAACTCCTCAATTCAGTCCATATTCCACACTTTTTGAAGGACTTTTTGGCTTGCCTTAAAACGGGACTCTGAAAAACAGACACTGAAATTGCAACTCGGTCCCTCCAGAGGTAAAATGGGTTTGTTTCTTTGCATCACAACCACACTGTTATAAAACTAATTATCATATGAAAACTTCAGGACCACAGGCCAAAGTCTTCTGTATCAAGGTGAACTGAGCATCAGCATTACTTTTAACTGCAAAAAATTCAAAAGGTTATTAGAAGAAAAATGGAAAAATGTTTTTTTGCAACAGATTGACATTTTATTGAACAAAAATGACATATAGTACAGCAGGTAATTTATTACACTGATTAATACTGTAGTTGTTGAAAGGATCGATCAGCTGGGGGTTCACTGTTAAATCACAGGACATGAGCAGAGTAGCGCTGTGCAGCCAGGTTGACCTCAACTGCAGCAGGTGGTGTTCTGAAGGGACAAGACACTCCTGTCCAGACCATCACACTTTGATCTCCCCATTGATTGGTCTGGTGTATACATCAGCTAGAGCATCATACTGCGCTTCTGTGGTACAATCACTGATGTCTATTTAGGTCACTTACATAAACCTTGATTTATCCCTAGAGAGGATCTGGTATCACTGCAGGCAATTTTAGTTTTATTGGAACGCCTGAAGTTTTTTTTCCAATACACTGAAGAAACAGAGGCTATGGGGTATCGCACGTCCTTTTTGTAAGAATTTTCTGTTCTTTCCATCTTAGTCTTTCTTGATTTTCAGCGGATTTGATATTACAAAGGTTACATTTCCTCATCACCTCTGCCCATTTGATTCTCTCATGTAAGAAGCGATTTAGTGCTTATGCCATGCTACTTGGGCACAGGCCCATAAACTATGAAGATTTCCCACCACAGATTCACAACTCTTTCCCTAAAGCTACAACAAAATATACAGTATCTTCAAAAGTGGTTTAACAGGTCTCATTCCTCTCTATTATTAACTCTTTCTTCACAAATTTCTTAGTTAACCCCTTCATCCTTCATCACAAGAGGGTCACAGCAACATTTATGCTCATATCCCATGTCCTAGTGAACATTTATGCTAATTTTAGGTGATATTATAAGAGCAGTAAGACTGTAAGCTCTTAAAGGAGTGTAGGTTTTGAGAGAGAGTGGCCTGTTCAATTACAGACAACAGAAAACTGAAATTGATGGTGATAGTGTCATTAATACACCACTGTGACTTCCCCCAGTAAATATTTTAATTGAGCACAGAATCTCATCCATTCATCTATGATTGACAGCTTTAGTATTGTCAGGTAAGCCTTTAATTTTCGCATCAGATCTCACTTTCCAAGACTATATGATTGCATTGAATTTTGCCTTATTGATATTTATATTGTGAATATTAACAAATCCGGTGTTTTTCTCATTGTTGATTATTATTGTCGTTCACCACAACATGAAATCCATTGTCCTCAAAATAATTCCTGCTTTGCATGTAGTGTATCAGCCAACGTGACTCTGCAGCTGAAAGTTTCTTTGCGCTTATTTCTGGAATAAAGAGCAAGGTCTGTCAGAGTGGAAATAGCGAAACAGAAGCACAAGGAAAAGAAGGGAACTAGAAGTAAGTGTAAACACAAACACCCAAACGTATTCTCACTTAAATATTGTAACCATATGTACAGGGCATGTGAATTGAATGTCCCCAAAAAGGAGAAAACCGCTAATGTTGGCCTCAAAGGAAAAAATCTTGGTCAAGTGACCTTACTTATCAATTAACCGAATGACTCAGCTATCCTACACCTACAAATACGTGACTCAGGGTAGTGCTGTTCATGCTAACGTCCCCATGCGGAAGAGCTGGCCAACTTGTAGGTGGAGCTGGTATTAATCTGTCTTTGATCTATAGGATGTGCAGCCATTGTTTTAGGTTAAGAATACTTTGTTTCCCATGAACAAAGAAATTAGCAGCTTCTTTGATCTGGCAGGAAAGAGAGGCAATGATAATTCCGAGGTTCTTAGTTTTTAACATGCTGAGAACTATGGCAATAAAAAGGAGATGTACATTTTCTTCGTAGATGCCCAAATCATCCCTTCACCATAATTCTAAGGTAAAAGACCAATACATGAAGGTAATTCAAACCAAATCGAATTGATTATTCAAAGTTTTTCCTTGATACATTCTACATGTATGATGTTGGACTCATGAGCTGTAATATATTGATTTCCAGCCCCAGGCCTGGAGGAAAACTCTGTCTGCTGGTTTTCATTCCAGCTGAGCTACATCTGCACTGCTAACCGATGACTTCATTGATCTGCTCGCTTGTTTTTGTTTTTAACTTGTGTGTTTGGCCATTTCTGAGTTTCACAAATATCCAATCGTACTGTTTCCAAACAACTTCAGCGTAAAGAATGTTACGCAACTTGTGGTTATTTCTCCCTAAACAGGTCTCACTTGTTGGTTGATTTACGATGACCAGATCCAGACGGAAATTCATCAGCAGCTCCCACAGAGAGAGCCTTTTCCTTCTGCAGAGGTCTAGTCCGTCACATTTCAAACAACACACCCGAATGAGGGCAGTTCTGAAAGTCAGAAATTGGTACAGGGTTGATACCAATTACAAATCCCATTAGAACCTTTAAGAGCTCAAAGAAAAATGTATAAATATGCACCTGTCACGAACTGTATTCCTATGAGCAACTCTCGCTGCCAACACCCACGCAGTTATTAATCAATTGTCATTCCTCACGCTCTTCCCTATTTATACCCTCTCACTCCACTCAGTCCCCGCTCAGTATTGAGAAGGACTCTTCGGCTTTCTCTGGTGCGCACTACAACTCTCGACCTGATTTTTGACTACCCGACCTTGTTTCCTCCTGCTTCAAATCCGTCTCGCTTCTCATTTTGGATTTGGATTCACTTGACCTGACTCTTTCGGCTACCCGACCTAGTTCTTTTGACTCGACTACTACTTTTTTTACTTTGGCCTTTGGGATTTGGATGCCAATCGGTAGCAATAACCTTCTGTCCCAGCGCCAAATAGGGTCCAACCTGGTGCCCCTAACGCCTTCTCTGACAGCACCAAATGGAAGACTGAAATCAACTAGCCTGTGATTAAGAGCTCGACTGGAGCAAGAACCAGAAGACACAAAGGAATAGATCTGGATCCACTACTGCAATATATTCTGTACCCAATCCTGTGACCTCCTGCTTCAGCAAAAATCTTTTCTTCAGTGTTTTGGATTGACTGCTGTACTGGTCTTGCAGCTTAAATAGAGAAGAAGAGAAAAAAAGAATAAACAACAGTTGGTTATTTTTACAAAAAACTCTTAAGGGGGAACTGCAACTCTAGTTTTATATTTTGGGGTTAAAAAGAATCAGCATTGATGAGTTCATTTCGAACCACAATAAAGGTAAACTGTACACAGTAACTTGTAAAACCTCATTTTCACATCACAAAACAGAAAAAAATTCCAGGTATGTACAGCACCATGTTCTGTGATTCAGAATGAGACAACAAAACTTCCAGTGAGGTGTTGCAGCCCTATGACATTGTAAAGAAGCAGGCTTGTGAATACATCTCTTTTAATCCAATAGAAATGTTGCTTTCAATTTTGAGATGATTTTGCCGACCAATACTACTAACTTGTTAAATCTGCACACAGATCACATTGGAATGTTTCTGCAGTGAGATATTTGCTGCACAGCCTGTACTTATTTGTTTGTATATTGCATTACATTAGTCGTTATCATCCTGCAGCTCACAACTGGCAGCCCACTGCAGCTAAGCAGGTGTGAGCCTGGTCAGTACCTGGATGGGAGACCTCCTGGGAAAAACTGAGGTTGCTGGTGGAAGAGGTGTTAGTGGGGCCAGCTGGGGGTGCTCACACTGTGGTGATGGGACACTATACTGTTGCAACGCTCCATGGCATCAAGGCATCATGGCCATCTACTGCAACCAAGGAAGTCTCCAGTCGTAATGACTACTTATACCACTGGACCCAGGCTTCTGAGGTTGAGAGAGTGGGACTGCCCCAGTGCAACGGCTTTCCCACTTCTAAAAGCTCTCCCACACAGGTTTCTTCATGCAGCTCACCTTCCAAACAGATGAGCTGCACAGAGTACAACCGTCATCGTCAGACACGACGGACAACCATCATTAGTCATTATAGTAACTAGCGAGCAGGAAGGGCCACTTCATGTCACCATTTGTGGGAACTCAAATTTGCAACAACATGGTGACTAACAGTACTTTTATGAAGTTCACAATTCTGTGCTTAATTTGAAATTCCTAAAAAATGTTAATGAATATATTTTGTTACCAAGATTTAATAACCGGTCTGAGAAATTGGGACTGCAGGTCCCCTTTAAGTCAAGTGAAAATGTACATTTCCCCATAGCTGCTCAATCCTTATTGCGTTATTTTAGAATTGCCTGTTCTAAAAATTGTTTTTAGCAACGGACAGTCCCACAGCATGCAAATATGTAGTTTATGCTACACCCTTCATACACTGAAATTTTCCTGAAGTCAGTGGAACTACCAGGAACTGCTTATTGGAGACAGAGAGGCAGGCAGATTATGTAACAGCTCCTTTTAATGCCTGAGGTTTCACACCTATTGTAATATTGAATGGACTTCCTGACTGGGATTTTCTAGCAGCACATGTGCAATGTCCTTGTTTTTTTCTCTTTCATAATACCATCGCAGGCTGTATTCTCTGGACAGTCATCTTGTTGGAAGATACATGATATAAGAAGATTTTTTTTAATGGAAACTTTTCTTAGAATGGAATGGAGGGAGCAGCACAGTGGCACAGTGTTGGGGCCCTGGGTTCAATTCCACACGTGGAGTACTATCTGTGTGGAGTTTATATATTCTCCCTGTGTTCACTTGGGTACCTCCCACAGTCCAAAAACACGATGGCAGGAAATTTGTCCCCGGTGCACAGGGTATATTTTGCCTTGCGTCTGTTGCTTGCCAGGATAGGCTCCTGCTCTCCCACAACACTGAATTGCTAGAAGTGGTTAGAAAAGTGGAATGATGGAATTGTGGGATGAATGATGTCATTTTACTTCAGATGTTTTGCATTCAATTCATAACTGATACTTCCAAGATATCATTACACATCTTCCTACTGATTTAAAGGTAATCTAGTTACTGTGTTGAGTTACAAAAGTTTTATTTTGATTTAGGTGTCTACCTAGTTCAATAGAAATGACTGCTTCCTTTTTGGCTCTTGTTTACCAGTTTTTCTCCATTTTTCTTTGCTAATGAACTGACATTCCAAGGCATACTGTCCTATTTGATTAATAATAAAAGATCATATCGTATTTTTGGACAATTTGCAATATTTTCTACAATAATGTACTGTACGTATTACAAGCACAATAATTGGAATTGATTAATATTATTTGGATCATATAGAAACTTAAATACATTACAGTTTTTAATAAATACATTATTATCAAAGTATGAAAGACTATATTGCTATTAAGTTTAATGTAGTTATTTTGCTTGAGACTCTCTTCTGCTCAACCATTATGAATGTTTGTATAGTATCTCTTAACAAACACTTTTGTTGTTTCCTTTTATTAATCAAGAATGTCATATAGTTTCATTACAGGAGGTATTGCTTCAGATGCAACATGACCTGCTTGAAATAGCTTCTGATGGTCTCTGTTGTATCACTTGCAAAGAAAATTAACTGTCCTGTAGAATGGCAGTATGTTGCAGTCCAGATCCTGTAGAATGACTTCATCTTTTGTTTTTTGTCTCATAATTAATTAATTAGGTTTTTCAAATGCTTTATTAAACTATTTTCTTTCTTAAGAATTAGGAAAAAAATGTTTCAAACTTAAAAAAGCGTGATGAAGTTAGAAATCAACCTTTTAGCAGCTGCTGACTGAGAATTCCTCTGAATTAGGACTGCCTTTCCAGAAACTAGGGGAAATTAAGCAGCTGCACCTACACACGTCTAAGTGTTCGTTATCGGTGTGATTGATATATGGTCAATGTGAGGTGATGGCTGTGTGAGAAAGCCACAATCTTGGCTCATCTTGAGCCAGGATGGTTGATGGTTTATTGAGAGAACCTGTGTGAAAGAGATACAGCTGCTCTGGATGACCTATTAGTCCTCAGATGGAGTGAAATTCCACATGAGGGAACTGAGCTGGTAGGATAGGCCAATGTATAATTGGTCACTCTTCGGGGCTAATTTAGAGGCTTATAAGAACATCCAGGAGGATAAAAAGCATTTTAGATTTTGGTGTGGAAAGAAGGAGTGTAAGAGAGGGCTAGAGAAGAGGGTGTAATTGTAAAGAGATTAGCTGGCCTACAGACCTGTGGGTGTTAGAAAATGGTTTAAGTCCATACTGAGCACTGTCTCAGGGACAGACCGAGTGGTACAGTAGTTCTACTGGGAGGCTCGACGAGGATAAAATTAGGTGTGCTGGAACAGGGAGGGTCAATTTAATCAGTGCTTTGGGAGACTTTAGGTTCTGAAGAAGTATGGCATAGCTTGTCAATATTGCAGTGTTGCCTACTGTCATAGTTGAGACTGGAGTCCCAGCTGTAACCTGAATCCCCTAAATATTCAATGTTTTAAAGATCTCCACATTTGAATGGAAGCTGGCTGGTGTAGTGTCAAATATGCAAGTTCTGATTTGAAAAGTGCTGCCCTGGCTGAACAGAACCAGCTAGAACAGTTATTTAATCGTTAATAATCTGGTCCTCGGTGAAGAGGAACATTGAGTTCTCTGGTGCCTGCTGGTTAAGAGAAGTGGGACATCAGTGTGGGGTGCTCTAGTGCCAGGGGGATGCTGGAGGTTATCAGAAGCTTTGTATAACTGAGTGAAAGTTCTTGTAAAAAACACTAACTGCAGTTTTCAATGGAAGTGAGTAAACTCAAATTGAGAGGGAACAGGACCAACTTCTGAGGGGGTCAACACATTAGATTTAAGATTCTGAAGGAGAGACCAGTCAGACTGCAAATGTGATTTCTTGGCTTTCTGTGGCTGAGTATGCCAGGATCTTCCCATGCATTCTTATGTTTCTACAAAACTAAATCAGACCAGTCTTTCATCTTTATGTCTTCAGACATCTTTTTTTTAAAAAGGTGCATGGGAGCAAAATCAAATGAAACAGATGGCAGTATGCAATGAGTCTGTTTCCTGAAGTTGTGAGATTTCAGCATGAATCTGAGCAGGCAAGCACTTGAATTGTATGTTTAACAAACCTCTTCCACAATGTGTGTGTGGGAGAAACCTTATTCTACTGCATCAAAAATAACTAGGTGATGTAGTGAATTTTTGGTATATGAATAAATTACAAATCTGGTTTTAAAGGCTCTAATGGATAAATGTTGCCATATTTCATATTTTTGTAGTGTAGATACTAATACAGTTGTTTGTAGTAGTGATGCAGAATGAATTTGAATGACATACAATAGTTACTTCAAGACAATATCATGATGCCATAATTATATAATTAGCTCTCTGATTGCAGCTGTGATTACAACATAGCATGTTCTTAAGCATCTTGCTGTTGAATACTGACTTTTATGAAGTGTTTGGGAGGAGGTCAAACCCTAGTCTCATCTTCTTTCAGCTCTCCCACCTCTCGGTCATCACGGGAGTTCTGACAGCCTCGTCCTCACAGACAGGGTGTTGTTCTCTTGGCTGTCTAGCTGAACCATTACAGCCAGTTAATTCAAAACATGCCCCTACTGCAACTTAAATTAGGGATTAACTGAGCTTTTAAAGAAAATCACAAAAATATGAGGTTAAAGGTATTGGACTTTTTTTTTCACCCTAATGACCCATGAAGCTATGATATTTCCAAAACAAGGTTTTCTTCCTCTTTCTTTAAAGGGACTGTCACTGAATCGTGTGACAGTGTCCAGCGACAAAGTAATGAAGACACAGCCGTCTGAACGGGAGCTACAGTACATTTCACTGCAGAGTGAAGTCACGTGCATTTTTGATGTTCTTTCTTGTATAATCAAGTGCTAAAAAAGTGTTTGAATACCCATTAATTTTAATTTAATATTTAATACATTTCAGTGTATGATTACATCATTGGAGCAAGTGGGCTATATCTGTCAAACCCTTACCACCACACCACCAACAACTCGGTTAAATGGAAGCACCTCACCTGACATTTGACTTGGCCATTTTACAACTGATAGGTGGTTTATAAACTTTTTTTTTCTTTTTAAGAAGTGCATAAATTGGTGCAGCATAAAAATCTTTATTTAATGAGTTTTTGTCAGGTGAAGATGTATATTCTCTTTATTTGATGGATTTTTCAACAAAGGTTCGGGAGAGATGACTGCCACCAAGGTCTCTCTCATCCCAGCAGCCTTAACGTGTCATCGTCCTGGGAAAAAGAATCAGAGGGGTGAAACAGGCACCTGTGTCCCCAAGACTCCACAGAGACTTGGCTGGGATGTGCATTTTGAAATTTCAGAAATTGCCACAGTACTTTTTTCTTCTTTTTATGTATCTTTCCGATAAATCAGTACATTAACTCATTGATAAATGGTTAAATCAATAAAACAACCGTCTCTCCTTCTGCCACTGTCAACTAGCAAAACAAACTGCTATTTGTAAACAGAATTAGAAACAAAATCTACGATCTTCAGAACGTATATTATTTTTATTGTTATAATATTGTATATTTTATTATTATATTGTTGTATATTTTATTATAAAATATGCAAGTTAGTATAGTAATGTGAAAAAATTACAACCTCTTAAGATTTTATGATTACCTTCTTAACTGATATGGAAGTAGTAAGGGTGCACTTGCTTTTTTTATACAAGGCTGCTGAATTTTGGCTTTTTTTGGATTTTGTACAATTAACAATGACAAAGCAAAATGTGTGCGTGTTATTCGTCACTTGAGGTTAGATTTATCTACTGTTGGGACTTGGTGAGGACTACAGTAGATGAAGGTCAGATATGTTTTAACATTGTATGTACAGTAAAACCATAGAATTGAAGGGTATATACAGATATATATGACTGTATTAGATATCTTACTGTATATTCTCCCCAAGAATTCCAAAGTGCAAACTCATAATCACCCTTTCTCCACACACAAACCAGAAAAACTCCTAATGAACCGAACCTACTGAAAATGGAAAATGTATGCAACTCTTCAATTACCAAAGTACTTGTAAAATCACAATGTAGCCCACTTTTGCTAACAGTCCAGGATGCCGACCATGTCTGTATTTGACTCTTATGTGTCTCAGACCAAATGGAAAAAAAAATCTGCACATTCAGTACAGGTGAAATTCAGATGATTTTTATTTCAATTAAGTAGAAACCTTCCTAAGATCATACAGAATCAATTTTCCCTAATTGGAATTATTTCATCATCAGCACTTTCTAATACAATTCCTACAGCACTGATTTCAGTATTGTTATAAAAGCAGCTCCATACAAACAAATAAAATAAAACAGTAATAAATATCAATAACAACATCAGTAATAATATCATTAATAATAACAAAAAGATAATAAATACAGGATACCTTTAAATTTCTTAGAATAAATTAATAGAAATAAATACCTCTATGTATGGACAGCATAAATATGTTTTCAACAATGCTTTTATAATGCATTTACTCATGCTTAAAAATAAATAGCTTCAAAGGAAATACATGTAAACACTGAAAGGGTAATACAGTACTAATTCTAATCATGTGAATTCAACTGCCTTTCAAAGCTATATATTTTTAAACTAAAATTAAAACAGAAGGGAAAATAAGCCCACTATTATATTTTGGTTCTTAAAAGTTAAAAAATAAAACCATGGTTTACTACTCATTAAAAAAATGTATTTTTTTTAAAAAAATCTGCGATTCATTGCTAGAATTTTCAGTTATATGCAGATAAGTCAGCTGCGTATGCTGATACATTTATATTGCCCGTAACAATAAATTTAACAACAATTTCCTCAAAACCAGTAAGGAGAGTATACAGTACATATCTTCTTCATTTAGTCCTTTTCTTTGCAGAATCTCGAGAGGTATTCAAACAGAATGTCAATTTCTCCAATTGCCTTGTTCTCTCCCTTGTTTCCAAGCTGTAAGAGAGTTTTTAAAATTACCATACAACCTCACTCTCCATATCCCTGACATACGTGATATTAGAAGAGCTGTAGTTCGGTTAGATAGCATAAACGAATCGCGGATATGCATATTAATTATTTTTGCCAAATGCCAAAGCTACTAGAGACGCATCTGTCTCTCGATTTTCATATTGCTCTTTTGTGGCTTTGACTTCATGCCGCCGAAGAGCGGATGCTTTGCAAACAATTGCAATGCTGCATGCTCTTGACAAACACCACAACGTTGTCTGGGGTGCTTCCTTCTTAGACAGAACTGTAATACAAACGATGAGGCGACTTTCACTGCGCTTACCTTGAAGAACGTCTCTTTGAAAGTCTGGATATGCTTATGATTCTCCACATGTTTAACCACCTAGAAAATAATAAAACGTTTCGATAAGCAAAAAAATACAGAACTAGCCCCTAATCCATACACTTTCTAATTGCTTTATTCAGTACTGGGTCAAAGGAGAGCTGGGATACACCCTAGAGAGGATGCCAGTCCATCGCAGGGCACACACACACACACCAGGACCAGTTTTCCCAGAAGGGATTTAATCTACCAGTATGTGTTTGGACTGTGGAGGGAAATCGGGGCTCCCGAAGGAAACCCACTTGAACAAGGGGAGAAGATGCAAACTCCAAGCAGGGTCTTTAGCGCTGCGACATGGCAATGCTAAAACTGCGCTACCGTGCCGCCTCTACAGAGCCACCTTGTGTCATATACAACCTCTTGTTCTCTTTCAGATACAGATCTTAAAGGGCATGATAACGCTTTCTTTCTAGATTTGTGGTTTGCTTATCTCTGCCAGTTGGCATCACTTTTTATGTTATCAGCTACCAGTCACTGGAGATTTTAGAGCTATCAGCTCATCTTACACTGCTGTACCTCTACAGTGCGAAACCCTGAACTAAATATTATTTTTTTCAGCTGCACCTGTCCGCCTGTTTCTTAATCTGAATGGTATGCTAGTGCTTTTTAACAGCCGTTTTCTGGTTGTGGCAAACAGGTAGAATATTTTAAAATGACAAAAATAATACAATAATACTTACGCAACCCTGCTGTTTCAAGTCTGTGCTTATCCTGTGAAGATCACTTGTCACTGTGGATAGGTGTGGGTACTTGACTTCTGTGGTCAACACATTCCTCAGGTAGAATTCAAGGATATTGACGTGTAGGCAGCAAATATACAGGTCCTAAAAGAATATATATACAGTATAAATGTATATGTGGATTCATTTGAAAAAAAAATTAAACTATTGCTCAATAATAATTTAGCAAAACTTTAGGAAATTAATAAAACAAGTAATTATCATTACCGTCATATCTGTGTAGTTAGTTGGGAGATTAATCAGTCTCGTGTCGGTATCTTTATCATGCTTCTGCGCCTGTCAGAAGAATACAGTGCACCCTTAAGCATATTATTGATTATAAAAGGACATTGATTATGCAAAAAAATATATATTGGTACATCATTTTAAGTGTACAAAGTACAAATGTACAGATTGTATAAAAATACAATCCACTTATTGGATGCACATCAATGCAAATACGACTTCAAAGTAAGCAATACACAGAACTGTGCGTGGGTACAGAAATAACTAGACAGAAGAAGGCTGTGATGACGCTCAATGACACAAACTCCAGAAGACCATGACACGCTTTCACTTACAGCCCTAGCCATTTCGTTGACGCGCTGTCTCGGCTGCAGTCTATCTAGTGGTGGGCTGCGGACAACTCCAGTCTTCGGGTTTTTTAAATTGTGGGGCGCTGCGCCACACGCCACATAACAGCAAAGTATAACGGCAGCAAATACTAAGCACTTCATGTTTGGTTCGGTGATCTTCCTCAGTGTACCGCGAGAGGACCTGCAAGAATAAACAAATGTTGAAGTAAATGCATAACAGTGGCAATTTTACCAAAACTTCAAGCTTACCTGCCAAAAGATTAATTATTCTGACAACAACAGATAGATCAAAGAGGATTAATCAAAAGACAGAGCAAACGTAAATTGATTTCTCAAGTCAATTCCTACCTGTTGGGTTTGTGTTTTTACCCTTTTGCGATTTTGACCTGTCTGAGAAAGTATTTATATTGTCAAGGCATGGCCCAGATCTCTTTTATAACGTCATAGTGCCGCTTGTGGTCTTATCTTTCTCTGAAATTACCACGCGTGGAAGAATACCGCTACACGTTTACCCCCCAAATTCAGTGTATCCAGGTCAGCAGAAAACAGTGGTTTAGAGCGCATCAGAACTTCAAGAGAGCAAAAAAAAAGTAATATAGGGGTGAAACGGAAGTTCTGGCGATTTTTTTCCAATCGTTTTAGCTGCATCATTATTTGATTTGTATATTTTAATTACCGCATAATTATTAGAATGTTGCAGTGACCTATATTACTTATTCCTGTTACACCAATTTTTGATACCGAATACCGGTTTACCGAAACACTGCTGACTAAGCAAAGTAGCTACCTTCGCTTCTCTTAGTACGATCTCAAAGCATTCCATAAATGTAAATAGTTAATATGAGTAGCATGATAAACGTTTTTAAGCATTTTAATAACATAAATAGAACAAGTATTAGAGGTACACATATACAGTAAAACCTTCAAGACTTCTCCATAGTGCAAATATCAGCGTGAATAGGCAATTCGGCCCATCTAGTCCCTTTAGTTAGTAGTTCATTGATCCAAGAACTTCATCCAGCCGTTTCTTGAAAGAACCCAAGGTATCGGTTTCAGCCAAATGGCTGGGAAGTTTGTTCCATATTCCCACAATTCTTTGGATAAAGTGCCTCCCATTGTCAATTTTATGTTTGCGTTCTCTGGTAATTACAAAAAAATCTCAATAACATAACTGAAATAATTTTTTCACTAATATAACATATTTGAATATAGTGAAGATTCATCCAGTCGTAACAAAATGCCTAGTGGTGATAAATGAAGATCATACCAACATTAGCTATACTTGTCACTATCGTTATTTGAAAAGAAAAAAAGGTCATCAGTAATGAAATGTTGGTTACAACATGTAGTGTCCTCTCTGATGAAAACTTTAAGGTGTCGGTATGAATCCACAAAGTATTTTTTATTTGTATTTTTTCACATCTTTTGGCATTTATCATTGGCTTTTATGCAGAATTGTTTTGGAAATAATATATTTTAACACATTTTAATCCAGTATTTACATACTGCAGCAGAACACTTCATCACAATTAAAAGGTTACAAAAATGCCATTCAGTCCATCTTGCAGGGTTGGTAGATAGGAGCTAATTAACCTAAGAATCTCATCCAGCTGTTTCTTGAAAGAAGCCGGGTTATCTGTGTCTGCCACATGGCTCAGTAGTTTGTTCTACAGTCCCATCACCCTTTGGCTAAAGAAGTGTCACCTGTTCTCACTTTAAATTTCGCTTTCGCAAAGTGTCCACTTTGTGCTCTGTTTGTGTTTCACTGTCCGTTCAAAAGTAATTAAAGGAAGGACGTTCTGTCGAATGTATCAGAAAATTGAAAGTCAGAAAGTTCGAAAATGGACATCCAGTCTCTCCAAATATTATTTTTCTTACTTGAAATGTGCTGTTCATGTATTTGTTAAAAAAGTGGCGAATACAGGATGTCACCCGTACCCCGTCAGCATGAGGTCAATTCCAAGACTCATCAGGCTCGTCTTGATTGATATTTCACAGGTCTTTCTAACTCATAGGTAGGTGGATGGCAGTGCAGCCCAAGGAGAACACAGCCGTCAGAATGGGGGTTTTATTTGTGGTACCATGGTGGGAGACACATACACATGGGTGGGAAGCAAAGCTGCAACTCATCTTTAGCCTTCAAGCTCAGCAACACGTAAACTCAACCCCAAAACAGACTGAAACTATGTTTCCCTGAGGGCTTTGGGCTGCTAACTGAGCTCTTGCACTTGCCTGAGCCCTCAAGAATAAAGAATGCACTTACAGTCGCAGGCTAGTCACGAGCCCCAGGCTGCCACAACGTTCACGTTTTATTTGTTAGAGTTTCACGATTGTGCCTTTCCACACACTTCCTTGGCTCATCCTCTTCTTGCCCCAGGAGCCTCCTGGGTTGACGACTGGAGTGGATGAATGCATTTGCACGATCAACAACTGCGAACCGTGCTTCACTCAAGAGTACTGAAGAGTTAAAATGCTAAACCCTTTCTATTCTAGGACACATTTATTTATGTAATCCCATTTATGCATAAACCAGCACAAACACCAGTAGCTGTGATGGTCCACTTGTGCTTCAATATCACAGAGTCCCCCTAGATACCAGGCAAATGCAACTGCTCCACTTCACACTCTAACAGTGCTGTGGGGTTTGTGCTGTGAACAATATTGGAGAGCACTGACAACACACGTTGTGTGGGAACAAGCTTAGTTTAACACCTGCCTTGATTGGCTGACCAGGCAGAAAAGGGTGGTAATTCTAGTTGATTGGCCCTGTGCTTAATTGGACATTCCTCAGGAGCAGGCGCAGTCAATATAACAGCAGTCAGGGGCAAAGGGCAGGGAGCTCTCCATAGTCATAGCTCCTGCAGTTGATGTGAGGGAGAGTGTATGAGTGATATTCTCAATTGTAGAGAGTTTAGATAGCACAGGAGTGTTTATTCAACTCCTGTGCCTTAACATCAGCTGCCAGACTGCAGCCCTAACACCAGTTTTAGGTTTGAAAAGTTAAAGAGTTGATGAAGACTTGCAAGGGCTTGTGGATTGGATTTAGTAAAGAAAGATGGATCCAGAGAGAATTTAGCATTTGTTTTTCTAGTATGTACTGTATTCCTGGTCTCAGTTGAATTTCCTGTAGTCTCTATTTAATAATAGACTAGTGTTTGTAGTTGGGAACTGGGAGTCAGTGGTTAAGTCTGATATGGTGTAACAGCAAGTCTTGAATGAGATGGGGAAATGTTTCTCCCAGTTAAGGGAAGACTGGCTGTGGATGGGACAGGTCAGCTGAATGTGTCAGGGGTTCCAGGGAATGAAAATGAAGAACTTCTTTTACAAGGCAGAGAAATGGAGAACAAAGAAGAGTTTGTCTGTTCCGGCACTTCCAGTGGAATAGAGGACTGTAGAGTCCTTCCACAGGAGAAGAGGAACTGTAGATCTTTTCGCTGACTAATACCTCTGTGATTAACTGTTTTTTTGGGCGGGGGACTGAGCAGCCTTTTCTAAAAGGGGACTGCTACATCCTATAAACCTGGAGGTATTCTGCGTGCCAACAGTGACAGACCACTTAAACGTACAGGTGTAATCTGCTGACATGCTAGCTCAGGGTTACAGTTTGGCAAATGAAGATTGCAAAAATTAGTCAATTTTTGGACTGATGATTAGAGAACTGTTAATGTAGTACCCATCCATGAAAAGGGGCAAGAAACTGTAATTATAGACAATTATGTCTATCTTCTGTAACATGTAAGATCATGAAAACAAAAAAAAGAACTGAGTTACAGGATCACCTACAGTATATGGATTATATAGTAGGGAATAGTTAGCATTGATTTAAGAAATGTAGATACTATATTACCTAACTGACTGATTTCTCTGAACAAGCAACAACAATGTATAAACATACGGCATAAGATATATAGTATTTAGATTTTGTGAAGGCTTTTGATAAAGTTCCTCTTAAATGATTAATTCCCCAAGTGCAGGAGGCAGGAAATCAGGGAAATGCAATTGTTTTGATTGAGAGTGGACTATTAAATTTAAACCAGAAAACAGATAAGAGGTGAAATTGGAGTGATTTAATTAGTGGAGTAGAGTAGACTAATCTGTACTAAGACTAGTCATGTTTTCAAATGATACCACATCAGGAGGATTTGCAAGCTGTATAAGCAGAAAATTAAATTAAAAAGTTCGTTAAAATTCAATACTGGGCACTCTTGGCAGATGTTTAATGTAGTTTAATGTAGTTTAATGTAGACAAGCACAGATTTTGCAAGCATTTAGCAAAAGGATAAAGTATAAATACAAAATGAGAAGCAAGTAAATGTTTATTCCATGGTGAAAAGAAAAGAAACAATATTTCGGCTGTGGTGACACCTGACACTTAAAAAAGGCTCTACAGCTGAAACGTTGTTTCTTTTCTTCTCTTTTCAGGAATAAACCTTTACAGCCTACAGTACACATGCTTCAAAATGAGAAACGCTGAGATAGAAAAGTTTTATTAATACAAAAGACATAAGTGCTTATGTTGATGCATCATTTACGTCTTCTAAATCAGTGGTTCTCAAACTGTTCCGCCAGGGACGTCCGCAGGGGTTCCGTGAGCGCTTACATAGGCTACAAGAAAAATCATGATTTGCTATCAATAACAAATGTGTTACGATGGCTTTGCGTGGCTCCAAGAAGTCTTCTTCAAATTCACTCTCTGAATAAATTTCTGTACTTTCGCTGCCAGAGCCAGAAGGTACCTCAAAGGTGTCGGATGAAATTCCCACTTCCATCTGCTCTTCTATCTTGTTTGGAGATAAAATGTTCGCCATTTCGCTTTCCGGCAAATCTAAAAAACATTCGCAATGAGAGAAAAAAGCGGTTTAGATCGCTTAGAAATTACTGCAACCACGAGAGGAACAAAATGTGAAAAACAATAAAAAAAAACTTCTAGCTTCACGTCACAAGAATATGAGAAGTTCATTGACCTGATTTCAGACTCTTCCTTACAATCAGCTTTTAATGAAGCGCAGTTGGCAGTTTTTGGTGCAGCTCCAAAAACGAATATCCAGTATTATCAGAGAAAGCTCTCTGACTGCAACTCACATCCATAACTCCAAATATAAAAAAAAATTGTAGAAGTAAGAGGCAAACGCATTCATTCCACCGAGATTATTCTGTTTCTGCTGGTTTGAAGTAAATGTTGATTATAAATGATCAGTCCTCTTAAAAAAAACCCGCAGGTCCCACTAATACCTCTTCCAGTAGCAACCACAGGTTCTCCCAGGAGTTCTCTTAACCAGGTACTGACTAGGCTCAGCCCTGCTTTGCTTCAATGGGTTACCAGTTGTGAGTTGTGATTATAAATGATTATAAATGAGTGAAATAAACTCAATGGGTTCATACAATGCTTACAGTTAAAACAAAAGCAATCGTTTCTTCATTAATTATTGACTAAATTGCCTCTGAATAGCAGTCCTGGAATACCTTTTGGAGAACACCATCATAGCTAATCCTGAAAAGTAAGAAAAAAGGTTGCTGGGGATCCGTGACATCATTGACAGAAAAGGGTTCTGTCATCAAAAAAGTTTAAGAATCACAGTTCTAAGCAAAGGAAGAAAGGAATTAAAAAGGCAAAAAATATTAGGATATAGTTAAGAGTGTAGAATTTAAATCAAGTGATGTTTTATTAAAATTGTTTAATGTAATTGTATTAAAAAATCAAGCAAGGAACATAATCTGTCTATGTGGAGTAACTTCATATAACAAAATAATCATACAGGTAATAAACAACTGTAAATTACAAAATTAAGGCAAATGAAGCCATGTTACAAAGTTATACCAGTTATACTCAACATGTCATGGAATTTAATAATGTTTTGAATGCATACTTATAACGTGGCATAAGTTATAACTTATAACACATACCCTACTGTACTTATAACATTCCTTTCTTGCACTATAAGCCATTGTTAATTTAAAAAAGAATATTTTTAAGTGCTTTTTTCCCCAGTGGTGAAACTGTAATGCATATGTTAGGGAGAAAATAGGCTCATGAGTTTTTATTTTGTTGAATAAGCAAAAAAACTGTTTTTGCTTGGTTTGATTTCTCACAGACTCTTTGGCATTTAATGTGCAACTGTGAACGTTTGCCACAACTACCAAATTGTCTCATGTTTGGCAGAAATGTTCACTGTCGTCTGTAACTGCAGTGTAATATGAAACCTCGATGAGGACACAAGCTAATTCGCATTCAGACACGGGAGGATGAAAATATTATCAGTATGAACTCAGTCCACTAAAAACTCCAACAGCTCTACAGATGAGTTTTGAATTTTTATTTCTTTCCTTGTAGCACCAGGACACTGTCTTATTTGTTATAAAGAAACGTAATACTAAGCAATAAATATACAGATTACTTTTACTACATATTGGAAAAATAACATTTACTATATATACCTGTACTGTATATGGTGTGGTATTTCATACTACTGTATGCTGAGACAGTTTCAGCAATGGTTTTAATTTGATTTATGAAGAAGTGGAGGTTGAAAAAAGTGTTCAACTCTTATATGCATTATATTTATGTGAACTCCAGACTTCAGAAAAGTACAGTTTATATATTGTTTTGCCTTCATTAACTTTTCACATTTTGTAATTCTTGCCTAACATCTAGAATTAAAATCATTCAACTGTGAGATACAGTATGTTAGTTAGTAGATAGACATTAGGGACATTACACTAATCTTGAGTAGAAGTGAGATAAACGTACCATAGGTTTGTCAGTGATTACATTCATATTAAGACTGAAGTGGCAAAAAAAACAGGGCGAACCCAAAGCAGAAAACTCTCCTCAATTCCAGAAAAGGTGTCACTAAGAGATATTGAAGGTGTTTTTTATCAGCAACCTGACTTTCTAAGGAATTTTGGTGTGATTCATTTACTCTTAAAGAGTATTAGGTTTGTGAATGACAAGTTGTACTATTTAAACTGCAGTAAATCCAAGGTCATTGTGTGGTCATTTCTCCTGCCGTTTTGAGATTCAAGGCGGCTTTTCTTGCTGAGTACACCATTTGAGTTCCCTTAAGAGCAGCTGGTAACCCTTGTTCTTCTATATTGATGCTGTCCAGAATCTACTGTAACAATCAAATAACCAATTTGTCATAGCTGCTAAGTCAGCAGTGAGCAAACCTGGCTCTGGAGAACCTGTGTTTCGGCAGGTATTCATTCCAACTCAGCCTTTAAAAAAGCTTAATAAAATCACTTTTGGCTTAATGGAACCAATTTAACAGCTTCTCCCAGCTCATCAGGTCATGCCGCTACATAGGCTATAGAAGATTTTTCTTTTGTGCTTTTCACTCTGTAAAATAGGAGTATACAACTGCAGTTCTGCTGGGACAAAATGCTTCTGGTTTTCATTTAACCATGGCCCTTGGAGAAGTGGAAGTCATTCCTCTTGAGAAACTGGAGATTTAAAGAGACCTACAACACCTGCTTCAAAACCAGAGTCTGCGTCCCCTGTTGTAGAGGAATATTCAAGGCCCAAATGAATCAGATGACTAAATTTTACATTTATTGATCTACTGTGGTGCTAATATGGATTTCAACACTAGGTGTATAAATACTAGTGACAACTTTGTGTACAAAATATTTAATGTGCATGAACTAAAAGAAATATGTCAGCTTTAATATTGCCTATTCCTTGGTACTGTAGTTCTTTCCATATGACCAACTAAATATCTCCAAAAGTTATTGTAAGATTGGCCTTTTTTTACCGTTCTTAAAAGCTGGTCCTTGGTATTTAAAAAAAGCATCAAACTAAAATTTTGACTTAAAGCATAAGTGAAAGGGAGACATGCCTGCATGGTGATCAGTAAACATCAAAATATTTAACTGAACACATGCTACAATTCACCCTCCTCCAAGCTGTTCAGGTTCTGTGACACAGTCAAGGAGTGTCCTCATTTTCACTAGGAAAGAAACTTTTGTGTTGAATCCAAATAGCTGTAAAGAAAAAGTTACAAACGTTTTGTATTTACTAGTTGTGAAAACATTCAAGTATATCCACATTATACAAATTAAGTTTAATTCCTTACAATATTTTACACTAAACACAGAAAAGAACACTGAACAAATATAAACAGCATCCACACATTTTTAGGACTTCCTATTGACTCTTGTCCACAATTACTATTCAAAACTCCACTCATATGTAACAGAATGAAAATAGATCTGAAGAGTATTTTGTCACTTTTAGATTTAAAAAAAGATGCCATCTGTTTATAAAAGAAAGACATTTACATGTGTAGGAGTGTCCTTTCAATAAGCTATCCCACATATGGTTACTGGTATCATCTAAGAAAAGTTTATTTGCAATTTTAAGTGTAATATTTGTATTACAGTTGCCCAACATTTCTTGAAGTCTCATCTTGGCACCAGTGTAACTGAATTAAATTAATTTAAAAACACAGTTCCAATACTGTACTCCACATACATAGACAAATACCATTTGCTAGGATGAAAGTACATCCCACACATTTTTAAACTGTATGAAAATAAGAACTGTTTAAGAAACTTTAGACTTAACAATTGGAGAACTTCCCCAATGAATTCACTGCTTTCAGAGTGTACTAATACCTATCTGCAAATTCGATTCAGAAAAAAACAAAGCCAAAATTGTTATTTTTTTAAAAAAAACAGAAATTCATAACATACATAATTTGTAAAAATCACACAATGCTAAAAACTTGTTTTCAAATTCAAAAAGATCTGTTAAAAAAAAACAATACACACGATTTTAAAAATAAGTCTGTTTTGGAATGGAGGGAGCAGGCAGATGCGCGGTAGGTGACCATCAGCTCTTTCCCCAGAAGTTCTCTTTTCTCCTCTGAGCTCGTTCTAGAATCTCGGAAGCCAGGGAGCTCGAGGCTGCTGACCGGGAGGAGATCTGTGACATCCTGTCATCTGAACACAGAACATCAGCTTGATTAGTGCTGCAAAAAAGGTGCTGTTAAGGCAATTTTCCCACACGTCATATACATAAATACTACAAAAAGCATTTCCATTATGCCCAAAATAAGACTACAGAAAAAGAGGTTTTTGCTTTGTGATTAATTTAGGTTTTTACTGTGATATGTAACGTATACCACTCAACTGGTTTTGGTCTTAGTAGCACATTCTAACAATTATCACAAATTCCGTTCTCCACTCTTACTTACTATTTGTACACAATCTCACCATTGTAAATAACCTTCAAATGAAACATTAGTATCAGTTACTACCGTGTTATTAACAATCAGAATATTCTGTTTATCTCCTGCAAGTTGTAGAGGATTTCCATATGGAATTTTGCAGACCCTAAAAACAAAATTCATAGAAGAACTCGACAGCTTGACCATTTCTCTGAAGGGAAGTGGTCAAACTAAACTGAATTACATTGGATTCATTGTAACTTCACTCCCAAAGCAAGAACATGCAAAATCAAACTGCCTCAGAATTGGAAATAAAATACATATTACATATAATGATGCAGTGATCGGAATGATCAATTCAACTGGAGTAAGACCAGTTAAATGTCAAATGTCCTTAATAGTTAAGAAACTGCTTCATGTTTAAACAAAATAATATAAATTCTTATAGTAAGCTACTGTAGGATTTTTGTTCAGAACTACTTTCGGTTATTGTCACCAATTATCTTAATGTTAATTTGCGAATGTATTGAATTTTGAAGTCAAATATTGTTAATATCAGACATCTCAGATATTCAGCAGTTTTTAAGCGGCATGTTGTTTTCATTTTTAATGTTAAATATCAGGTTTTGTCAATTCTAGAGAAACCATTAAACAGATCCAGTAAAAAACAAAGAAAGAAATCAATACAATAAAATGTCACATGCAGCTAGAATTAAACTCATGAATCTCTTGAGCTCAGAAAAAAGATGGACTTTTTGAAGTTTTCACACATTAATTAAAATCCTTAAAAAGCCCTGACCCTAACTTCACTTTTAAACAACGAAGAGACACATATTTGAGAATCAAGTTCAGATCATTTGTCAGAACTGTGATTGGAGGCAATGTTTTAATAAAGAGATCAATTAACATACTACATCTTATCCACTACATTCCTGGACTTGACTACAATGAAAAGCCCAGTTCCAGCAGCAAAAGGCGGTGCAGTTTCTGCTCAGAGCAAAACACTTTACCATTGTCAGAGATATCAGAGTCATTGGACGAGAAAGCAAAGAGTCCAGGCCTCAAGTCTCCAAGGTTACCTTGAAAAACAAAACAGAAACAACAAATACTTGTTAATTTCACTTTTGCACTTACAGTAGTGCTATTTAGAGATGCGATGTAGTTAGGTGCTTAAGTCCACTTCTAAATCATGTTCAACAAAAAACAGACAACATTCCTACAGTACATGGGGCAAATCAGACAGTATTTTCATTCAGGTAAATCTAGATCAATGGCATCCACTCATCTGTAGTTCCTCTAATATTTACATGTAAGATGTAAAGACTAACATTGCATTTACTCAAGATGTTTAAGGATCTAAATTGAGATCCCTAAATGACTCACATACTAAGTACTCTGCAACTGCACGTAACTCTCGTCTTCAGTAAACTGCACTGGTTCCCTGGGAAATTTAAACTAGGCTCTAAGGTTCTCCTTCTCATGTCTGAGACAATGGATAATCAACCTATAGATTAATTCTTGAATTTATTCTTAAGGATTTACTACATGAGTGTTGAGTCCAGATCTGAACCTTCGACCTACTGTATGTGATCTTCTTAATCGGTCGCAGACCTAGCTGGGGGACTTGGACCTATGGAGCTCAATGCACAGAATTACCAGCACAGTGACTCTCAAACTTTACTGCTCCTTCACCCCTTTGGTTCTCAAAATATGTTTGGCTCACATCAAAACCGTTGAAGTAATTTTGTTTGTTGCGATTTACTTTCTAAAATATTTCTGGCATGTCTCATACCCAAGAAAGGGCTTTTTTTTTAAGTTAAGAACTACTGATCTAGAGAAGATGCAGCTGTTTACAGTATATGGTCAAAACTCACTTAAAAACCTCACTTTTTTTCACTAAAGCCTTTAATGTATCACTTTATCTTCTGGTTTCACTACGACAATTTTTACCCTTTTTTTACTTTCATTTTGCCTCTGTTGTGTATTGTGTGCACGTCTGTACAGTGCCTTTAATTTCCTGAAAGCACTCATAAATTAAATAATATAATTACTAGTACATAGCTGATCATATGTGACATAAGAAGGAAAAAATAAACACTTCTTCAGTTTAAAAAAGATCACTTAAACAAGCTTAGTTGGCTTTGTTTCTCATTCAGCTCAATACAGCATTAGAAAAAAAGCATCTTTAATTGTGGATTTGGTAATCCACTATATATTTAACGAAAAAATGCATATTTAACAATGGCAATATATGTTTTATCCCAGAATGTCAGTCTCTTATGCATATATTGTCTCAGTCAGGAAACCCAGGAACTCTTCTAGTATACTGACCAGTACTGCACTGTTCTATATAAAAATTAAATTTTAGCATTATGTCATACAAATTCCAAGAAATGACTTCAAGCCTCTGTGGGCTGAGTTTATTTCAATGAGTACACACTCAGAATACACAGAGGTGACATTATGCACTTTGGCCTTAAAAAAAAAAAGCTTACATTCAACAAGGGATTTCAGGAACTGAACTCAGCAAGTTCAAAACTCAAAGAAACGCAAAGGAAGTCAGGGCAATACAGACAACGCGTTCAGTAATCCCAACTATTTATTACAAGGCATTTACTAATACAAAAATGTAATTTATCACTTAGAACAGTAAGTGTTCTATTTCAATGCTCACAAGCAATATACCAGTAAGTAAAGCTATACAATTAAAAGTCCCTCTTCATGAACAAATCAGCACTTTGCTAGTTACTGTACTTCTTGCTTGGAGGAAGCCAAAAAAAAAACTCCCTCTTTCAAAACCCACAAAATAATTTTATACAGGTATTGTAGCAGGACAGAGAAAGACTTGCGCCTGATAAAACCAGCACTGAGAAGTATTTTCATTAATCAGGCCAGATTAACACTACAATGCCTTTGTAAAGCTTTCACACAAGTATTTGAAAAGCAAAATACAAAATGAGATGATTTTGCTACCTGAGAGCAAAAATATATGTTAAAAATACACTTGAAAATCAGACATCAGAATGTCTTAGACCAAAGGCATTTCAGACACTACAGACTGATCATCTCTTTTATACCTCAAACAATAATAATACCTGAAAGGGCAAAGACATTCTGGAAACTCTGCACTTTTCACTTCAAGGATTTTCTCACTAATGTGGACTGTTAGTTTTTTTGCCTATGTTGTAATATACATTACTGTTACAGAAAGCAGAATAAAACTAAATGAACCACTCCATATCAGCAAAGTGTAATTTCCCCCAAATCACTAAAGAGATTAATTTGCAGGTAACAGAAATAAGAAGTGAAAACTTTTTGAGTTGGTAAAGATATTATAGCAGCAAAAGCCCAAGATCATTTTTAAAATTAATTGCAGGTTTTCTGCATTGTTGCCAGATGGACGGCTGTATTAAAGGAAAGACCCAGCTATTTCTTCATGCTCTTTTTCAATTATTACAACTCACTCATCAGTCCCTTCAAGCAAGAGACACCCTCCAATGTGCTTTTGTACAGTACACATTACTGAACCACCTTAAACGTGAGGTTACACATACTGCAAAGACTATACCTTAACAAAAAGAATTTAAATCTCATGACAAAAACACAGCGGCAGCACCAACTATACAACAGACTCCGTATCAAGCAGGACAAGAATACCTGTGCAAACTCTTCATAAATCAAAAGCCCTTTAAGAAAGAAAACGTCATCCATGTTTCAAGTCCAGGCTGTGCTGAGAAATAGAGGTTGAATTAAAGAAGTTGGGACCTCCAGGTTGGGAAATCCCAGCGAAAGGAGTATCTGACGTGGAAACTAGCAGCTGAAAAAGCAGAAGCCTCGTCACAAGTGCCCGTGCAGTGAGCGGAACTCCAGGGGCGATACGTCAGGCCTCCCCCCGGCCTGCCAGGTAACAGCCACACACAAAGGTGAATTTACGGTGGAAAGGAAATTATATCATGCACATCAGAACTGCTGAGGTAGCCTCCTCTTCTTAAACTGGCTTTGCCCCTGCAAGGGTGACCTACATACCGTCATTAGTCTGTGCTGTAAGAGGCCGTGTGGTAAATCTGGCTGACTCAACTTTGGGGTTAAACTTCCATTTCAGAGTACCTCATGTTCTCCTTTTACTGTCGTAGACTCTCCAGTTTTGCAAGTGTTTTGTTTCCCCGGCGTTCTGCAGCTTTTCCGACCTCACAAAGCAGCAGGTCAGGGCTCCGCGAAAGAAAACGCACGTGTGGGAAAAGGCTTTTTTGCAGCAAACCTCTTCGATCCGAGACGGCTTGGGTTTCGGCATAGTTCTGTCGTTTATGCCGACGGTACATCAATGGTTCTGTCAACTTTTTCCACCATCACAGGGAGAGACCAGGATCATTCAGTAAAAAGACACGAAAAAATGCAGAAGCAAAACACGCTTGAAGAAGAAAATGTCCCTTTTCTTTCTTCTTTTCCTCGTACGCTATGTCTGGAGGTATGACTCAGTCTTCCCCTTAGAATCATTCCACACTTGAGAGGGAATGTCACTGAGGGACAGTGACCACCATTGTAATCTTGCCTGGTCTTCTGTAGAGCCTTCAACACAACCTACTAGATGCTAGCTGGAAAATGGCTTTTAAAATTGCATTCAGGGCATAAAAATACAGTGGCTTTAATGTGTTATTCAACCCTCTGGACTTGTTATTCAACTTAATCTATAACTGAGTGAGCTAACTGAGCTGAAACATATTTACTGTCATATAGCCTGCAACATTAGGAAATTTTAATTTGATATATCTTAAAAAACAGCTGCTTCCTTGGAGTCCACCAGCCAAAATGGGCAGCATACATCTCAGCTGCTCAACCACTAAAGGTGCTTCTTTAAAACGATATTGAGCTCTATAGTATCAAACAATTGCGGACTGAGTTAACTATGACCAGCTTTCCCTAAACAGCAGAACATAAGTGGAAGCTGGGCCACATTCTGCCTGAAGCGATTCCTGTGGCTTGCAGAGCACCTACTGTATGAGCTTGCAGTGTTATCAGTCCTCCGTTTAATGCTACTCGTGCTGTAGGCACCACATTCTCACGGCACCAAGAAAGCTTGATGGTTTGCTTTTGCATGTATCAGAGGAAAGCCTGGTCTGTCCTCATGCCTTCTATGGTATCAGGGTTTTAACTGTACAGCTATTTCATTGACAAAGCCTGATTACAAATTAGGGAAGGGGTGTAAAGAAAAAGAAATGACAATTTAAAGTGCAACAAAAAACGACAACACATGTTCCAGTGTGCCTCAAACAGCTGGTGAACGTTAAGGACTACCACCCTGTCCTGGTCTTCCCTACCGCCAACCCACACTTACCGTTGTGCTGGAACTCGGGGTCCCTCAGTGCACCCTGGATACGGCAGGCAGGGGTTCGGCCCGCGGGTACTGGGGCGAGAGAGGCGCTGTGTTTCCGGAAGGGTTTGGCAGCCGCGGGGCTGGTCTGGGCCTTGTGTGGGGAGTCAGAGGGCCAGCTGTCCACTCGCAGGGGTATTGGGTCGGTGGTCTTCAGTCCTGCAGCTGGAGGAGACTGTGAGGAGCAGCGCTCCTCGGCCTGTAGAGAACAGAGCCCGCGCATCACTGCATGTTTAGGAGAAGTTCACACATGAGCAGGCGCCTACATTTGGGCACTAGAGTGCGGTTCAAGTCTCGTGCATTGTTAACAGGCTCTACTTATTCAAGTAAAGTAAAAAAAAAACACAAGAATCTCGTATCCCACAAGTCTTGCTGCTACCAAAGTTCTTCGTATCGATCAGAAGAGTAAAGGCACTCTGAAAGTCCCTGTTAGCGCAAACATTCCTCCTGCTAATCAAATCAGCCATTCGCATTTCATGCCCTGTTAGGAAACAGAAGGAATGGGACACTTTTCCCTGGCAATGCGCCTGTGTTTAAAAGCGAGGAGTGGGCCATACGGAGCTGACCTTCGAGGGGTTCTGGGGCGGTGAAGAGTCCCTGGCCAGGTGCTTGTAGGGAGAGTAGGGCTTGCCCAAAGGGGGCTCACTCTTCCATGGCACTCTCTGAGGGGAGGGCTTCTGCTTCGGAGGGGAAACTAAAATAGCACCACCTAGTGGACGACAAGACAGCATGACTGCATCTGGAGCCACTTTCTTCTTGGCTTTAGTAAACACTCTGTATAGCAGGTTTAGGTATCACAATAGTATACATTGGCTTGACATAAAGAGATGAAACACGTGATGACCAAGCCACAACTTGCAATTGTCTTTTACTTCATGTAGCACTACAAAAAAGTGAAAAATAAATGGGGCAGGTGCTATCTGTGTGGAGTTTGCATGTTTTCCCTGTGTTCCCATGGATTTCCTCCAGGTGTTCCCGTTTCCTCCCACAGTCCAAAGACATACTGGCAGGTCAACTGGCTTCTGGGAAAACTGGCCCTAGCGTGAGTGAGTGCATGTCTGTGTTTGTGTCTGTGCATGCTCTGTGATAGGCATCCCAACCAGGGTATATCCCGTCTTCCACACTTTGCCTGCTGGGATAGGCTCCAGTTCCCCCCCGACCCTGAACCAGATCATATAGTAATAAAATGGATGGATGATAAAATAACTGTTCACAAAGCCTTGAAGAAAAGGGCCCCGGTTACCGGTGGCTGGTGTGGTGAGGTCGTGGTGTGTCCTCTGGGCCACTCCTGAGGTCTTCATCTTGGGGGTGGGCAGCCGGCCTCCCCCATCACTGCTAGTCTCTGAAGATCCCGCAGTCACGTCAGAGCTCGACCTGGAGGAGGAACGCTGCTCAGTGGCCTTAACCCTGCAAGGAAAAGGACAGCGGAATTTGTTTTTACTCTAAAAATAAAAAACAACAAAGTCCAGATGAATCAAGACATTCATGAAAGACAATGAAGTTGAATCTCTGGTCGCACACAGGCCTGTTATGATTTCATACAGTATTGATATTAATTCTGACCTTTTTTCTGCATTGCAAGCTTCTTAAGGGTCTATCATTCTAGAATGATACTTCTAGAATCCCTTTAGGCCTGGCACTCAACTTCTGAGCATACAATGTTATTCTCTTTCAAAATAATTATCCCAGTGACTCCTGACATACTCCTTCTGCTGTTGTCCTGCCTGGGCATCATCTCCCTTTTTGTTCCCATCAGCCTGCTCCTCTTCCTGTCTTCCCAGGTCTCCAGTGTGCTCTCCTTGCTCCTCCCCCTTGCTCTCGGGCCCACGGTCCTCCTGCTCCCAGGCCAGCCTCCTCTGCACTGGGAGTGTAGGCCTGCTGTGCAGCCCGGCCTGCTCTGTCTCCTCTGTGCGGCTCTTTGCATTACCCACAGGAGACAGGGAGCCAGGGCTCACTGGACTGGGGCTCCTCTTCACGTCTCGTGCCCTGGACACACAGAGGAAACAGCTATAGGGACAACCTGATACAATTACTGTATCATTATTCAAACCTATTTTTAGTGAGCTAAAGTTACCAAACTGAGTTTGACCGATGTCATGTTTCTCGGTTATGAGAGGCTGGCACACAATTTTTATTGTAAACTTATACCCTCTTGTTGAAGCTCTTCTAAGAAGTTACGTTCAAAGAGTTCAAAGAGTGTGTTTGAGTCTGAATCACTGAGGGCTTCTCACAGTGATTTCAACACAAGAACATAAGAATGGTTCAAACCAAAGGAAGCCATTAAGCCTATCTCGCTCATTTGGTTTACAACATGACTGAACCTTTACACTGATTCTATTATCTATTATCTAGGAGGTAATCGATTAATACTGTGGAAGTTCACCTTAAAGGAACCCACAAAAACAGATACGGAATACATTTTTACAACTTTACAATTCAAACAGCTATGGTGTGTTATAGCTGGAATTGCACAGTGTAATACACCTGTAGCGTAACTTTGCTGTGTAAGACTAGGACATACACTAGTATTGCAACAAGCTTCATGAATCTTACTCAATGAGTGTGAAGGAGGGAACCAGTAAGCAGCTAGCAAGCAGATAGAGTATGTGGATGGGTTAATCTGTAAAGCTGTTTTTATTATTGCCTGTTATTGGGACATCAAACATGGTTGGCTCATTGTGCTATTATTGACCACGTGAGGGACAAATCCATTTGAATTCATCAATGAAGAGCTTGTACAGTATGAAGAATTTAGAGTTATACCCAGGAATAAACTGAGGCCTTTGTTTAAGATCATTGCCAAAGTTGTTTATGGTACGTTTATGAAAGCGCATTTGCCTCTCGGTTCAGTGATGCCAGAAAAAAGTATATATCCCTATATACTTTTCAAACGGTTCTTTTCATAACACAAACACCTACCTGCACTCCCATTTACCACAGCTTTTGATGTTTTTTTCATGTGCGTACTTGTTAAATTTATTTTAAGGCAATGTTATATTGTGTTCCATTAACAATCCATACTGTCTTCATTTTGTACAAACAACCTAACCAGTTCAAATATTGACAATATAGACATTTTTATCACCATTTTATTACTATTATACTCTATTTTCATCAACACTAATTGCTAATAATGTGCAGCAGATCAATAATTCTGAGCTGTGGAAGGCACTCTGGGTTCGAACAAATTCCAGTGATCTGAATGAAACAAATGAATGAAACAAATGAATGTTTGTTTGGCGGGCTGCGTACTGTGAAGCTGCTTTTACCTGGCCAGGTCCAGGGCGTTCACCGTGTCGCTGACGGTGTCCTCAGTGACAGTGGAAGACGAGTTCACCTCCCATAGGCGATTCTGTTCCGAGAGGATCTGGCTGAGGTGTTCCCGAGAGAAGTGGGTCCCCCACGCTCTCTTCTTGTAGGCTTCGGCTCTCTCCCGTAGCTCTTTCACCTGAGGAAACAAGTGAGTTCCACACAATGCCCAAAGAGCCCTGCCCTCCATTCCAGCCAGTAAGGCCTCAACACACTCAAAATGACCATCTACCCAATTAAAAATAAGAGGGGACTGAAAGAATGCATTACACCTGTTCTTGTGTCAACAGCACTAGTAAGTAGATTGCTAAATCTACTTGGAGGGTGACTTTCCTATAGTGTGGCACTTCATTACAATACAACATCATTAACTGTCAGCCAAAGCCACAGTTTCTATCTAGTATTTACAAGTGACACAAAAACCGCTTGGCTGAAGCCATAACCATGCTTTTTAAAGCCATAACTCTGCTTTATAAATTTGCAAGACATGCAGTTATTTGCAGAAGGATGATGGAAAGGGTGGGAGATTCATATTATTAAGAGGGTAGACATGAGAAGAGAGTGTTTGGGATCTCATGCAAGATTTCTGGAGACAATGGTAACTATGGAAACCTGAGCTGTGGTATGGATTCCAAGTGATGCCTCTTTGCCACAAGGCGGAAACCAGTCCCTATGGGGTCTGGCACTAGCAAGCACAAACCACTGAAGCACAGAGAACATGGCAAAGAAAAAGGCAGGTAACCCTACAAAGACACATACTGTACGAGCAGAATTCCCTGAGGGTTCAATAATTTAGACTAGTTCCCCATCCTGGTCCTCGGAGATCCCTGTGTCTGTGGATTTTCATTCCAACTGAGCCGGTAATCACTGGGTCTTATTTATGCCTTTAATTGAGCTGTTTGCACTTGTTGAAAGAGTACAGAATTCGAAAAATGCATGAACAATACTCTCTCGTTCAGCCAAAACGTAACTCTCTGCAATCACTCCTCAACGTGTCGATCAGGCGCAGGTGGAGACGACAGTGTCTCAGACACTGCCGCAGGAAGCTCTCGTGTGCTACAGAGGACCCATTCCTGGCAACAGACATTAATGAGAGCCCTTCTGACAGTCAGAAATTACAAATCCCTTCAGACCTTTTAAGAGCTGAAAGCAAATTCAGACACATGCCTCAAACAGAAAATGAACATCAATTAAGACTTAAGACTGAATTCAACTGGAACACAAAGCCAAAAGATAGAGGGGTCCCCTCAGAATTAGGGTTTGGAACCACTGGTTCTGACAGCCTGGAGTAAGATGGAATGAAGGAGTAATAAAATCAGTCTGATTTTTAACCTGTTAGACTGACGAAACAACAGACATATTGCAAGTACACGAGTACTGGGGACTCCATCCCTATAGTAACCTCTGCAAAGGTGAAATGGAGATAAGGGATGCTCAGTGTCAAACGTGCGGTTAGGTTTCAGAAACCTGACGCTTGTGCCGAGACGAGGCCGAGTGGGCAAGGTCTGGGGCTTCCCTTCCCCTCCTCCTGGACGTCCATGTAAAATTCCATTAAAAAGGGAAAGAAACGCTTCAATGGGCACGTGAGCAGGTTCTTGACAGCCTGTCGACAGGCGAGATGTATGAAAAACCAGAACTGCAACACTAAAATCGCTAGACAAACACCTGCAGAAGTGAGGCATACCACTCTGTTTATGAACAGTACTAGGGCGGGGTTACCAGCACAGACAGCACAAAGACAACAAATTTCAAAGGGACACCAGACAATCCGTATTACCTCATTATACCACATGTGATTAAGGGTTCTTTGAGATCCCTGCAAGGATGAAGGTAAAATTCACCATTACCTTGAGCAGTGTACACAAATAAAATTAATTAGGTTCATACATTAATTTAGTTTTATGACATGATGTATTAGAACAACAAAACCTATAAATAAAGTACTGCAAGTCATTGTACAGATGACCATTTTGCTGTCAGAGAAAAGATGAAAATGTGTATCATACTGTCCATCCCTCACAGAAAATAAAGTAGAAAACTACTTTAGAAAAGCCTAACTACTTATTGAGTAAAAGACCTGTAATGTTCCCCAAAAAGCATTATTGTCATCTTCCTCTTTTTACCCCCAACTAAATCAAAGGCAGGCTTTTTTAATCCTGTGTAAGTTCTTCAGTAAAGTCTTGATTTCTCCTGTTGAAAGAAGCATGTCTGAGTCTGGAGTTGAATTTCAATCCTTACCTCTTCTCCCACGCAGGGGCTTTTTATCCATGCGCCGTCTTTGTACCTGTACAGCAGAGGGGAACGGAAATTCGCACTGTACTCCGACTTCTGTTTCCTGGGGGAAACAAAGGGAGATAAACTCAAAAGGTCAGGGAGATGTAAAGAATTGAATCAAGCAAACTGATGCCATTAACCGAGCCCCAGACGTGAACCTGAGGTAACCGATAGGCAATAAAATCTCAATCAACAACTACTGGAATGACCAGGTTCCTGTAGTCTCATTAACATTTCATTCAAAGAGGGTTGCCAAAAGTTGCTTGCCAAAACAGCAATACTGATGATGCACAATTTACTTTTATTCTGTTAAATAGCTATAGTGAGAAATCATGAGTACTAGAACAAAAACAATTGTATTCTCTCTTTTTATGGGCAGATATTAAGTAAAACTATTTTAAAAGCCCCTTTCTCAGCCCTTTTGGTAAAAAAATGTATTTCCATCAAGTGTTCCAATAGACAGTTACCGCACACAGATTTAACCAAAAAGGATGAGGGTTCACACACGATACTGCTATAGAGACAAGACCGAGGATCGGTAACAACTAAGAATGCAAAGCCAGCAAAAGCCACCATGTCTATGAACCACAGAAAACCAGAGTCTGCCTTGTGCCCCTGCTGCAGCTCACCCACACCCTCGGTGAGGGAAGAAGGGCCTGTTTGGGTTCTGTTTCCTCGAGACCTGCCTCTCCCGCTCTCTCCTGGGATGTGGAACGCTGGAAGAATTGTTGTGCTTTGTGGATCCCCCTTTTTTATTCTTCTTACTCTGGAACAGAAAAGAAGGGGAGTCGGGTCTCACTAGGCCAGAATTGGCCACTAAAATGAGCCAGAAATACTCTAATTCATTCATGTACAGAGAGTGTCTTTTGTCACATCGACATACTCTAGTATTTGAATTTAGTTCATAATGAAAAAGTGCTATCCAACGTGTTCCGCTGGGAAAATCCTCGTGTGTTTCTCAGGTTGATCCAGCTTGTGTGTGTGTGTCAGGGACATAACACTGTAAGCCTTCTTATTTGCATGTTTCAGGTGTCAGAATTCTATTGTATGCAGGAACTATAAAAACTTCTGCGTACAAACCCAAAAGATAAAGATCTGGAAACTTTGCGAGATGTGTCTCTAGCAGAGCCTATGGAATGCAGAAGTGATCTCTATCCTGAGAAAAATCAGCTCTCATGGGCTAAACGGCAGTACAAATACAGGACATTACTGCTAGACTGTATTCTTTGCAATTAACACTGATTACGATCACTAACTGGATGTGAAGAGTCTGTAAAAACCATGGAGGCACCAATGTAAAAGTACATTGACTCACCTTTAGCTCTCCTCAGGTTTGAAATAAAATCACTAAATAAAGGAACTAGACACCACCATTGAAAAGACCAGTCTCATTTAGGCCAATTCCTAAAACGAAACATTCGCATTACCCTACAGAAGAAGGTTCCAGTCTTTTACTGTTCATTGCTTTCTTTTATTACCAACTGCAAGGGCTGGGAGGTGAGCTGTACCTTGGGGGTTTTGTCTGGGGAGATATTCTCTGGCTCGTACAGCACAGCCTCTCTCTCCTCCACGTCCCTGCGCAGCCTGGGGCCTTTGGGCAGGACTAAGCCCTTGAAGTTTTTCTTGTACTCGCTCTCCAACACCACAGCATCCGACTTGAATGGGGGAACATCCCTGTTTCTGTTATAAATCACCTTGTCGGAGGGAGAGAAAACGAACGAGCCTGGTCAGCTCTTGGTCTTCGTAACTCGGTCATTATTAACAGTGATGGCAAAGGATTTTTTGCAATGTATTTCTTTGTCACTTGGTGAAGAGTAATATGTGAATAATTAACAGAACAACTGTACAGAAAACAACAGAAATACTGAATAACACAAATGTTTTAAACCTCTAACTACACACAGAAACACTTTATGTCTACTTTCCATCATTGTGCTTAACATTGTGATGAACCACTGTTTTCATACAGAGTTCCTGGTATCACTGCATGTCCCTTAATTTAGAAATGTCACAATTGTGCACACATGACCTAAACCGATAGCACTAAAATAGTCAATGACTGCATTTTCTTTAGTGAGAACCTCTGTGAGATTCGAAGGCGGCGAAACGTCGTGTTTCCTTTCTTCGCTTTTCAGCTTGGAATAAACTTTGACGCCGCTACCTACTCACCTCTACCAGTATTTGTCAACTATAAAATGTTTGAAAACCTGCTTTTAAAACCAACATGAGACTTTGCTGCCACCTGCTGGCGATATGTTTAATTATGCAGCCACCGGTGACGCTTTTCTCCTTTATTCAGAACAAAAAACAAAAAGAGAACAAAAAGGAAACACCACAGAATATGTTTCTTAGATACTGTAAATGATTACAGACAAGAGAAAGCTATTGTGCTCATCTAAAGTGCCTGGCTGCTAAAAGACAACTGATCCAAGGCCCTCATCCACCTGTTTCTTAAGAGAAGACAGGTCAAAGACTTTGACAATATGACTGGGTAGCTGGTTCCAGACTCTCTCAATCTTTTATGGTAAAAGGTGATCTTTCAATTTTAAGTGTACTTTCCCCCAGCTTCCACTTGTGTTTCACTAATTATTCTGTACAAGTTTCCTGGGTTGACTGTCAGTGCCATTGAGAGATTCTGAATACACTCAGTCCTCCAAGTACAGTTGGGTTAGACTCAATTACTTCATAACTTGTTGAAATCTCCACGTTCGATTCAAAAGGTTTTTGCTGTTCTTTTTATAAGACTTCACATGTTTTTGTCAGTTTTCTCTTCCTCTGTCATTTTTAAGGGCTATTAACCTTCGAAATAACCACTAAAATACACCAAACAAAGCCAAGTAAATAAAACACGCCATGACTGAGTGATTCACTGTACCCAGTGGCCTTGGGTCTCATCCCCTTGTGATGCAAGTGAGTGAGCCTCAGTTCCCTGATCGCGTATTCTGAGTGCATTCGCTCTTCCACCATCTGAAGTTCTTATTATTTCTTATGGGAACCAGCTTGTAAGCTGACCATATCTTGGACATTCATACCCCAAGGACTAAGTACACTAGAATCAGGAATCCTTGTAATCTTCTTTGTTTAAAAAGGTTCAGCTATGGTTTTCCTTTGAGGTATGGTCTGTTTCTGGTGTCTCTTCTTATCCCAGAGGTGCAAGGTTTTTTTTGTACGGTGGTAGTCAAAGTCTTCTGAAGGTCTTACTAATGCATCGTGAAATAGCATTGCTTGATGTAATTTCTGTGCTTTCAATTATATATCCAAGTATTTTTTGGCCTTCCCTGCATTATCCAGAAGATGAAACCTGTTAGTATAAACAATTATGTCTTTTTCATATGCAGCTTCAAGCTCACACGTTTCTACTTCCTATTTATAGCTGACGCTTCTTGCTACTGGCATGGAATATTCATCTGAAGGGGAGTGAAGCATTCTTTTGTGTTCCCATGAATACGAAAATAATTCAAACACCCATTTCATCCATTCATCAAAAGAGGACAACAATGTGATACTGGCAGCCTTGGCTTCCTACAAAGCTTTATTTGTGGGGCTCAGTAAAGACTTGCACGAGAGCACAGTTGAGGTCCAGGCTTTGTGACCATGTTACTAGCTGTGCACTTGGGGAACCAAGATTCCCCAAGTGCACAAAACGCACCCAGCAGCAGGGTTGGGATTGGGATTGAATGGCCAGGGCTCTCTTGGCTCTGAGCGATATAGACACTCCTGCTCCTTTTCTGGAGCTTTCAGACTTATAGTGTAGTGTGATGTGAGAGACGCGCCTCTCCTCCAATCAGCACTGAACCTTCGTTACAGGGTTGTGCAAACTGTGACGTGTCAAAAGACAATTGGCTGTAGAGGGTGTATTGGAGAAATCTGCCTACACTTTCTGCGGGTGCAGGGTTTGTACTCACAGGCTGATATGGGGAACAAGACAGAGGTGGCAATTTCAAATTGAGTGGGTACAGCACATTACAAAAATAACTGGCAAGTAAAATTTAAAAATATTAAATACAGCGTATTTTAATGCAAGCTGCCCAGTTGGATTCCCTTGGTATATTTCATGAATCAATCAGTGAAAATCAACTATTGGCACTGCTCGAAGGAGAATCCCAGGTGATGTGGAGATCTCAGACCAGCATTGTTGTTCTAGTTTTCTTGCCAACAAAGGCAACTCATGCTGACAGAAATAATACTACAGTAGTTAGCAGCTTAATGGCAGCACTTTCCTCCTATATGATATGCAAAGCAGATTTGGTTTTTTCTACTATACACAGAAAATCAAAAGAAACCATTTATAACTGAAGATAATTCACTAAGGCACTAATATAAAATGACAATGTTTTCGCAGAGACTTTTCTTTGACCAGATTTGACACAGTTCCCTATGTTAGTTCATTATACTCATTAACGCTTATCACCAACAGGATTGATCAACAGGGGGTCCACTTTAAAGTCCGAGGCTGGTAGCTTGTCTGGAGGCAATCCAAACTGTACAACTGACACATACTCTGCACCACCATGCAGACACTCTCTTGTGAAATTCTATCCTATTCGTCTCACACAGCCCAGACAAGCACAGGCCTGTTCACCGGTCACTGAGCCCAGGATGCCAGCTCTGGGATGTCATCCTTGTTCATCCCACAGATGTAAATAACATGGCCACAGCATTCACATTCTCACCTTGTAAGAAAGCCATTTCTACAAGAGAACATGCATTGTCCTGCTGGAATATCACTTGGTCTGTTACTACACTACAATTATTATATCATTCTGCACATCTGCAAGACACCTCTTGACATCCTACAAGGTGATGTCCTCTTGATAAGCAGTAACTGTAATCTTTCTACCTTGATTTTCATCTACTGTATACCCTGTGCCTAAACAGCTCTGCTTAACAGGTGATTTCTGGCTTATGCAACAGTTAACGTTACTCAAGTGTAATCAGTCATAAATGATCAACTAATCAAAATGACCCCAATAAAATTTAAATACCTCAAATACATAATCTATTTCTTCCAAAAATATACCTGCTAAACCACAGTGAGTTGTTTCTTTTGCTGAGTATACAAGCCTTTTAGTCACACTAAATGTCATGATTTAGTGTGTCCGAAGCAACCACTGCACATGCTGACTATAACACTACACATTTTTTAATTTCACTGTTGGCTTCCCTTCCTCTTCCTCCAACCCTGGTCCCGAATGTCCCAGATTTCTATAAAGCAGCAGCACCTGAAGATCTGGAAGAGGCTTAATCATTAGTCTGATTAAGGCAGTTACTAGCCGATGGAGTTTTGTGTGTTCTCTCCATGTTGGTGTGGGCTTCCTCCTGGTGCTCTGTTTTCCTCCCACAGTTCAAAAACATACTGTTAGGGTAATTGGCTTCTGGGAAAACTGCCCTGGTGTGTGCGCCTGCGTGCACACCCTGCAATGGACAGGCATTGTGCCTTGTGCCCATTACTTGCCAGTAATGCAGAACATTTAATATTCACAACTGTCCCCCTGTAGAATAACAGACAAGAGCAAACAGAATACCTGTTCAGCAGCCAAGAGAGGGGAGCTAACTGGTGCCGTTTTCCAAGAGAACTGTCTCTGATACTCAGAGTTTTGTGCTGCACTGCGACGTACAGTTGATTTCAGACCAGCTTTCTTCTGCATGACCCGGTGAACCTGAAACAAGATGGCTTTTTACAACACCATGAAGCATTCAGAACACTTACACACATGAAGCTAGCTCCACGCTGAAACTGTCTAAGCACCAAATGTGTCAGAAAAGCCAAGTGAGTGGACACCCTGATCTTTCAAGAAGATACTGTATGCTTTCGTGGCTTTGAAGACTCGGAGAGTGAGTATTCTCAAATTCTTAAGACACTGGGTTCCTGTGTTAAATGTATTTCTTCTCAATCATGAAAAAAAAAACTTATAATATCAAAACTACAAAATACGAACAAGGACCACGGCTCTCCTTTCACTCTCTCCTCTCTTAACGCTACTCACACGAGAGTTTATCCTGAGTTTATTTTTTAAACCTAAAGTTTCAGACACAAGCAAGAAATCAACCTACATACATTCCAAAACCCTGTCCTACGAATAACCCCCTCTATTTAGGAAATGTCCCAGTTCTACTGACAGTAAATAAGTAAACAATGATATATTAGTATATAGAAAAAAAAACACATGACCACCTAGAGTGGTCCCCAACAGACATAACAAATCCCAGTCCTACATTAGTTTACATCCTGACAGTTGTGCTGGAAGAAATGGTGTTATCTGGGGGACAGCTCATTGTTGAGATCCTGGTACATGAGAGCTTATACATAGCTTGACCAAAAAATGATAATTATAGGGAAAACTGGGATACATCAGTCTATTAAAGACATGTGAAAAAAGTACCCATATTAACCTGCAAATTAAAAAACAATATTGTTGGAAGTTGAAAGTAATGGATAAAAAGTATTCCAAATCCAAATTGTATTTCTTCTGTTACTGAACCTTAAAAGGTTCAATCACAAAGCAGAGCTGTTATACTCTCACTCTTTCTTGATCTGCCATGTTCTCAGCCTTTTTTGACTAAGTCACAGAGCCAGCTACAGTATGTTAGGCAGCGCAGGATGCTTGAGTTTCACAGCAGCAAACAAGGCAGGCAAAGAGACCTTGGCGCAAAGAATAATCCATCTTTTTTAAGATGTGAATGCAACTTGTTACAAACAGGAGTACACAGCAATAGTAAGAAATGCCTGCCTCATCTTGGTTATCCAATTGAAAATGTATAACGGGGACCCTATACTGTAAACAAGCACCATCCTTCTAATTAGATGTAAAACTGAAGTCCTGACTCCTGCAGTAATCCTGAATCCTGGCCAAAATTTCCCATTGGCCCTTACCAATCATGGCCTCCAAATAATCCCCATCTATGAATTGTCTTAATTACTCTGCTCTCCCCACTGATAGCTGATGTGTGGTGAGCGTTCTGGCGCACTATGGCTGCCGTCGCATCAATCAGGTGGATGCTGCACATTGGTGGTGGTGGAGGGGAGTCCCCATTACCTGTAAAGCGCTTTGAGTGGAGTGTCCAGAAAAGCACTATATAAGTGTAAGCAATTATTATTATTACTGTACTGTTTTTTTGACAACATTAGAGTGTGACATCTAACAGGCTGAAAAGAGGTTAATTGTGGACACCCCAAATCAGATTACACTTACTCCGTCGAGCCCAGCGTCTGATCTCTCAGCTGCTGCTGCTGTGCGAGTAGGGCAATGCTTATCTGGATCAGAGGAAGGCAAGTTTTTGCCGTTTGCCACTGGGAAAGGCTGTGTATTTAAATCCTCCGACGGAGATCTGGGAAGTCTGGGCACCCGTGGAGCTGGTGGAGTCTCCGTTCTTTCGGGAGACAGCGGCCTCTCCTCTGCGGCGGCTGGTTGGGATCTCTCAGAGCCGTCGCCTTGCTCCCACTGGAAAGACCTGGAGATCAGTGGACGGTAGAAAGGCACCCTCTTCTTGGAGGTGAAACTGGGCTCCTTCGTAATTCCTAAAACAGACAAGAGAGACAACAGGCTGGTACCAACACCACCCATGTGAAAGACGAGCAGTAATTCAACTAATAACTTTAACTCCCACACCATTCCTCATCTCAAAATGGAAAAGAAATTTAGCGTATAATCAGATCTGCTTTATAGCAGTAATTTTAAAGTTAATCTCTGCTTGTCCTCAAATTGGAATGTCCCAGCTAAACAGTAATTGGATTTTACTCTTTTGCCGATGTTATTCCTGGCACCTTTCAAAATTCTGAAATATTCTAAAACCCAGGAGCACAGCTGAAAGTCCTTACGCTCTCAGGATGAATCTGCTTCATGATGTATACAGTCAAATTACAAGCTCTTTGGAGACACGGTGTTCACCAGCCTTAAGTCGGAATATATTAAAATAACACCAACAAATTAAATTGGCTTCTGGGAAAATTGGCCCTGGTGGGAGCATGTTGGTGTCTGTGTGGCCTGCGATGGAGTAAACAGTGATACAGCATGAGCTGTGTATAAGAAGTAATTATATCACCCTGCAACTCGCAACTCAGAGCTCACTTAAGCTAAACTGGTGGGAGCCTGGCCAGCACCTGGAAGGGAGACCTCCTGCGAAAGCCAAGGTTGGGACTGGACCAGTAGGGGGTGCTCACCCTGCAGTCTGTGTGGGTCCTAATGCCCCACTATAGTCATGGAGACACTATACTGTAAAAAATGTGCTGTCCTTTGGATGAGATCTAAAACCAAGATCCTGATTCTCTGCAGTCATTAAAAATTCCAGGATGTTTCTCAAAAAGACTAGGGGTGTTACCCTGGTGTCTTGACTACATCTCCCCTTGGCCTTTATCAGTTATGGCCTCCTAATAATCCCCATCTTTGAAATGGCTTCATTATTGTGCTATTCTCCTTCCCATTGACAGCTGATGTGTGTGAGAGTGCTGGTGCACTTTGGCTAGTATTATATCATTCAAATGTGAGTTACACATTGGTGGTGGTGGAGGGGAGGGGAGCAAAGCTATATTTTAATTAGGGCTTGTATTATTATTATTATTATTACTACTACTACTACTACACGTGTATGAAAGTAAAACCTTTAAAAGAACCTAGCTAAAAACAACAAAACCAGCACTGATGTTGTTGTTAACTGTGGATTCACGGCTCTACACCCTTGGAAGACAATTTAATAGCGACAGTTGAAAGTCAATAGAATATATTGGGTCTAAAACTTAAATTACAAATAGGAAAGACTGTGCATCAGATGACAGAGAGTTGTGATCTGGAGGTTGCCTTCCTGCCTTCCTTACCCAGCTGGTCTGAGCGCAGCCCCGCACCGGGTGCCCTGAGGTCCGGAGAGACAGGAGACCCCGAGTCCTTCCACCCGTATCTCTTCTTGTACTCGGTGACTCCCTGCACGGACACAGACACGTTACCCCACTGCTGAAGATACTCCTTAACTAGTGTTTCTGCATTACCACTTCTTTCTTGTCTTACTGAACTGTCCCATTGCTGCTGCTGTTATCCCTGTAAGGAACACTGTTGGTACTTGTTTTTCACACGACTGGGGTATAGGGAGGACAAGTCAGGATGAACCGCAAATTTACAGCTCGCGTCAACAGAAGCAGTCCAGATGATAAATCTTTCATTCTCTCTAAAGTACTGATAAACCATGCAGGTTGCATTTTCTACACAACTGTAAACTCCTTACATCATATATAAAGTATAGTACAAGCAGGGGATACTGTATCTTGCCTTGGATTCGTGCACATCACTAAAGCACTGCTCAAGACTGTCACGTTTTCTTCGCTCAGCGTCATTCCTTTCCATCTGTAAAGTAGGTGAGGTTTTTGCTTAATCACTGAAAAATTAATCTGTGCAGTCCATAACCAGATTATACTAATACCGTATTGTCCTTTTCGATGGTCAATGTCGCTCTGCAGTATTTAAATTCATATAGAGGTCCTGTTCTGCGAAAGTGACAGATACGTCGTGTCTAAATGATATTGCTAGCCTCAAAGAAAGGTTTTGATCGTCAGTGGTGTAATTTTAATGTTTTGATCCAAAACCAGACGCAGCTTTCCTGAATTCTACACACTTCAGCGTATGAGAGCAACCGTCGCAGTTTAAACTGAAGTGATTTGAACATGAAACAAAAACGAAAACACTACAGACGCAGAAGAAGTTTTTTTTTGTGTGTACAGGATTTAATTTAGTCCTGGTCTGCCCATACTCGACTGAGAGGGTGCGCACAGGTTACCTGACGGTGAAACCGAGAAAACTACCCAAAAAGTAACCTCCTCCAGTTGAACAACATCACTCTGCTGACGTAACGCGCGATCCGTGTTCAAAAGGAATTGTTCTGCAGTTCTGCACTTCCCTGCTGAGCTGTCGAGCAATCGGTTGTTTTAAACAGTACAGAAAAAGAAAAATTACCTTAAATCTGACTGGCATTTTCATGCAGAATGTTTCGTTAACTCAGCAGAACAACCTGCAATGGATTTGTGCTGTCGGCAACGACCACCCAAAAACCAAGCCAAAGCTGCCACTGGTAACAGTGTTGCGTTGCCTTAGCAAACTCATCGCGTCCTTCAACAAGCCCAGCGAAAGCTTGATCAAGCTCAGACGGTAGGAGGACCCACTTCTTATCCACGACTTCCTGTTGTAGTGGCCATGCACCACGTGGATGACTGGGAGCCAATGTTCTGTGAGCATTCAGTCGGTTCATTGTTTTGATATCGTGTTTCACACACCTACAAGTGGGAGATTCGAGGTGATCGTTAGAGATGTTCTTTTTTTTTCGGCAAAGGCGAAGACAATCAAAAACAGCAGGATCTGCGCGGTGCGTCGGACTGAAAAGTGAAGGCTAAGGTTGCAAAGCCGAGTTTGAGCAATAATTTTAAAAAGTATTACGGCGGCATTCTCTTCCTGTAAGGAAACATTGAATACGCACTATATTTCAGTTGTGACGGATCAAGTTTCACGTGACTCGGTAATCTCAAGAGAGAGTGAAACCTGTACGCGATCGAAAATGATCGGGATCTTACTCTGAGCACCGCAAAAAATCAAATAGCCAATAAATAACCTGTTACAAAATGCACTTGTGCGCTCGAGTAGGCCTTAACAATGTATTCATTATAACAAGTGTTTTAAATACTTGTTTTAAAAACACCCAGTTGATATTTTATGTAAAAGCTATTTAACCTGAACTCATGAGGTAAAATAAACACTAAACAGAAAGCTCTGACTAAGATCTCATGTCTTGCTAATTGACTCGAGAGACGTTACGATGACAGGGTGTTAACGCACCCTCCTCGAGCCAGTTTAATATTCGTATACCGAGTGTTTATTCTTCATTCCTCCTATGAAGAGGAATTTCCTGTAATTTGTTATTTATCGTTAAAGGGAAAATTGGTTGTTGATACATTGTGCAGACAACTAGCGGAAGTTACCTGACCAGCTCAGAATAAAGTATAAAAATTACGTTTTTACCGTTTGTCCGTATGGAGGTTTATAATGTCCGTTTTTTTTGTTACATTTATGCCCAAAGACGTGTAACCACCCATACTAACCACTTATACCAGTTCAGGGTCATGGAGGATCCAGAGCCTATCCTGCCAAGCAACTGGCACCATGTAGGGTCCACCCTGGACAGGACGCCTGTCCCTCACAGGACAAATATGCAAGCACGCACACCAGGGTCAAGCCAGTTAGCCTACCAGTATGTCTTTGGACTGTGAGAGGAAACACACACAAAGGCGGGAAGAACTTCCAAACTCCACGCAGACAGCATCCCAGGAATTGAAGCCACGACCCCAGAGCTGCACTAAAGACGGCCAGTTGAAATTAATGATGTCGGGATTTTTCAAATCTGTAAGGACATGTTAATTACTTCTTTGATTCTGAAGAAGTCTTCATGGTTGATGAGTCAGTGCCTTTGAGGATGCTGAATTCTTAAATTACATCCCTCATTGTACTCTTTATTCCAGACTAAAAAGATTCAGTTCTTTTATCCTGTCAGTATAAAACAATCATCTAAGCCCAAGAATGTATCAGGTTGCTTTTTGCTGGACAGATACCATAGAAACAGCAGCTTTTCTGTAACATGGTGAGCAAAAGCACATGCAATATTCTGTTTGATTCATCTTTGAAACATACATAAAGAAAAATAGACAAGTTACAAGTCCTACTTACTGATTTGAACTTGAAAACACTGCATTACTACAAAGTGTGAGGCAACAAAATAAACGACACTACTACCCTAATAATAGGTCTAATTGGACGTTCGTCCCTCACAGGTTGTATCATTTTATAAATTTGGTGTAAAGAATTAGGGAGATTAACATATTGATAATTCAATGTCTGTTATTATTGTAATCCTCAACACTTCTAGCTTAAGGTTTCATTAAAAAAGCAGCCACAAACGCAAATTTAGATTGAATTATAAATTAAATTATTCTAGAAGATTATTAAAAGAGGACTTTGATTTATTCTAAATAAATTGAATAAAAACAAAACAGAAGATTTACCCCTTTGTCATAAATAATCATCTAGTTTAACTCCCACCTATATACATTTTATTAGTAGTAGGAAAAGGCATCGTTGTCTTCTTTTCAAAGCAAATAAGGCCAAACTGTGCCTAGCTGGTGTTATCTTCTTTAAGTTAATCATGTTGAATGTGTGTAGTGTGATAGGTGGTCCATCTGGACCAGAATTTCCAAATCAATGGCCCAGTATGCTGTCTGGGGTGACATGAGGACACTGTGCTGTAGGAGGTGCCATCCTTTGGATGAGGTGTTATACCAAGGCCTTAACTACTTGGTTATTAAAGATCCCTTGGCCCTTTTTGATAGAATGTTAACCTATCAAAACCCTACCTGGGGATGTCTTAACCCCAGTGGGTGCTGTAAAGTACAATATACTCTGGGATTGCAAAATCTAGCCTTAAGTTCCCCCTTAATTCAAATGGAGAAGCAATTTCACACTTCCCTGCCTGATCTATTGAGCAATGGGCCTGTTGTGCATCATCCAGGTGGATGCTGCCCTTCAGAGCTACAGTAGATGTGGGGTCAATGAGTTTCTCCTCTGTTCTGTATATATAATGCTTTTGGATCTTTTGAGATGAAAAGTGGTACAGAAATGCAAGGAATTATATTAATGATAACACTCGTCTTATATTAGAGTCAGCATAACTACACTCACATTTTATAATGGCTATCAAAAGTGTTCTTCCCCTTGGAATTTATCACATTTCACTGTGTTACAGTATCGTATCACAATGTACAGTATACATTTGGGTGTTTCTGCTATCAAGGGAAGGTTATAAGAAAATGTCCAAGGCATCCCCCAAAGCACAGTAAAGTCCACTAAAAAGAAATGTAGAAAATATGGCACAGTTGTGAAACTATTTTAAAATTGCTGTTCACCAACTTCTGCCATCCAACCTGAGAGAGTTTCAGCAATTTTGCAAAGAAGAATGGGCAAGAATTGCAGTGTCCAATTGTGCAAAGCTGGTAGAAACTTATCCAGGAAGGCTCATGACTATAATTTCTGCCAAATGTGCCTCTACCACATATTGAACTACTACTGTTTGATATTGATTCAAACGGTAGTAGTTCAAGAAGATAGCTGTATCAGCATGCCTAGGCTCCAAAGGAACAAGTAATGGTCTATTCCATGCTGAAAAGAGAAGAAAAGAAACACTTCAGCTGTGGAGCCTTCTTCGGGTGTGGGTAAATTACAGTATGTAATCAGTTATTTTCTGTTTTAAATTTATAATGAATGTAGGAAGATCTGTAGAATTTTGTCTCCACTTTGACATTCTAGAGTGTTTTGTGTTAATCAATGGCAAAAACGCCAAGTTAAATACATCATGATTCTGTATTGTAACACAATAAAATATAGAAAAAAGTCTGGGGGATGTGGTGATACTTGTGATAGCCATTGTAATGCATGAAATGACAGAGTGTGATCCACTGCTGTCCTGAACCTTAATCTGAACCTTATCGGAAACCAGTGCCTGAAGGCATCTGTTATTTTTTGGCTGTGCTGGAGCACTAAAGTCCCAGTTTATTTTCCCCTATAATAAAACCATGGGAACAGAGGCAATTGCAGGTGTGTTTTTGCACAACCCTTTCACTAACATTTGTCACATGGTCACAACTCTATTCCACAGTCTGCAAAAGTTGCACTCATAGGAGTTCTCCACAGACAGCTGCGCAGCATCAAAAATGACAACTTCAGTCGGTGTCTTTAGAGTGCACTGTAACGCTGACGGCACAGTCATTTCTGTCTTGCTAAAAATCCAAATCCATTTGGCAAAAGAGAAACATAATTAATTCCATGATGCCTTTCAGTAATAATTTCTAAGCGCGCTGTGGATATTGTTTGCCAGATATCTACTGGCTCATGGATTATAGAGCAGAGAGGCTTGAGTTGTTTTTGTAGGATGCTGTACATGAGGAAGAAAAAGTCTCTGCTAAGCCTACCCAGTTCATATGACCTCTACACTGCACTTTATAAAGTAGGATAATGAAAATACCTGAGCAGTAAACACAGCATTCCCAGCAAGTTCTGATGTCTGCCTTAAGGTGTAACAGTACATAAGAAGATAAGAAAGGATACAAACAATACAGTAGGTCATTCAGCTCATCTAGCTTGTGTGATGGTAGTTAATTGATCCAAGTATCTCATCCAGCCGTTTCTTGAAGGAGCCGGGGTTTCAGTTTCAATCACCTGGCTGGATAGCCTGTTCCACACCACCACGCCCCTTTGTGTAAACACGTCTCCGGTTTCTGGTTTTAAATTCATTTCCATGTAGTCTCCACCTATGTGCTCTGGTTAGTGTGTCACTGTTTATTCTGAAGAATTTCACTGGCTTTACCTTGTCAATGTAGTTGACAAAGTTTAGAATATTTGTATCAAGTCCATCTTCTCTTTAAGACCATATTAATACACGTTTCTGTAAAACATCCAGGTTAACAAATATGAGATAGAAAAGACAAAAAGCTGTGGGAAATGCAACTACAGAATTTGACAGATACGATGACAATGTTTTTTAATTCGAATCGCCCATTATTTTTGTTATACCTTTTTAATAGCCTTTAGCGTTTCTTTCACGTCTCAGCTCGGAGCTACAAACCTCTCTTGCGCTCACAGTATGCGTAGGCTCCTCTAACCACTCAAAGTGGCTGAAAAACACGAACCTGATTAAGAGTTTGTTACGCAGAAAATTTAATTGAAAGAATAATTCACAAGTCCTATATATTGGTATTTGTTACAGTGACAGTTTGCCTTAGAATTTTCACTTTTAACCTTAATACATATATATACAATATGTCAAATACAATATGTCAAAGCATCTGGTACATAATAGAATGTGCATTTCAAATTACCCTGCAACTCACAACTGGCAGCCCACTGTAGCTAAGCAGGTGTGAGCCTGGTCAGTCCCTGGATGAGAGACCTCCTGGGAAAAACTAAGGTTGCTGCTTGAAGAGGTATTAGTGGGGCCAGCAGGGGGAGCTCACCCTGCGGTCTGTGCTGGTCCTAATGCCCCAGTATAGTGACTGTAAAAAGATGCCGTCGTTTGGATGAAACATAAAGCCAAGGTCCTGACTCTCTGTGGTCATTAAAAACTCTCGAAAAGAGTAGGGGTGTTATCCGGATGTTCTGGCCAAATGTCCCACTGGTCCTTACCCATCATGGCCTCCTAATAATCCCCATCTATGAACCGGCTTCATCACTCTGTTCTCCTCCAGGCTGATAGCTGATGGTCGTATCATCTAGGTGGTGGTGGAGGGTAGTCCCTATTATGTGTAAAGCGCTTTGAGTGGAGTTTCCAGAAAAGCACGGCTCATGGGGTAGAGGAGGAGTGATAAAGGGACAATACTGTACTGTAACCTCTCTTCGGAAGAGGGTTCATTCATTTTTGATGGTCTGCTAGTTTGAAAGAATCAACCTCTTGGACTGTAGGGGGAGCCAAATTTTTTTTAAAAACTTTGCTGATCAGAAAATAGCAACTCCTATTCATACTCAAGAGCATTATACTAATTATACACATTTCTAAACAGAAAGAGACAGTTATATAGTGTTACATAAAAATAACCACATATGTTCCTTTCAACCTAAGTACCAGTATTCCTTTTTCTCAAAGCTCTGTTTTTTTATACCGTTCAGACCAAGATGCTTCTAAAACAGTACATGAATCATTCACAATTGTAATGTGAGTAGATCCATAAAGGCATATTTTCCTAGTAAGAGAGACAGCAAGCTGGAGTCCTGCTTGGACCTAAAATTGAGAGTTTAGAACATTGATTAAGCTAACCAGCATTGAAAGGTAATAATAATAATAATAATAATAATAATAATAATAATAATAATAATAATAATAATAATAATAATAATAATAATCATTTATCTTTTTTATTATTATTATTGGAGATGAGAGTAGCAGTGTATTTTATCATTCATGTCCATCAGACTAATAGGATACCACATGCATAGTCTGGGCATCTAATAATGGTAAAGGACCAAATAACAGACTTATTATTTCCAGAGTTTGCTGGAGACATCTATATATATCTAATTAAAAGAGGGGTGATCCAACGCAACATCTAAATCCCCATATAGATTCAGCACGATGATGTGGCAAAATCTCCGTCCAGAAAAATGCATGGGCTCAAAGGCATGTCCTGCAGTGACAGACTGGAGGAGATTATTTTTTTAGTATTAAAGAAAACTATGAGAAGACCTGATTAGGGATGTCAGAATCCCCACAGGGATTGACAATGTCCACCCAGGGCACGTTTTAAGAATAAATAATGAAACAAGCACTAGATGACACAAACACAGGGAAGTGCATTTAAAATCAATAGCAGGAAGCACCTGAAAGTTGTGGGTGTAGTGAACAACCTGCCAATATCCTGGCTTCTTTCGGGCTTGATGGGCTGAATGGTCTCTTGTGTGCACTGTAACTGTTCTCTTGTTATTCATTTTAGCTTGTCTGAAAATGTTCTCCAATCAGTGTGAATGGGAGCCTTACATATTCTGGAGTACTGCACACCTTAAACCAACAACTGAAACATTGTGTTTTTCTTTTCATCGTGGAACCAACCTTGACTCGTTCCTTTGCAGCCTACCCATGCTGATGCTCCTGCCTACTTGAACTACTTAAACCAACAATGCCTGGATGTCTCCAGATGGATAGAGGCCAGGAAACAGTCACTTACACCTGGAAGGATTGGTGACAACTGCTCTGCTCTGTGATGGACTCTGGGCAGCAATAATCTCATTAGCCCAGACCCATGCATGAGGTGAGGTGACGGCTAAGGAAGTAGGAGTGGAAAGACTGCATCACTCAGAACGCTGGTGAAAAATTGAAACTAGGAGAGTTGTGAAACTGGCGCTGTCTCAGATAGTCCCCCTATGCATAGAGGAGAAGATATCTGTGAGGCATACTCCAGTGGACAATGGGACCTTAGTGCTTTCGTTATGAGCACTACCCACATTTCCTTCTCCCTCTTCTTATTTGCACATTTCTTTTAAAGGGAGACATTAAATGAATGTGTAAAATCACATATGACTGAAGATCTCTGGTAGAATTTAGGATGTTTCAGGTAATATTTCTTTTTTGAGATCAGATTTTTCATATTCATTGATATGAATATCAATATTATATCTTATATTGATAAGAAGAACATCAGAACGGAAGTTACAAAATCCTGAAGAACATCAAAAATGTTACTCCTTCCTTCTCTTCTCCCCCACAGTGGTCTCTTCATCCCTCCCCAGACCCCAAGTTAATCAAACCCCAGCCAGTCTTTCATTTATTCTAATCACAACATCTCTCCTGAGGAGAATCTGAATATTTGCTCTGGCAGTAGAAAGTTCTAGCATCACTATGTCCACTGTAATGACGACTGTTGCTGTGTCAGCAGGCTATGATGAGGGTGCCGGCGCTGTGCAATCACTTTGCCAGTGAGGTAAAGTTTCCTTTGACACCCCTTTATCTGACATCGTGAGCTCTCATTAAGCAGTGGCATGGCTGGATCCAGTGGAATGTTTCTTCCAATCATTCTGGACAATACAGATATCAGGTGACCTCAAGTACGATTAACCTCTGTTTAAACCTCCCAAAACATCAGCATAAAAGTGCCAGGTGTGTTGAGAGTCCAAAGTTTGCATAGAAGATCCGGAAGTTTCGGGAAATTTCTGACGACACAAATTTTGCCAAACACAAAATGGTGAAAGGTGACTGTTAGCTCAATCCACAAACAGTGCTCGATTTTGTCACTGATGTTTCCGGCGAATCTCAGTTCTATACAGCATTTACTTCAACGCTAAGTTTCAGTCCCTTGGCACATTGGTGTGTTGACCGTCTACAAAACCATGGACAAACTTTCAACCAGGAGTTGAAGACTTCCCCGTCTTGAAGAATTTTACTGTCCTTAAAAAGCAGAGTGCAAGGCATAGTTTTTAAAAAGGTTTGCGTGGACCCATAGAATTCAATGCAGACCTTATTTGTTCATTCACTGTAAATTGCAATTTCATTACCATTTATACATTTTCTATGTTTTTAGAGAAGGATTTTGTGTCAGGGGCTGGATTTTAATGTTTGTGGACAACACAAAACATGACTTCTGTGCTGAGATCCCCTAGATCACATGATATTGTGATACCAGGGTCTGTGGCACACTGTCTCACTGCTCACACCAAGCAATATTAAAACACACGGACTCCCAGGGAGCATGGAACAAGCCGTTCTGTCATGCTGTTGAAGCCGACACTCTGGCTTCCTTCAGAAAACAGCTGGATCTGGGATTCAATGAGAAGCTATAACCACCAAATGGACCAGATAAGCAGAATGACTTCCTCTCATCTGTAATCATTCTTAACTTTCTTCTAAAACTGGAGACTAAGCTAAGTGCAGCTGAGTGCAGAGTAGCCACCTGCTCTTATAAAGAAGTCTTGCAGTGCTTCATGTGGCACATATGTCTCTTGAGTTTGCATGTCTCCTGTTTGTCCCTTAAAAAAATGTATCGTTAGCAACTGCTACTGTACATGTGGCTTGAGAGCGTTTCAGGTGGAAAATGTATTGCTAATTGAAGAACTGTGTTAGCCGTTGGGTCCTGCAAAATTGCATCTCTGGATTTTACACTCATTTACAGTTGTAGAATTTCAACAAACCCAGACTGTGTGTGTTCAAACAATCATTGCACAATCCTAATGGTTAACATGCATGCGTTCTCTCATTCCCTGGCCCGGTACAAGAGATCTTCACTTAATTATTTCAGGGATGAATTTCTTGGCTTTGGCCACAGAGCCACCGCACCCCTTCCTGGAATTGGATGGATTGGATTGGTTAGGATTAGGGTTAAGCTTTCACCTATAATTTTGCGTTTTTTTGTGTTTCATGTTTTCTCCATATCCAAGAACAGTTTTTATGCAGTATATTTCTTTTAGTTGTATATCTTTGCCACATTCTTTGTCTAACAAATTCACTCAGACCGAGAGGGCTGAATGGGAAGAAATTGATTTAGGTTCGATCCTTGGCTCGGACTGCCTTCCTCTCCACATTCCGTGTACAATGTTTCAGAACACCAGAGTTCGGAGTGTTTCCGTCCCATTAAACACTAGCTTTTTTGGGGGATGTGTTTATCTGTGTGGTATATAGTTTACAATGAAGCAGCAACAGAGAATTCTGTGGAATACCGCATTCATAGCACACACACACAAAAAAACGAGACGTACTCTTTTAACAAAGCTTTTCAACGTTTCTCATGAAAAGGGATGTTACTCTACTGTACAGAAAGCCAGGCGGGTTTAACAGATCTAATTCCTGAACTACTGCCACACAGGTGTTCAAAGAAATTGAACTAGCTCAAGGAATGCGAGTGGAAAGCAGAACATTGAACAAAAACCACATGCTGAACAAGCACACTTTTCTGCTTATTAAATGACAGCTTTGGAATTAAATAAAATTAAATGATAAACACACATTTAGGGAAATTCGTCAGTAGTTCTGCGCACATCTGTTTTATTTTTTTTCTACGAAGGAAAGATTGAACAGTTTTGCTCATCCATAATGCCCTTCTCATCTGGGGACAAAAGGCTAATGTTAGGCCATGTATCTAGAAACAGTCTTTGTTCAAATCAAGTTAATTTTAATTTGTTTTATTTGCAGTCACCTGCTTCATATTCTAGGACATATGTGACATATTATTTGCACAGAAAATGCGAAAAATTGATAGCTTTTCTTTTATTTAAACATAATTGAGGAACTGGGACTCCGAAAAAGACTCTGCATTGATCTGACACAGGTTGGCATTCTTCTCCGGCTATTTTGAGCTCGTACGCTGGTGGTGCCACATATTCTGTCCTGGCACATGTGAGTATCCCTTACAAGAACCGACAGAGGGGGAGCTGGGGGGAGCGGAGAGGGGGGCGAGTGGGGGGTCGCGGGTTGCTTTATTTGTTTGTGACAAAGAGGACAATTGCTCTCCAGAGCAGGACTGAGCACGAGGCAGGCTGCTCTGCGCCAATGATGCCAGCGGGCGCAGCTGGTTCAGGAGCAGAACACACTGGGCACACAGTGTTTGAGGGTGACCTCAACACTTATCTGGTACCTCTCCTCCAGAGAGGCTATCTGGACTCCTCAATCTTGCTGTTCCTGTGGATAGAGTTGCTTTGTTTCTAAATGTGTTCATTTATGCAGTGCTTATTAGAGATTTATTTAGCAATTAGTGGATGTATCTATTTTGTGGACGGAATGGGGGTACAGTGGTTAGCTTTGTTGCCTTGCAGCACTGGGGCCCTGGGTTTGATTCCTTGGGTGCCATCTGTGTGGAGTTTGTATGCTCTCCCCATGTTTATGTAGGTTTCATGGTGCTCTGCTTTATTCCTACAGTCCAAAACATACTGGTAGGTTAATTTGCTCCTGGAAAAATAAAGTGGTTAGAAATGGATGTGTGCATGTACAGTAATTCATTTTCATTGAATGCTCTTGTTTTGCTGTTGTATGTTGCATATTTTGCCATTCCCAGTTCTGCATTATTTCAAACATTTTGCACATTCACCTTGTACCAGTTTCTCCAGTCCTTCTGCTGAAGCCCCAAGTCCAGTTAATCTGAAATCACTCATTTCTTGAAAATCAGAATCACTGTGGGATTTGGAGCAAGTCGACACATAACTTGTTCATTTCTAAATTAGGAAAGTTCTAGTCCTCGTTGGCTGAATGGGACTCGGACTGTGGTCCTATTTTATTTATATAAAACTTAATTCAACAAATCCCTGCTTAATTGAATATAATTTTGCATTTCTTTAGAAATAGCTCCTATTACACCTGCTGCACTGGGTCTCCAGGAGAAAGGTCGGACACAAAGGTCCGGCCTTGTAAAAAGAAAAAGATACAAAGTAAGTTGAATCCATATTCAAGTTTACTGGACCTGAGTTTATCACATTTTCAGACTTGTCCCTTGAGTCTGTCACAGGTCCAGGATTGTTAGTATGCATTCCTTCAGTTGGGTTGACTGGAGTATCTTGCTCAATGGGAGCAGCATAGCATAGAGGCAGCCCACAGCCCAAAGGGTAGTGGTATAGCATAGAGGATTGGTCTTTGGGTTTATAATAGGTGAGCTCTAACAGACAGGAAAAGTGCAGCTTGCTAAAGGCAACATAGCTCATTCTGCACTTACTTACTATGCCATGGGACAATAATTGAACTTGCTTTTCTCATTCAGAGAATAAAGGCAGCCCACAGGGTAGTGGCATAGCACAGAGGATTGGTCTTTGGGTTCATTAATAGGTGGGTTGGAGATTCAAGTACCAGCTGTGCAGTATTTTACCTCAGTTTTTCCAGTCCATGGGGAAATGGGGACCAGCCCTTTTATGCTGGGGGGTAATTCCTGCGATGGACAGGTGTCCTATCCAGGAAGGAAGGGGGAGTAATGTGCTCTGTAGTCCACAGACACCTCAATAAGCCCAATGAGCTGATGGTCTTGGATACAAAAAGAAACACCATGTTCAAGTGTGACACAGCATTGTCAACAGCAGATACTTAAACCCACAACCTTTCAGTTGAGAATCCACAGCAGAGATAAAAAATGGATAAGTGATTACTGCTCTGGCCTTCCCTCTAGAAGGTTGTAGGTTCAAACTCCATATAGCACACTGCTATTGCTCCTTCTTGAGAAAAATATTTCCATAAGGTTTTTTTTGGAAAATGCCATCTAGTCTAAGTGGATACAAACCTATGTGGGTTTGTAAAATACTGTAAATCCTGCCAAATAAACAAATGAATATTGCTGACCCCGATACAGTTGTCAGAAAATGTCCGCATCTTGTACCTTTTTTTTTCTCTCCAAAGAGAAATGAATTGAAGGGGAGCCACGAAACCTTTAAATTGACCACAAAGAGGGGACTGTTTTAATCAGAAACATGGTCCATTCGTATTGTCCCATTCAATCACAACAAAGCTCTCTTCTGTACATGCAAAGCCTACTCACTGAAAACAAAGGGCGTAATGATTCGCTCTTCAGTTTTGTGTATCAAAACAAATTCAGACCAGGGCCAGTAACAGACAGTGCCCACTTCTGTTGTAAGTTTTACTTACTTATCATGAATTCCTGTAGCATGGCTGCAGATTTTAGCTATACCTAAATTCATACGCAGCTTGGTCTTTTCTTGGTGTTGCAAGAGATTTGTACTTGTATCATCCGTTTCAATGATCTGTGAAACAAGTCAGTGGTCTTTAGTGGTCCATCGCCGCTTAACATGATTAATTTCATTATCTGTTGAGCAGACGAAGCTGACAGGGAAGAAAAGGCTCGGCGCAGAATAAAATTATATTTGTATATTCAATAGGAGGGAGAAAACAGAACGCAAAAAAACACACCACTTGTACACAAAGCCTCATTAAAATATGTATTGAGCTGGAGTGAATATTTGAGTTCTAACAGACAGCAAAAGTGCAGCTTGCTAATGGCAACACGGCTCATTTCTCTGCTTATTTACTATGCCATGGGACAATAATTGAACTTGCTTTTGTCTTTCTTTTCTCATTCAGAGAATAAAGGCGGCCCACAGGGTAGTGGAGAGCCCTGCCGAAGCAAGTCGCTTATTAAAATTCAATGGGTCTTTAGCCAGCATCCCACAGCCACGCATGGTGCCTGAACACTATTCTTCTAGAGGTCTCACATGAACTTGACCCACTGCAAAAAAAAAGATCTATTCAGATTAGATCATTTTTCTCTTCACTTTGTGCCTCAAAGTTGCCTGAATAATACTATACAGCATGGCGGCCTTGTGTTTAACATATCTTGCAAAGTTATGGCTGGAGAAGTATTTAACAGCTTACGGTTAGCTTAAATCATTTTGCAATACTGGGTTATACCGCTCACTAACTTGCCTGTATTTGTACAGAAGGCAATGTACACAGACGCTGCTCAGCCCAGTGAAGAGGTGTCTGATGGAAGGGGAGCTCTGACACTGCCGCTGCATACAAATGTAGAAAACGTTTTGAAATGAATGACAGCAAAGGTACAGAAGGAGAAAGCAGAGGAGTTAATGCACTGATGAGAAAATAATTGAGCTGTGCATTATCTACCAGCTTAAAACAACGAGACCAGGTACGAATGCAAATATTAGCTAGGGAGGAAAGTGAGTGTAACAGAGACGGTCCACAGTCACTGAATAAAACGTGCAACAGAAAGGCGATCACAATGTTGTTTGGATGACAATATCCTACAGAAGCGGCCCGATATTCAAGGGACACGATCAGCCTGTGTAAAAGCACATAGGATTCTATTACAGAATCCATGAGCACTGTTTACTGCCAACCCTCCAGTACGTTCTAGAACATCCACCTTCTTATCACTTCTCCCAGTTCAGAGTCGAGTAAGAGCAACGGGCGCAAGGCAGGGTACATCCTGGACAGGACGCCAGTCCATCCCAGGGCACACATAGACTCCAGCATGCTCCCACCAGGGCCAGTTTTCCCAGGAGCCAATAAACCCACCAGCACTTCTTCAGACTGTGGGAGGAAACCAGAGCACCCGGAGAAAACCCACACGAACAGGGAGAACATACAGACTCCACACAGACGGCACCCGAGGGCCGCAGTGCTGCTTGGCAGCAATGCTAACCTCTCTGCCCCTATGCCGCCCGTGCACTAGAACAATTTGTTATAAAAAAATGGCTGGAGATAACGTTGAATCGATTATTCAGGGCCTGCCCTGATGTTTTGTGGCTTTTTAAAAGGGGAACTAAAAGTGTGGCGCACTTCCTTTGCAGCCTGTGCAGATGACCCGTAAATCTATTATCATGAGTATGTTTCATTTCAGCGTGGTGCTTTTAATTTGATGCCGAGGCACGGGTAATTACTGGCAGAGCCTTGTAAAAGAGAGAAGTGGTTCTGAATTAATGGACGTGTGCGTTACTGGAACTGCACTGATGGGCTCAGTCAAAGGGTCTGAGTTGTTCTGCTGTCTTCTGTTCACGGCCTGCTGTCTTTCTTTATTCGAAAGATAATTTCACCAAACCGTTAATAAAGTTTGAAAGAGTAATAGTGCAGAGGGCATTAAAAATTAGAATACATTAAAAAAAACGGAAGGCAACAAGAATTCGTTTGATTATTTCTCAAAAGGACGGTGCACACACTGCAGCACAAAAAAACATCACACCAAAAATATTCAGATTAGATCATTGTCTCTTATCTTACTCCTATTCTCATTCCAGGTAAATCAGAAATGGTGGTGTGAAAGAAATTCCAAAGATTTTTTTGTGTTGACTAAATAGTCTTGCAATAAAGTGACCACCAAAATTAGGTTGTTATTCTATTGCTAATACACGTGTCTTCTGACCTTCATTATTGTTTCTCCCTCCCAAAAATAAACCACTCACTAATGACAGAAATTTAGAATTCAATCTTATCAATAGGCTTTGTTATTTTGGGATTGAAATGGTCTTTTTGAATTTCTGATTGTGTTCTTTTTTGTCTTATTTATAATTTGACTGGCGTGTAATGTTTTTGAACAAAACAATACAAACCGTGCTTTTAAAGCAAATGAAAAAGGTGATTTTTACCTTTGCCTAGTTTGAAAGCGAGTTCGAAAGTTGAAATGGAACATCTTGGAAACAAAATATTTACTTTTGCATAGTAATTGTTGCTGTTTTTGCCAGTTGTGCCTTTTATAGAGATGCTGTCTTTTTCTACCCTCCCAGAAGCAGAAGTACGAACTCCCCCCTGTCTTCGATTGCCCAATCGAGCGCCAGTAGAGCACCACCTTCTCCGGCAGGCCTTATCTGAGCACAGCTGGCGGTCATATCGGCTGTAGCCTCCCAGTCGTGTATGAACTCCCTCTGCCACACTTCCCTTTTCTCCGTGCGCTTCGGCAGGAAATGATCGCCGCAATGTGATCCAAGCAGCAGTCGGTTATTTCAGCAATTATTTCGAGAGCATGGTGCAGAATACGCAGCAAGCCAAGGCCTGCCTGGGTGACTTTAGGGTTTGGAACTGCAGACTCTATAATAGAGCAGACAGACCTCCCCGGGGGCGGTGAAGCGCGCTGCAAAGCAAAAAGAAACGACGTCTCCTCTCCATTCCAAGAACAGTCAGGATGACAAATGTTACGCGCACGTTTCATGCCATTCGCTTGCGCCAACGAGAAAAAGAAGAAAACACGTTTTGATTCAGGAGGGTTGTTGGGGGGCATTCAGGCATCTTGGTTTTAATTTTTCATTTCGTTTAACGTTGAAAGCTAAAAGTCCTCAGAAATGATCTGGTCACTGCGTTATTTCAGAAAGATATTTAAATAAACGACCTAAAAGAAGTGAAGTTCAACAACAACTAGGTGGTGATTCAAATTATTATTTGCGTATTACCGTTAACATCGTTTGAAATAAGTTATGAAAGGCAAACTTACTTCGCTCTGTATTTTTAGGTAATCAATAAATCACCACAGTCTGTAGAACCACTGAAATTTGGTTTTCACTTACCCTTAACCAGTTGTTCCTAACCCTGGCCTTGGAGGAATAGAGATTGTATATTTCCAAATGTAATAAAAAACTAGCTGGTATCTTGCTAGTTGTACACCAGGAAATGAGATGTTATCCACACGTCAGTGATGTAACTCTTCCAACACTCGCTCAAGACAGAGGTAGTACCCATGGGCTGGAGATTTGTTCATATAAGAAAGGTGACAGAACCAAGTAATTACACATGAATACTTCTGATTCATGTTACAAATGAAACAATTAGAACTAAAGTAAAGGATAATCTATATGGAAAAATGAGGAAAGTGACAGCATGCATTTAGAAAAGGTATGTCTTGCTTCTCATATAAAAATAACCACAGCAGAAGCAGTAAATGAAAGTCAAAAGGCTTTAGATAAAATGTAAGAATGGGCAAAGACATGGCAGATTATATGTAGTGTAGACAAGTGCAGAATACTACATGCAAACAGTAAAAACATCATCTACAAAACACAAAATGGGCATCTCTGACATCAACGAAGCTAGAACTTATGTTGACACATTATTTACATTTTGTGTGGGGAAGCAAATTAAACAGCAAGCAAAAATGTATGACCAGGATACATGTGTTTTCCCAAAGGGTGATGGGAGTGTGGAACAATCTACCCAGGCATGTTGTTATAGCCTGCACCCTGGTTTCTTTTCAAGAACCAATCGGATCAAATCCCTGTATCAGTTAGCTACTAAAGACCGAACAGGCGTATCCATTTGAACTTTTCTTCCATTCTTAACACTGTGTTAAGATCTGGTTTTTGGTCCAGCCCAGTTCTAAATCATAGGTTGACTGCTTCCAGTTTTGTTGCAGATTTGTACTGTACATTTTCTATCAGCTCTGAAAAGGGCCAGTGGGATTTGTAATCGGTATCAGCCCTGTACCAATTTTTATCTTTCATTCACATGTTTTATCTTTCATTCACCTGTAAGTGAGTGGAGTGTCCATAAAAGAACTAAATAAGTATAAGCAATTATTTTTTATTATGTTGCTTGATGCAACCAATCGGACTTCCACAGAAGGAAAAAAGCTCATTGCTGGAGTGTCTGATACAGAGCAAGTCCAGCCAATGGCCAACAAGTTGAGGAGTCAGTAGCCTTGAAGTTGGGCATGTGTGACACTCAGGACTGACTGAAGAAACAAGTTAAATACAAGTCTAAACCACACCTACTCACAGATATACAAAAGCAGATCAATGAAGTCATCAGTTAGCCCTGGTGATGTAGAGCTCAAATTATAATTATAAGCTAACAGATCCAGAGTTCCTCCAGGACCAAGGGTGGGAACCACTATCCTTTACAGCCTTGTCTATGACTCCCTGAATCCTCCTGCTTCTGTGCATCCTATGTGGGCTGTACGTGGATTATAAAAAGGCTTTTGAGAGTAGCAGCGGAAGATACATTTGTAACCTCATTTTGCTCTCCGAAAAAAAAAAAAGTTCTATAAGATTTAACTAATTTCGAAATTCCACTGAGCTGCAATGTGACTTCCCATGTATATATAGTGTATTTTAGAGATACAGTGTACTGTATATATTAACAGATGCACAAACATATATACACACTTGAAGAAGATTCCAGAGCTGAAACGTTGTGTTTTCTCTCTTCTCTTTTCAGCACGGAATAAACCTAGTACATGTTCATATATACAGTATATAAGAATCACATACTGTATATTTACAGATGCGCACACATTTCTACAGTATATAAGAATCATACTGTATATTTACAGATTCAGACACATATCTACAGTATACTGTATAAGAATCACATATTGTATATTTACAGATTTAGACACATTTCTACAGTATATAAGAATCAAATTGTAAATTTACATGTTCAGACCCATATCTACAGTATATAGGAATCCAGTAATAGAGCCTCATAGGCTGGTCCTACTGGAACGCATACGTACCCATGCTTGACAAGTGGGATTACAGGACTAGCTGACTGACAGTAGCCCACTCCCAAGTGCCAGTTCACAAGAAACCTAATGGACACAAGCTGACTAGACTGGTGGCCACACAGCGGCCAGCACTGTGCTGTGCCCTGTGCCTGTTATCGTGTCTTCATCAAGAGCCCCTTGCCTCTTCTTCAATCAGCTTGGCCTGGATGCGCGAGAAGAGGCAAATTTTGGGCGCACTTGTTTCAGAGGACACGTGTGCACTGTGCGCTTCCCTCTCTCAGTGGTACAAGGGCTATATAGCACCGTACCAATCAGTGATTCCAAAAACTAGGTGGGGGAGTCAAACAAAAATAACTGGTCATGCCAAAAGAATATTTAAAAATAATTCTACAGTGAGGTTAAGAGCCGAATTGTGTCTGGACAGGTTTTGCAGTTGGCGTGGAACCCTCGGCCCTCGGTGGAGCTCATTCCCACAGACAACAGCGAATGGGGGTTGTATCTATTCCTGTTCTTTTCATTTTTATTCCACGACTCAGGAGCAAATGTAGGACAGCGTCCTCTTAGAATGTGAAAAAAAAAAATCCATCTGAGCAAATCAGATCCAGTCCCTTTCATACAGGAGGTTTCAGATTGAAAAATCTGCCTGGGCCTTCATCATTCATTAACTTGGATAAATTAGAGTTCAGTTACCGCAGCTAGGCTCTTCGTTTCTGTGAGGTTGAGCATTTCAATTACTGATAATGAAACATGAAAATCAGCATTGAACCACAGAGCACAGATGAAACGCCTTAGATCATATTACTGTCTCCCGGATGGGACATAGCACCTGATTTCCCATCATTTACATATTGGTGTCCATTTTATATTGTACAATGTTGTGTTACATTTGTTTTGTTTGGAACCCTTGGAGTGACTTTAGCTAAAAGGCTTTTAATATACAGTAGAAATTCTCCTCTCCCAAAGAAATAAGCTTGTCAGCACCTGGGTGAACGTTTTTACCAGCTGTTCTGTCTTGATTGAAAGTTTGTTAAAGAGGTGAGGCTATTTAAAACCTACAGTATTTACACAGTACTGGGTGGAGTGGCTTCTTAAACTTGATTAAGTCATTTGAGATGTCCCACTGTACAGACCTGGGCCATGTATTTCATAACACAGCCTTGCTGTGCACAGACCGAGCTGTGTAGAGTTTTGTGAACTTGCACAATAACAAGAGAACAATCATAAGTGGGAGGAACGTTGTCAACCCATCACACTTATCAGGTCAAGCAGAGTTCACACTCAACTTCCTTTGCGCTTATTTTAGACGTGATTTTTTTTTAAGAAGCCGCACTGCACCAGCAAAAAACTCGTCCTCCCACAGGAATCCACAGAGGGGAGGGGCGTCATAACTCAAGGAATTTTAAGAAATGATGCCTCTCAAGGTATTAGACCATAAGAAAGGTAAAGGAAACACCCACTTAGACTATACTGATTTGTTGGTTTCTAGGTGCCAATTGATCTGACTGTTTTATCCAGCTGTTTCTTGAAAGATCAACACCTTTGCTGAACACCTTTGTTCCTAACTTACAATCTCTTTTATTTAAAGAAGTCTAGTTCTTAGTCCTAAAAGCACTACTGTCTTTGTTTTTTTTGTTTTTCTGTGGTATGATATTACCTGTTCAGGGCTAAATAGCTACAGTTTCTCTAGTTTGCAGGGGTAGAACATTGTTGTATGCCTGGGAATTAATATTTTTTGCAGCAGGGTGACCAAAACAGCACACAACAATCTACATGTGGCCTTACTAATGGAGTTTAACTCCCACCTTACTTAATGCTTCATTCAAAGTGTCCGTCATGAATATGGTACCTAACGTATCTTTTCTGTTCATCTTGAACTCTCTTCCTTTTCTCTACAGGTGCCATTTGTCCCTTCTATTTGAGTCAGAAATGTTAGGAAAGTGAGCGTTGTGGTGGTGCAGTGGTCAGCGTTACTGCCTTGTAGTGCTGGGAGCCTGAGTTCAATTCAAGACTCGGGGTGCTGTCTGTGTGGAGTTTACACTGTATATGTTCCCCTGCTGCTTCAAATTCCTCCCACAGTTTAAAGACACACTGGTAGGTTCATTGGATTCTGGGAAAAGTGGCCCTGTTGTGAGTGTGTGTGTCTGTGTGTGCCCTCTGATGGACTAGCCTCCCATACAGTATGTATCCCACCTTGTGCCTGTTGCTTTCTGGGATAGGCTCCTGCTCCCCTTCAACTCTGTAGTGGATAGAGGAGTTAGAAAACAGATGGATGGATGTTGGAAAAGCAAGAACCTGCAGATATGCCTGTAATTTTACTGTTCACATTACTACCCCCCTCATAAAGAAGCCAAGAAATTAAAGATGATTCTCACCAAACAAAAAAGAAAAAAAGTTTTTTTGTCTTCTTTTCTGCTGCTGGTGCATATTACTGTATAAAAGCAAAAAAGAAGAAAATCACAAATAGCTCAGGCTGTATGAAGTTTAGAGGAAGTGTGGCCATTTTGCTATTTTGCTATATGAACACTCAGAATAAAAGGCCTCTACAACACTTGTCTAGTAGAAAGACCTAAGAAGTGGATTGTGTGTCATGAGGCTTTCAAACAAGGACATGAACAATCTTTTAAAGCTCAACGAGAGGAGGCCGGAGGGCTGGGAGGTGGCCCGAGAGTGCTCTCACCCAGCTGAGCTATGATTAATCTTACTGAGGAAACAGAGCTCTTGAGCAATGGTCAAATACATCATCATA